>NC_040889.2:21004883-21604883 GCF_900634795.4 Betta splendens
GCCCAGGGCCCCCAGGTCCCTAGGGGCCACAGCCTTTGTTTGAACCAATATTGCTGGTAGTCATATGACTACAAAAAACAGAGTCTGACTTGACTACTTCTATACTGCATGATTTATTAAGGCTTCAAATACATGAAACTCACATGGATAACCAATAATAGTAAATTGGTCTAAATGCATATAGTTATTATTGTGTAAAAAATGAAGTCTGTCTGTTAGTAAGGGTAAGATATTAACATTAAAATTTGCACCAGCAACAGTAAACAAACCTTATGGCTTTAATACAGACGTAGATTTCCATTATCCTTACATGTACATGTAATCCAGGCTTAATGAATGTGAAAGAGCTGAGAAGACCAAGGTGATAATGAATTCAAGTTTAGATAAATAGTCGACAGGTTGAATAGAAGATGTGAGGGGACACATAACTAATACAGTCTACTGCGTGTAAAGAAGATGCAGCAGCAACACAGAGCAAAATAAAATCTTTAAAGGTTTGTTCGGTTTGTATAAAATAAACAAGTGAAACATTTTAACTATTTCATGTTGTAAATGAGCTATAAAAGTATTTCTTTACTGATTTCCCTCCTCACTGAGATACGGAGTGAAAAACACACATGATACTGCATTGATAAAATGCATTAAATGCATGGGCCTCAAGACTTGCATGGTCCAAGATAAAGGAAAGGTCTGAGTGTTGGGGAGGAGGGAATGACTAGAAGTAGATGGAGCTTTATGGCTTGTGTGAGAGGAGAGAGCAACCTGGCTGGAGGCGTCATCCTAAATGTCGGAGCCCATCTCAGCACACTGTTTGTCTGATATGTGTGTAGCTAGAGACTCAATGATGTCCAACAGCAGCAGCTGGCTGAGAGACCGCAGGTTAGGGAGCTTGGATACCTTTGGGAGGGGAGCAAACAAATGGAAAACAAAATGAGCAACAAATTAAGACAACAATGAGTCCAAATGAGGAATAAGCTGCACTTGATTGCTCATGCATGGAAAATAAAGAAACAGAAAGAAGCTTAACAGAAACATTCCTTCTAGCAAAGCTAACACCGCAGTGGAGCCGGGTGAGAATTGAATGCAACGCTGTGCCTTTGAATATCAAACAATAATCGCAGTGACACTATGACCCTCATCGGTATGCAATGAGGTGCTTGTACAGCCGGCCATGGCTGTAAACAATCTCTTCTCGATGGAGGAGACAGAGGCTGATCCACTAGGAGGGCAAAGGTGTCAGTGTCCCACTAAGACGACGCGGCTACAGGGTTAGCTCAGCTGCACCGAGTGGGCAGCAAACTCCCAGGGCTCCGGATACAAGCCCACCCACCTTGATGAACTGGTGGACAATAATGTGCAGGCAGTGCTTCTTCATGTCCAGAGCCTGCGTCTTGTCAGCTGCCTCCAGAATCTGGAAGGAGGGGGGAAAAAATCATTCGCTCTGCATAAAGAGTGCAGTATGGCGTATTCAAATTAGGTCACAGCTTCCCCTCGGGTGAAAACACAAATACCTGCAAGACATTCTCCACAGTGACGTTCATCTCCAGATTCTGCTTGCAGTAGGCTTGCAGCCGGTTATTGGAGAACCCGTAGTAATATGGTGCAGCAAACAGATAGCTGTTCAACAAGGGTCAAGGAACGAAACAATTATCTCTATAGTCTGAGCAATTATTAACTTTTGCTTAAAAGGCCTTAAAAAAAGGAAGACTTATAGCGTTGCAGGTAACAGAAACACTTAATTTAAGGAAAATGCTGCAGCTCAGGAGGAGGCACTTCCAATTACAACCACTAGATGCTGATGGTTCACCCTGTAAAAAGTCTCCTTCCACCTCACTGCATATCACCACCTAAACTCTACCTAACCTCAGCTCAAATATTGGAAGTTTATTTCTAAAACAAATCTCATTTCAGGTATTTATTAGTTCAAGATGTTATGATAAGTGTCAGATAGACACGATAAGAATAGTCTAACTGGTAAAGGATACAGGGAATCCTCTGGAGGCATGTTGACGTCGCCATAGTAGATATAACGCAGCATGGACTCAAAAGCCTGTTTACTTGGAACCATCTCCCCAATGGAGATATTAACTTGACCATCTTCTGGCATGAAAGAGCGGAACATTGCTTCAAAGTAACTGTGGTAAGAAAGAGCAGAACATATGTAGAAATAAATTTTAGGAACATCACCCTCTTCACCCTCTGCCTTGAATTTGTACAGTATGTCTTAATGTCCTCATTCTGGACACACTGATTAAAAATACAAACATAACAGGACAGGAAAACTCTAAAACTAATAATGTTTCTCACAAGTTTATACCTAAAAATGTTGGTCAGTACCTGGATCGGGCAGCCAGAATGGCCTTGTGCGCGGGTCGCGGGTGTCCGTCCAGCAACAGGATAATGTCACAGAACTCCAGCCCGCCTCCCTCCAGGTAAGCCTTCATGTCCTGCACCAGCGAGGTGCCGATGTCCACAGGCTGGTCCGAGTACACCCGGGGCGGAGGCTGCTGCTTTCGCCGCACTATCTCCACTATCAGCGGGGTCGACAGGCGTTCAAACTCCTTCGTCATAATCACCTGGTTGAAGTGCGATTCCTTCACCACAAAATTAAGGCAGTGTTCCTGGAGGAATATTATGAGAATTTTTACACAAATCTGCACATCATTATTCCACAGACATGGTTTGGTATAGCTGTAATCTAACTAAAAGGCCCTTAGAACGGAGGCTAGTTTTAATTTGGGTAAATCAGTTTGACTTATTCAGACTTACCTTGAGCTGATCCAGTTGTAGCTTGTTGGCATTTTCACAAACGCTGAGGACATTCTGCAGATCCACAGATGCCTCAATGTACTGCACACACAGCTGCTCCAGGCGGGAGAGCTTAAAGCTCAGGGCCAATTTATAAACGTCCATGATCAGCAGAACATCCTGGACGTGACCTTTGTAGACAGGCAGTGAAGAAAGATTAAATATTTTTCTTTTTAATAAAACTGTAGTTGACATCAGATGATGTGATCATGAGAAAGGTACCTCTACGTGGATACTGGATCTTGTCTGTGTAAAGGAATTGCATTAATACTTCAAACGGCTGGGCCTCTGCTTCCCTGATGGATACCTCTAGCAGCGGCTGTGAGCCCGATGGCCTGTTTCCTGTTGGGATGTCCTTTGGGCCTCCAGCTGCTCCTTCGTCACTCTCTTCACTGCTCTCCTGTTTGCTCTTCTGCACAGATGCAACATTGTCAGTTACAGTTGCTATGTTAATTTACAAACATAATGACCCTTTATTTAAAAAATTGTGTAACAAATACTTTACAGTGTTCATACTGGCAGTAAGATTTAGTGTTTCATGGATATAAAAAGCCTCTGACTACACAAGTCTTCCATTGTCTGAGGCAATGACGTGTATTTGTTGCATGGCTCCAACCTGTCTCTGCCGATCCCGTGCCTGCAGGATTTTCTTCCGCAACCATTGACATCTTGCGGTAACTATGGCAATGTGCCCCAATACTCTTTCCTCCCTCTGTGAACAAAAAAACGGGGTAAAAATAAACCACACTGTTGGACAATAGAAACATCTGCTTTTCAGTTAAGAGTCCCTGTACTACATGCACTTATGCACCTCGCCCAGAATGAACTCCACGTCACAGAACTGACGGTTTTCCCACAGCTTTCCGTAGTCTTCATGTAAAGTACACTTCGGATAGCATGAGAACTACAAAGACAAGAAAATAATTATGTTAAGAGGTAATTTAGCTTTTTTTAGATCTTAAATGATTACTATTGTTTAACCAATAATGATGTGAGACACTAACCTGAAACCTGTACATCTCCCCACTGCGCACATTGTTGTCCACAGTCCCACCAAAAATGTACATGGCATCTTGAATCACAGCAGCAGCATGAAAGAGTCTCCCACTGGGCATCTACGGAGGAAGTGACATGGACAACGTGGAAATCTTCAAAACTTTTTTGCCCAGTAATAATCTCTAATTATTACTTTTGATAATAATATTCCATTTATTATTTATTTTATTACATCGTTGAGTGAAAAGTACCTGAACTCAGAAATAAAAAGGAAAAATTTCTGACATTTTTAAAATAGTTTTAACACAGTTAGCTTCAGTAAAAAGCTTCCATTTTGCATAAAAATAAGGTAACCCCTTTAGGTTCATACCTCACTGTCCAGACTAGGTTGGATCACTTCCCAGGTCTGAGAGTCCACATCGTAGCAGTGCAGCTCGTTGGGCAAAGTGTTGTCAGCAGCACCTCCAAATACATACAGGTGGCGGTCGAAAGCAACCATTGTGTGACCATAACGTCTCTGAGGAGGTGGAGGGGAACCCCTCAGTAAATGTTCAGTGGGAATACGAGTCCACCTGAAAACACAAAATAATAGTTAATAACTAATTATGAATAGTCACAAATAACTCTACTCCAGAGACTGACATTAGTAAGAAAAAGCTTTGCTCACATGTGGCCCTTGAACTCAAACTGGAAGAGGTTATTTGTGATCTTAGCTCCACTCTGACCAGAAAATACAAACATCTTATCCCTGCATACAGCTACAGGGAAATTGCAGCAAGATGGAGGAATTTCTCCACTCTGATCAATCTGATGAAGACAAGGGCAGAAATTAAGATATTAACATACTCTGGATGAAGAAATCCTATGGATTACATTCAGGATATGAAGGTTAATATACTCACCTCCTCCCAACATGCATGTTCTCGATCTTGGAGACTAATGGTCCACATGTCATTTAGCCTACAAAAACGGGGGAAAAGTCAGTAGTATGTGCAAAAATATAAAACAATGTGAAGGCCTCAAAGGGATTAAAAGAATTTACCTTGCATTTCCGTCATAACCAGCAAAAATCCACAATTTATCATTGTACACTGTGGCTCCATGTGCAGATCTAGCCACTGGTAAACTGAACAGACAGAGAGGAATAGTATTGGACACGTTGTATCCATAACTTAATTTTCTGAATCAGAAACAGTACATTTCTATAATCCAATACCTCCCCTCCACTTTCCACTCAGTCCACTGCCCAGTGGCAAACTTGTACTCAAAGAGGTCATTTTTGTTTTTCAGGTTTGAGTTCGAGTAGATGTCTCCGGTGTAGCCACCTGAAATACATTCACAATAGGATTAGTTGGAAAATTGCAAGATTAATGTTTTTTCATTATGATAAGTCCTAAAGCGAATATTTACCAAAAACAAACATGCTGCTACCATACACCACAGCTGAATGATGATATCTGGGAGCAGGTGGCGTTCCAGTAGTGAAAGCTCTGCAAAACACATCATAAAAGCTTAAGACCTCTATTTACAGTCTAGATGTGTATTTATTGTGGTTACAGCCTTGGAAAGGCTAATCTTACCTGCACCACGAACAGTCCTTCACATCAAAGCGGAGCAAGTCATTCAACATGTTCTTCCTGTTGGGAGACATATACGGTAGTGATGTAGACAAGTGTCTATTAAGTTAAAAGGAAAAACGCCTATCACCGTGTAAGAGTACTCACCCATTGTCTCCCCCAAACACGTATATGGCATCTCTATAGGCCACAACAGTGTGCTTACTGCGCCTGTGTGAAGGCACATGAAGTTCAGCAGTAAGTAAGACACAATAAATCCTTAGGATGAGTTATTGAGGCTGCTTGTTTATCAACGTGTTACCTTGCACCAACAAATTCATCACAAGGAGGGAGTCTTCTCCAGCGATGGACAGTCTCAAACGGGCCGAAATTGAGCGTCAAGTATTCGACACTGTCGGAACAACTGTGGTCGAAATCAACACTCGGGGCGACCTTAGTCGATTTACAGGACATTGTTCCCAACTGATCCGTCCGAATCACTTCTCAGGGCCACTCATCTGCAGGGACGTTCACAGCCAACGCTCATCCAGTGACAGGCACAGTAACGCTAATGTTGCTGTCACCGTTAAAACGTGTGGGATCAACTTTACCTGTGTAGACAAAACCGAAGTCCGCTTTGTTGACGTTAGAGGAGTGTGTTCCTCCGGCTAATGCTTAGCTACTTGCGACGCGAAAAATTGTCTTTAGCCGCGTGGCTAGCATTAGCAGGCTAGCTAGCCTTGGGTTGCTACTATGCTGAGGAACAACAAAAAACTAGTAACGGTGAATTAAAAGTTGATAAATAATGACCTACGGTACACACCAATGTCTACATCTGGTTCTATTAATAATCAGACTGTGTGTACAGCAGTTTAATGTGTCAGGAGAAACACATTAGCCACAACAAACTAAACTAGCAAAACATCGCTGTCATAGAGCACCGTCACCAGCCACGCCCCTAACACACAGCCACGCCCCCGTCACGCGGTCAAACGTTAAACACGTGTATACTTGTATATTTTGATGTTACACCAAACATGATGGTGTTGGGATGAAATGTCTACTGGATCGTCCAGTGCAGTATCTGTGTATCTCTTCAGCACGAAATGCCAAAGGTGTGTGAGACTGTTTCAGTACACGGTGGTATTAGATAAATGTGCTGCTTACACAAAGGAAAGTTCATAATGATAATACGCAACATATGTGCACTGGTCTAAACTTTGTGTATTTCACATGAATGTAGTTGTATTTAAAGTTGTTTCTGTGTTTATATATTTACATATATATTTTATATTAAGTAACAGCGGATGTAATAAGGATATTCTCACTCAGATCAACAGAAAAAGATGGGTTAGCGGAGTTGTTCTGTATATATGTCAACAAACTGTCCTTTTCGTGACAGGTGGTTGGTTATAATGTCCACAAAACATCTGTTGACCCTATCAAAATATGTTCTTGTATTTATCAATACACGAGAAGCCAAGAACCATGTTGCTAATCATGATGTAGACAATGCTAGGGATGAAAACGTGAAGAGGTTTATAATGTAATAAATACAATATTAAATTTATTGATTACTGATCATTTATTGTTGATAGTGGTGGAGAAATGTATGGAGGACAAAATCAGACACACAGATACAGTTAAATCAATTGACCAATCTATTCATAGTACAATACACACAAACTAAATTTTAAACAAATAGAAAAACAGCTAATAACAATTCATAGAAATACATAATACATACTGTATAGAGGTGAATAAATGCAAATGAAGCAATAAATGAGGCATGAATTTGATTATGAGCAGGGGCATGTTGTGTTAACACTGTTAATTATTGTCATACTGCCTTCATACACAGGATTTCTTCTTTGGCTGACAGCGTTGGCTTTCGGTGCAATAAATTGCATCACATCCTAACTTAACCCTAACTCAAGACAACTTGAAATAATAAATGCTATTAGTACTGTATTAATGTTGTGATACCACGAGAAAGCAAAGCAAACATTGTATTATATATGACAAAACTCCCTATAATAAAAATATGCTACTAAAACAAAAAGATCTACATGTGAATTAGCTTTCTACTTGATTGCATAGTGTTGACAAAATGGGACAGACATTTTGACATCTCACTGTAGAGAAACAAAGGTGTAGTAATAATATGATTTCTACGCTGGCTTTAGATGTAGCAGAGTCATGACTGATGAAAAAGAAATAGTTTTACACCTGTTATAAATGTGGCTGATTTTGTCCTCCATAGACAATATGATTAGACATAATACTTACATTCATTAAATTTTAGTCCTTGGTGGTAATTCAGTCGCTTCTAACCTTCATTCAAACAACCGTACAAATTTGGCATGAATGGCAACAACAGGGGCTTTTTGTTGGCCTTCTAAAGGGAAAGTTCGTCTCTCATGCGCTGTCCCTGTTAGAATGGAGCAACCTAGAGATTTCGATGTGTGAACATTAACTCAAACGCACAGATCAATACCATCAGTGTTCGCAGATTGTGAGGTCAACAACAGCTTCGTTCTAAAGCACCGATCACATCACAGCTCGTAAGTTTCAACAAAATGAGACAGGAAACGTGACAGACGCGTTAAACCTCGGCTTCTCCAGAATGAGCGTCCTCTTTTTCTAAACGCAGTCTTTCAGAGTTAGATTGGCTTCTCCCGCTCACGCACCAAGTCACCAGTTGATGATATCTCGGACACGGCCCCACAGCTTGGTGATCCACAGGTTCACCCCGAGCTCTGTTAAGTACTGAATCTCTGGCATCAACATCTTTCGACACAGCCTTCGATGTGCCTTGTCCACGTTCTGCTTCAGGTTATAGCCCATGATGGACTTTGCTCCGATGGGCTGCCAGGGCTGCATGTCCGTCTCCTGGATGCTGTCGGCTTCCACAGCATGGCCTCCCTCAATGCAGATGGATGCCATCTCTGCATTCCTCCTCCTCAGCTCAGCCACGTCCTCGGCCATTCGTTGTTGACCGTATGCATGGACTTTCTTCCAGAAAGTCTTGTTGAAATGTTGGTATAGCTTCCAGTCAATAGCATTCCACTCAAGGGCCCTGGCCCTTAGCTCGGGTGTAAGCTTGGACACAGTGGATCCTTTGCGGGCATTGAGCTTGAAGAAGAGCAAGTCATCCATCTCCCAGCAGAGGGCGTCCTTGAGCAGGATGAGAGACTCTTCAAAGTATTCCACCAACATGACCAGCTGAAAACGGGCGGTGATGGATTTGATCCCCCGGTTGACCCGTGGATCATCCAGCTGCAACGTGTTGTCCTGTCCAAAGTCAAAGAACAGCAGGTTTTTGAGGTAGAAAGAGTTGAAGCCTTCTGGATCAAAATAGGAGCCAGGGTCACGTAGGAACTCCGTCAGCTTGTCGTCACCCGGGATCTTCCAGGTCAAAGGCACCAGTCGACCAAAGTAGTGGAAAGAAGACTCAAAAAGCTCTGCAGGGTCGCGGAGGATGGTGATGTAGGACGTGTCCATAGGGAGCAACTTGGCCACCTCATCTGCGTTGAAGCGCATGTGATTACAGATAATATTGAAGCACATTCCAGGCCTGTAGTCTTTCACCTGGGAGCGTTCGAAAAAAGATGGGTAGAAAAAGTCATTGCGGCTGTCGGGAAAGGCAAATTTGAGCCGGTGCTTCTCACCAAAACGAAAGAGAATGTTAAGGAAGGTGCTGCTGGCTGTTTTGTGCGTCTTCATGAACATTATGTCCACTTTAGGAACACAGGGTTGGCGGGTGGCTTGCTGTGAGCTGTTGGTGGCTGGTTTGGGGTGGAGCTGGACTGGGCGGTGGGCACAGGAGTAAGGCACTGGAAACCTGCACAGTCCCAAAGAAGAAGAAGCATCCGATTATCATATTTGAACTGAATGCAGAAGGTAATAAATAGAATGATACATCATCATCATCATCATCATCATCATCATCATCATCATCATCATCATCATCATCATCGGTCTTACTCAGGTAGACGGTAGTGGATCTGTGGAGTAGAGAGGCAATAAAGCAGGATCATGCAGCTGGTCACCAGGGTGCCCAGAACCAGGCCTTTGCACATGGACCTCCACTGCCGCCCTTGCTTGCCAGTCATCGTCCAACAGAATCAGCGATTACCTTCAAAACACAGAATGTTACCACCTTCATTATGTGCTGCTGGCGGCCCAGCATTTGTCTGTGAAGGTGGATGAAGGAGGCGTTGTTGGTCTCGTGGTAACACTTAATACATACGTATACGGTTCTCTGCTTAGTGGACACACAAACCACACTACGAATAATTTATTTAGATGCATGTCTGCATGTCTAATTTTAACAAACATAACCCAAGAGATAGAGTTAGCCCTTCAACCTGCAGAGAAGGTGAGCGACATTTGTCTTATTCAGGCATAAAACTGTGACTCGCTGAAAACGGTGAGTTGAGTAAATATATATAGAGACGTACTTTCCATCGCAATTATCAGGAGTAGAATTGTAGATATATAATATTATTGTAAAAAAAATTGAGATTGTTAATGACACAGATAGATTTACAGTATTAAATAAGTAATATTGATTGAATTTCATTGTATAATTAGGCTCTACTCTGCAGGGATTACATTAAACACATTAAATGATCTGGTTTGACAGGGAGTAAAGTAAAGGTTCTATTACACAAGTATAAATAATAATATAAATAAATGTGACTCTTCATAGTCATGAACTGGACCATACTTTTAGGCTTTAGGCTTCGCTGTGTGTCTGACACATTTAGCATTATGGCGTCTTTATAAACATTTTAAACACAGGGTGTTGATTGCAGAGTGGGCCCCGAAAATTACACACTTGCAGCCTGAAATGAATAACCCTGGGTGTCTCAGCTAACTCAATACCTAAATAATTCACTACATTAGAAAGTGATATTGCAGACTGTGGTAAGACGAGCCACCTGCTGATTCATGAACACAAGTAATAGAGTGACCCTACTTAGAATCTGCAGCAATATGCCACTTAAAGTGAAAGCTTTTCAGAAGTCAGAGATTCAGATTGAAAGAGGATCATCGTGTGTGATTTGTTGTTTATTACTAAACTGTTGAATAATATCTTTGCTGAAGAAATAAAAGTGATCTGAATTAATTTACAGGACATAATGGAGACCAAGACCAGGGTCTGGACCTTGAAAGTTATTCCACCAATAGTTGAAAGTGTAACACATTTTACATATTTTCCAGCAGCCATTGTTTACCTGTGTGTTTTTATAGGTCCCTGACTCCAGGTTATTACAGCTCCTGATTGAAATGAGAGGCTGTAAAATACAAAATTACTTTTCCTGACCAGACACCAGTGTCATTAACCTGTAGGACAGTTAATAATTACCACAATAATGTGAGCGCTGACTTACGGGCTGCTACTGGAGCTTTAATCATAGTTACTCATTTCTTCACAGCTTTTTAGCCTTTTTGAAGCCTCTGGAAAGACGTGACACCCTATAGGAGAACTGTAATCTATCAGTGACCTCGTAGACACAGAAGCCTCCATCATAGCGTATGTGCCTGTATTCTGTGAACCTACAGGCTTACAGTCTGGTCAGAGCAATGCTATTAGTTTTAATGGGACTTTTATGAAGATGAAGAGTTTTCTAATGAATGCTATAGTGAAACAGAGGATGAGGCTAACGCAGGTGGAACATTCCGCAAATGAGAGTGTGAGGCTATATCGGCTCCAAACGTTATACTGGTTTACAGAGGCAAATACATATTTGAAGCTCGCTGATAACATTGTTCACTCGAGTCTTGCCAAAACACGACCTCGTCTGCTGACCCTAAAACGCTCTCTGTCCCAGTCAGTAGAAGAATTCCCCGAGGAAATTTAAGAGCCCACATATGAACACACGCCAACCTCCAAACATGTTTGTTCACAGTGCTCATATTATAGAAATTAAGCAGGTTCAGAGTATTTGTTATAGTTAAAGGTAAGTGTAAGCAGGGTTTTCTGCATTTAATGTAAAACTTGGTTTGATAATAAAAGTGTTCATTTCATAGAATGACAAAAATCATACTTATATTTGGAGGAAGACTTATTTCATAAACTGAACAATGGTTCCTTACCTTCATGCATAAATCCAACTATAAACTATTGGAGGCGTTTCTTGTCCGACTGCATTGTCTTCTCCCTTTGCCTCTGGTTCCAGATCACGAACAGTCCATCTCCCTCCTACGTCTCCTGCAACGTGTGATCTCGACATACTGAACACATACTGTTAGATCCAGCACCGTCCCACTTTCGCCTTATCACATGTCCAGCGCCGCCGAGCTCATTCATCTGGTTGCTGCTCCTCTTCTCCTCTTTCCCTCTGTATGCACACCTGATGCCTCGGGCCACCTGCTGCCCCCCCCCTCAATTTTCAGCTCCGCAACTGATCTGCTGAATAAAGCCCTGCAGGGAGGCTCATCGAGCTGCCTCTGACGTCAAGGTCTCTGTCTGGGGACATGCGCTTGTCAGTGGGGACAAAAAGGGGGAGGGGGGGCCGTATAGTCCCCACTCTGTCTCCTTACAGAGGGCTATTGAGCGCAGACACTGGAGTCTGAGCTGCAAGCTGATAGGAGGGGTGGAAAACAGGATGAAAAGAACAAATGCACAAAGTCAATGCACAAAGGCTCAAATTGTACCACTTGATCTGTGTATTGTTTGAAATGGTCATTTAGCCAACTGTACTAGGAATGTAGAGACGGTAGTGTCACACAGCTTAAAGTTCCATGCTGCAGTTTTCAATGCTCTAACTGTTGTGAAGTGCATGATATTGTATTTAAAGTCATAATGGGTTCATCTTATTGTGCAATTCATGAATTAACAATGATTCAACTTGTGATTGTGTGAATTAGAGAGAAGTGAAGACGTGTCTTGTGGAACCTGTCTGTGTGTGTATACACACAATAGGCAACATGACTGACATTTCACTAGACAGAGAAAGGAACATGCAAACACAAGAGTCCATTTAGGTCTGAATGCCAGGATGCAGCAGTGTTTGCTCATAACCGTTACATTATGTGAGCTCTTCATCCACCGTGGCCCCGATTCCTGCTGCAGCACTCGCTGAATTCATGCTGCTCGTCCCACATTCGTCGCACTCAGACGTGACACTACTGCTTTTGTTTAGCAGGGCGTGTCCTTGCCTGTGTGCACGCAGAGTGACAGGACGCGAGCAGGACTGGGTGGGCACGACTGGAATGCTGATGAACACAGGCGGCAGGGCGAGCCGCCCGGCCTTTTGGCCCAAGATCGAAGCAGCGCGTCACTGGACGGGCGTGTTTAAGACCCAGTGCTGGGTGGACTAATATGCCATGATAATATGACAGCCATAAGATGACCTCAGCCTCAGCCCACTGAACATTCTCTTTCATCATGTGGGGAACAATCCACTGTTAAAACATGTTCTGATCCACAAATGATGGAAAGGTTATCAAAAAAACTGTTTTGAAGCATCACTAATACTGGTGCAACAGCTCAACTCTATCCATTGAACGATCACAGGACTTAATAATGTTTTTATTTTAAGATTGAGCACATTTAAAATTGGGTGAAACAAACACTTTGAAATACAGAAGAGTTTATAGAAACAAAATAAAGAGTTACTTTTACACCACAAATTACAGCCTGCTTTTTAGCTCTAAATACGCAGTCATCAATGCCACCACCATTATGGTGCAGCAAACCTCACACAGGGACACGTCAACCTGCGGTGCACTGTAGATTTGACACAAATCTGCATGGGACCAGTTACTTTCTGGCTTTTTTCTTCTTGGCTTTTTCAGAATCGTCGTAGGCTTTCCTCTTGGCAGCGAGCTTGTTAGCCTGTGGGGAGAAAATTAATGCAATGAATGCTCTACACCAGCTTTTAGGGGTCAGCAGTTGGTCGCTCTCACTCAACACACAATAGCATTAAACATTTTCAGCCTGAGATAAGATGCATCGATGAACGATGAAAGCATTCAATGACAAATGCAATGGTTTACCAAGTTATCTTTTGGCAGAATTAAGCAAACAGTCTAATCTACACGTGAATCCACGCTCGATAAAAACATGGCACAAACCTCTCTGATTTTTCGCTTCTTTCCAAACATGATCTTGTCGTACAGGTACTTCTCTCTCTTCTTCATCATCATAATGGCAAGACGTTTCTCCTCTGCTTTCTCCGACTGCTCCAAGCGCTCCCGGTTCTGGACTTTCACTTTTCCGGGCGTCACTGTTACGTTCAAAGACTAAATAAAAGACGCACAAGTCAATTAAGGTTTTAGTCAATTTAGTTTTTCTTTTTTAAAGAGGAAATTGGGTGTAAAACTAAATATCCTACTTTGCCCTGGGATCTTTGCTCTTCCATCTTCTTAAGATTATTCTCATCTGCATCTTCGTCGTCATCATCATCATTGTCCTCTGCATCCACACCCTCCTCCTCCTCCTCCTCCTCATCATCATCTTCCTCCTCTTCCTCTTGTTGGGCTATATTTTAAAAAAAGAAATTATAAATTGTAGAAATTAAAGAAATTTAAAGTTAGTCTTAAATATAATATATATATATATATATATATATATATATATATATATCTATATATCTATATATCTATCTATATATATATATATATATAGATATATATAGATATATATAGATATATATATAGATATATATATAGCTATATAGATATATATATAGCTATATAGATATATATATAGCTATATCTATATATATAGCTATATCTATATCTGAGACCACCCGCGTAGGGTGAGAAGGGAGGTTTTTTTATATATATATATATATATATATATATATATATATAGATGTAGATTAGATATATACACACACACATACACACAAAACTAATTAAGACTCCAATTTATTACTTGTGCAGTTATTTAGAGAAATACCATTATGTAGTGCAGCTATGTGTAATGAGGGTAATTTCATTAAATCCCAAAATCCCTCTTTTGGTCCAGGGTTTCTAAACTCAAACGTATAAAAAGTTTAGGTGGAAAAATGAAGGCACTTTTACCAGACGTTTCTCCGCGCTGCAAGGCCATGATCTTCAATTTTTCGGGTGGAATGTAGTCGCCATCTTTCTCCTCCACAAATGGAGAGAGGTGAGGCGGAAGAGTCACACCAAGGAAGTAGTCCTCCACTGGCAGGAGGATTTTGGCATTGATGCAATCATAAACCCACTGGGGCTGAATGTAGTACCTGCACAACAAGGCAAGCTTAAATAGTCTCTTATGACAAAACCCGTTTCATTCATTAAAATGAGGATGGCACTCATGACTGTTTTTAATTAGCGGAAAACCACATGAGAAGCATAATCTATTCAAGGGGGTCCTCATTAGAGTATTGGCAGGGAAAAAAAACAAAAGACAAAACAGGGTCAGCCAAACACAAAAAGCTGGTTGCCATCAAACTGAAATAAGTTTGTAAAAAGATTTTGTAATGTAATTCCTATAATTTTTGATTAAGAAAATCTGAATAAAATGACAAAGAAATAAAAACCGAGAAAATTTACTTCAAAAATTTAAATCAACTTACCTGTTGAGGTACCGCTTGTCTATGTTGGGTCTGTCAACAATTTGATGTGTAATGGTCTCATCTGTCTCCTCATATGTGCTCCCAATGGCTACAGACTTGTCCCAAGAAACCTTGCCGCCAAAACACCTAACAGGCAGCAGCAGTAAACAAAGAAGAGCAGAGAGCTTCGCTTGAGCTTCATAGAGGTTTTCTTTCTTTCTGGTCATCAGATTTGCTTCAGGTTTCACTCACCCAATGACAAAAGCCAGTGACTCTCTGGGCACTTCTCTGTTGACAAAGAATTTGAGCCCCTCAAAAATCTTTTTTTGATCTTCCAGCTCTTTCTGTTCCTTTTCCCGTACCTCCATCTTCTCCAGGTCCTCCTGAAGAAAATTAGAAAAAAGAAGTTCCAGTATTTCACATTCATATGGGTGAATTACAGAATTACATTTTAGATGTATTCACTCATTATCAGAGATTACTTTGAGTTTTCACTTGGGAAGGTTTTGTGAATGAATCCCCTTTGTTTGTGAAGAAGAATGCCAGGCTAAGATCGATAGATAGCTTAAGGGTGTTAATGAACCAAATCTGGTCCCCAACAAATACACACAATGCCTCAATGAGCAGTATCACTTTTCAACCCACAAAGGGCTCTAAAACAAAGAAACACATAAAATCTGCCAAAACTACTAGAAATTATGTGATGCAATTTTTAAAATGCCAGCAATAAAACAGTAATATTCATTCAAGGAAAGGTGGACTAGTAAATAATGTCAGTATCAACTTCAACCAAACGTATCAAGGAACTGATCTAAGGAACTTAGTACTTCATTTCTACTATGTTATGTTATGTTATGTTATGTTATGTTATGTTATGTTATGTTATGTTATGTTATGTTATCTAATGCCTGCATTCATTTTCTCAAAGCTGGACAGCGGTACAAACCACCATCAACCTGTTATCTGGGACATGGAAAGCAGAGAAGTAGATCAACATTGCAAAATTCAGATACCCACCCTTACATTGTATATATCTGACATGTATGAATGCTGCTCTACACAAGTAGACCAGGAAATCACTGACAACAACAGCCTAAGGCTGCAATATGAACCTTCAGGTTCTAGGCAAAAATTTCCCTGGATAGTCTCTAGAGAAAACCGTGTTTCTAGTTGAGAACCTCTTCAAAACAAGCTACCCAGGGTAAGAGACATCTCGTCTTTAGCAACCTTCACCTCCTGTCTCACACCGTTACAAGGTGTAATTCGCTGCATGTTGTTTTCTGCATTTTGATCTAACTTGGTGTTTGTCATCTTACCCCTTCGACAGGAAACTGGTCAAGTTGAGCCTCCTCCTCTTCTGCAGATGAAACCACTCGGGCTAGAGTGGCACTCAGAGCTGAAAGTTTCTGCAAAACCAGAAACAAACAAGATTATAGCAACAGCCGCTAATTTTCTTATTTACATATAGAATTACAAATAACTGATAAGGACTACTAGAATAAGACCGGTATGATCTCTACACTGAGCTTGAATAAAAGGGAAATGTCCCTACAGCACAGTATTGTGGGGACAGTGTCATGGCACACACATAAAATTTTTAAACTGCTCAGTATTTTCTACACATTGCTGTTGTGATGACACTTTTTGTAAAATGGGATTTTCTTCCCACTAATTCTCTCAATTATGCTAAATATACTTAAATGATTAAAGACCCACAGTTCAAGGGACTCACCTCCACACTGCATTCGGAACCCATAGCATAGTCCTCCTCATTCTCCTCCTTTAGCTCCAACTCAGATTTACTGTCAAGCTGCAAAAAGGAGGACAACATTAGCAGAATAAAGGTGTGGTAACTGATGAGAGACAGAAATCATTCACTGTTGATGAATTAACCACCAGACATTGAATACTAACAATTATCACTAGCACTGAAACTACATGAAATATAAAAGTTGTTTAATCACAATTTGCAATTAAATGACAAATACAGTGGGGAAAAAAAGGTTTAGAGTACCTTAGGTGGGTAAACCAGATTTATGGAATGGTAGAGTTTAAAGTTGATAAACCCAAGGAGTGTTGTGTAAAACTCTGTGAAGGTTGCCATAACTCTGTAGTCAACATCTGTTGGATGCTGAAACAAAAGGTATAACAGAGTTTCAACTTTGACAAGAAAACAATAAGCACAAACATGTATTGTTATAATCCCTATGGAAGCTCCAATAGCTTAGGGAACACAACAGTAACAATGAGAAGTGAGCAGAGCACAGCTTTGTAATTTATGATGAGCCAAATATTGACAGAGCTGTGTCACCCCTTGGAGTATTCCCATTATAACAAAGTGACAACCTGTTTATTAGCCACTAAGGATTACGTTTCATCATTCTGCACTTACATCATGGGAGAACTGGTATGGCACGAGCCATGTAACAAGCTGTCCCATCACCTCAGCCTGGTAATATATTCCCTTGATGGAGAGGAAAACCTATCAAAAAACAAACACGATAACAGAGGTCAATGAACTTATCTCATACCAATATGCTCAGGATTAATTATGCTCATGTCAAATAAACAAAGCAGTCTGATAGGGAGTGTAAGCAGCCTTTACCTTTCTGAGAGCACGAGATACGATCACATAGTTCATCCACTCCACAGTGAGTCGTCTGCACAGCTGGATTGTCTGCACGTGACATTTTCCTGTTCGGGCAAAGGTGGAGAAGAGGAAGCACATGCAGAGGGCATCATCGATATCACGAAGAGCATCAACAAAGGTGGGATACCTGCCGCAAAAAGAAAGACAGTAAGCCACCTTAATACAAGTGTTCCTTTAAGTCTCTAATTGAATTAAATGGCGTTACATTATGTTTTTACATTAAAAAAGACATTTGTTTTTCCTTTGTTTTTAAAAGCATTTCCTAGAGTTACTCAGTCAGTCTTCCGAACCCACACGTGGTTTTAACAGAAGTCGTCAGCTCATTTTCCTAGACTGAAATTTGAGATTATAATAAAATGTCTCACCGTTCTTTGACTATGTGGTCCAACTTATAAGTAGGCTTGTTGCTTTTCAGTCTTTGTGCATCAGAATATTCAGACTTTCCATAAGCCTTCTTAAGTCTCCGCACAAATATCTGATAAAATAGAGGTAATTAGAACATTTGGGAAAAGACATTCAGACACAACTGCCCTAGCTTTAGATGCTGGAAAACCTTTATGATACACCTGGCTCCTTGGTTTTCCTCTTCTCCACTGATATACAACCACTGCATTGCACGTCATTAACTTTGCGTTTCTGTACTTTTCCACTGGTATTGTCATCCTCTGAGCTGCATTCCTTCAGTGTGCAGTTGCTGGCCCAACTGCCGTGCCTATGCTATGTTTACTGCCTGTTGTTGTTCTTTGCCCCTTTTATCTCTTCTATATTTCCTCACTCCAACCAGACAACACAGAAATGGTAAATGGTCCCGCACTTGTATAACACTTTTCTCTATAGTGGTACTCAAAGCCCTTTAACATGGAGTTTACATTCGTCCTTTTGTGCACCCTGAGCCTGGTTCTGCTGGAGGATTCTTCTTCTTCTATTTTGCATTCTGTAAGGTCTTAACCCTTACTTTGTAAAGTGCCTATATTTAACCTGTGTGAATGTGAATTGGTGCCATATACATAAACTGATCATTTGAAATTGATGCATATGCCATGAGACTTATGCCAACATGTGCTAAGTGTTCACACAACAGTTTGATCTGATAACATAGTACCGGTAAAATATGCCTGTATACCTTGTACTCTCTGAATTTGCCAACAATCGGTTCATGCAAGAGAAAGCGGATGTCTTTGACCAGGTAGAAGGTTCTTGGTGCTGTGGAACCTTTGTTGACCTTCTTCTTGTGTTTGGGCTCATGAGGGTAGATGCCCTTTAGGATACAGAGACGCCTGACAAAAGAAAACCAGAACCGTTAGTTGATTCAAAAGTTTTACATTAGTAAAACATAATAAGTGTCCGTTTAGCTTAGCTATCTCTCAACACAGCAGTGTTACCTGAAATCTGGGAGGCTTAGTTGTAACTTCTTCCGAGCTTTATTTCTTGTGATGTAGCTGGTGGCTGAGCCCCTCTCAAACTGCAAAAGATCACACGAAGCATAAACAAACAGTTTTATTTCGAGCTTTTGTTGTGAAAAAGATCAGCCTCCGTACGCTCAATTGTACCAAAAAGGGTTCATGGTTTGAGAATAACGTACTTCAGCTAGCTTGGTTGGCTAAGTTAGCTTAGCTTACCAAATCGCCATCGGTGTTAACGTATCTAAGTCTGATATTAGCCTGACATCAACTCCTACCTTTTTCTTTTGAAGTCCTCCCATTTGATAGGATATCACAACCTTCTGTAAATGTAAATAGATACAAATTAAGCACTTGACATATGTACACAAAACTAGCCACAACCTCACGGCCGATGCACGTGTCGTTGGACATGCGCAGAGGAGACCCGCAGGAAGCAGGTCCCAAAGCTGGCCTGTGTCTGCCTGTGTAAAAATAAAAGCAAAACAATCAATCATAATAATTAATAAATAAAGTATATTAGCACATTGCACTAATTGAGAAAACATTATGTGTATTATGCGCGATTGCATACAGTATTTCTGCAAAATTGACAATTTGAATCCTTTGACAAAACGAGAAAAGTACAAAGATTTTCAACCTATGTATGAGCATAGCTTTCTGTGCAGATCAGTTTAATCAGATTTAACATAATAATAAATCCAAACACAAATCAGAATGTACTATGCATGAGTCAAGTCCATCTGAACCCCACCCCCTTTCCATCTTCCTGACTCTCATTGATGTCAGGGATGCTTGAGGGAGATGCAAACTAGGAGCTGAGTAGGAGCAGAGATTTGGAAATATATATATTTACACAGTCTGAAAAACAAAGAGATAGCATAGAAAAAACTGCATCTGAGGACATGTGTGAAGCATTTTATAAGTTCGCTATGGGGCTACGTGAGTTTCTAAAGGACTATTTTCTGGGTTTCTGGGACTACGAGACCCCAAAGGTGATGGTGGTTAAAAACAGAACTTTGGGAGTCATTTACAGAGCTGTTCAGTTTCTTGTGATCACCTATTTCATCTGGTAAGACTTTATGAAAATTTAAAACATTTATTTTAAGCATTGTTTCTTTATGACTTGCAGCAAAATATTACATTTTAAAATGTAAAAAATGTTCAATAATATAAAAAATGTTTTTGTTTTAGATCTTCGGTGACTTTATGTTTTGTAGTTTTGTCTTTTCTTATTTTCTTGGCTTCAGCTCAAAGGGATTAACAGACTCAGGCTAACATCAAAAGTCAAACAAAAAATGTTTAGTTATTGCTTCTGTCTGTTTGATCTTTCCAAAGGTATGTCTTTATAAGTCAGAAAGCATATCAGGAGAGTGAAAACCGCCCTGAGAGTTCAGTTTACACTCTCATGAAAGGAATAGCAGCTCACGGAGATGACATCCTGGACATGGTGGAGTATGCTCAACCCTCAGAGGTAGGAGGAGAACACAGCTGCAGTAAAACAAGAGACGTTCTCCTACCACATCAGCATCGTGCTGCAGTACACGCAGCTGAGTATTACTTGTCATGTTTTTACAGGGTGGTGACGTTATTAGTACAATCCTGAGGAGGGAAGTCACGTATAACCAGACACAGGGCACTTGCGCTGAGGTGGGAGCACAACAAAAACACAACTACACAATTATGAACTATAAGTTGCAAAGAAGTCAGAATATTTGTTTTATTTTATTTCAGTCTTTCAACGTTGACAATGTCAACTGTACGACTGACTCTGACTGTGTCCAAGGCGAGGTTAACTTTGACGGCCACGGTACTGTTTCAGTTCTCACAGAATTTGCCTGAGTTTTGGCAGATTTTTATCTTATATCTTCTTACAGGAAGAAGAACTGGCCGATGTGTTCCGTACTACAACCACACCTTTAAAACCTGTGAGATCCAAACGTGGTGTCCTATCGAGGAGTATGCAGCAGTACGGTAAGGCAGGTGATGCACAATCCTGTGAAGCAGCTATAAAAGTGATGAAGTAAAAAAAAAAAAAGGCATTATAACATAGTGGTTTATGACCCGAGAGTCACAAAACAAAATGTCTGCAGGAAAAGATGGATGAGGAAACAACCCTACGATACCCTAAATACACTAATGATTATTTGTGGTGTGGTTTTAAATTTAAGCCTAAAATGAACTAACATGGCATTTAAAACCTGAGGCATTAATTACTTTCCTGAAATGTGTCATTGAAGTGACTGCACATATCAACTTTTGGTCCTTTTACTTCAAGGATAAATAAACATTAACTGGACATTACTTCTTGGTAACCCTGGTCTCTGCCCATTTTGTCCTTCTGCTTATGCATCCCTGGTTAGACCAAAGGCATTAAAGCTATTTAAGTAACTAATTACTAAAATTGTCTCAGAAGCCTGAAGCTAAAGGTAAATCTTCAGTTCACATTAAGGTCAAAGTTAAATGGACCGTCACATTAGCCACATTAGCGTCATACAGACAGATAAATTGCTAAAAATCACTACTTGACAATCCGAAGAGCAACACTGTAGTGGTTGCTATAGCAACTCGACATATATGAGAGAGCAGCTGAACAAGACGAGCTACTCTGATTATTATCTGATGTGTTCCACAGAGAAACAGCTTTGGTGGAGGCCATTAACTTCACAGTGTTCATCAGGAACTCCATCCACTTTCCCAAGTTTAAAGTACTGAGGTACACAAAGACATGCAGACACACACACACACACACACACACACACACACACACACACACACACACTCACACACACACTGGAAGCTCGTCTATAAACTGCACAGACTCAGGAGAGGTGCCGTTGGTGTCGTTGGCAGGGGGAATATCAAGGATGCTTCTAATAAACGTAACCTGCATAAATACCTCAATAAGTGTCATTACCACGAGGAGAAGGAGCCCTACTGCCCCAACTTCCGTTTGGGCTTCATTGCAGATCAAGCGAGGGAGAACTTCAGTGAGCTCTGCAAAACTGTGAGTATGAAAATATGAGACACAGATGAGTTATAAATACTTCTAATTACAAAAACATTAGCACATGGTTAAAACATAAGTCTTCATACGCACAGTAACAAGCGCTGGTGTTTTAGGAATAGCTCCTACTTCAGCTATGATTTTACAGTAACACTTGTCCTGATATCTGCGCTCGTTGGTCTCAGGGGGGAGTGATTGGGGTTTTCATCAACTGGAACTGCAACCTGGACCTGGACCCTTCAAACTGCAAACCTACGTACGCCTTCCGTCGGCTTGACCTCCGAAAGGATCAGGCCAACTCTGGCTACTATTACAGGTGAGACACCAAACACACGCAGTTGTTTAGAATTGTTCAGTAGAACTGTGGTTCCCAGTTTGTGATTTCTATGTGATTGTACAGGTTTGCCAAATATTACAGTAAGGATGGAGTCGAGTCTCGGACCCTCATCAAGGCCTATGGCATGCGTCTGGATGTCATAGTTCATGGACATGTAAGTGTAAAAACCATCACTACTACAAGTTATTATGGGCTCACTGATAGTGTGGTATTCATATTCTTATTTGCAGGCTGGAAAATTTAGTCCCATCCCAACCATCATCAGCACAGTCACCGCCATGACCTCAGTTGGGATTGTGAGCTTTATCTGTTACTCTAATATTAAATTATCTTCTGTTAAACACTGGTATTTTTGGGCTAAAGGAAACCTGAATTGGTTTAAAGTGACAACTTGTGATCTTTGAATTTGATTTCTAGTGTACCATTATCTGTGACTGGATCATGCTGACGTTTATTGACAAGAATGAAGTTTACAGTGAGAGAAAGTTTGATGAAGTGAGTAAATTGTGTCTTACTGATAACAGGTTTTGTATCCGGTAGAATGAACTCAATAAGGCTTAATTTTCAAAAAGACAAATGAAGTTAGTAAATTATTCCAGAAGTAACTACCACATAATAAGTTTGGCATTTGATCTCCACAGATTGCCAAAGAACCTCCAGTGCCCAAGTCCACAGAGCTGAGCTACATGAGCAGCTTCGGCTCAAACCACTCAGACCTGTCGGACGGCGTCCCACTGTGATGCTGCCTCGGTAATCGGTGAGAGTATGAAGACTCTAATCCATCCGATGACCGTGGCACATCTGAGGCACTTCTCAGGTGCAACAGCTCAGTGACAGACCAGCGCCTGTGCTGTGCTGCTGCTGGATGGAAGGAAACGGACAGGGACAGGCAGCAAGAAAGATGGATCACTCTTCTTAAATTCTAGCTAATCCAAACTAATTTGTTTATAGCAAAACATACTCGTCAGCATCATGACAAACGTATTTACAAACCATTGAAAGTGTCCCCGTGTGCTGTATCCATTTAACCTAAATGCCAGACGCATTATGCTGCTGGTGCCTTTGTAAAATCTGCATTATTACAACCCTGCACCGTGTTTAAAGATGCTGTGACTCATCTTGTTTATCTCAACCTGAGACGATGCAGGAGGAAACCACAAGGAGACAAATGAGCAGAGCGTTGGATTAGTAATCAAATAACGCACACATTTCCCATAAAATGGTTCCTCTAACAAGGTTGTGGGGGAAGTGTGAATCCATCTGGACGCCTGAGAGCACTACAAACGTCAGCGGTTAAGAAAGATTTGAGACTCCAGCGTAATGGGCCGATACCTGAGATGATGGATGCACAATGGACCGTTCCAGTTAAGAAACAGTGTTGACACTGAGAGACGAAATAACATATTAGTCAAGACAGTGGTTGTTTTAGTATTTTGCTAGATTTGCTGTTTGATTAGAAGATTAGAAGCTAAAGAACTGTAGTGCTGTAGCCTCACAGCTTTCTTTCCTCCTTTTGTCAGTCGACAAAAGGAGCCTGTGTCAGTGAGAAGCTCTAGAGAGCCAACCTAATTGTGCCTGAGCCAGTCTGAAATGTGATTATTCGTCTGGGAGATGAGCAGGCAAAGTGAGTCATGAGATGGGCAACGAGGTTAAAATGATGGAGGTGCAGCACAAGTTAGGGTTATTGGAAGCCGCGCTTCCCTGAGCACCCTGTAAGACCACTAAAATACTCCGCTAGCTAAAATATTCAAACTCTCAGATGTAAACAGGAGGCTATTACAGTACATTTTTATGCAAACAGCAAATGAAAGGGTGAATGAAGAAAACAAGCCCCCCAAAAAACAGACAGTAAGCACAATATGTACACAGATGGTAACTTTAATTGTTATAAAAGAAAGGATCCAGACCAAGCTCAGTTACATTTAAAAAAATATTTATTAACAGTAAAAAGTAGACATTCATAAACTTACAAAATTTAATATGGCACAATCACAAATCCCAACACCCAGTAGGTCATTAACAGAAATAATGCTGGATGAGTGTTGGACCTCTGTGGCGGTGGTGACTTCTAGCGAGAACTCCGGCTGATCTGTGGACTCATGACGAGCAGCCACTCAATGGTCTGCTCCAGGAACCTCATGTTGTAGTGGGATGCTATGTTCCGAAACACTGCAATCTGCTCAGAGAAGGTCTTCACACAGGAAAACACAGGACATATATATGAGAGGAGAACAGATTCAAACAAAGACATGTCACATAATCAATAGAAACCTTGGCTGAGAAAGTGAGGTCAAAGTCTCCGGCACATCCACAGTAGAGGGGCATGTTCGCTTCCTTCACCCCTTTACATTTGGCACAGACCTACAAGCAAGGGAGACATTATGTTGAGATGAACACGGGTACAGTAATTGTGGCAATTAACTATATCATAGCAACCAGTTACTGTAGTTAATTTCCTCCTAGGTGATACTGATAATAAACTAAATATTGCTCAGAAGAAGGTTTGCTTTTACTGCGTGTCCTACTTTCGTCTTCCTATTTGACATTTTGGACTCACTAGGTCCTGCAGTGTGTAGCTCATCAACTTCTTCTGCAGGGCTTCAACCAGAGCCATCTCAATAGACTCAGTCTCATACTGGGCCTGGCAGTTAGAGCAAAACCACTGAGGCAACACAGATCCATCCTAAGAACAGAAGCGGTTTTCACATTTAGACGTAGACATGAACAGATAAAGCCGTTTAAAGGTCTTATTTAAAAAGGCCGCATCAAACAGCAACCACCAGTGCTCTGATCAGGTTCTGCTCTCCTCTCGCTCGGCTTGTACCTGTGCCACAGATGGGTCCTTGCAAAGGTCAAGGTCACGGCAGAAATTGCAGTGGTGGCAGATGACTTCAGGCAGGATGTACGAGTTACACGGGTCACGAAACTGGGCATCCTCAGAAAACTCTCCTACGTCCACAAGACGCAGGAGGTCTCGCTTTAGTTTGTTCACCTGGTTCACTATGTTGGCATCCAGCGAAAGCACCTGAAGTGAGAGAGGAGGGTTTGAAATGTCAAGAACAGGTTCATCAGCTGCAAATCCTGACAAAAGTGATTAGTGTGAGAAAGAAAACAATTGTAGTCACTGATGTTTATTACTAATAACTTGGCATGCGATCATATACATGTACCTGGCAGACATATTTAATAAACTCCAGTGCTGGGTTGTGGAGAGGCAGGTGTGACCCAGGCAGGACGGGGAACATCTCAGAGGGCTGCGTCACATTCCTGGTGCCGGTCACCTTCTTCTGGATTTTTTGTGTGATGGTGAAAAAGTTCTGTGTGAGCTCATTGGACACATACTCCTGGGAGAAGGAGATCATTCCTGCGAGGGAGGGACAGTTTTAAAAACATTACATCTCATTAGAAAAAGAGCAATAATACCTCAATAGGACTAAAAGCCTCCACGCACAGGTGTAAGTTAAAAAAGCCTGTGGTGATATGAAGCAGTGAAACAGCAGCTTACCAGGAAGGGCACTTAAGTCCCCCACTGCCTGCTGGGTAGCCTGGCTGCCTCCACGTCTTTTGACTGGAGTTGCCCCAGGCACGTTACGTCTCAACTCCTCTTTCATGCTGTGGTAAACCGCTGCAATGTAGGCTAAAGAGGAAATGTGTTTGAGGTTAGAAAGAAATAAAAAGACATGACAATTTGCTTTGTGTGTGTTTTTTTTCAATTTACCTGACACAATCATTAGAAAGTAATTCTGGCAGGAGGCCGTTTGAGGGAGGTACTGCATGATGTTCCAGTTGCTCTCAATCAGCTCCTCTACTTCATCTGCCCCCTTATCACCATCATCTTCCTCAGCATCTGCTTCCTCCTCTTCATCCTCACTTCCATCTTCCTCCCCGTGTCTGTTTTTGTTCTGTTTAGCTCCTTCCTAAAAAAAAACAACAACCACAGAAGCTCAGTGTTGGTCTACAGTTTGGTTAAACTAAATGAACTGTTCCAGTGTGGAGTACCTCTCCATACAAAAGGCTGGAGGGCAGTTTGCCCTTTACACCACCATAGTTGGCTGGGTCCATCCACAGCAGGAACTCCCAGCACCGGGAGAATGAGATCGATAACGAGTGGAAGATTTCCCTGGTGTGTATGCTTGAAGAGGACAAACGGAAATATTCAAAGTAAATTATCATTCATTTAAAAATTTGAAGGCGCTGTTTTGGTTCATAAGGTCAGAGGTTTTCACAATATTGTTCAATATTTTTACTGTATATTGGCCTAAAGTCAGAATACTCTTTTTCCTCACATTAGTTTAATGGATTCTTACCAGCAATAATGACTTTAGACTGATTTAAGATGGAGACCACAATGCCACATCAGAACAACCTAATGTTTTTGTGAGTTTTACTGACAGTCTGTTTACACAGCACCTTTTTCATTCATTGCATTTATTGTATGGCTTATACAAAACTTTAGGTAAAATCAAAGATCTCTAAGGGAGGACGAAAGTTCAAGGATTTGTAGCAGGTCAACATGCCGACCTGTTTGTGATGTATTCGACGTAGCCAATGGCATCATCTATCCGTCGTTTCTTGGTACACAGGATGATTCTGTTGAAGTTTCCGTAAACCACAGTTGAGCCAAGCCGTTTGAACTCGGCAACCAACCTACGAGGAAAACAGTAATGAAGAAAGATCGGCCCAGGACACCTGGTTTAAACGTTGGCGTTGCAGTCTTGCGTTGCTCTCACTGTAAGAAGACTTTCTTCATCATGTTGAGCAGAGTGCGGTGCAGCGCTGGGTCATAGAGCAGAGAGCTGGGGGAGCGCAGCCAGCGGTAGAAGTGCATCACCTGGTTGTCGGCATACACGTTGTGGTACTGAGTGATCTCTCTGACCCATCCCACCACCATGCTCTTCAGGATCCTGCTCATGCAACACAAATCAGCTTGTCAAGCAAAACACTAGATAGAAAATGTGACTTTCTTCCTCAGATATTGAAGAAAACACTAAATTCCATGCTCTACTCTTTGTCTCCCCTGACACACCTCACGTAGATAAAATTAGATTCAATGGGAATGCACCATAAATGCTACACACCTGAATATGTTGGAACACAGAGCCGTCTCATCGTAGCTTGCAAGGGCACTTGCCCCTTGGTTTCCCGACATCATGTCCTCCAATGAGGCCTGTTGAATGACATCAAAGCTGACACCCAGACTGGATCCACCCTCCATGTCGTTGACGTGATGTGACTGGAGGATCGTGTTCACCGCCAGACTCTGCAAATCCAGCTCCACGCAGACTGAAATAAAACAGGAGAACTCAAAACTTTAGCTTGCTCTGAAACATTTTGGTTTCCAGTAAACTCCTGATGCTGACTTACCTGTGGAATAGCATCCTTGTGAATTAATCTCCACAGAGAGCCTGTCCTCACTTTCCATGACCAGGCGACTGTCATCAGCCTCTTTTCCTCCGAGGTCAGGCCTGGCCGTGGGCGAAAGCCACAGCAGGTGGTTGTGCTTCCGTAAGTGTCTTGCCAGGAACAAGTCAGAACCAAATATAGACACATCCTGAGGCAAGTTCCCCACAGGCAGGTGATAATACCTGAAAGCGACAGTCAAACCCTAAGAAGTCAATAAAACCATGCAGTCCACAAAAGGAATATGGTAAGTTAAAAAGCAGAGGCAAAGACAGCATGTTAGACAAATCTGGGCCTCCAATATGGATTCAAGCGTTATGCTCCTACCTGGCCATATCAAAAGCTTGAGACAAGCAGCTGTCCAGGTTGAGGTAGTGTCGGATCATGCGCCGCGCCCCGTGGCGTTGCCAGTCCAGCACATTATAGCTGATCTCATCGACCACATGTACTGGAACAGCTGGGAACTCCTCCAGCACTGGCATCCCTGCTGCCAGACGCCGCAGCTCCCAGTTTGACTGAACGGCAATGAGGGTGGGGCCCCGACGCTCCTCCTGTGAACAGGACACAAAATGGCAAACGCTCACTGAACTAGTCATGTTATATTACAGTAGATGTTCTGGTAATGCTGTCGAACAAGACATCAAGGCTCTACTGTAAGGAGGAGCAGTGGAGCTTACCTTGTAGTTTGACAACATGCGCTGCAGTGCACGATAAATAGCCTTGACATCGTTCTCGGCGCGGACCTCGAAGTTGTGTTTCTCCGGAGGCAGGAGGTCCTCAGTCGTCTTCTCCAGCAGAGCAGCGCGCTCACCGGTGTAGAGGTTACTCAGATTGGGCATCTGGTTGCTTCGAACCTAACAGTTGGACAGACAAACAATCTCTAGTAATACACTTCATGAGAGACGAAGGCTGCGGCATGAAAGTCGTGCTATTCTTACTGTGTCCAGGACAAAAACGCTGGCTTTACGCTGAGACGGAATGAAGAGGCCAAAAAGAGCCTTGTGACCCTGGCTGTGATGATACAGATACATGTGGCGAACACTCCCTGAGGGGGAAAAAAGCAGACATGACATAGTAACGCAAACCTCGCCTAGTTCTCTAATTAGCAGCTTTGACGTGACTATCGTACCAGGTTCCAGGTAGCTGAACTGAGCCAGCGACCTCATCTCCAGATGCTCCAGATCGAAGGTGTCTGCTTCTCGGCCGGCCAGATCCCTGACAACATGCTTATTGACCATGCACATGCATCCGAGCTGCACCAGCGCTCGAAACAGCAAGGGGACCTGACGGAGGAAAAGGCAAAGGGGGCACGAGTGGGTCAAACCTGGCTGCTACCGTCACAGTATTTTATGAATCGACCGGCAGCGTCCGGTACCTGTGTTTCATAGACTCCCTCAATGTCCGGTGCAGAGAGGTCAGCGTTGATCTCGTTGATGTGCTCCTGGTACATGTCCTCCGGCACACTGTACTCGTAAAGGTAGTAGACCGCATTGGAGCGGGGCAGCATCCGATTCACCTGAAGATTAAAAAAGAGCAAAATTCAGATGCTTCAATATTTTTATAGAAACGTCTGTAACTGCAAGGTTTTGTTCCCCACATACCTTTTTGTATGTGGCGCCCTCTTCCTGTTTTGGGACTTTCTGATTGACATAGAAAACGCGTGGTATGTTGAGCTTCATGCAGTGGAGGTCATTTCCAATCACGGCCCACAGTTTGTACAGACCAGGGTGACTTGTCTCAGCGATCTGAGAGGCAGAACGGCAAAATCCGATTATTAGTTTGGATGCGAGAAAGTGTTTCAGAACCTGAGGATGAGGATGATGATGAGGATGATGTGACTGCACCTGCACAATTTGCCACGGCATGTCTAGAATGCTGCGCGCTGTCCTGCGAAGGAAACTCCCCAGGCCGGTGGTGGGACCATCGCGGATCACTCCCCCGCCTACAGGGTGAGCTTCGCCATCCAGCAGCCTCCTCCTCTTCTTTCTCTCCTTCCTCTGTCTCAGCTGCAGCTCCCATTTTTTCTTATGGTAGCGGAGCCACACTAGACGCTCCTCCTGGAAACACACATTTCTTGAAGCCGTAGCCCATAACAAGGTGTACAACCTGTGCTTGCTGCTGCTCTCCTACCCGCGTGGTCCCCATGGGTGGAGGCGGTCCCAGGATCTCTCTCCAGGACTGGGTCAGCTCGACGTCCTGAGACTCCACCTGGCTGTCCTCCCCTTGGGAAGCCCGTTTGCGCTTGGTGCTGATGGGGATGGCTGGCTGCAGGGGTCTGGCAGGCATTCCAAAGTCCTCTATGTCTGCGGCCTGTCCTGGTTCAAGAGGCTGATGGGACACCTGAAACAGAGGAGGACATGTGAGGAAGAACACAAGCAACAAGGTGCTGACTCTAACTGAAGAGGATCAAACTACCTGTCTTTTGCCCTCGCTGGTGAACAGCTCGCTGATCTTCTTTTGCTTGTAAATGTCATTTTTTTCCAGGAGTTTTTTGTGAAGCCAGTCTGGATGCCTTACTCTTGGTACTGGATTCTTTACCTAATGATCGTTAAAATTAGTTCATCTGCACATTTTAGGCTGCACGGAGAGACCGGAAGTGTGTTTCTTTACCTGTTGCAGAGCTGCAGGGATGGTGATGATTTTCTGGATGGCACTGCCCAACCGCTCTATGTAATAACTCCAATCAAGGATCTGGAAAATCCCAAAGCACGCATTTTCATGTCAGTAGATCACAAAACCACACTCATACTAAAAGCTTTTTGTTTGTATGCTGTAAACACTCACAGAGCGGATGTCCAGATCATGCAGGCTGGGCATTTTCAGCCACTTACGCAGGAAGTGCTTTTTTACACTGGGCTCTGCTTGGAAGATGGCGAGAGGAATGGCTCTGATAGGGAACAACACATCAGTCAGTGTGAAAGCCAAGGCATTTACTTGTGGTAATATTACAAAGAGCTCGGTCTCTACAATTGACAGCGGAAGAGCAACTCAAATGTGGGATCGTTTCATTTAGTCCCGCTGCCACAGCTTTCATCATGATGTTGAAATGTCCCACTATGAACATGACCTCCAACATTAAGAACAGCAGTATTATTGAGCTACTTTATATGTATATAGCACTGTCTAATAAATGTGTGAGCTGTTGTCCCACCTCTCTGTGACAGGGGAACCTTCTGGTTTTCGGGAGATGACGTAGCGACAACTCAGACCAGCATCCTTCACCATCTGGTCTCCCAGGAACTCTGCCAGTCTCTTGGCTGTGCTGATGGAGGTGGACTTCTGTTCTCCGTAGTCCTCGAGCTTCCTGGACATGGACCGATTCTCCGAAATCAGGTCAAACAGCTCGGCATCTGGCATGTTGGCAGCCTGGAGAAAAAGGAGCGAGATGAATGCATCAAAACAGAAGCACAACAAACAAACTAAAACTAAACCTGTTGCTCACTAAAGCCTGTTTTATTACCTTGCTGTAAAGAACATCCAGCCAGTAATCTGCCACTTTGGCCACTGATGCATAGACCTCCTCCAGAGTGGTACCTTTGAGGAAAGCCTCAAACACGGACGACTGAAAAATCTTAATCAGCTGGAGCTCTCCTCTTCTCTTTACTTCGAAGCCCTTTAGCTCAGCCAGAGAGCCGTCCTCATTAAACACAGCATATCTAAAAATAAAAAATGGGGGAGAGAAAACCTTGTAATTCCTTCAGTTTATTATCGGCCTGTTCTCTATAGATTAATACAATGTTAGACTTATTTCAAGAAAATAAAAGCCCACACCTCTTCTTTAGCTTCTTCCCCTCCTCTTTGGAGGCAGGCAGGATCATCGCCAGGTACGGCCCGTCCACCTCAAAGAAGATGCTGTTCTCTGCCCTGATGTCGTAAGTGAGGGACGCAGGTTCGACCAGCTCGTGGTACTGATCATTGGTGAAGCCCTCCTTCACCATAATGTTCAGCATGGCTCCTGGGTAGGAGATGGTCACCTTGGGCTTCTTCTCATTGCTCGTCTTCACCACAAAGTTCTCAGGGAAGGTGTTGGGGAGAACGCACCAGATTCCATCCGTGTCCAACTCCAGGGGCCTCCTGAAGAGCAGGAGTTAAATGTATGATTAAACATTATAGCAAAGCATCAAACATATAATAGACCAAGCAGGTCTGAAAAATCCTGTTTATATTAGGTTATAGTAAAATAAAACAAGCCTCACCAGTAACAACATCAAAGCTTTGGTTAGTCTGGCTAACTGTAAGTGATGTACGTTCTATGTTTCTGTAACTACATATCTCAGTCTTAACAGGCTCTCACCCTATTTGTTCGATGAGCTCTCTGGCCTGAGTGATGATGTTGGCTCCAGTGAAGCACACGATGCCAGCCATCTCCATGGAGTACCAGCGAGCCCTGAGGGAAACGCAGGCAGCATCAGCTTTGCGGCACACTGTCATTTATAGATCAGGCTTTGTGACATGCAGGGCTTGACCTTTACCCTTTCCTCATGACGTAACCATAGAACGAGTTCAGAATGCACTTGTGAGCCAGTTGTAGAGACTCGTACAGGATCTCCATGTTTTTGCAGCGCTTCACCTCCGCAGCGTCTCCACTGTCCTGCGCCGACGACAGTTTCTTCTTCCACACCTTCAGCAAAAACAAAGGATGTAAGTATATAGGAGAAATAGACTTGAATGAAAGTTAAATACACACCTGTAATTATAATGGAATAACTTTTTTTTTTTAAATCAACGTACCTTGTGAAGTCCTTTAAATTCATAACGCCGATCTCTGAAAGCTCTCACTGTGTCGACATAGAAAGAGTTTTCTCTCTGACAGATGGTGGTGACTCGCTCCTCCAGCCGGGTAACGTGAATCTTCTTATAGGCCTTCTTGCAATAGTCTGTGACGAGACATGTGGACAAGCTATAGACAGTGAATCACAAAAGAGCTAGACTAAAACCAAGACTGGGGAACCAAGTACCTGCCAGGCGTTTCTTCTCGTGCTTGGCCTGCTCCTCTCTGTTCAGCGTGTGAAAGGCTCGAGGCGGACCGTTAGGAAAGAACGGTGGGAACTTCTCAGACTCAAGTTGCTGCTGGATGCGGTGGAACTCACTGCGGCTGGCAGGCACTGCAGACCGGGATAACTCACTTTACTACATATTGAGAAGCCTGACAAACAATCACTTAGGACTTTTATAACAGGTGACAGGAAATAACATACATCTGTATCATTTCATATTTTGACTTACTGATTTCCCCTCTCCACTGCCAAGCCATCCTCCTCTGACAGGCGGCACCAGGTTTGTTAAAGTCACAGGCAGCACAAGTGGCCTCATCAACCATAGCAGACGGCTATAAGAAAGAAACATACATGACTGAGCATTGTGCTTCTTCAGACACAGTTCTTCTACTTCCACGTGTTAATATTGCATTTTACCTGTAGGCGATTGGTGAGAATGATATTGGGGTACATCGCCCCCACATCCAGATGGTAGATGAGAGGGCATTCAATTCTGTTTGGAACCTCTTTCAGGGACGTCAGCTTCTTTTTGATCTCATCACAAACCTGAGAACACCAGAGATGTTTTAAAAACTCTCAAAGAAACTGTGAGATTTCTAAAAAAAAGCCCAATATTGAAACACATTAATAACATAAATTAACACCTCATTAAAATTTGTGATTTTCTCCAAAGGGATTTTCTCTTCTTCCTCAACAGCGTGACGCATTGTTTGCTCAACCCTCTGCAGCAGGAAGTCAAAGGCAGCAGGATTCTATCAAAATAAAGGCAATAGTGTGATGGGCAGAAGAGGCTGTAAAAGTAAACACTTCCATTTAAGCGCTAAGAGTGTGGCACCATTTTGAAACGGCAGGGGATATCACTGCGGAACACTCCGGACTCAAGCGCCTCCACGTGGCCGCCCACGTAGGTCTCGGAGTCCAACACGTGGCCGTCGTCTGTCAGTTTGTTGAAGACCTGCTCCTGCTTGTTGGGGAAGACGATGTTGGCGTGGAAGGCCTGCACCATGAGCAAGGCTTCGCACAGAGTCCCAGAACCTTTACGCAGCACCTGACAACAGAGGAATATCACTAATGACTAAAGACGCAGGTTATAAGTTTTGGATGAAACCAGTTTTAAACACGCATCCTTGTACTTACATCGAAGTACACTGAAATAATGCCCTCCCTAGCCCCTTACCCTAAGCATCACAGCTAAAAGAAGACCTCTAACACTTGCTCTAATCCGAACCAAGACTCAATTCTAACCTCAACCCTAAAATCACATCTTTACCCTCAAACCGGCTTTCAAAAAAGTGAGGAATTTCCTCAAAAAAATATGTCTTTTAGTTCTCACTTTGATGCAAATACAAGTATGTACAAACCTCATCGGGTTCCATGGGGATTATAGTGCACAGTGCAAAGATGAAGGGATGAACATATTTCATGTAGAGGTAATAAGTGGCCACAGCATCTGACACAGAGTATGTCGCTAAAGTCTGCAGGAATAGAGAAAAAAGGTAAAAGTCAACAAGAGTGCTTCTTTTGTTAAAACATCTCATTTGCTGCAGACACTTGAAATTAATCTCTGTACCTGCGGTTCTTCAGTTGCCATGCGGCTCATGTCCTCTGGGTCCAGCTCTACTGGGTCATAACCCAATTTAGCCTTTGCTGCTGCCTTCAGGTTATGACTTCCCACTGGCAGGTAGCTGTCTCGTTTTACCCATCTGACGCAGAGGAGGAACAGGTTAGAGAAATGACGCTGGAAAGCAATTAAGCCAAACCCCTTGGTGCGTGTGTACTCCCATCCCCACTGTAATCATTTCAAAGTGTGCCAGACACAGACCTTAAGCAGTCCATGTGGATGGCTTGACTGGACTTGTACTCTCCCTGACTGTCCTTCTGGAAACCGATCTCCCGGTACATGCTCAGTCCATGGAGGCCAGCCCGAGTCTCAACAAAAGGCCTTGACATAATGGAAACATAGTAAGAGAGATGGAACACTCACATCACAGTACGCTGGGGAAAAAAAGAGCATAAACTGCACTGACGCATTACGAAAACAGCAGCTCACCAGTCGAAGAAGTCGCCGTTGTACGTTACAAAGATGTTTGGCTTCGTTTCCTGAACGTGATCAAACCACCTCTGAATGAGAGCCGCCTGCAACCGGGTCATCGTACCACATGTCAGTACACTGACCAACCCACCCAGCACCACCGTTACACACGTTTTATACACAATGCATTGGGCATCATGCAGCTACATACCTCGTTGTCCTCATTAAAAATAGTAAACGGCCCTTCGTATTCAGGTTTGGGAGTGAACTCAAAATCCTCAATGTTCTCAGAGACGATCTCTCTGTTCGTGATTAGAAATCCCTTTAAAAACATTAATATAGTTAGGACAAAAAAAAAAAACCCAAAACACTAAATACATAATGTAAACTTCTTAATAAATAAAACTCACCTGCCCATCTATCATGTAGGAGATCATCATGATCTGATCAGTCTCTGCGTCGGGAAATTTTAGTGGCAGTTTGGTCGTCTCAATGTCAAACGCCAAAACAACTGGATCCTGGAAGAAGGTGAAACGGGGTTTTTGGAAAAATCACTCCAAGGTAATTATAGTAGAAAGATGTTCTGCGACTACATGGACAACAAATGATCGTACCGGTCGCTCCACGAGGTCGTCTCTCCGTACGATCTCTGGTAGGTAAGCGCTGCCTCTGTATCGAACGTTGTACCAATGAGCCTAAGACGTGAAGACAGCAGAGACCACAGCTCTGAGCACAACAGTGCTAAACGGCGCCTCAGACAACGAAATGACAGATCTCTCTTTACCACGTGGATCTTCAGGTCGATGGACACTCGGACGTGATAGGGCACGTCGTACTCTCTCATGTCCACGATGTTGTCTAACTGGTCCGAGATACTCTTTGACATCCCGTCGTCATCTGCTGTGGTCACGTGACCGCCTGACAAGGCGCTGGAAACACATGCACAGATGTTCACAGTTTAAGAGAGAGCGGGAAATGGCTGATAAATCAGAGCAGCAACCAGTTGGAATAATGGGTACCTTGATAACATGGAGGTGTAGGTGTCGTTGGACTGCTCCCTCTCCCTGTTCTTTCGCACCGCGGGGGAAATCTCACGCTTGACCTTGACGAGGTCGTCGACGGTGTTGAACGACAGCTTGATGTAGTTTCTCTTGAGCCCAACTAGGTGGTTTGGCTGAGGGGAGAAGACAGGGACATTAACAATGAGTGACAACACTGATCAGATTTATTGAGCGTAATATCTGCTGATCATTTCACCCAACACTTCAGCATGTATTACTTGGGACATCTCACCAGATCTAGGTCCTCTTTTGGGACAGTTTCCAGCTTTGCCACTTTTCCTTGAAACTTCTTAGACAAGTATGAGATGACCTCTCTCTCGCAGTTCTGGAAGTAAGACCCTCTTTAGTCCAAGAGTGTTTCAACAAAATTACACCTCACTAAATGGAAACACACTCACCTTTTTAGTGGCAATGTAAAAATATGGCTTAAACGGTAGAGCCACCTGCACACAGAACACACATCAGAACAGGAACGATCACCTTTATTTCAGTCGCTTCATGTGTCACAGAATTGCGTTTTCCCACCTTAAACCTGCTCCCGTCCTCCTGAATGAAGTAGTAGTCCACAACACTGACCATCCTCTTGTCTTCATCCAGGATCTCTGCCTAGAAATGCAGAGGGGTAAATGAGTGTCCGCTCCTCCCCTGCAGCCCTTGAGCTGGACTTCGCCCCGCGGCTACTCACGGGGTGCATGTTGATCAGCCAGCCCGTTTTCTCCCCGGGCTCCTTCATCCTGTCGAAACCGAAGCGAGCGTCCATCTCGTCCGTGAACTGGCTGCGCTCGAGCCGCTTGAGGGCTGACATCGAGGATCCATCGTCCCTGGTTCAGACGCACACAACAAACACGCTGAGGGTTTCTTTGTTTGTGACAGGACAAATTGCAGACGCTGGTGTCAGTTAGTCATAGTTGTCCACACAATCTGCATTGTTACTTACTGGGTTTCCTGGTCTCCACTTTGTCCGCGGTCAGCTCTGTACCTTCCACTGTTCTGCAGCACCATTTTCTACCGAGGTGTCCGCAACAATTAATAACAACCCGCTAGGATTTGACAATTCTCAGAATGAAGCCGCATTTAGAAGTTATTTCAAACGTTTCGTCTGTCACTGTCACTAACGCAGCTTCTGTTTTCTTAGTTTGGCGCGTCGCTGCCGTTCCCGCGAGAACAGCTCAGCGAGGAGAAAACACAAAGATCGTTTCCTCGAAGACCAATTACTCGCACCAAGACGTCCTGCTTCGCACAGGCGTCCCTATGCTGCAGCCAGAAAGCCTCGGACAAAATAAACGTAAACGTGTTTACAAATGTTACAAATAAATACACATTGCAGTTAGAATTGGGATAGCTCACATCAGATAGATAGATGCGCAAAATTCTTTTGTTTCCAACTTGACAGCTTTCAGTCTAAGTATATCTCTATAGTTATAGTAGCATATATAATTACATTTGAATTTTGTTAAATTGAGTGATAAGTGAATGCATTAGTGATTAAATTCATTTATTTGCATTAAGGCAAAAAACATTTTTTAACAAACTAATTAGTATTATTTTCTATTAGACTTTTCATGATGTTTCGTTTGTCCCATTTAACCTGAACGCAGCGGTATCTTTATGGACGGCCTATTGTGGACTTCGGGAGTGACTGGTTTCTGCTTCTTAACGATTTCGTAAACATAAAGTAAAGCATCGTGCTTATAGATGATCTTCGTATTCCTCGGTTCTGGGAGGAGCTACAAAGACTCCGCCCCCTGCAGACCGTTGTTTCCCAGCGAAAAGGGGGAGGAGGTGAGAAGTGGTGGGCTATCGGAGACCGCGGCATTGGTAGGTGGCTTTGACATTTGCTGCTAGTGATGTGAAACTGATTAAACCCGTAAATGCATCAACGTAGAGCGATTCCCCGTCACCAGTTAGTGGAGTTTTTGCTCTCGCTCGAGGTAAATACTCTGTGCGGAATGTTTTAACTCAAAACAGAGCCGCGTGGCTAAAGTTGTGATAAACGACCGTTGATGAGTCTCGGCTGCCAGCTAGCGGGCTAGCCGAGCAAACAAACAACAAACAACAAGCAACAAGCTAGCGAACAACAAACAAACAACAAAAACGGCAGCAACCGCCGAGCAGCGTTGTGTCGGTGTTATCGGTGCTGTGGAGGGCAACGAGTGTGTTTATACTGCCTTCATTTCGCTTTCATCTCAACCCACGCTTTCACGCTCATCGTCTGTGTGTTTACTTGTACGTTTGCGTCAAAACTCCACGTTTCTCCGTGAATTATCCACATGTGACGTGTTGGACAGTAGGTGGGGATCAACACAGAGCAATGTCGTCAAATGACCAATTTAATTTCGCAGTTCACAATGACTACATGTACACGTTGCTCTGTAACTAAACGGATGACATGACGCTTTAATTAAAAAAAGCCTCCAAAAGGCCAAGTGATGTTCTTGTAAAAAACAATGGCTGAACTTTTCTGCTGTTTCTGCCGCGTTTCCAAGTCGTAGCCGCAGAGGACAAGGCCTCCTTGTTCATGAATATCAGATCAATTCACCCCTGTTTTGGCGTTTCACGCGTCCCTATATGTAATTTAGATTCCGTCCAGGCTGCGTCCAGATGCTCACGCCTCCTCTCCCCGCATTCCCTCACAGTTGACCTTTAGCCCAAATGAAGCGTTCACGTCTCGTGTCAGCTGTTACTCTCAGACTATTTTCTGGACGCGGTCTGGGACATGCTGTAGCCGTCGGGTCCTCCTGTCACACTAAACCGCATAGCCGTCTTCGCTACTGATTCACAAAAATCACAGTTGATAAGATGGAGCGTGTTGTTTGTGTCCTTTTTGAAGCTCGGCCTAACCTTCATGTTCCTGTCTCATATTACCCAGAATGCCCCAGTTATGATGGGCTTCTGAACTCAGACCACCTGCAGAAGAATGTTCTCAGTCTAGATTAGTATGCGTGTGGCAATGCCACGCAGCCCCATGCTCTTTAGTTCATGACCAAAGTGAAGTAGGCTGATGCTAGATTTGAAAACCAAAAGCAACATGTATGAGGTCTGACATCAGGTGATACACTATCCAAGTCTTAGTTGATACAAACATAATTAAAGATTCAACGATAATTGTCTCTTTTCAAGTTTTGTTCAAAATAAAAAAAATGTGTTTTTTTAAGTGTGTGTGTGTGTGTGTGTGTGTGTGTGTGTGTGTGTGTGTGTGTGTGTGTGTGTGAGTTTTGTTTACAGTAAAATTGTCATCTCACCAAAATCCTGATGACTACGTTATCCACAATGCAACGGGGCAAATAGCTCGTGTGGCTAACCTTTTAGCAGCTACAATGAGCAGGCTACAGAGGGCAGTAGAGCTCTTTGTTTTGACTCGCAGGTGTCGCTGGGACGTGTTCTATGAATATTAACGTGCTCTCTCGTCTCGCTGCAGGCTCAGGAGGATGTCTGTGAATGCTGCTGAATGCTGTTTGCAGTTTTGGGATTTATCCTTTGGGCCTCGGTGCTGCTGTGGAGGCTGTATAACCGGACAGTAGCGATGCCCGTGAAGGAAGGCGACCCGTCACGTCGCCGTGGTCGCACGGCGGCTGAGGACGACACAGACGTCACGCAACATTCCCAGACAACAGTTCCCACTACCTCACGGCAGAACCTGACTGACCGTCCGCTGGCTGAGTGCGAGTCAGTGGGTCCTAACGTCAAAACGCTTCCCTCTGAGCCCCCGCACTCTCCTGGAGTAAACTCACTGCTGCAGCCGTTGCCTTCAGCAATGCAGAAGCCTAAAAGAGCCAACGCGCCAACGCTGGGCTCCAGACCCGAGGCGAGGGAGCGCCTCAAGTTCATCCTGGGAGCATCGGAGGATAACTCCTCAGACGAGGAGCCGGTGGTCTCCAAGCCCCCCAGCGGCCCGGCCCCCAGGGGTTCTCCGGAGCAGCCGTGTTCCGCGGGGCCCCAGAGCAGCTCATCGGGCATCAAGTAAGACCGTTTCCATTGAAGTTCAGGACGGGGGCTTGATTTGGGAAAGTGCCACTGTGCTTGTAGTTGCTCAACCTGTGCGTTATCACCTGACTTGTGTTATTGTCACGTGCTGAACACCTCGGCTCTATTTCTGGAACGCGAGGGTCCGTGTGTGACTTTGAAACAGTCGTGCAACTCTGGGTCACAGCACGGCAAACAAAAGCAACTGTTCTTTCATTAGCTTTTCCTTTTAGTGGTAGTTCATGTACTTTTTTTCCCCTACACATAAAGTCATGTGTATTTTAAAGACCTGTGGGAATTGTTTTGAAGGTAAGACACTGATTGATAAGCTTTGTTTTTGAAACCATTTGATGCAGTTAATGCACCTTTGGTAAATGGTATAATTAAAAATAATTGTATTTGAATACACGCTTTTCCTTGGTTTTTATACGTTAGACTAACTTGTATGTGAAGCAGATGAAACCTTTTATTGTGGTTTGGACTCTTCCCTGTGTATATTTGGAATGAGTGGTCTGGGATCTGCTGCAATTTTACTGCACATGTGGGAGGAGAAAGGGGAGGAGGCGTCTGGGAGGAAGCGCAGTATAGAGGACTTTTTGTGTTTGTGTTAGATTTGAAAATCTATTTTCATTGTGAAGGAATGTCAGACTATACATTAGGCTGTAGAATGGAGGGGAGCAAGCGACAAAGCCTCAACTTGTTTCCATACCTGCAAAGGCGAGTATCGTTGAGGGTTTTTCTAGTAATTTGATCCCTGAGCTGCAGATTGTGTCGTGTGCACAGTTATATCGCAGGCTTTGTGTTCGCCGTGAAGAAACCGTGAGCCGTGTTACTCACTCTCTTTGCTGTGCAGACGCTTTTGAACAGGAAGGTTTGCCTGTTTGGCCACACTGTTGTTATGTAAGTGTGCAGAAGCCATGTTGGCACGTGCAAGTTTGAGGAAACTTAAAAGGGGAAAAAAAAACTTTGCTCTAAAGTTGTTTTTTACGCCGCAGGCGAGCGTGAAACCACAATAAGTGGCCTAGAGTCCTCCCACAGCAGGATGCATGTGTTTTGAGCAGCCAAATTAAACAGAAAGGAGGCGTTCCATTTATTGTGATGTGAGAACATCAATCAGAGGTGCATGACACCGGGTTATCACTGGGTTCTGTACCACAGTGCAAGCTTGCCTTCCTTGTGGGCACTGTGATACGACGTTAGGCTTAAAGTTCACCTCAGCCCAGACACAATTGCTCTGCAGCTGCTTAATATGACTGACTCATAAGCAGGAGCTTCCTAGTGACACATTAACATGGCACAAGTCTTCTATAAAGGTGCCTGGCGTAGAGGAGGCACGGCACTGTGAGGAGAGAGTCAACAGGTTGCAATGGTATGGAGATCATTCAATATTTATGGAATATCTGAAACACTGATTTAACTTCTTTATTTGTAAATATCTTATTCATAATTTATTACACATGTAGGTTGTTACACAATTTATGATCTCTAATGCTGTTGTTTAGTTGTACGTAGTGAAGGTACAGTACTAGTGGTTTCCCACTCAGTGAAGATACATCTGAGAGACTGAGATAAGAACTAGAGGAGGAAACAAAAGCTAAATATAGCATGTTTGGGGGAAATTCTGTATAAGTTTAAACGTATACGTTTTTGTTTTATTATGTAAAGTGAATAATATTTATAGCTGCCATTGGTCAATTTAGTTGAGTCAGTATAAAGTTCCTTAACTTGGAATGGAAATGTGTTTTATCAGTTATTATCATAACTGTAAGTGTTGGAAACACCTTTGGCCTGGTTGGGTTAAGGTACAGTGTTCATGCATGCATCATGCTGATGTTTTATTGGCTCTGCTGTGTTGAACGTGTGATTAAAAGATGTTGAGCTTGCACGTATTTATAATGAATATTAGTTCAGTCAGAATTGTCAGTTGTTTATGGTAAAGAACAGAGGTTGGGTTTAGATCAGAAACACATTTGCTGGTTCATGAACTTTTGGATTTCATGTTCTTCACTTGTTGGATCACACACTAGTTTTACCTGCCTGAGTCTGTCGTCATCAAACTAACCGTGAGCTTTCCACGCAGGCCTAGCATGTCTGGTCCTCACCTGGTGAAGAAAGGACGTGAACAAAGAAAGATGGACCTGCAGAGAGACTTCACGGTCGCTTCTCCTGCCGAGTTCGTCACCAGATTTGGTGGCAACCGTGTCATTGAAAAGGTAGGGATGAAAGCCCTTTATTTTTCATAACATGACATCCTCTGAATTAATGATTCTTACTCAGGTGGTTTCTGTTTTCTTCTACAGGTGCTGATAGCAAACAACGGCATAGCTGCAGTCAAATGCATGCGTTCCATCCGTCGCTGGTCCTATGAAATGTTCCGTAATGAGAGGACCATCCGTTTTGTGGTGATGGTGACCCCTGAAGACTTGAAAGCCAATGCAGGTTATTAAACATGATACTGCTCTGTTTTTATTAGCCAACACTTATCATCTGTCTCACATCTCTGTGAGACTACATAAAAACCTTACAGTGAATCAGCTGTTGAAAAAAAGAAAACAATGTCATGGAAATGTACTGAACGTTGTGTTTCTGTATAGAATACATAAAAATGGCAGACCATTATGTGCCTGTGCCTGGTGGGTCAAACAATAACAACTATGCCAACGTTGAGCTCATAGTGGACATCGCCAAAAGGATCCCAGTGCAGGTACATTCAATGTTTTACCTGTGTTCTGCATCATCTGTGTGCTGATGGTCTACTGTTTTATTGAAAAAGTGTGTGTAATGCTCGTTACAGGGCGTGTGGGCTGGATGGGGTCATGCCTCAGAAAACCCCAAACTGCCCGAGCTCCTGAACAAAGCAGGAATATCATTCTTGGGTAAAAACAAATTGAAGCCGCAGTATTTTATTTTTTTTCTCCAGTTGTGTTTTTGGTGAGTGTAACAACTGCTGTTTCTCTCAGGGCCGTCCAGCAAGGCCATGTGGGCTCTGGGAGATAAGGTGGCTTCATCCATTGTGGCCCAGAGTGCTGATATTCCCACACTGCCATGGAGCGGATCAGGTAATGACCCACGCACACTGACCATGTCTGGGCTTTAAATGTGAGCAGCCTGTCAATGGGAAAACCGACATTAAAAGGACATTTCTCCAGCGAGTTGACTGGTCCCAAGTCATGCATCTGTATTCAGTCTGGCTGTGTGTAACGTTGTCTGCCCCTGGCTTCAGGTCTGAGACTGGACTGGCCAGAGGAAGACCAAAGGCTGGGCAACGTGATCAGTGTTCCTCCTGAGGTCTATGCAAAGGGCTGTGTTCGTGATGTAGCTCACGGTCTGGCAGTAAGCAAGTTTAACACATTCCCACCATAATATCTATAAACCCGCTCCTCCTTTCCCCAGAAATGTTGTGATGATAAATGGTTTGTGCCTGTGCAGGAAGCTGAAAGAATTGGTTATCCAATTGTTATCAAGGCCTCTGAAGGTGGAGGTGGAAAAGGAATCCGCAAAGTTGATAACTCTGATGATTTTCAAAGTTCCTTTAGACAGGTTTGTGTCATTATCATGAGCTGATTGATTCCCTGCCAGTTTCTCTGGTATGATCCAATGTTCTTCTGTACTCATTTATTTGAATGTAGGTTCAAACAGAGGTACCCGGATCACCTATTTTCATTATGCAGCTCGCTCAGCATGCGAGACACCTCGAAGTTCAGATACTGGCGGATGAGTATGGAAACGCCATCTCCCTGTTTGGCCGAGACTGCTCCATCCAGAGGAGACACCAGAAGATCATAGAGGAGGCTCCTGTCACCATCGCCGCTCCCTCTACATTAGAGCAAATGGAACGGGTGGGTTTACATCACGCCCAGATAATTAACGCTGTTGATCAGTTTTGCTGCTTGAGATTTGACAATTGGTCGGTCTTTCTTTTGGGACAGTATGCTGTGAGACTGGCCAAGATGGTGGGCTACGTGAGCGCGGGTACTGTGGAGTACCTCTTCTCTGAAGACGGGAGTTTCCATTTCTTGGAGCTGAATCCTCGCCTGCAGGTGGAACATCCCTGTACAGAAATGGTTGGAGATGTAAACCTTCCCGCTGCTCAGCTCCAGGTGGACTAACTAGACCACAGCCGCAAAATGAACCCTTGAGTGTTTAACTAAGTAGCGTATGTGAAATTCTGCCTTCCTAACATGGTGTCTCCTCTGTGGTAGATTGCGATGGGCATCCCCCTTAACAGAATTAAGGACATCCGCTTGTTTTATGGAGAAGCTCCATGGGCTGACACAATCATCAACTTTGACAATCCAGACTGCACGCCAAGTCCAAGAGGCCATGTCATAGCGGTTCGGATCACCAGTGAGAACCCCGATGAGGTACGCTTGCAAATAATCAACACTCAGATCACAGCTTATTTTACACCTCCGTGACCTCTCATCTTTGTGCTTGCTCACAGGGGTTCAAACCCAGCTCTGGCACCGTGCAGGAGCTGAACTTCCGCAGCAGTAAGAATGTCTGGGGTTACTTCAGTGTGGGCGCGGCTGGTGGTCTACATGAATTTGCAGACTCCCAGTTTGGGCACTGTTTCTCCTGGGGCGAGAACCGCGAAGAAACCATTTCGTAAGCAGAAAACTCTGATACCCAAGTTCTACATGCATGCGTAAATTATATGTGCTATCAGCTGTCATTCGTCTTTTGCTTCAGGAACATGGTGGTTGCTATGAAGGAGTTGTCTATCAGAGGCGACTTCAGGACGACTGTTGAATACCTCATAAAGTTACTAGAGACAGAAAGCTTCAGAAACAATGACATTGACACTGGCTGGCTGGATCACCTTATTGCAGAGAAAGTCCAGGTATAACCAGGGGAAGAATGACATTTTACATTCTTCCTGTCTTTTTATTGAGTAATTTAAGGCACATTTTCTTTCTGCAGGCAGAGAGACCAGAAACCATGCTGGGTATCGTATGTGGAGCTTTACACGTTGCTGATGCCAGTTTCAGAAAGAGCATGTCCGACTACCTGCATTGTCTGGAAAGGTCAGTAGACACACAATATAATATAATTACTATATGCTCACAGAATTGATTCTTAAAGACACAATCCCGTGTGTCTACAGAGGCCAGGTGCTGCCTGCAGCCAGCCTCCTTAACTCTGTCAGTGTGGACCTAATATATGAAGGAGTTAAGTTTTGCCTGAAGGTATCTGCTTTATTCCCATCACACACTTTTTTTAGAGCCACATCTGTTGTCAATCAATAAACTTTCACTTCCGCCACCTGTAGGTAGCTCGTCAGTCCCCAACAACTTACGTCATTATGATGAACGGCTCAGACATTGAAATAGACGTCCACAGGCTGAGTGATGGAGGCCTCCTGCTCTCCTACGACGGCAGCAGCCATACGACCTACATGAAGGAGGAGGTGGACAGGCAAGAGCCCTTGAATCATCATGTCTGTGTATTTGTGTTTTTGCTTTGCTAACTGCTTTTCCATCACACAGCTATCGCATCACTGTTGGCAACAAGACCTGTGTATTTGAGAAGGAGAAGGATCCAACAGTGCTAAGGTCCCCCTCTGCCGGCAAACTGCTGCAGTATATGGTTGAGGACGGAAGCCATGTCTGTGCAGGAGAAACCTACGCCGAGATTGAGGTAAAGTGTCACAGTTCCTCACAGTAAAATGCACACGGCTGATGTTGTCGAGTTTTGTCCACTCAGTGTTTGTGCTGTGGTTTCAGGTGATGAAAATGGTGATGACTTTGACTGTCCAGCATTCTGGTTGCATACATTTCGTCAAAAGACCCGGAGCAGTGCTGGAGTCTGGCTGTGTGGTGGCGCATATGGACCTGGATGACCCCAGCAGTATACACTGGGTAGGTCATCATCCACAACAGAATATTGTTAAGACTTGCCTCAGTTATATGTCCTACATTTGGTTCTTTGAGTTACAATGTGGACCATTAAAAATCAGAACTTAGTCTTTCCAATTTCCCTCCTGTCACAGGTGGAGCTCAACACAGCCACACTGCCGCCTCAGCAACCACTACCCATGGTGGGAGAAAAGCTTCACCAGGTGTTCCACAGTGTGCTTGAAAACCTGTTCAAAGTCATGGATGGCTACTGTCTTGAAGAGCCCTACTTTAGCAGCAAGGTACCAAACCAGTAGACAGGTTCCTGAACTACACAGTGTGTCCTGTGTTTCTGTGGTTACATGGCTGCATGTTGATCTCTGCAGCTGAAACAGTGGGTGGCCACTCTGATGAAGACGCTCAGAGACCCGTCCCTGCCACTGCTGGAGCTCCAGGAGATTATGACGAGTGTGGCGGGCCGCATTCCACCCAGTGTCGAGAAGGACATTCGTAAAGTCATGGCCCAGTATGCGAGCAACATTACCTCTGTCCTCTGCCAGTTCCCCAGTCAAAGGGTAAAATAGGATGAAATAGTCTCTGTCTGTGTGCAAAATATCTGGCATAAAACAAATCAAAATTAATTTATTTTATACAGATTGCAAATATTCTAGACAGCCATGCAGCAACTCTACAGAGGAAGGCTGACAGAGAGGTTTTCTTCATGAACACTCAGAGTATCGTGCAGCTGGTGCAGAGGTGCGTCTTTTTTTTTTCATTCTGTCAGACTGTGATGAAACGTATGACCTCCACTAGTAGCGCATCGTCTGACATTTGACTGAACCCCGTCCAGGTACCGCAGCGGAATCCGTGGTTATATGAAGTCTGTGGTTCTCGATCTGCTGAAACGTTACCTGCAAGTTGAAATGCAGTTTCAGCATGGTGACGTCTCTTTCAAATGAAACCTTTTAAATGGAGACACTTTGGTCGTTTACTGCAGTGAAGCCTTGGTTTAAACACACCTATTTATTCTCTCGTCCAAACAGCTCACTACGACAAATGTGTCATCAACCTGCGAGAGAGGCACAAGCCAGACATGAGTCCCGTGTTGGAATACATCTTCTCTCATGCCCAAGTCTCCAAGAAGAACGTCCTGGTCACAATGCTCATAGTAAGACTTCAATTGATCGTTAGCCACTTTCCTACAATCAAATAAAAACACAGATGTAAGATGTGTCTTTGTTCTTGTGTAGGACCAGCTGTGTGGAAGGGATCCTACTTTAGCAGATGAGCTTATGGCCATTCTCAATGAACTCACACAGCTCAGTAAGATGGAGAACTCAAAGGTTGCCTTGAGAGCCAGACAGGTACAACGGCTTTATTACATTGGTTTTACATCAGTGTTACTGTCACTGTGTTGTGCATAGACTCCATATACAGATTTCTCTGCCACAGGTTGATATTCTTTGTTTGGTTTCTGTAGGTTTTAATCGCGTCCCATTTGCCATCGTATGAACTTAGACACAACCAGGTTGAGTCCATCTTCTTGTCGGCCATTGACATGTACGGACACCAGTTCTGCCCAGAGAACTTGAAGGTTTGCACCGTGTACAGTAAAGCTTCATCATGATCAGCTGTTAACCGGTTCAACATTAAATGAACACCAGCTGCTCCTATCTCCCACAGAAACTCATTCTTTCTGAAACTTCCATTTTTGATGTTCTGCCTAATTTCTTCTATCACGTTAATCAAGTTGTTTGCATGGCTGCGCTGGAGGTATGTAGTGGATGCAACCCTACCTTGTGATTTATGTCTTATTTCAGTATACATATTTAATTTCTGACGGTTTTTAGGTGTATGTGCGCAGAGCTTATATTGCGTATGAGCTTAATAGCATCCAGCATCACCAGCTGCAGGACGGAACGTGTGCTGTGGACTTCCAGTTCATGCTGCCATCATCACATCCCAACAGGTAAAGCTGTTGAACTGGAACCCACAGGAAATGTTTATTTTGAACACATGTTACTTTTGATTCTTCTTTCACTTGTTTTCTTGAGCAGCTTTTGGTTCAATCAAATGACCATGAAGTGGAAACTTCACTCTGTGACTCACAAGAAGACACGAGCACCAAAACCTTTGCTAATGTCCCAGTTTAGTTTATCGCCAACCTCCACATATCACATCCACGTATAAACTGCTGCTGTTACTGCTGACAACGAAATTTAATCACAGTTTTTCTCCCCGGCTGGAGAATAACACGAATGTGCTTAGCATCTCATAATAGAGCTTTGATCTAATTCTGCATAGAGACAGAAACACAGTCTGATCCACCGGTGCTAATACTCACCTGTCAATCATCTTATTTCAGAGGAAGCAACCCTACTCTCAACAGGTAGAGTAAAGCTGCTCCAAACCAGCCAGACCACCTGGTCGTGTATGTCTCACAGCAATGCATGCTGGATGCTTTTTCCTTTCGCCTTGTCAAACCAGAAACATTTGCTTGAGGACTCCTCTGACAAGTCCTTTCTAATTCACTTTGATGCTGATCTTCTAAATGTTTATCTTAAGAAGCAATACTCAGCTCTCTCAAAGAAATCGTCTTTGATTTTACCTACTGTTAAAGATTTACAGTGTCTTTCTAGGTCGTTCAGTTTTGGATTTCTTGTATGTGATGACAAACTCTATGGAATTATTATGTACTGAAAAAAGAATGTCCAGGCTTGCTTTAATTGTTCTGTGTGTGTGTGAATCTTTGTACTCTTGGCTAAAGCAAACCATTTAAGTTTGTTTGTGATGCTGCCTCGGTGTCATTGTCTGCGTCTTTCTTGTTTGTTTTTCCTTAGGATTCCATTGGCACTAAATGGATCAAGCCAGTTTAATATGAGGAGACAGGGCAGTGAGCTCTTCCTGGATGGAGCCTTGTCTCCACCGTGTCAGCGCATGGGCGCTATGGTGGCTTTCCAGTGTTTTGATGACTTCAAAAAGTCAGCAACTTTCTCTGCTTCTCTGTAAATCTGTGTAAATCTCTGTAAATACTAAATAGGTTATTGGTGTTGATCCATGTCCTCCTGTTGCAGGAACTTTGATGAAGTTCTCTCCAGCTTTGCAGAGCCATTCTTGGAGAGTTCCTCATTTTCAGACTCCCGCTCTAGTCTCTACGAGGAGGAGAACTTCAAGGTGAGGCTGTGGGTGTCTCCCTGGGCTCATCAAGTCTGATTTATTGTGTCTGCAACTATCGGTGTCTTTCATGTTTCTTGCAGAACACAAGAGACAACCCAATCCACATCATTAATGTGTCCATAAAGACAGCAGACACGGAAGATGACGATGCCTTGGTCACTGCCTTCACTTCCTTCTCACAGTCAAAGGTCAGTTTCCGCGTTAGCACACAACGTAACGATGGTTTCTTGTAAATGTGAGAGTAATAAATATGTACTTTTGTTACAGAAAGCAATCCTCTTTGAATATGGAATCAGGAGAATCACATTTTTGATTGCGCAGAAGGCAAGTTTGCATCAGCAGTGTATATGTACAGACATTTTCTTTAATGAGTATTGCCTTGAGTAGTGTGACTGACTGTTCGTATGGTATTGAATTTCAACAGAGAGAATTCCCAAAGTTCTTCACTTTCAGAGCCAGAGATGAAGTAAGTTTATGGATATAATTAATAATCCAGCATGCAGTTAATGAGTATTATGAGGTAATGTCTCTCTCTCTTTTTCTCAGTTCCAGGAGGATCGGATTTACCGGAATTTGGAGCCAGCTTTAGCATTTCAGCTGGAGCTCAATCGCATGAGGAACTTTGACTTGACAGCCGTTCCCTGTGCCAACCACAAGATGCACCTCTACCTGGGCGCTGCCCGCGTTCAGGAGGGCACTGAAGTCACAGACTATCGCTTCTTCATTCGAGCAATTATCCGTCACTCTGATCTGATTACAAAGGTAGCAGGAAGAATTGGAAATTACAGCCTATTAATTATTGAAAAGATTTAAGGTTTTTCTAAGATTAGAAGCTTGAGTCATCTTTTTGTACACACAACCAGGAAGCTTCCTTTGAATACCTTCAAAATGAGGGGGAACGTCTTTTGCTGGAAGCCATGGATGAGTTGGAGGTAGCCTTTAGTAACACCAGTGTTCGGACAGACTGCAACCACATCTTTCTCAACTTTGTCCCAACTGTGATTATGGACCCCTCAAAAGTCAGTGTCCATTCCATGTTGTATTATTTTGCACCATATTTTTATGTATGTAATATACAAATTCTTACTAAAACTACAAAACACTCTCCTTAATTTTCCCCCTGTCTCTGGTGCATCAGATAGAGGAGTCTGTTCGCTCCATGGTGATGCGCTACGGCAGCCGTCTATGGAAACTTCGAGTTCTACAGGCAGAGTTAAAGATTAACATCCGCCTGACGCCTACGGGACATGCCATTCCTATCCGGCTCTTTCTCACTAATGAGTCTGGCTACTATTTAGACATCAGCCTGTACAAGGAGGTCACGGATCCAAGTTGTGGACAGGTGGGTACAGTGGACTGAGGTAGTTGCAGGGGATTTGTTCTGTGTGCTTTTGTGGTCATGAATTTATAAGTTAATTTTATAATTTTTACAGATCATGTTCCAGTCGTATGGAGACAAGCAGGGGCCTTTGCACGGCATGCTGATCAACACGCCATATGTGACCAAAGACCTGCTGCAGGCCAAGCGTTTTCAGGCTCAAACTCTGGGGACCACATACATCTATGACTTCCCTGAGATGTTTAGACAGGTCCGTACTGACTCAGAATTAGACAGATTTCCTTTCTTGTGGTTTTTATATATTGCCTGACTCTACTAAACATCTTCCGTAGGCACTGTTCAAGCTGTGGGGTCAGGGAGATGAATGCCCCAAAGATGTGCTCATATGCACTGAACTTGTGCTGGACCCAGAAGGTCGATTGGTGCAGATGAACCGTCTGCCTGGAGACAATGATGTAGGACCACTACTCCAGGTTTGCTCACAGGTTGTGTGGTGATGATAACCACTGTAAACATTGTTTGCCAGGTGGGAATGGTTGCCTTCAGAATGAAGATGAAGACTCCAGAGTATCCAGATGGCAGAGACATCATTGTTGTCGGTAATGACATCACACACAAGATCGGCTCCTTCGGTCCTGAGGAGGATGAGCTGTTCCTCCGGGTTTCTGAGTTGGCTCGGGTTGAAGGGATCCCCCGCGTTTACCTAGCAGCCAACAGTGGCGCACGCATCGGGCTCGCTGAAGAGCTTAAACACATGTTCCAGGTTGCCTGGGTTGACCCCTCTGACCCCTACAAGGTAGGTTGGATTTCCATTCGTATTAACATTTTATACCAGTAGAGAAATTGCTATTGAAAAATTTGGCATTTTTATGTTTTTTGTAGGGTTTCAAGTACCTTTACCTGACACCTAAGGATTACACATGCATAAGCTCCACCAATGCAGTTCACTGTCACCATGTAGAAGAAGGTGGAGAGTCCAGGTAAGATAAATTATTTGTTGGATACCAGAAAGTTAGTTTTTGTTCATATTGACTATGTTTTCTTTGATCACAGGTACATAATTACCGACGTCATTGGGAAGGATGAGGGTCTTGGTGTTGAGAACCTTCGAGGCTCTGGCACCATAGCTGGTGAATCTTCTCAGGCTTATGAAGAGATCATTACTATCAGTATGGTGAGAATGTGGATCTACTTTTTCTCAGTAGACACAAACTGACAATCAGATGTCTTGATTATATACTAATAATTCAACTTCTCCTCACAGGTGACATGTCGTGCTATTGGAATTGGAGCCTATCTGGTGCGTTTGGGACAGAGAGTGATCCAGGTGGAGAACTCTCACATTATCCTGACAGGAGCTGGTGCCCTAAATAAGGTTTGTTGTCATTGTTCTTTTTCTTGTTTTGGATTTTTACAATGGTGAAGGTTTTGTAATGTAAAATAACTAAACTTTCACATTAGTAGCTTCTTTTAATCATATACCGCATGAAAATTAAGACTTAGGACTGTTTAAAGGTCTTGTTTCTGTGCAGGTTCTCGGGAAGGAGGTCTACACTTCCAACAACCAGCTGGGAGGAGTCCAGATCATGCACAATAACGGAGTCACACACACAACCGTGCCGGACGACTTTGAGGGGGTCTTCACCATTCTCCAGTGGCTCTCTTACATGCCCAAGGTTCATAGGATCGTTTGTAGTTCATATTTTGTGGCAACCTCGCAGCAATTCAGTGAGATCATTGACTTTGAGTGTGACTTGTGTCCTACAGAACAACCACTCTCCTGTGCCGGTTATAGCCACTTCAGATCCAGTAGACAGAGAAATAGAGTTCACTCCTACAAAAGCCCCATATGACCCCCGCTGGATGCTGGCTGGGAAGCCACACCCCAGTCAGTAACACACCAGATTCAGTAGTAAACCAGATTTATTCCCATGTTTTGAATGCTCTTTATTTGTGTTACTAGCGGTGAAAGGTGCCTGGCAGAGCGGATTCTTTGACCACGGCTCGTTCATGGAGATCATGGGATCCTGGGCTCAGACAGTAGTGGTGGGAAGAGCACGGTAGGTCTCTTTATAGGTGTAGACTTAAATACTTCATAACGTATTGATCACTAATGCCGGTGAGTGTTTATAGGTTGGGTGGAATCCCTCTTGGTGTCATTGCTGTTGAAACACGCACCGTTGAGTTCACCGTTCCAGCTGATCCAGCCAACCTGGACTCAGAATCTAAAGTGAGAAGTATCTCTGTGTCTGTGTGTATCTGTGTCACATATTAAGAATGTGACTTTATTTGGAGCAGCATTTCACCTCTGCCTTTGTGTTCTGGGCAGGTTCTGCAGCAGGCTGGACAGGTGTGGTTTCCGGACTCTGCCTTTAAAACGGCTCAGGCCATTTGTGACTTCAACCGTGAACGCCTGCCTCTTATGGTGTTTGCAAACTGGAGGGGTTTCTCTGGTGGAATGAAGGGTATAGAATGAATACGATATGCTGTAAAGAGACTTTGTAACACTCTCAGTATAACATATCCTCCACCCCCCACCATTTTGTCACACAGACATGTATGACCAGATTTTGAAGTTTGGGGCTTATATCGTGGATGCCCTGCGTACTTTCCGCCAACCGGTACTGGTCTACATCCCACCTCATGCTGAGCTGAGGGGAGGGTCCTGGGTGGTGATTGATCCTACCATTAACCCACTGTGTATGGAGCTCTATGCTGACAGGGAGAGCAGGTACAAGTAGCAGTGATGTTTTGTAGCGGGCTCAAATTTACATGAGAAGCAAAAGAAGTGCAGGTGTTTTTATAAGGTGTTGGTGCGTTCTCTTTGTAGAGGTGGTGTTCTGGAGGCTGAAGGGACCGTGGAGATCAAATTCAAGAGGAAAGACCTGCTGAAGACCATGAGGAGAATAGACTCAGTCTACGCTAGTCTGGTTGAGCAGCTTGGTGAGTCTTTCTAGCTCAGCTTCACACTTTCCCCTTTGAATCACTCTTTTTTTTGTTCTGTGTGTCACCTGAATTTAGCTGTGACCTTTAAACCCGAGCGTCTCCGTTTTAATCAGCTTCGCCAGAGCTGTCGGACGCGAGGTGCAGAGAGCTTGAGGCAAAACTCAAAGCAAGGGAGGAATTTCTGCTGCCCATCTACCACCAGGTGGCAGTGCAGTTTGTAGACCTCCATGATACTCCAGGCAGGATGCAGGAGAAGGGTGTCATCACTGTAAGTCGGTGCTCAGGCAACACATGCATCAGTGAAGATGTGTGACACTTTCCAAGCAGAAAAGTTGCATTAAATTGTGTTTTTTTAAACTGACTTTCCTCTGCTTGTTTTCCCTCGACAGGATATTTTGGATTGGAAAAATGTGCGAAGCTTCTTCTACTGGCGTCTGCGGCGCCTTCTGTTGGAGCAGGTGGTGAAGTGTGAGATCCTGCAGGCCAACAAGGACCTCAGCGACGGCCACATGCAGTCCATGCTGCGGCGCTGGTTTGTGGAAACCGAGGGAACAGTGAAGGTTAGCAATGGCCACACGTCAAGAGCATGGGTCTGACTTTGAGCATTGTTAAACTGAGATTCAAATGCATGTGTCTGCCTCCACAGGCCTACCTCTGGGATAATAACCAGGCAGTAGTTGAATGGCTTGAGAAGCACTTGTCCAAGGAAGATGGCTTTCGATCAGCGATCCGAGAGAATATCAAGTACATAAAAAGAGAAAACACTTTGAAACTTATACGCAGGTATGTGGTCACACTGCAGACTTATCAGCATGAAATTCAGGCAACTGAAAGTCCTGTTCAGATTCAGAATTGAGAGAATGTGCTTCTCTATTTGCCACCACTAATTTGTGCTTTGTTTTCATCTGCTAGCCTCGTGCAGGCCAACCCCGACATAGCCATGGACTGCATCATCCACATGAGCCAGAACATCACTCCGTCCCAGAGGGCAAAGCTCTCGCATTTGCTTGCAACTATGGACAGCACCAGTTAATAAGCTGAAGGGTCTCGTCTGGGGACTTCATTAATAAGAATCACAAGCTCAGTGTTGATGAATTGTCCATTTTGGTGGATCACTTGCATTTTTTTTATACATATGAAGCCGTTTTTTGCAGTAACGCACATACACAAAGTGACTTAAGAAACCACTGCATTACTGATGGAGGCACTGTGTGTTCCAGTTCACACTTACCGTATTTAAGCTAAGCAGTCACAAACTACTACTGTAGTGCACATTTTCACTGGATTTGTTCAGGGTGGTCTGTCAGCGTTCAGTTTGCCTTACTGGGCTCTGTGCAGTCGAAGGTTGCACAAGCTATGAATTAAGTGTTTTATTTTAATAATGAGCATCATGAGTGTGGTTGTCTTTTATTTCACTGAAATGTGGCTCGTGTATTCATCACTGTTTTTCTGTGCTAAAGACAACAGAATGAATGACTTGACTGGTTACAGTGACACTGTAAAGGATATTTCTAGTTTTTGTCTTTATAGTTCCATTTTGAAACAGTAACTCAGGTTCTTTTGAAACATGGACATTAGTGGTCACTTTCTGATCAACGTCAGTCAGCACGTGTCATTTGAATGTACGAGTAATCCTTCCTGTGTCTAACAAGGGCTGCTGCTAATAAATGACATTGATATATAGATCTGGCAACGAAAGCCTTTTTAATTCACCCATTTGATTTTTATTCTGGTCATGTTATTAACATAAAACGCATCTGACTTTCTGTCACGTTAAGCAGTGTGTAAAAGGATGTGTCATATCTGACTCGCAGCGTTGGCACACGTTTACAGTGAGTGAAGTGGGTAAATACAGTGCCGGGGGGGGGGCAAAGCTTTTCTGTGGACATTCAAATATGTACAGCATCAGACTGAGAGTCAGCGCCTTCTCCAGCTGCCTTTTATAAATATAAATAAAACATCACAGCAATAATGTCTAGCACAAGACAACAGACAAGAGACAGGGAGCTACAGTAAGGAGGGGCCTTGAAACGCAGAGTCAGCAGTAGAAAACCGGTGGATGCTAATGTACACGTACTTCTCCAGAGTTTTTCTTACTCATACAGGCTTTTAGTCTTTGCTTGGCAAAGCTAGATTTGTTACGTTTTACAGGTATTTTCTCACAACCAGGTCTTTCCCAGCACTTTCTGTCCGTAATGAACCTCTTCCTTGCGGACCGTATGTGAAACTACTTTCACGGGTCCTATTCCGGCTAGTTCCTGTGCGACTCTAGGAGACTGAGGCCAGTGCTCTGACTGGTTCTGGTTCTGGTTCGTCCAGAGATGTCCACGGACAGCTCACTGAATCACATCGCTTCCCATCCAGACCGTTCAGCTGCTCTAGAGCAGCGCGATGGGCTTGCTGGTGGCCGGCGTGCCCATGTACTGGGAAGACAGGGCGTCCTGGGGGGCGTAGGAGGCGTAGAGGCCCGTCACCTGCACGTCCGACAGCTGCAGGTTTGCTCCAGCGGAGGACGGGGGGAGGCTGACCGTTCCTAAGTCGCAGTCCGACAGCCGGAGGGGGGAGTTGCTGAAGGTGCCCAGAGCGTCCAGGTTAAAGCTGTCGTCCTTCATTTCCTCCCACAGGTTACCTGAGCGGACGGAGAAGCGCGTGAACCGATGCAAAACTCGAGCGGTGTGGCAAACGCAACCCGGTCTGACACTTCAAACTGCATTTACCTTGAAGGGCGAAGTCCATGATGCTCGGGTCGAGTGCGTCCACCTCTGTGTGCGTGTCGCCGTGCACGCTGTAGAAGAGGTCCGGGGGCTTCCCGGGCTGCTGGGTGAGCGGACTGTGGGAGAGGTCCGGGACAGCGTGGAGGGGCGGGGTCTGGGCCGGGGCGGGGGACATGGGGGCCAGGCGGGCCTGGGCCTGGAGCTGGGCCTGGAGCTGGTGGTGCTGGTGCATGGGCAGGCACGGCAGGGACAGCGTGACTATGGGCTGCGGCTGCATCTGGGCCGGGAGCGGCAGCGGGAGCCCGGCCGGGCAGCCGGGCAGCCGGGTCATGTCGGGCTCCACCACCTTCCGCCTGCAGTTCTCCGGGCGATCTGTGATCAGCTTGTCCAGCTCATCTGCGGGAGACAAAGCGCGCTGTCAGTTCCTATCGCTCACCTCCCCGTCGGCCGCTGGGCGTTCTGCACTTAACCAAGGGTTTCTGACCGGGGTTGGCCATGCTGCGGCGGATGGCCGGCAGGTCCTTGCGTTTCCACTTCTGCATCTCCTCCTCCATCTTGTCGATCTTGGCAGGGTTGAGCGCCCAGAGGCAGCCCTTGCGGGACGAGCTGCTCGTCTTGTTCTCCACTTTCTCGAAGCATTTGTTTAAGGACAGATTGTGTCTGACTGAGTTCTTCCATCCGTCAGGTGCAGTCTGCGGGAAGGAAGGACGCACAACAGCAGAATCATCAGTCGCATTTCTCTCAGCCACGTTCTGTAATAATCACACAAATTATCGTACCTTGAAATAAGGGAAGTGTTCCTTCATAAAGCTATAGATCTCGCTGACGGGCAGGCTGCCGGTTTTGCTGTTCTTTAGCGCCATGGCAATCAAACAGCTGGGAGCAAAAATCAGCATTTTAACGCAGTCCAAAACAAATGAGCTTCAACATACAAATGAAATTCACTAAATCCGACGAGCAATTCATTCTGTTCCCTCCGGCTACTGACCTGTAGGAGTAGATTGGCTTGGGGAAAGACTTGGGCTGCAGCTCCTGCTCTTGTGGAGCCAGACGAGGTTGTGTAAAGAGACTTTGGTTGTTGAAAGAGACATTGCTATAAAGCCCACTAGTTGAACACTAGGAGGACGGAGAGGACAGTCAGCGTACGGTGCGTTAGCATTGGCCGTTGATAAGGTGCAGCCTCACTGGCTGCTGGCGTGTGTTACCTGCTGTCCGGTTTGGCTTAGAGAGTACACCTGCTGGGGCGCAGGCTGGTAGACTGAGGTAGGGCACTGGTATCCTGGGGAGGGCAGCCCGTTCATGGAGAACGGAGACATCTGGAAAACCAAAGCGCCGATATTTTTAATAAGATGATGTGAAAACATTGCAGCATTTAATTAAACACTTTCTCACTGCTCGCTGTTCAGGCTTACGTTTCCACTGTGGGTGTTTATGATGCTGATTCCCAGAGGGCTGTGCTGCATGTTGCTCTGCAGGTGGATCATGGTGCCCTGTCCTGCTGCCATTGACATGTTGCTCAGCTGAGCTGCATAAAAGACAAAGAAATAAAAGAAATTAATTTAAAAAAAGACTTTGCACTTATCAGGATAGATGTGATCTTAGAGCCTGGAGATAATTACTGCACATTGTGGTGTTTAAGCACAATAAATGTTGACAGAGCAGAACCTTCCCTGTGTTTTTAGGTGAATACACCTTTTTATTGAAACAGATTATTCCTGATTCGTCCAATCAGAGCCGGTGCAGCTTTTAAACTTTGCACCGTCCCCTCCCTGACGTCTCACCTGTCTGTTGCTCCAGCAGGCTGCCCTGGGAGGGCCCGTTGCTGTGGCCCCTGTCAGCCATCTGCTGTAGCCGGGGCACATCCACAGAGGTGAGCCATGACAGAGACTGCAGGTCCCCAGGGAGGTCCTCCTCCCTAAGCTGGGAGGGGTCCGTGGTCAGAAGCCTTCAAGAGAAGAGAACGGGGAGGAGGTCGTGGGCGTTAATGGTGCTGACGGCTCACTCGCACAGAACCACGACTTGCATTTAAATCCAAACATCAGGAAATGTGCTCTAGTCGTTCTTAAGGCCACTGTGGTAAGTGTGAGTGTTGGAAACACAGGTGGCAGCAGCTCAAAGAAGTTGTGTGATATCCGCACTTTCCAGGATTTACAATAAGCAGATTAACGACCAGTGTTATTTAGCAGTGACAGTTGACAGTCGACAATGGGGAAGTTAAACAAGCTGTTGGGAGTAAATCATCGTGTTCCATGACTCGTCAACGCTCCCTCGATTTCTTGTTTATTTGTTTTTGTTTGTTTGTTTGTTTGTTTGTTTTGGCAGTTCTGAAAAATGAAATAGCAAATTAATTATTAGGTTTCTTTTTTGACCCATGAAGTTATAAATGTTGGTAAACCCACTTTCTGTCTAACCAGCGTTCTGCTGGTTCCAGTGAACTCTCGGTCATTATGTCTTTTATGTGAGCAGAGAAAGAAAGGAGGAATCCTCTTGAATCCTCTTCAGTTTGCACACACAGACACACACACACACACGCGTACTGGGCAAGGGTTTAGTAATTGGGGTCGCTATGACAACACATACTATTCAGTTATTTAGTGGCTCTGTGGATAGTGTAGGAGTACCCCCCCCCCCCCCCCCCCCCCCCCCCCCCCCCCCCGCCGCCCCCATACACACACCAAATCTCCTAATAAAAAATCAACCCCATGTCAGGTGACCGTGGTTTCTCCTTAACCATTGGCTGAATCATAAGTAAACAGCACATGAGATCGTTTGAAACATGGGACAGCAGCACATGTTGCCTGCAACAGTTGGCCCCGTCTATTGAAAAATGATCGCCTATTGTGTCCCAAACGACAAATCTGCCCAGTGGCACGTGGCTCCATTGTCTTCCCCCAGACCCTTCCTTGATTGTCTCTGTCGTTTCTTTTCTTTCCTCGGGCCTTGCATTAATCTGTTGGAATGACAGCCCTCACATAAGAGGCACAAAATAGGATGCCATCTGCTTGCCTGTCCCTTTCCAGCCTCTATCCTCGCTGCAGCAACCAGCCCCCCACCCCCTCCATCATCCCCCCTCCATCATCCACCCTGAACGGAGAAATCAACGTAGCCCCGGGCTGTGTGTGTGTGTGAGTGTGTGTGTGTGTGGGGGGGGGGGGGGTACAGATTGAGGTCAGGGTGGTATGTCTGCCGTCTGTATAAAGTGACATCACGGCAACCAGAATTCAAGCACACATCCTCAAACACCTTCCACACGCCAGCAAGTCATGGCAGTGATGCTCCTGAAGCAGGTGGCGCCATGAAGTGAACTATCACAACATCTCAGCCATAGTTTTGGACTTGACTATTGGACTATTCCTCCTTTTTTCTGTCTGGCTGCATTAAATAATTTGTCACTTCTGACAAAAACACCCACTTTGATTTAAGTAGGTTTGCAGTATTTGCTATAGCTATATAGCTTGTCTAGATTTCCAATGTTTCTATGATCAATTGCACCTTAAACATACTGACAGGACTCTGGAATAGACACCTCTGTTCTTCTCACTCTTTAAGCACTAAAGTAATTACTCAGTGTGTATCATCCAAGCCTTGCCAGAGGTCTAACAACATGGAATACTGCCCTTCCTCCCTCCCTCCCTCCCTCCCTCCTTTTCTAATTGGGAGCCACTTGTGCACACTGGTGACCCAGAGCGCCCCGTCTCCCCCTGAGTCGACAGGCCAAGTGGTTCAGGCTCTCGGTGTGCCGACAGCGGGAGTGTAAACAGAGCTGATGGTTTCTGACAGATCTATTCAGACTGAAAATCATTTATTCTTCAGGATTTTTTTCCTCTCTCCTTTTTTCATACGACCCCTCCATGCACAAAAAGAGCTGCCCATCTACCCTTAGAATAAACAGAGGGGTTAGACAGTTTGTTCCATGACTATGTGCAAAACATGTTGAGCATTTAATGAAACCAAATAGGCCTGTGCCTTTCATCTATTCACATGTCTCAGAGAGGATCCTGAGTGGTTTTGACATTATGCAACAACAATTACACACATAGTTTATTGCTAGAAGACGGGGACAGCTTGTTCTTATGCAGCTTAGCATGTTTTAAAGCAGTCTTACCTGTAGTCTTGTGGAGATGGATGGTGTCCAGCATTGTCAATTATTCCTGACATCCTGGACGTTATTCCACCTTCTATCATTTCCTGGGATATGTGGGACTGCAATGAAAAATAATAAAATAAAGCACCTCATATTATACCTCCTTAAATTTGAATGAACAAGCTATGTAGAAGGAATACACAAGTACGTATTTTATAAAAATTTAGATGTGTACTGAAGCAAATGTCATCAAAGAGTATTTCTCCAATACATCATAAAAGTCAGCTACATTTTAAGTTTCAATTAAATACAAGAAAAAACTTATTCAAAAATGCAACGAAAGCTGGACAGTTCAGGACGCTTATTTGTAGCTATAAAACCGCTTTAATGTCCAATATAATAATTAAATACACAAAGACGTTAGTGTTTTTAAAACATTCAAGTCATTGACTTTGTTTACAAAAGAGTGTGGTTACACTGAATGAGCGTCGGTTTAAATGGCTTAACATTAACTCGTCTGCAGAGAAATCCGTTAAACTGTAAAATACGTCAAAACGTACAACGCGCCATGAAAACCGAGCAAAGACAGTGAAATTAGAAACATCACGCAAACCCACCTGTTTAGGATGATATTGAAGTTTGCGTGAGCCGCTCCTCAGCCCCTCTACTGTATTTCACTGTGCTGCACTTGATGCTCCAAAAACCGTTTTTAAATTTCCCTCTCTGGAACTGTCCAGCGCGCTGACATGCGCAGTAGAGCCTTAGGGGAGCTGCCGGTGACACGGGGGGCAGGAGGATCCCATGAGTTTGACAGCTGCCGCCAACGCAGTGCCTGTTAACAGTCCCGACAGCATCAACACTTCCAACATCAGGTGCGCGAGCGGCGACGCGGGATCTTATTTCTCACTTTCTGGTGATTTGGTTAGTGGGTGGCGGCGCGCTCCTCCTCCGCGCCCGGCATCAGCAGCACGCGCGCTCGTAGCGATAGAAATGGGCTCAGACTCCGTGCGGCCATTGTAGTCCTCCTTTATGATCAATATTAAGCATCGGACACGTGCGGGAAGGCTCCTGTCTGTCCCGCACCGCGTCGTCAACCTGTTGCGCCGGCACGTGGCTCAATAAATCACCAAACGCGCGAGTTCAGGCCTAAATTCTGCCCAGTGTGCTCAAACTAGAGTGGGAATTGTATGTTAAAACGCTGTCGCGAGACTGTGCAGAGGAATGAATTGAGATCATCGGCAGGATTAAACAAACAAAACGCCGGAATAGTTATTAAAATATCCGTCCTGCTCCACTAAATCCCGCAGTCAGGTTATTCCCGGTGAGCTTCCTCCTTCGGGTCTAAGACGGTGTGAGGCATCAGTAGAGGCATCTGTGTATGTGAGTGTGAACTTTTTTTTTTTAAGGGAAGTGCTTGTAGATAATTTGCTTCCCGCCGCTGTGGCCGCGTCCCGCTCCTCTCAGTAGTGGGAAAAGGAGCCGGGGAGGCGCGTAGGGAGGGCAGGGGGCTGGGTGAGCCGCGGCAGGAGGAGGAAAAGTCTCCCACTCGTCTGGAGAGCAGCTCCGCTTTAGAGCACGCGCACGCGCACACACACACGCTGGCACGGCGCAAACTCCGCGTTACAGCACATGAAATTAGCATGCTGTCACCCTCCCATTCAGACTGAACTGCAAACAGTTGTTAAATATAATTAGTTTGTTTACACAATAATACTTCACATTAGGAAATTAAAGGTGGTAAACAAAACAAAGATCCATTTAGAGTGTTGATAATTAATTAGTGCCAGTTAATTCAGGGACCCCTGGTGGCTTTGAGGTGAAGTCGATGGGTCCTGAACAACAATAACAAAAAATAATAATAATTTTAGTTTAACTGTGTGAAAAATCAAATGGATGGTCTACAGCCTCTGGCGAGTCTCATTGTGTCTGTTTAAATGCTCATAGAAGTTCAATATAACATCAAAATGAAATACAGAAACGACACGTGTAAAAAAAATGATGCAGGTGTGATTGTTAACACCAGGCTTACACGTCAAACCAGTTTTTTAATTAAACGTGTGGCCGGAAATTAAAGGGGAATTCCTTAAAGTCTGTAGGGAGACTGCAGCCACAGTCCCATGGGAGCCTACAGATGGTAAATCGGCCTGTCACAATAGGCACAATCAATGATTACATGCATGAACGTAACGGACAAAAACAAGACAGCGGAGCCTGAAGGTCCTAAAGCCCGCAGGGTTGTGGTCTGGTGTGTGTGTGTGTGTGTGTGTGTGTGTGTGTGTGTGTGTGTGTGTGTGTGTGTGGAGGGAGGGGGGGTCCCTAGGGGGTCTGTGTTACATGCTGGTAAAACAGCTGGATGGTGTATGATCATGCTTATCATCAACAAGTGATTCATTAAACACACACTTGGTCAAAGGGTTAATGTGAGTTTCTGTCCTATAAAGAAACACATTATTATGTTAAGGCTTGAATATCAGGTTTGCATTTACTCCATGTTAAAATCTCTCCTTGGGCTGCATGCTACTTTATTGAACTGATTTTAACTCCAGGTCATTGGCTCTGGATTAAACTTTATGGACAACGTGCATAGTAATAATTACAATAAAACATGTAATTTTGTTCTACACCACATTGCTGATAGTGTAAAGTTGACAGTGTGCTGTTAAGGACCGTCAGGCTTATAACAGTGAACTGCAGGCGGCTCTGATAGAATGGCTCTGTGATGCATTCAGGAAAGACTGCGCTCCTTTCTCAGGCCTGCTCAGGACTAATGGGCAAAGAATGGGATCACCGTCTGAGGCCGGGCCTGAGTTTGTCACTCGTGTTGTTGTCTTGCACCGAGTGTTTACCCAAAACACAGCAGCGCCTCTGAGAATGAGGTCACCGCTCCCCTCTAATCTCCGGGGCCGGCGGAGACACGGTGTCCTCCAGAACAGCGTGCCACCCAGAGTGACCCCCTGTCCACACAGAGGAGGCTGCAGCGAGGAGCGGCGCCGGTGTCGGCCGGGCCCTGGGTCGCCTGCTCAAAAGTCACACACAACATGGTAATAAGTGGTAAGGTTTAAGGCTTCAGCTACTGTATCATTGATTTTTTAGTTTATAGCATTGATGACGTTTGAAAACATCGTTTATTTGGATTTGGTGATTGGCCTGATGATTTACAAGAATGTGCCCCGCACTGGTTTAATGCAACTGGATTTCAATTACAGCTGAAGAATATATTTCCTACAGTAAAAAAAGATGTATTTAATATTATGATTATATTAATTTTCTACTGGTATTGGCAAAGTGAGGAGCCCATCACCTCAAATATTCTATTTCTTAAAATAGAATTTCATTGTGAAACAATTCTATTTTCAGTTAATCAAAAGGCAGCAGCTTCTTTTACCACCATAACGAGAGAAGCTGTGCCGACTGGATGTCCAACGCCTCGACTTGGTGCCGGTCAATAATGATCAATCACAGATGCCTGTGCAGGTTTGTGACACGGCGTATGACTCCTCTGGACGGACGGTTGGTCTGCGGCGCTATTGTCCTGAAGGATCACAGACAGCCCGGGGCTAAAGCTGCAGAGAGGTCAGTCGCGTTGACCTTTGTGTGGCCTGGGTCAGCACTAAAGCCTCGTAACCTGGGGCGAGGTCACTCCTTTTTAGAGCCCCAAAGGGTAGAAATGGAGCAAAAGTCCTCCTCCTCTGCTCCTTTTTACAGCTGATTGAGTGTAAAGCGCTCTCGTTTACTTTTGATGCGGCACAGCAGGCGCGTGGTGTCTCCTAAGGGTGCCACTCAGACATCTCCAAGTCAAGTTGTCTGAAGCTCTGTGCATTTCATTTTACAACTTTTCACAAGTTATATAGGCAAGTGAATATTTTTAGGGGAACTGTCAAACGTGAAGACCCGTGAAACATCACAGTTAAAGGTGCAGAGGACAAAAAACAAAAAAACTACACTTATGTCTGCAGTGATGCTACGCAGAAATAAACGCTGTGAAGTAACCTCAGTGACCCAGCAATTTGGGGCCGAGATGATAATGCGGTCCGGCCTTCGTTACGCCGCTTGGAAAAATTAGAATAATGGACTATTAAAGACGGAGATCTCCAAAGAAAGAGCGCGGGGAAGAAAAGAAGAATTAGATAGGAAGAGAGGGAGAGAAAGGGAGGGAAACAGTGAAACTGAGACCAAATAAGAAAGGGAGAAGAGGGAGCGGGGGCAGCGGTGGTGTGACGTGAGTGTTATCATCGGCGCTCATTCTCAGCATGGAATCTATAATGGGAAAATCAACCTCTCTGACTCCTGTGTAATTGGATTTGCCGGGTCTCGTGCTGAATCAGAGCCCAGTGGGTAGCACAAAGCTTGTTAAGATTGGACAAGCATTGCCGGGCCGCTGGGCCGGGTGAGAGAGGTGGGGCGGGCGCGGGGGTAACCTTGACAACTCTTCTGGAGAGGACAGGGACTATTTGAAACACGCCGAAGCTTTCTAAAGAGTGATCCGTCCATAAATCGGGTAATGCATTTAGAGCACTGGAGAGAAAATGGCCACCTGTGTTGACTGTTGCACCAGTAAACGCATAGAAACCATGTTTATAGTGTACTATTACTTTAAGGCTCTTTTTAGACTTCCACCACTTTTAGGCAATGATCCCACTGGCTCTGGTTCAAGTCTGAAGGTCTCTGTAGCAAGATTTGCGGTAAATCATCAGCTGCAGCTTAGAAGTGGAACAAAGGAGCCAGAGAAATGAAAACGGCCATTGTCGGTGTGGTGCCCTCTGGATCTTGTTTCTGCATTGTTACGTTACACTCAGCGGAGCAGTAGATACCCAGGTGAGCACCGAATAAGATCTCCGTCCTTCCACCTCCCACGCCATGAATGATTAAGCACCCGGCCCACGGCGTCCCGAGCCCCGTGTGCACGCGGGCCTCCGCGCAGAGCCGCCAGCGCCGTTGTCCCTCCGCACGCCGGATGCCTAAACCAGCGCGGAGGCCGGAGACAACAGTAAACGGGCTTTTTGTCAGCATTTTACCCTGTGGTCCAGCGTCCGGTGTTTACAGGTTGAGTCTCCATGCAGGTCGGACGCGGGAGGACATGCCGCTCGCGTTCAGCTCCTGAGCAGAGACGACCGCGTTCCCCAGTGTGGCTCCTCAGTGAGGACCAGCGTCTGACGGCACAATTTCAGAAATGCAGGTTTGAGCTTCACCTTGTCTTTGTCGCCCAACGCCTCGTTCTGAGGCTTTTTGACTTTGCTCCAACTTGCTGTACGTTCGTTATTGTTCTGTTAAGAGCCTGGAGCCTCGCATCCCGCGGGCTCCTCTCAAAGTCGTCCTGACTGACAATATGCTGACGTTTCTAACTGACGCCATCGCCATCACGTTGGGTGAGAAAGTCAGATGGGAATCAACAGGATGAACTGATGTTTCAAGGCGGTTTCAGGAAACAGAACCAAATGTTCAGGAAGTGACTTTCAGCAGCACTGACATCTACAGTAAAGACCTTTTTGGGTAACTGGAGAAATTACCAGTGCTCCTGATGATCGGGTCAAACCCCCTTTAGGAGATAACCTGAGTTGGTAAATTGCTGTGTCTTAATGGCAGCTCGGCTTGCCTCCCCCGCCTCCCCCCTCCCCCCTCCCCACAAGGCTATACCTCCAGCTCTCACACGACTGAGGTCACTCTGTCTCAGGCAACAGTGACACCCTAGATCACAATGAGCAACCATCTCTTAATTAAAATACAATTGGTCGCAGCCCTGACTCACCTGATCTGACAACGGCTCCGCGGATTCATTACATAATCGGTCTTTCCGCTGCGCATGAGATCGGGCCGTCACGTGTTCAGTTGTGACTATACACACAATCTAGGCGGGTTCATATGAGAAGCCACAAACCAGCCAGGTACTGTAGTTATTCAGGACCATGTACCTGCAACACACCTGCGTTGGTGCCAGTGCACTCCAACGCCGGCTGAATTCCTTAATCGTCCTCCTGACAGCAGCTTATCCGCACATGTTATTACATGTAACGCTGTATGGCAGATCCCCAAGTCACGCTGTCCCAGCATATTGTCTGCCCGCGCTGCCCCGGGAGAAGTTTGTTCCCATGAAGAAAAGGGGGTGTCACAGATACCCCACAGCAGCACCACGACCATCACGTCTCCAGATTGATTCTGACGTCCAAAAAGGGGTTTCTTCAATGATATTGTTCACCTGTCTCATTGGCTTAAAGTGGGTGGGTGGGTGTGGGGGGTTGTCGGTGGGGCCGGGGAGGGGGCGAGCGGGCATTGTTGAGGGAAGGGCCGAGAGCACGGGGGGTGCGGGGCTGACAGGTGGGAGAAAAACACTCATCTGAACCGCCTCCTCCGTCCTCCGATGGGGCCCCATGCGAGCGGAGTAATGAAGTCCAAATTACAGCACAGCACCGCTAAGAACAAGACGCTATTGTTCGCCGCCGGGCCGCTAAATGAGTGTCAGCGCGAGCAGCGGGGCACGGACCGTTACTGCACTATTTAGTCTGCCCCGTTGTCTCAAGGCAGCCCGTTTCAGAGGTTCTCAGATCAGACAAATACGGCTCCCTTGCCCCCCCCCCCCCCTCCTTCACCTTCACCCTTCCTCTGTACAGCCAACCCCTCCCCAACTCCTCACCCCAAAATAGGCCAAATCTCCTCCATTGTGTTTCGACTGCCTAGTGTGAAATTCAGTGTGACGTTAAATGTTTTCTAATGAATAATTACTGAATGGATATGCAGGGGGAATATGTGTAATGGATTGTAGACTGCATTTTAAAGATGTCTTTTTTGTCTCTGCTCCCTGGTATTTACAGGACAAAAACACTTGGCCTTTCTCAGAAGAATGGAGGGCCATAGGCGGAGGATAGAGGCTGTGGGGGGAGTGGGGACGGGGGGCTTTGTGTCAATTAGATCCAATGGATTATCTTTTTTAATGTTTTTACATAGAGAGTTGAGAATCAAAGGGTTTCTGCTTCCAAAGGAGTGGGAGAAAATACAAAACCAACAAAAGCTGTGAAAACCTTTGGTCTGAGTGTTGGTGCTGAGAATGCAAAACAGATTGGTGGAATTTTTCCCACTACGCTTCTTAAATGCGCTGCTGTTTTTCAGGGCCCGCGGGTCCGTTCGCACACTGGTGCCGGCGAGCCGTGGGGCCGCCGGCCGAGGTGAGCTGTGCGGTGATCGTTGGCTCCTGTCTGTTCGCCCGCGCGGGACCTCCAGACCTCTGGTTTCAATAATAGTTTGTGCTTTTTTCTGGTGCTTCTTTCGCCGCCGCCCCCCCCCCATGGAGACATTTACCCCAACAGTCACTCATGCAGCCGCACTGGTCAAAACACAAGCGGGACACTTCTGAATGTGTTATGTGAAATGTGCTACAGTGTTATGTTATGTATGTGTTTCAGCACTAAAGACCTTTTTAACCTCATCCCCGCAGCTCTCACACTGTGCAGATAGCGGTGTTTGATGGATGCCACTTGTTGCTCAGGTTCAGCTGGACATGGAAGGTGCCCTGACGGCCAGGGACCGGGTCGGCATCCAGGATTTCGTCCTTCTAGATGAGACCACAGAGGCGGCCTTCCTCAGCAACCTCAGGAAGCGCTTCTGCAACGACCTCATCTACGTGCGTCTGAAAGGACCCTCACGCATGTACCTGCAGGTCACTAAGCACGTCGTAAGCGTGTAACAGGCGTTTCCCATTCCTCTAGACCTACGTCGGCACATTGTTAGTGTCCGTCAACCCCTACAAGGCGCTGGATATCTACAACCAGAAACAGATGGACCTCTACATGGGCGTCAATTTCTTCGAGCTGCCGCCACACATGTAAGTTCCCAGTCTGCATCAAGCGGGTGACGCCGGTGCCTGACGCGCTCGCCTGCCCTCCCCACAGCTACGCGCTGGCAGACAACGCCTACCACACCATGCTGACAGAGTTCAACAACCACTTCATCCTCATCTCTGGCGAGAGTGGAGCGGGGAAGACGGAGGCCTCCAAGAAGATTCTGCAGTACTACGCTGTGAGCTGCCCCAGCACCACTCTGCTGAACACCGTGCGGGACAAGATGCTCATGTCCAACCCCGTCCTGGAGGTCCGATGGGTGTTTGCTGTAGAATGACGTATGTAAAAAATCGTCGCTCACCCCAAGGTTGTGTGTTCCCCAGGCTTTTGGGAACGCCAAAACACTGAAAAATGATAATTCCAGTCGGTTTGGGAAGTATATGGACATTCAGTTTGACAGCCAGGTAAGGATGAGGCTTTTAAGCTGGGACAGAAACAATCATTTGTCCTGTTACCTATAGTAAAGGAGCAGTTTATGAAAGTGAATTATTAAACAAAGACATTTTTATAAACATCTACTCCCCTTTCATGTGATTAAAATCTCTGACTACCGAACCATAGAGTGTGTTTCTGTATGAGATCGTGTATAGCTGCTGTGTTTGGGATCACGATGCCTTCAGGGGGACACGGTTGGAGGTCACATCCTGAACTACCTGCTGGAGAAGTCGAGGGTCGTGCATCAGAACCACGGCGAGAGGAACTTCCACATCTTCTACCAGCTGGTGGAGGGAGGAGAGGAGAGTCTGCTCCAGCAGCTGGGCCTGGACCGAGGCAGCCAGCATTACTACTACCTAACTCAAGTGTGTTTGGCTTCTAGACCAGACTTAAATTCACGGATTCACGTCAGCATTGCACATTTTGATAATCTGTTGCTATGTTCATTTTGGAACAGGGTCGATGTGCCATTGTGTCCTCCATAAATGATACACATGACTGGAAAACGGTCAGGAACGCTCTGCAAATCATTAACATCGATGAAGTTAACATTAATGTAAGTTGCCGTTGCGAATGCTCAGATGTGAAACATTCTCTCTGTTCTAGTCGTTTGTCTCGTTTGTGCAGCACTTGTTTGGGATCATTGCCAGCGTTCTCCATTTGGGCAACGTTCACTTTGACTCCGATGCTAAAGGTCACGCCCTCCTGAACAACAAGGCCCCGCTGCACTGGGTCTCAAATGTAAGAATTGTGAAGATTTGTGCAGATTGTGCAACAAAAAGGAGAAACTAGTTGAACGATATCACTTCCCACAGCTTCTGGGGGTTGACGGCAGCATTCTGCAAGAGGGCCTGACGTACAGGAAGATTGAAGCCAGTAAAGACGAGGTGCTGGGAGGTTGGAATGCCCTTTGTATTTGCTGTTGAAGTTGCCATGCGGTGCTTGAAGTGCAGCTCTGGTTCTGTGTCACTGCAAAGGTGCTCAGCCCATTCACAGTGGACCATGCCATCTATGCCAGAGATGCCCTGGCCAAAGCCATGTACGGACAGACCTTCACCTGGCTGGTCAACAGGATCAATGAGTCCATAGAAAACCAGGTGAGGAGAGGAATGCGTGAGAAAAACGAAGGCGAGAGTGAGAATCACAGTTACTGTCGAGTCTTTTATTTGTCAGGATCCTTCAAAGAAGACGGTTATAGGACTTTTAGACATTTATGGATTTGAGGTTTTCTATGTAAACAGGTAGGAATCCTGGTTTATAGGCTCTTGTCTGAAAACAACATGAACGGGTCGATGAACTCAACATAACCTTATTCAACCCTGCTCCTCAGTTTCGAGCAGTTCTGCATCAACTACTGCAACGAGAAGCTGCAGCAGCTTTTCATCCAGCTCACGCTGAAGGCCGAGCAGGACGAGTACGAAGCGGAGGACATCGAGGTATCAACCCGGAAGCGCACCGATCGCTCCGCGCCCGGGACGCGCTCTCTCACTCCGTTGTTTTGTTCCAGTGGGAGCCCGTGCAGTTCTTCAATAACAAGATCATCTGCGATCTGATTGAGGAAAAGCACAGAGGGATCATTTCCATACTGGTGAGTGCCTGCAGGAGCAGACGCAGGCGCAGACGCAGACGCAGACGCAGACGCAGACGCGCCTCAGACCAACAGCGTTTCTGTGACATTGTGTGGCTCTCGTTAGGACGAGGAGTGCCTCCGGCCAGGAGAGGCCACGGACCTCACCTTCCTGGAAAGACTGGAGGACAAGATGGGAACGCACCCGCACTTTGTCACGTCGGTTAATTTGAGCTGCCACGTCAACCAGTTGTTTCAATGTAAATGACACTGAACATACGTATTTCTGTCTGCAGGCACAAACTGGCTGACAAAATGACTCGCAGGACCCTGGAGAGGGGGGACTTCCGGCTCCTGCATTATGCCGGGGAGGTCACCTACTGTGTTGTGGGTAAAAAGAAACAATCTCAGACCCTCTCGTTCAAACAATTCACTGTATTCAACTGACAAACAGACTTTCTGTTCTGTGACCTTCTAGGTTTTCTGGACAAAAATAATGACCTTTTATATAGAAACATTAAAGATGTAAGTATTGTATAATATTAGACACAGGCGAGTGGCACTAAGCCAGTGGACCATAGGGATAACTATGTCTATCACCCCTGTTTAGCTGATGTGTAAGTCTAAAAATGCCATAGTCAGAGAATGTTTTTCCAAAATGGAGCCAGACAGCAGACGAAGACCTGAAACAGTGAGTGATAAACACATTTGATCCTCTGTGAGCTTTGCCATCGTCATCCATCTGTATCTGCCAGATGAACCTCAGGGGCTTGTGACCCTTGTCTGTAGGTGGTGACCCAGTTTAAGAGCAGCCTGCTGAAGCTGACGGAGATCCTCATGGCTAAAGAGGCCTGGTACATCCGCTGTCTGAAGTCCAATGAGTCCAAGCAGCCGGGTACTGTCATTAATAGAAGGCACGCGAGTTTGGAGACGTGTGGATTCGCCTCATTGTCTCTGCCACAAACTCGCAGGCCACTTTGACGAGGCGCTGATCAGACACCAGGTGAAGTACCTCGGCCTGATGGAGCACCTCCGAGTCAGACGAGCCGGCTTCGCCTACAGACGCAAATACGAAATCTTCCTAAAGAGGTGCGAGATGCAGCCTGGACACTTGTGCCTTCATTTCAAATTAGAGTTGAAGTAGCTGCTTTCCAGGGCGTTGGGATCATGCTGAGGGGGTTGTTTGCCGCGTGCCGCAGATACAAACCTCTGTGCCCGGCAACCTGGCCCCACTGGAGAGGGGCTCCCGCTGAAGGAGTGGAGGTGCTGGTTCAACATCTGGGCTACCTGCCAAACGAGTACAAAATGGGCCGGTGAGGACGGCACGTCCGCCATGCGGCACAGACAACACGGCCATGTACAAACCTATTGTTTGCGTTCGCAGGACCAAAATATTTATCCGTCACCCAAGGACACTTTATGCCACAGAGGACGCTTATGAGAGATGTAAACATGAGCTGGGTGAGTGCAAACCAACGCTGATTACCTTCCACTCGCATCTAGACGCACAGTGATTTCGTCCCTTCTCTGGAATTGCAGCAACCAGGCTCCAGGCCAAATATAAAGGATACCGAGCGAAGGGGGAATTCAGAAAACAGAAGGAAGCGGGTAAATGTCACCACGCCCGCTGAAGCACTGCGCTGTTTCGTGGGTAACTGTGTGTTTGCTCCCGCAGCCACGAAGATCGAGACGTGTTGGAGAGGAGTTCAGGCCAGGAAAGAGAGAGAGAGGAGAGCCTGGGCCGTCAAAGTCATCAAGAAGTAAGGAAGAAGAAGAAGAATGTTCCTAATAGACTGCACCCGCTGCATTTATATCAGTGTCGCGCTATTTCAGATTCATCAAAGGTTATATGACCAGAGGACAAGCAAAAAGCACAGACAACTCCGAATACCTGGCCTTCGTGAGACAAAGCTACCTGAACAGGCTGAAAAACAACCTGCCGAAGACGGTCCTGGATAAAAGCACGTGGCTGGCGCCTCCAGCTGTGCTGACAGAGGTACGAGACGAACCCGCCGAGCGCAGAGCACATTCAATACCGCCCCACGTCGTCGTTGAGCCCACGCATGTTTTACCAGACGTCGGAGATGCTGCGGAAGCTTCACTACCGCCTCATGGTGCGCAAGTATGTGCGAGGAGTCACGGCCCAGAGGAAAGCGCAGGTACCAGAACGGGACAGGACAAATGGCAAAGCAACGGAAGCAAACAATGTAGAACCCAATCCTCACGCGCACGTTCTGCGGGGATCACATGCGTTTCTCATCTTTGCCTCTTCAGATTCAGCTGAAGGTCGTTACCAGCTCCCTCTTCAAGGGCAAGAAGGACAGTTACCCACAGAGCGTGTCTCAGCCTTTTGTGGACACCAGAATCAGTAAGTACAGTGGCAAATGCAACGAGAATAAGAAAAAACCCCTTTGACTTGATTTTATACTTCCAGGTGAGCAAGAAATAAACATCAGGGTGATCCAGAGCATTCGCAATGAGCACATTAAAGTAAATGCCATCGTACGCCCAGAGGAGCACCAGGCCAAGTACAAAGTGAGGTAATCTGTGTTGTGTTCTTTGAGCAGTACAGCGTGCCGGTGATTAAGTACGACCGGAACGGTTTCAAGCCGAGGCCACGGCAGCTCGTCCTCACGCAGACGGCTGCGTATGTGATAGAGGAGGCCAAGATCAAACAGCGGGTGCTGTACACCTCGCTCAAAGGTCGGCCCAGTGGGAGAACACAGTATTTCAATGGATTTTTATCCAATAATCACTCTGCATATTTCCCATTGCAGGTATTTCGGTCAGTAACTTGAATGATGGAATGATGGTATTCCATATAACGTGTGAGGACCCTAAACAGAAGGTGGAGGATCAATAACGCAGTTTACATAGAGCTGTTTTTAATGCGTCGTCCTTTGTCTGCTTTAGTTTTGCTCTTGTTTCAGGGGGATCTGGTTTTACAGTGTGACCACCTGTTTGAGCTTTTGACCAAACTCAGTGTCATTGCAAAGAAACAAAGCGCAATCAACGTGGTTCAGGGGAGGTGAGTCTGCACACGTTGGAGCATGTGTGGAAGCGGTGGATAACGTGCACTGGTCTGAAACACCTGCATGTGTTTCCATTCATTGCAAGCATCAAGTTTGAAATCCAGCCGGGGAAAGAGAACGCGGTGGACTTCAGCACTGGGCAGGAGCCATTGGTTTACAAAGCCAAGAATGGGCATCTCATGGTGGTGAGCTGAGCGTTCTGATCTAGAATCAGTGGACAGACAAAGAGACAGGACGTGAACCAGGGTGTTTGTCGCTGCAGGTTGCCACTCGAGCCAGGACCCGGTAATGTGTGGGGCTGCAGTGGAGACACACAAGAAGCCTGTGTATTTTTTATCAGGAGACCCCTAAGGAGCCAATCACCGTGTCTGCAGGAGACACGCCTGAACACAAATGACTGCACTTAAGGAACATTAGACAATCAGCACACAATCCATTTATACAGAGCCTAAGGATCCCATTAGAAATATATATATTTTATAACATTAAATATAAGACAGTTACATTAATAGACAGTCTCAACACGCTTGTAAAATGTTGGTGTAACTTTGGCTGGATGCTTCACATTATTCACATTGAGACAATCTTCTCCCAGTTTCTGAGTGCATCAGGTTTTGTTTCAGGATTTCTCTGCAATTTGCTGATTCCTTTTAACCGTCATCCTTCAGGTTCAGGAATAATAAACACTGACCTGGATTTGTCCTGATCCCTCACCTGATGAATGCTTTAAATGAAAAAAGGTGAATAAGCGCTGTACACACTATATTAGGGAATAATTGTTAGTACTACTCTACCAAAGAACTTGCAAGTTTGAATTTAGTAGTTTCTGTTTTTTTGTCTCTACTCAACAAAATAAACTTGAACATCTGCTCAAACTAAACATGTGACTTCCAAACATCAGAGCCATATGTATCATACTTTTTTGTTCACTGGGAATGAGAAATAAAAACAGAACATAATGTTTGTAGAAATTTATTTCAATGATAATGCGTGTATAAATATAAAACATACATAAATGTTCACTTCTGTACAACCTACGTACTGATTGTTAAATATATTTGAACTCAAATCTACTTGTGCAAACAGTACATTTGCTTGAATGAGGTGATGCAGGACAGGTCTAATCCCCGTTAAAAGCTTGTAGACTTTAAGTTCCTTCATCCCAGGGAGCACTCTGGTTGCAGTCCTTCACTCCAGCCTCGGCATCCATCATTCAATCACCCAAGCACATTTAACACCTCAGGTCTCAGCTCAAGTTCTCCCCACAGAAAATAACGATGGAGTTACGGGAAAACGCTGAAATGTCAAAAGTAAATATGGTAGAAGCACTACAATGTAACATTGCGTCCTGTGATATCTGTATCAAAATTAGTAAAATTAAAAAACATTTTATTATCTGTAGGCTACAAAACACCTTAGTAATCATGTGGTCTCACTGTGTTTATCTATTCCACTGATGCCTTTACAGTGGACCCGTCTAAACCATGTCAATGAGTAGCAAAATTACATAATTATCATCTTAGCTGCTTATAATTCTTGCTCTCCTGCATGTAATACAGGCATGGGTATTACCTCCAATAGAAATATTAACAGTGACTCATTAATTTTTCACTTTTTTCTCTGATCACATGCAGATGTGCGGAATGCAAACATTAACGTTTAAGAGCTTCTGCTGGCTAGCAGAAAACCGTGGTACAAGTTTTCACGACTAACAAACCTGTGAGACCACACGACAAAGGAAGCTTGTAAAATAAGAGTGAGACAGAGAGGCATAGGGTGTTGTAAGGCACAAGCATAGTGCAAAGACTTTCCAGGGGCAGAGACACAGGCTGACAGGCCGGGGAATGAAGGTCACTGGTGGTGGTGTGTGCGGTCATCTGGTCTTTTGATGTGAATCCTACGAACTCGCTCGATTCGTTCTCGCTCATCGTCCTCGTCCAGATGACTCGATCGTCCCGCAGCGCCCCCTGTGGCCTCCAGTAGAGCATTGTCTGGACCCCTACCATCATGAGACTCGTAGAGTAGGATGTTGAGGGTTTCCTCATATATCCGTGCCTCAGGAAACTCAACCTACAAGGACAAGTAGAGTGTTCCACAGGAGGTCAGACAAATCTTAACTTTTTATATTGCAGAATAGCCTGAACATTATATGAGAAGAGAAATGTTTACCTTTGTCTGCTTCTTTTCTGTAGCATAAACAATTGAGGTGCAGCAGACTTCAGCAATCTTACGCCCCTGTCCATAAAATGACCAACAACAGATCTCATCTCCAATCACGTCCTTGATGAAAAGTACTCGCCCGTTGAACCGCAAAGACAACTTGTCAAACAGTTCAATATTTTTCAGCATGTTGTCATCAGAATTGCTGGAAAATAAAAGTATTTACAGAACAGATACAGATTAAGACAATTTGTACTATTTAATCATATGATATTTGTTCATTTGTTAAATGCACACACTGGGTTTCAGTTGAATAGGACTCACCTGGTATATGAATACTTGTTGTTGCTTCTATTATACAGCAGTTTGACAGTGGGCTGCAGGGACAGAAGTTTATATTTTAGATTTCTAAAAAAACATGAGATTATTCACATCTCACTTGTGTATTCTACCTTATTAGAAGTCGCAATAAGCTTCTGTTCTTCCTTAGAGGAGGTCATCAGAGGCACTTTACAAAGGGGCTCATAAGTTTCTTTGTTCTGCAGAAAGGAAAAGCATCCATTACAAGTTTCCTCTGCAACACACAGCACGTAATAAGAGGAAGTATGCCACCTGGTGGAACAGGGCAGCAAACAATGGTTAGAATCACCAACTCTAACAACTAAATACATTCACAATTCTCATAATATAGTTATAAGCTAAGGAGCAAGTTCAATTCCATGACTATTCACAATCCTCGAAAGTTATAGTACCTGCAAAGCAGCCGTACATTCATCGGCTAGGCCTTGTACAAGATAATACTTGGCCTCAGCCAGAAGTTCCTCTGTTTCCCGTCGGCTGTCAGGGAGTGGCACTGCCCCGTCTCTAAGGTAGTTAAGGATTGTTCCAAAATGTTTGCCACAGCGATCGATCAAAATCCAACCTACAAATATAAAACAGTGAGAATATTGTTAAAAATGCGTCAACAGTAAAGTTTGGGACACCCTTGCATATTTTTTTTACATTACTTCATTAAAAGAGCTTACCTTCGCTGTCTGTAAGGACCTCCATCCTGCCACTGAACATGGCTTTTAGCATTGTATCCTGTTTGGTTAGTGTCTGCATTGTAGTGTAGTAAAGTCCCCCACCAACATTTAACTTCACATATTTTGAGCTGGGGCTGGAACCCTTAAAAGAAGTAGTCCTGGTTGTAGCTGCTGGCACTGCAGAGCTCGCCACACTATCTCCTGACATCTCTTCCTGAAACGGAACAAAATAAAGGATGATGTGACACAAGGGCGGTGTGCCTAGTGGCCTGGTAGCCAAGTAGATAGAGCAATGCCCTGGGAAGCAGAAGGTCCCAGGCTGTGTGTCCTTGAGCAAGACACTTTACACTAGCTCCACTGTTCCCCCAGGGGAAGGGTTAAAATGCAGAGATTAATTTCCCTAAAGTGGGATTAATAAATCCAATTATAAGTATTATAATTATAGATATGTGACAATATTTGAACTCAACACGAGTTAGAATATTAACACATGTCCAGATTCTTTTTAAACACTAATTAATTCAACAATACATTAGTCCATACTTCAAACATTTCTGTCACAGTGGGAATCCAGCCCAAACCCAGAAGTATTTACTAAATATACTGCATATTTAAGTTTTTAAACGCACACATCTCTATAAAATCAGAGAATAACGCTATGGAACACTACTCAACTGACTAAAGTAAAGTAAGTAAATAGTAAAGTACACCAGTTCACCATTTAAATCCTTATGCAAGGTGAAATTTACTTTGATATTTCAGTGACACGGCAATACGCATAAAACGAAACCCACTGTCCTAATAACAGAGCAGGTCTTTTGTGGAAAATATATATACAGTTAGACAGTATTTAAAACACTACAAACTAAATGCCTACTGTATGTACCCGTGTCTTTAATACGTTAAGGAAAAGTAAACATTGAACACCACCAGGCTAAGGCAGAGAAGCTCACTAAAACACGTATTTGCAAAGCAATATTTGCGAAGCAGTTGATTGGCAGCTTATTCTCTGAACTGCATGTGTTAGTTCTTAAGTAATTAATTATTTGATTACAGCAATCGTGGCTAATGAGCTAGCAGGTTAGCATCAATTAAAGCTACGTATATAATTATGAATCCGGTAAACAACTCATACAACATAAGAATGAATGTTAAAAAGCAAATCCCTAGATAGTGTAACAGCGCGAGAAATTTCGTTTATATTACAATATAAAAGTATCTACCATAGAACCCGCAACAGACTTTGTAATCGGAGCTCGCTAACGTCAGTCAGCTAACACCACTTCCTTCCGGCCAAGCTCTGCGCAGTTCCAGAAATTACGTCCCTTTCCTGTGCTCTGTTTAAAGGTACAGTTCATATTATTTCTTTTAAGGTTATCCAGTATTAAAAAGAGGTGGACATTTGGTAAACAAAATATCTATAAGTAAAGAAGCTTACTTTAACACACTTAAACTCAATTAACTGTTGACTGTTAACAAAAAGAAAGGCTCAATTTGATTATCGTTAGGCTTCGGTTGCACATTTCCGTTGCTGGGGAGTAACGTGGAAAACACTCCCCACTTTCCACTAGACACGGTCAAAGAAAGCTTTATCCACTAACAGAAATACAGGATTGCTGAATGTATAGCATAAAGCAAAGCACCGTGTGATTTTTCACGTCTCCTACAGATAATTACTAAAAAGGTAACAATACTCACACGAAGACAAACTCTACACGGAACTATTTCATGCGACACAAGGGATTAATGGCTGCAGTCAATGTACGGATCTGAGTACCCTTCTCATTGTTTACATTTTGAAATGGTATGTTCCGTGTGATTTTGAGACTGTCATTAACACAGGATCACACCTAACGCAAAAAGGAGGATAAATGTCATCAAAGTAATGCGGGAATATTTTTTCTGAGACCGTATAAAGTCGAGAAGCGGTGAACTAGCTCCGTGTGCTAACTATCCCAGCTCCATCTTTACTGTTTGGCCAAATTCAAGGATGGCAAGTTAGTTTTGGTTAGTCTTGGCCGCTCTCCTGCTTTGTCAAGGACAACCAGATGACTGAGGGGGTATAGTGCCAGGTCAGCCTAAAGGCCAGACGAAATCTTCATCTGAGGAACGTTGAAGGTAAGTTTGCCACAGCGGCACAGTGCTCCAAGCTTATATCTGATTGAGCCCACTGTCAAAATCAACCGCGATGTCAATTAGTTTTGTAGTGCGACACCAAATAGCTTGTATTCTTCCTTTATAAGGTGCACAATGTTCAGTGTGCCCCAAAGCTCCAAGTCCGAGTTCCTGGACAAAGCCAGGCAGGCCAGGGAGGAAAGGAAAGGACAGAAGGAGAAGGAAAGAGCAGCCACCCAGATTCAATCTCTGATCAGGAGGTTTCTCTGTCGCTGCAGACTCCAGAAGCAAATAAGGTGCTGTTCATTTTTTGGAGATCAGTTGTGATTGGAAGCTTTTAAAGACCTCCAGAGTTTGATATTTCATCCTATTGTTGGCTCAATGCTTGCTTATGTGTTTTACCAGGAAAGAAGTTGATGAGTATTTTCAAGCATCTGAAACTGGAACATCAAAAAGAAATGCACTTTCTATATTTAAAATTGCTCGGAAATTACTATACATATATCGCCAGGAAGATAAGATGGTGAGTGTTTAGATATCCTGTTTCGGTCAACACATTGATGGCAGTTGAACACAACTATTATTGTACTATTATATAATAATGTTTGAGAATATGTTTTTGTTTGTATTTTTCCTGCTAATTCTTACCTAGTTGGAAAATGCTACCTTGTCTAAACAAGCACAACAGGTGTAATTTAGAGTTTAGTCTGGTGCTGTTTGACTTGAACATAACAGGTTTTGCACATCCCACAGAGGTTTGAGAAGCTTTGTCGTGCTATTCTTGCCAGCATGGAGGTTGAAAATGAACCTAAAGTGAGTGTTGTTACATTTTAACTTCCACATTTTACAGTCTTGCATGTAAATTAAAGACTTAATGAGACTTAATGACTGTTTTCACTCTTGGCTCTCAGGTCTGGTATGTGTCCTTGGCACTCTCCAAAGACCTCACCATTCCTTGGCTAAAGCAAATAAAAGATGTGCTGTGGACCTGCTGTCAGTTACTGAAAGGTTTAAAGGTTAATCCTGATTTTAAATATTACAATATTTATTTGTTAAATATTACATAAATGTTTCATATTATAACTAAATAGTGTGTGATTTGCAGCCTGACATACTTCAAGATAACAAACTGGTGACTCTATACCTCACCATGCTGGTGACCTTCACGGACACTTCCACTTGGCGGATAGTCAGAGGGAAGGGTAGGCTTCAAGTCCAGCTCAGATTGTTATTATAAACGCACACTGTCGAAGGGTTTACTTCCTGCAAAATAAACACATTTCTACTTTTTACTTCAGGAGAAGCTCTCAGACCGGCTCTGACAAGGATTTGTGAGAACATCATGGGCCATTTAAATCAAAAGGGATTCTATTCAGTACTGCAGGTTCAGTATTAAAAGTCCTACAGTACTGTACATACTTTCTTCACTTTCAGTAAATATGTGAGGAAGCTATTGTAATTTTTTTTTTAGATCTTGCTGACTAATGGCTTGGCTCGTTCTAAACCATCTCTCTCCAAAGGCACCCTCACAGCTATCTTCTCTTTGTCATTAAGGTGAGCTGAAGGACTAATTTAGTGGTTATGTTGGATCTGCTATTCCAAAAACTTGTATAGAACAATATTAATACATGGGAGAGCTGACATGTAACTAAACGTCCTATTTTTAGGCCAGTTGTTGCTGCTCACTTTTCCGATAACCTGCTGAGATCATTCCTTATTCACATCATGTCGGTTCCAGCTGTTGTATCTCACCTCAGTGTGCTTACTCCAGAGGTATGCACTCTCATAAATACAGTGTAGAATTATTTGAATTTGCGTGAGTATTTTTTCAATATCTTCTTTGTCCCAACAGTGTATGGCAACTATCCAGACCCACGACCTCCTGAGAAAGTTTATTTTGTTTCTCAGCAGGGAAGAACAGTGTTCCGACATCTGTGTGTGTCTCGAAGGGAGCCACACACTCTGCTTACTTGGTATAATTTGATCCAGTTGTGTGTGTGGAAGTCAGGGTCATTGTGTCCTAAAATGTTTAACCTCCAGAGTGCTTCCTTTTTGTGTTTGACAGGCAACCTGATTCACCTGGGTTACCTTAATGAGAAAGTCCTTGAAGAGGAGGCAAGCCATTTTGTGAAGGACCTGACTGACATGCTGTCTTACTGTCAGAGATATGTCTCCCAGAAGAAGTCCAACCTGACCCACTGGCACCCTGTCTTGGGCTGGTTCTCACAAACTGTAGACTACGGGTCAGTGCAATACACGCAGATCGTCTACAAATATGGTTTAATAAACTTTATCAGGTTGCTTGGTTCCTGAGGACGGGTTGTGTTCTGTTTTATCAAAAGATATCAGTTTTAGCTCAGTCTCTACTGTTCTTCTTCTGTCTTTTGTTCTAGTCTGAATGAGTCAATGCCGCTGGTCACTAAACAACTCCAGTACCTGTGGAGTGTTTCTTTCATTCGAACACTCTTCAGTGATGTCCTCTCCAAAAAGCTGGAGAGTCAGGAGCCGACTCCTCCCCCACCACAACCTAGCACCTCACAGAACAATCTACCAGTAAAAAGTGAGTTGGAAATAAAAATTAAATATTGTATTTCAGATTGAAGCAGTGGAGTCACTTCAAAGTTCTTTTTGTGGCTGGTGTAATGTTTTTCGACAGACCTCTTCAAGCGAGCATTTCAAAAGTCAGCTTCTGTGAGAAACATCCTGAAACCTGTTGGAGGCAAGAGAGTTGACTCAGCAGAAGTTCAGAAGGTGTGCAGCATCTGCGTGCTCTATCAGACTGCTCTGTCCACACTGACGCAGATACGCCTGCAGATACTCACTGGTCAGTACCATAGCCTCTCATTCATACTATATGAGCTTACAGCACATTAGAAACATCATGAGAAGTTCATTGTGGAGAATGGCATTGATTTCATTTTTTATCCTGCAGGTCTGACTCATCTTGATGACCTTTTACCCAAACTCTGGGCCTTCATCTGTGAACTTGGTCCTCAGGGAGGGCTCAAACTCTTTATGGAGTGTCTGAACAATGACACCGATGAGTCCAAGCAGCTCCTGGCCATGCTCATGCTCTTCTGTGACTGCTCACGACACCTCATCACGTAATTATACTGACTTCTACTGTCTGGTGAATAAGATGCCTGATGAAGCAGCAGCGTTTAAGTCCCACTGTTCCTGTGTTGCAGAATTCTTGATGACATTGAAGTATATGAGGAACAAACATCTTTTAAGATCGAGGAGCTCCTCACTATCTCTTCATTTTTGAACACATTTGTGTATAAGATGATATGGGACGGCATCTTAGGTGAGTCAGTAACATCACAACTTTCTATCTATCTGTGTGTATTTTTACTAAAAGGATGTTTTGTATTAAATAGAAAATGCGAAGGGTGAGAAGCTGGAGTTGTTTCACAGCGTTCATGGCTGGTTGATGGTGCTTTATGAACGGGACTGCAGAAGAAGGTTCACCCCTGATGACCACTGGCTGCGCAAGTAAGTAAAATAACAACTGTTGACGTATTGAGGCATCAGCTTTGGTTAAATTGGCTGCTTAGTGGATTTCATTTCAATTCAATACTCATAGCTCAGTCTTTGTGGTATTAAATTCAGGGACCTGAAGCCCAGCCTGCTTTTCCAAGAGCTGGAGAAGGGCAAGAAGAGGGCCCAGTTCTTATTGCAGTACATCCCACATGTCATACCACATAAAAACGTGAGTAAAAAAGATCCTTACATTAAAGGGGAAGTGTCATTTTAAGTCATGTAATTATTTTCATTTTAAATTTCAGAGAGTGCTGCTGTTCAGAAACATCGTTACAAAGGAAAAGGAAACTTTAGGGCTGGTGGAAACGAGCTCTGCTTCACCTCACGTCACCCACATCACCATCCGTCGCTCACGGATGTTGGAGGTATGGTGAAAACAGACCAAGCTGATTTTGAGAGTTACAGCGCATACAGTTTTATCAGTCATCCCAACAAAAAGCGTGCCTCGCTTCCTAGGATGGATACGATCAGCTCCGTCGGCTACCGGTGAATTCCATTAAAGGTGTCATACGCGTGAAGTTTGTTAACGACCTGGGAGTGGATGAGGCCGGTATCGACCAGGATGGCGTCTTCAAAGAGTTTCTAGAGGAGATCATAAAGAAAGTTTTCAATCCTGCCCTAAACCTCTTCAAGGTAATTCTCTCAAATGTGCCACTTTTAAGGCACCGCACTCCTGTTGCTGACATTGATATGGTATTTTTTTGTGAATTTATATTTATTTCCATAGACTACAAGTGGAAATGAGAGGCTTTATCCTTCACCCACATCCTACATTCACGAGAACCACTTGCAGCTGTTTGAGTTTGTGGGGAAGATGCTTGGGAAAGCTGTTTATGAGGTGCGTGGGATTTTTTAATGCTCATTCTCTTCTCACTATGAACAGTTTCAGATAACATTCTCTCTAAATTGCTTCCATGTATTCAGGGCATTGTTGTGGACGTTCCTTTCGCCTCCTTCTTCCTCAGTCAAGTCTTGGGTCATCACCACAGCACTTTCTACAGCTCTATTGATGAGCTTCCCTCACTGGATTCCGAGTTTTACAAGAACCTTACTTCCATCAAGGTAGAACAAATAATCTTAGACGTTTTCGTCTTCTTACTTTATTGTTTTCTTCTTTTTCATCTCTAACATTTTATATTTCAGCGCTATGATGGAGATGTAGGTGATCTAGGACTCACGTTATCCTATGATGAGGATGTAATGGGGCAGGTAAAATATGGAAGACATTAAACAATACACAATAAAATTTAGTGAAGCTGCTAAAATTCTAAAATGATCTAATGCCTAATTTTTATGTTTCCTCGCAGCTTGTCTGCCATGAGTTGATACCAGGGGGCAAAACTATGCCAGTCACCAATGAAAACAAGTATGTGAATTCAGGTTTTATGATTTCATAAAAGATTCTTTGCCTTGTGTTGGACGTGGTTTTGTCAAACGCTCCCCTCTGTCGTCCCTACAGGATCAGCTACATCCACTTAATGGCTCACTTCCGGATGCACACACAGATTAAAGAGCAAACTGCAGCTTTTATCCGGGGCTTCCGCAGCATCATTAACCCAGAGTGGCTACACATGTTTTCCACACCTGAGGTTCAGCGTCTTGTCTCAGGAGACAATGCTGAGATCGATTTAGACGACCTCAAGTGTGTAACATGGTTTACTTCATTAATGTTTCATCGTGTTTATAATATAGATGATGTATTTTGATTGACGTTGCCTAATGCTGTTTTTTTTTCCACAGGAAACATACTGTGTACTATGGAGGTTTTCACAGCAGCCACCGAGTCATCATCTGGCTCTGGGACATCCTGTCCAGTGACTTCAATGCGGAGGAGAGAGCCATGTTCCTTAAGGTAAGCTGCCTCAGTTTGCCACAGCCGGAGCCCATTTGTTTCTAACACAGGTCAAGCCATGTCCTGTATTCTTATTCCAGTTTGTTACAAGCTGCTCCAGGCCTCCTCTTCTAGGTTTTGCCTACCTCAAACCACCTTTCTCCATTCGTTGTGTGGAAGTATCGGATGACCAGGTGAGGAGAAGGATGCTGGTTGTGTTGTAGCTGCCACCCACGTGTTGTGTTTACACTAAAAGCCTTTTCTCTATGTCCAGGACACTGGAGACACCCTCGGCAGTGTCCTCAGGGGCTTTTTTACGATTCGCAAGAAGGAACCAGGCGGTCGCCTTCCCACCTCCTCAACATGCTTCAACCTGCTGAAGCTGCCCAACTACAGTAAGAAGAGCATCCTGAGGGACAAACTACGCTACGCGATCAGTATGAACACAGGCTTCGAGCTTTCCTAACTCCGTTACGTTGGGTCATCCTGCACAGGATGATTGTTAAGCAGCCTGAACCAAGCAAGAGGCTCGGCTCACCTGTAATGGAGCCTGGCACATCAAAGGGGCATCACCCAAATAAAATGGGAAACATGAAGGAATTACAAACTGGACGAGCTGTGATTAACTCACCTCCTCACACGGGCATGCTGTCTGTGCAGCACAGTCCAGTTTTAATCATCTCCCACGGCCACTCCAGAAATTGGACGAGATATATTTAACTTGCTGAAAACCACACATTTCTGTATGTTGTGAACAGATACATTCTTGGATCTAACACTCCGTGTTTTAAGAGAACTGGAAAGCAATACAGATGCAATGCAAGCCACTAGACACGTGGCCGACTCTCTCACCTGAAACCAAGTGATCCTTTGCTAACATACTTAAGCTCGGACTCCAGTACACAAGCGGCATCTAGGTGACCATGGATGAGTTCTGAATGAAATGCATTTTTCCTAAACGGAAGACCAATCAGTGTCACGTGTTCAACCTCTATGAGGGAGGAGAGAGCAGTTCCATTGTCCCATTCAAGAAGAAATCATCATGACCACGCAAAATTTGCATATTTTAATTCATTTTAAATGTGCGTCTGCCTCACTTAACATGGAAACAAATCTATAGGTTGACCTAATATTGTTATTGACTAATGTCTTTGCTGTAGCCTCTTTTACCAACTAGACATTTAAAAAAAAAAAAAACTGGAAATGCTCTTTGCCTGTTCAGATCTGCCAGGACTAATCTGACCTTTGCTCTTGTCAGATCACAACTTTTCTTCATTCCAAAAATATAGAATCACCCAGTAATGTCCAATAAGTGATGCTATAGTCTTTTACCTAAAACTGATAAACTCATCAAACCTTTGAATAATGCAGAGTGCCTCATGTGTTGCCATTGTCCCCATCACATCCCACTGCTTTCAGCTGTAACTGGTGATCACTTATATTGGAAACAAGCCATAGAAACAGGGGCTACGTACCAGGAGCTTTACTCTGCTCCTGCTAACAAAACAAAGAAACCCAACCACTGTATTGTTGTTACTACTACTACTATTACTACTACAAGTACTACTACTACTACTACTACTATGACTACAACCGAAGAAGGTTTGACTATAGCGCCCTCTGATCTCTGTGGACTTTTCAAGCCATGCATAAAAGATGTTTTAAAGCCTCTCAACATGATGTCATGGGCCGGTTTGTCAACCTGATGTGACTGGTTGATCTGATGTTCATCGGGATTGATACCTTGTGCATGTGTTTGTGTCTGTTGGGGAAAGGGAGATGAGGATGAATGTTACCTAATAAGCATAATTAATAGTTAACAGGGTTCAGTTGTGTCATAACTTTTACGAACTTAATCATCTAATGGAGCAACTGCAACTTTCAAAAGACTTAAAAAAAGACATACAATTTTTACCAGGTTCTTTATTATGCAAAAACGTTTCTCTCATGAATGAGTAGAGATACTTTTGTTAACAAGTAATCCAAACTATACCTGCTCATCTTTGTTTTAAACTAGTATTGGACACTAACTTGTGTAAGAACAACAAAGAAAGTTTACTCACGAGGTGAACTTACTTCGAAACGGGCGAATCAGTCGGAAGGACCATGTAACGCACGTCCTCCTTTAAATCTGCTGAAGCAAGAAGCGCACTACGCTGAGCGCGTGTTCGTGCGATGAACGATACCTCACAAGCTCGTCTGTCTCCCGATGAGGTCACTCATCTGTTTCAAATGATGTCAAGAGTGGAGTTTGGACTGCTGACGCTGACTTTGGATGTCCGTTCCTTTAGTACAATATGACGATGATGATGATGATGATAATAAAACCACCTTCCTGTGAAAGTGGCTGCAGTGTGTGACGTGTGCTGACGTTCCCCCTGTAAGATGTGTCCCTGTGTAAGATAAGGTTTTTTTTCGTGTAATGTTAGATCATGTAAATCGTTATTATATAAAGCATTGACTTTAAATCGTTTGCACATAAATGTGTGATTTCCTTTTTCCAGACCAGGCTCCAACTTTATTGGAATGAGCTTATTACGAACACCTGCCGCGCGCGGAGAGACGCCCACACTGGCCCCGCGTGAAGGAAACTAAAAAAACACCAAACGTCTCCTAATCCCATTGTTTCCGTGTCTCTTGTGTGAGTTGAGGCGTCGATGCGCGCGTCTCCGTCGCTTTCTCCGAGTGAATCTTTGCCACAGGTCCGCTGTCTGACGGCCGAACCCGCCCGTCATGAGCCGCCCGCCGAGCCCTTCTCCAGCCCGCTGGTTCAAAGCGCTGCGCAGGTAAGGTGGGGAATGGAGCCGTGACGGTGTGTGTGTGTGTGTGTGTGTGTGTGTGTGTGTGTGTACTCTAATAAACACGAGTGGAAACTGAACAGCGTGTCACAGCAGCGTCCTGACATTCAGAGGGTTTGGTGGTTCAGAAACGGACTGAGAACAGTGTTTCAGGACCAGACCGGGGGATCACTGTGTGAAGACGCACCCCGTGGAGTGTGGGGATCTGCTGAGGAGGGCCAGGGTCGCCTTTGAAGCCGGACGCAGCCTCAAGGAGGGCTTCAGGCTGGCTCAGCTGCAGGCCCTGGTGCAGTTGCTGGATGAACACGAGGGGGACTTTGTGGATGCTCTTGGAAGGGACCTTCATAAGGTGCGCGTCGTCCTCCTCCGTGATGGTGACGCCCGTCGCTCGTGAAGGCCCAGCTACTGTAAGTTAATATTTCCCCTTTGTTTGTTTTTTAAAACCAGCCACGATTTGAAACGCTCGTGTCAGAACTGGTCCTCGTGAAGAACGAGGCTCTTCATGCCATCAACAACCTTAAGAAGTGGATGCAGCCGCAGTTCGTGGAGCGAAACCTGGTGAGACTCACCTTTTCGCCAACGGCGTTCTCGAGCTGCTACAAAGAAATGCATTGTGCTGAGCAGGTCAAAGCGGATTAAAAGCAGCCAACCTGTGCACTGAAACGCCGCCACCGCTCACCGAGCAGCGTTTTGCTTGTTTGACCTCGCCTTCACTTGTCTCATTGCTTCAGTCCACCACGATGGATGAATGTCTGGTGGTCCGTGAGCCGCTGGGGGTGGTGTTCATAATAGGGACCTGGTGTAGTCCTGTCCAAATGTGCCTGGTGCCTTTGGTGGGGGCCATTGCAGCAGGTGGATACACGCAAGACCTCCAGTAGTTCAAATGGAGTGTTCTTCACAAAGATGCTGACTGTGAACACGTATCGCTTGTAGGAAACTGTGCAGTCATCAGCCCCTCTGAGAACACGGTGCACACGGCAGAGCTCCTTCATCGCCTCGTTCCGTTCTACTTGGACAATGCAAGTATTTCTGAAGTAACAGTTGCCAGACTCAAAGGTCAAACCATGTACTGTTTTTAAGTTAGGTAGCCTTGGATTGTTCTTTTGAGGTGAGGTCTTTTTGCAGCTGAACCACAGTCAGGCGTCCATGACCTGATTTCAAACTCGTCTTCTAGGAGTGCTTCCATGTGATTATTGCCGGCACACATGACTTGCCCGATATTGTGGAACTCAAGTTTGACCACGTCTTCTTTACAGGTAAATTTGAAGTCAACATCAAACTGTTTGGCGTGAATATGGTTTTATTCTTGGTGCCTTTTTTCTTTTTTTTTTTTTCAAACCTTGAATCCTTAGGGAGCAAAGAGGAGGGAGGCAGAATAGCGCAGGCTGCAGCGAGCACGCTCACGCCCGTCACCCTGATTCTGGGGAGCAAGAACCCGTGCTACGTAGACCAACACTGCGACGTTGCCACCGCTGCGCAGCGCATCGCTTGGGCTCGTTTCCACAACGCCGGCCAGAGCTTGGTGGCGCCCGACTACGTCCTGTGCCACACGGACGTCAAAGCTGAGCTTGTGCAGGCCCTGAAGTCCTGTTTGACCCAATTCTACGGTTCCGATCCCCAAGAGTCGCGCAGTTTCGGCCGCATGGTCAACCAGGAGGTCTTGAACCGTATGAGAGACATACTGTGGAGATGTGGCAAGGTGGCCGTGGGTGGACAGGTGGTAGAAGCAGAGAAATACATTGGTGAGAATATTGTGACCCCCTCTGAAATTAGCCATTTTACCACAAACTGAACTCATTGTACAACATATTCAGCTGTTTTACACTTGTTCTTTCTGAAGCCCCAACAATCTTGACAGAGGTGGTGGAATCGGACCCAATCATGCAACAAGAGGTTTTTGGTCCAGTTCTTCCCATCATGACTGTAAACAATATCAATGAGGCCATTGCCTTCATCAATAAGCAAGCGAAAGCCCTCTGTGTATATGCTTATTCCAGCGACAGCAAGGTACACATCAGAGCACAGTGATCCATATGCAAGTGTGGTGGAGTTGATATGTTCTTTGTGTGTGTGTTTGGCCAGAGCAGGTCGTCTCCAGGCTCATGAGTGAGACCTCTAGTGGGAGCTTTTGCTCCAATGACAGTGTCCTGCAGAGTGTGATGGTGGCTCTTCCATTTGGTGGAGTGGGTATGTCTGCATCGCCAGTATCAGCTGTGCCAAATACAGTACTGGTATAATATAATCTACTGAGTGGTCCAACCTTCTTTACCAGGTGCCAGTGGAATGGGTTCCTGCCACGGTCGTTACAGCTTTGACACCTTCTCTCACATGAAATCATGCCTGCTCAGAGGCACGCGGTTTGAATGTGTCACCTATCTGCGTTACCCGCCTTACGACGACCGCAACCTGTCTCTAATGATGTGGGCCAGCACCTTGTCCCAGAAGAGCCAGGGCTGGTGTCACATCATGTGACTGTATAAGATGGTGTATGCTGATAATTCTGAACTGTTTCCGAATTTTCTTTTGAAGATCTATGAACTATACAAAATAACTTAATTTACATGTTTGAAATGTTACCTACTGTATGAAAAATTAAAGAGTATTTTGTACATGGACTGTCTAAATGTTTAGTGATTTAGCTAGTAGTGTGTTTATTGATTATTTGCTCATATCCAACAAATACAAAAGTATAGACAATATTCATATTTTAGTTCTAATACAACAAACATTACTGATGTGCATCTGCCACCCTGAAACAAATAGGTTAGTCAGGTCTTTTGTAGATTTTCTCCTTGTTGCCTTCTTTCATGGCAGCGTATCTGGCCACAGTGAACAGGTAGTCACTGAGTCTGGGTGAAAACAAGGAGACGTTAATCAGATGTGCGGTTGAGAAAGCATATTTGCATGTATGTAAGTTTAAGGCACCGGACTTACCTGTTCAAAAACTTGGCAACGTTCGGATCTGCCTCCCCTGAGCGCACAATTGGAGCAACACTAGACCAAGAATAAATTGCTATCAGAACAAATTGATTAAATGTAACCAAACAGATTAAACTCATTCAGTATCATGCTTCAACCACTTAAAGGTTCAAGGCCTGAGTGGTTGTAACAATATCTCAAGAACATACATAAGCTAAGTCTGACCTGCGTTCTGCTCTCCGGCAGACTGCCCGAGCAAAGTGCAAAGCTGCGCTGCTTTTTCCTCCGGACTGTTGAACACACAGTATGAGAGTTAGTACAACAGAAACTCTGGACTCTGGGATTTCCATTGTGCACAGATCAAAATAGGGCTTACAGGCAAAATAAAACTAGTCAGTGGAGGAAGTTCCTCTGTAAAGGTGTCAATCCAGGTTTCCAGGTCTGCAACTGGCTGAGCAGTAAATGTTGTTCTCTCTTGCAAAAACAGGAAAAAGTACACATTTAGAAAAAATGAAAAAACTCATTTAAAACATCTGCAGACTAGCCTGCCTGTGCGTACTTATGTGACTTTCTCTTGCAGAGGACATTGGGGTGGCAATATTGGAGCCCACATCTTGTAAAATGCACTGTATCTGCAATAAAAATGTGCAAACGGTTTGAAACTGAACTTAGCACTGAGGAAATTTAACAAATATATTAAACTCAAACCTTGTCCAGTTGATGTGTGAATGTGTGGCCTGTGTTGAGGCAAAACTCTCTAGCCAAGCTGAAATATAATTTAGAGTGTCCAACTTAGATCAACTAACATACTAACATACAAAATATATAACATACAAAATATATATGTAATATTGCGGAAAAATTAATATGATGTTTAAATGGTAGAATGTTTACCCTATAGCTGATGACAGTTCATCTGTATTTCCCAGAGCTTCAAATATCTGATCTTCCTTTGGCCTCCTTTCTCCTGTAAATGTGCTTGAAAAACCTAACGGCGTTACAGCAAACATCACATCAGTTCTTTTGTATTACAGAACCTTTAACATCAGATTTATTTGCAATAAAAGTCAACCTTTGTCTCCAGTTTTGGTGTATATCTTAGGTATCCTCTTGTCTCCTTCAGTGGAGTAACTGTCAAAACACAGAGAGCTACTGTAGCATTGACAACAGAACATCTGTTTGGTTCATTTGCTCCTTTAAGCTTCAGTAACAAATACTCCAATGTAAATAATCATACTGTGCATAGTGTAAGTTAACATGTTTTTTTCTATCATTGAGAAAGTATTGCTACTAATGTGTGGCATCGACATAGCACTGCTTCATTGCTGGCATAAACGACAAACAGGAGCTTGACGTCAAGCAGGTGTAACGCTACATGAAAAAAATAGGAATGTATAACTACCTTCTGGCTGAACATAGTTTTGTCTTTGTCAGACGCTCGCATATGAGTCTTTCTATACTAATGATACAGCGAAGATGAGCAGGTTTGATAATAAATGAAGCCATGTTATGCTAATGGCTAACAGCTAAGTGTTTACGAGTGTGCCGAATGTCTCTCCGCGGTGTCCGTACTTATGGGCGTTTCATTTTTATCGCATGATTGGACAACTCACCGGATGGTAGGACAACACTGGACGCTGATTGGCCGGAGTGATATCTGTTCAATGTGCGGCGGCGCTGATTGGTTACTAGGATCCAGCCTACGTCTCCTCCTGCTGGCAAGTTGTGTTTTTATCGCGGTGAATCACGCCGCGCTGAATCCCTCTATTTACAGATCACCATATTCCGTGACAGTGGAGGCTTTTGTTCAACGTTTGATATTTACCCTTTGAAAAGATATTAAACTCCGTGAAAGAGTTGTCCACTGACTGGTACTGCGTCTTAGGATAATCATTAGCTAAAGTTGGCTAAGGTAGCTAACACACGCTGTCAGGGAGACGTTGAAGCTGCAGTTATTGGACCCACTATTTATCAGTGGAAACAGATATGGACTGCATCGTTTCTGCTCCGGGAAAAGCGATCCTCCATGGAGAGCATGCGGTTGTGCATGGAAAGGTAACCTGCGAGTACAAGGCTACAGCTAACAGTGACGATGAGTGCACGAGCCACTGCTTTATCCAGTTGTTAAGTTGTTTTGGTAAACACGTGTAACAAACGTTTGTAAGATGCGTTTTATAGGCTTACGGTTTAACCTCTTGCCGTTTCAGGTTGCCCTTGCTGTCAGTTTGAACCTGAGGACATATTTGCGGTTGAAAGTCACTACTACTGGCAAAGTTTGCGTGAACCTCCCAAATATTGACACATTCCTCTCCTGGGACCTGTCAGAACTCAAGCAGCTTATCCCCGCTTCCTGTGGTAAGACATTATACAGTAATTGCTTGTACAGTAAAAGCTTGTGTACTAATATTGCATAAAATTACTTTGAGTTGAATGAGATTGAGCTTGCCTAAATTGACATTCTTAAACTTCATTCATTCATTCGTATTATTTATAAAACCTATTTGTCATGGAAGATGTAACCTTAGGTTTTTATATATATTTTTTTAATATGAAAATGCATAAATAACATTTATTGTCTTGGTTATTTATAATTATTATTTGTATTATTTGTATTATTTGTATTATTTGTATTATTTATTTATTTATTTATTTATTTATTTATTTATTTATTTATTTATTTATTTATTTATTTATTTATTTATTTATTTATTTATTTATTAATATTATTTATATTATTTATATATTTATATTATTTATATTTTATTTAAAAAACCTTGACATAATTTCAATATCAAGTATTGATTTGTTTCATATTTGTTGTCTGCAAACTCACATTAACAGGTAAGAGGGAGGAGGTGAAACGTCTGGATGCTGAACTTGTGAAAAGACTGCGTGAATTTGTTGGTGTAACAAATGGAAACCTGGATACTTGCAACATGGCCACCTTAGCCTTTCTCTACCTCTACCTTTCACTGTTTGGATCGGGGTGAGATAAAACTTTTCTCATCAGCATTTGTTTAGCTGTATGGCCACAAGGTGGTCTTAATACAAAAGGAAACCAAAGACTACCTTATATGTTTGCAGAGATACTGTGTAGCTGTGCTCCACTTTTAGCCCAGTCTAGACCTATCAGGTGTTATATAGTCATGTATTTTGTATTCTATTCTAGTATGTTTTTTAAATAATACTTATTATTTAAGTATTATTAACTTATTTAAATTTAAATGATTTAATGTTGTTACACAACAAAATACAAATTCAGCTTTTATGTCTTTACTCTTTACAAATCTTTATTTAAAATTCTGATTTCTCTCTAAACAAATGTAAAGAAAATTCCCCTTTGAAGTAAAGATGGCCAAGAGACAGACACAAAGGCCGGATGTTACTTTTCACTGCTCCAGCAGCTGCGAACAGGGGAGATGCTCAAGAACATTAGAGCTGCAGGTTGTCAGGAGGTTTAATCGGCGCTGACACAGTGCTGGCGTGTCTGAGAGAGGTGATGGGTTCTGACAGAATGGCCACTAATGAGACTCTGGCACTCAGCCACACTGCAGCCTTTAACAAGTCTGAATGTGTTTTTCCCTCGAGAGCAGAACTGGACAATTAGTTTAGAGTATTCTCCTGTCTGCCCAAAAGCAGTTTGCCTGACAGACATTGACAGCAATGCCAAGCAAGTTTCTCTTGCATATTATAGACTGTGGTTTGCGATACATCACCTACTTGGTACAGTTATGTGGATACTGTAACTGCGCTAGTTTATTTCAAACTTGATTTACTGGGATTTAGTTTTGAATAATGCATCTGATTCTAAATGGTTTGGCAAGTCTTTTACTTGCGATTGAAATGCATTGTGTGTGTGTCTTATGTAGTTACTGCCCTGTGTTCAGCTCAGAAAATACCGTCATATATAAATTACAGTTCTCCAGTTCAATTCCATACTAAGACCGTTTTCTTGAATAGCATTTAATTATGTAGATATAATCAGGGACTCTGTGTGTGTTGGTTTTTCCCAGTGAGATGCCCAGTTTGACGGTGTCTGTGTGGTCGGAGCTGCCAACTGGAGCAGGACTGGGGTCAAGTGCTGCTTACTCCGTGTGTTTAGCTGCAGCTCTGCTGTGCGCAAGCGGAGCCATTCCCAGTCCTCTCAAAGAGTGGGATCAAACTGGCAGGTAAAAAAAAGACACAAAATAAATGGTTGCAAGTGTGAAAGACATTAGCCTGCAGATCAACTAATAGTGTGTGAGGTGGTTATGTTACAGTTTTAATGTGATAACTGAGGTAACAATTTTATTTACTGTGTTCAAAACACAAGTGCAGAATAAACATGTACTGTAACAGAAATTACAAATTTTCACCTAGAATGTTGCTATAACGTGGTTGGGAGATGACGACATAAAGGTAGAGCACACAGCAGGTCAGAGGGCTCCTCTTGTTCTGATCGTAGGTGGTGTCAGGAGGACCTGGAGCTGATCAACAGCTGGGCCTTCCAAGGGGAGATGATCATCCACGGTAATCCTTCAGGAGTCGACAACGCTGTGGGAACATGGGGTGAGGCCTGGAATTAGCTGGCACACGGCACAGTACATATGGTATTGTACCTCCCCTGGTCTCCGTGGACACACAGCTATCCTTAATGAACTCATCAGAGCATTGTACCACCGCTGTTCATTATAATCTGATGATTATCTGTTTAATGGTTTTCATTTCCCTTTATCTAGGCGGCATGCTGAGATTCTTGGCTGGAAAGATAATACCACTGAGCAGGTATTAACTATTTGGATTTGATTTCATCTAAAATTAGTAGAGAGTATATTATTAATAATAAAATATCTGTTGCACACAGAAAGCAAATGTTGTCTGGGTAGGATTATTAAAGCAGCATAACATCTGAATAATGCGTCTGTGTGAACTCTGTCTGCTTTACTTCCAGGGTGCCGCTATTAAGAATCCTCCTCACTAATACCAAAATACCACGTAGCACCAAGGTACTTGTTGCCAGGGTGAAGGACAAAATTAACAAGGTACTAAATGGTTTCTTCCTCCCCCGTGTGTTACTTACTGACAATGTAATTAATATAATAGGTGGTGCTTCTGCATAGCAGAGACTCCAGAGCCCTGCGTTGAGTACCTTCATAAAATATTGAAATTAAACTCTTAGCCAGCACCCCTGTGTGCTGTTGCCTTGGTGACACCAGCAGGTGTGCAGATTGCTGCCTCAGACGTAGACGGGCCCGGATGGTGTTGTGACAGTGTTGTGATCAGACCGTAGAACAACAAAAGTCTAAACTGCCATTTTACAATCTGTCTCTTATACCCAGCTCATCTATCACCAAGCTGTGCTTTTCATTATGCGCATTAATGCCCTAGTTCAGTAGGTGGACACCTGCTGTGATGCTGGACATTTTCATTTAGTTTGTTTTAATTTCCCCTCCCTCAGTTCCCCTCGATCATGACCCCTGTGCTTGACTCAGTTGATGCTATTTCCTGCTCTTGTGAGAGAGTCCTCTTGGAAATGACCTGCGAGCCCATCACAGGAGAGCACTACAACATTTTAGAGGTGAACCATGATTACGTAAAGCACACTGCATTATGAAGATGTTTATTAATATTATGTGATTAAAATATACAGAACATGTTGATGTTAAACTTGAAAGCCTGTGTTTACCTTCGTCTATACATAAGGAGCTGATTGACATCAACCAGCATCATCTGAACGTGATGGGTGTGGGACATCCTGCTCTGGATACACTGTGTCGGGTCACAATGGCCCAAGGACTCCACAGCAAGCTGACAGGAGCAGGTGGAGGAGGCTGCGGCATCACGCTTCTAAGACCAGGTAGTGTCAGTTACAACTGTGTCCATATATCATAAATAAAAGATAAAATCAGAATTCCGTGAGCGTCTGTGCTACTGTTGTGAATTAATTCATATTGAATAATATGAATCCATTATCGTGTTGAGGCTATGCTACATCCTACGTGATGAAGCTTATAATGATTTTCAGTTGCTTGAGCCCAACTGTCAGGCTCCTCCTGACAACAAGCGCTGTTCTCATCAAGCGCTCCCTCATTCTTCCCCTCTGAAACCATTTGACTGGCAGGAAATGATGAAAAGGCTGCGCAGGAAGGGTCCTTTGGTGTGCAGGTATCACCGCGCCACTGGTTATAAGCAAACAAGCAAGGAGCGGAACAAGCGGAGAGTCTGTTTATGCCTGCAGCCTGTGACATGCTGAATTTTAATAAGTTTTAAAATCCACCAAATAGATTTCCAAATGTTCTTTATTTGCTTTGCGTAGAAGCGGCTGTGTGTGAGAATCGCAGCTGTTTTTATATAGATCTAGTATCATTATAAGCTCATCTGCAGAATTACCTGCCTTCTGTAAAGTTCTGAGGGGATTTGTGGTACCACTCTTTTAGGCTCTTTTAGACATTTTTTCCTATGTTGATGGAGTTGCTAAATACAAAGAGAGGGGTTGTGGTCCCAGCGGTGCCATTTTACTGCTGGAGACCTAACAAATAACTTCAGTTTCATTCAGTCGCACCATCTGTCCTGTTAAAACACATTTCCCCTTTTTATTTATGACCTGTTTCAATTTTTTTCATTTTATAGAGACCGACTCCTCTATTGTCTGGAGAACAATGCAGGACTTGCAAGACTGTGGCTTTGACTGCTGGGAAACCAGTATTGGTGGGCCAGGTGTGCAGCAGCACGCTTCGCTCTCTGTCAAGGAGGAGGTTTTGGAGATTTTGAACCAGTTTTGAAAACCAAATGTTGCTGTAGACGAACAAGAGGAGACTCTTACCTCAAGACTTGAGGTATAAATAACAAATAAATTGGACAGAGACTGAAACACGGTGTCGTTTTGAAGCTAACACATTGCCTGGGTTGTGTTTCGGGTGAGGCACATCCAGCAGGTTGCTGGTTAAATTTCCTCCACGGTCCAGTTGTGTGTGTACTGAGCTTGATGCTCACTAGATGGCACCAGAGTTACACAAATGGTTCCTGTGGCACATGATTTACAGACACTATAGACACTGTGATAAAACTGATTTAGATGAAGAGCTGACAGGATTCATTTATCTTTTGATGCCAAATGTTTAAAGCAGTAAATGAATAATAACAGATTAGATGGCCTTGAGTCATTAATTACTTACTCCTGACACTGACTGTCAGGTGTAGCTGCATTGATATGGTGTTTTGCCCATGTTTAACAGTTCAAATTTAAAATTATTCTAAAAACCTTTCTTCTTTCTTTCCACTGTATATTCTGGGATATTATTTTACTCTTGTACCATTATGCGCTGGTCTTCCTGCGGTTAAAGCCTCCCAGGCTGTAATATTTTGGTAATAGAGGGTGGAGAGACAGCAGGAGTGTGTGGCCTCTCTGGAGCCTCTGGATTATTGCCACTATAATATGAATCAACACCACGCAGCATCCGTCTGTGAGTCACATATTCGCTCCGACATATATGCATATGCACAGACACGCACGCAAACTCACACTGGCGTTCCCAAATTCCTCCCCACCTAATCACTCACCCTCCAGAGCATTACAAAAATATTCTGCAAATGCCGCAGATACGGAAGACGCATCTGTTTAGAATATCCCTGATTTGGGGAAAAGGTCATTGTGGGATTGGGTTGAGTTTGGCTATCTGTTTCGTTCCCTGCTTTTTAAATGCCACGGTGATTGAGTAGTTGGAGTCTGGCAGTGTACGCGAATAAACGACATTTGTCACCCTCCCTCCTCTTCCGCCTGGCGCCACCTCTGTCCCCTTGAATTGTGTCATCTTTATGTCAGGGCAGCCCCCCGTCAGCGCGCCGCACAGTTGCCCCTAACCCCTGCTGGAATTTAATTACCAATGCGCTTTTCAATTGAAATGGCATTGACGAGAGGGGACAAGAGGGACAACGGAGCCTGTTTCATGTGAAGCCCCTTTCTTTCTTCTCTGTCTCGCTCTTTCTTACTTCTTTTACCTCTGCAAGGCACAGATGGTATTTTTTTTTTTTTTTTTTATCAATGTCAGTGCCCGCTCCTTTCTGCTCTGATGAATAGAATGTAAGGAGGCCCCGAGATTATTTCAGATAACAGAGGGAGTGTGGAAATGGGGTCAAGGATGTGGAGCGAGCGTCAGAATGCGAGAGCTGCGGAGGGGCAGACAATCGATCATTTAACATTCAAAGTTTGGGGAGTTTTGTTCAGGCGGATCCACAGTATGTGGCACCATGTATTATTCATTCTGTCCTAATAGGAGCAATAAAATGTAAAGTGCGAATTTGCTGAGTGGCACATTTCCTCCGCTCGTTCGAGTCGACGGGGGAACTGCACGTCAGGAGCCCGGAGTTTGAATGCAGAATTGGACCTGAGTGACAGGGCATCGTGTTGCTGATTGCCACGGGTGTCGCTGACGGGGGGATTCTTCGCCCGTGTGACCTCCTGCAGCGAGCGTTTACATCTACATGCGCAGAGAGGCCTTTAAGAAAGCTTAGTGCAGGAGTTCATAAGCACAGACGCGGCGGCAGCATCAGCATCATGAGCCCCTGTGTGCCATTATCAGCTGCACGATCCTCCCGGGGGTGTTTGCCCTTTCGCTAAGTGGGGGGTGGCGGCTGGTGTCAGTAGCAGGGCTATGATTAAGACAGCAGCAGACAAGGGCTCTGTCACCAAAGTGCTGGGTTGTTCTTTTAGTCGCAGCTCACATAAAGGACGCACGCTTATTCAAGGAAGAGCTTAAACCTTATGAGTTGATGTTTCTTTTTGTGGAAGCCCATCAGTCATGGATGGATGCTTTGTTTTTGGTCTGTCTGGACCTCAGCCTCACCGTCATCTCACAGTAAACCTCGTCGTCCCCTTTCACCTTAAGCAGCGACTCCGGTTGCTTTTTTTGACGTGGAGCCGACACCTGGTTTTTGTCGTCTCTATTGAGCGTGCGTGCGTGTGCGTGAGCCCTATTATTGAAGCGTCTGCAGCGCGGCTCCCCGTCCTCCATTTTCCATCATGGAATTGTATCATGTCATTGCATCGATCCTGTAATTGATCCTGTGAAGTCGAGGGCATCTGCAACATACTCTGTCATCTCCCTGTGCAGCGAGTGCTCTTGTTTAATTGCGGGCTAAGGGGCTGTTTCTGCGTGTTGCCTTTGAGAAGCCTCATTGATTTTTGTACCACCCTTCATCCTCGCCGCGCTCCGTTTTAGGAGCAAATCCCCCGTGTCGAAGTTGCCCAGAATGTAAACGTATGAGATCTGTCAGCGCTTTTCACAAGGCTTCCAGGTGCAATCCAGACACGTTAACACTAAATTTGAAAAAGTTGGTGTTTTTTTTTTTTTTATGTTTCTGCTGAAGAAGGAATAAAAGAGGATGTGTTGCATTCTGCCCGTCTCTGATGGGACCATTTGAATATGAACTTGTGCCTATTTGGATAGTTTCCATAAGAGGAATCTTCTTCAAAGATGCTAAATGAATTTACTTATGACATATGTGCTTTTAGAGTTTGTGTATGAAGCACATCAAACTTTAATATCACAGCATTAAATAATCTGACGTCAGTAATCTGAACACAAACTGCAGTTCTGTCAGGTTTTGAACTGCAGTTTAGAAACGGTACAAAAACGTATTCAGTACATCGGCGTCTACGTAGAACAAAAATATCCTAAATGAAATTTGATTTGCATTAATTTAAGAAGCGGCTTATCTAACATTCATACTTTGCACTTGCTTTGAATTAGAAATAGGTTCTCATCATTTCCCTGGGATTGCAGCCAATTTATTGGATTTAGTTTGTTGTTTTTTTTATTTCTCAGCGGCTCGGGGAGGAAGATGATCTCAAAATGTTATCAAATGACACCGTGTGATTGATGGACCATTAAAATGTCAGGCAGATGTACTTTAAACCGCAGCTTTTAGGTTGATCAATTTTGGCACAAATGGATTCATAAAGCAGTTAGAAACAAATATTCCCCCGTCCACGACTCGCCGCATCCACATAGTAATGGATGGTGGTGCGTGCGCTGCTTTGTACTGTCTGTTTCCTCCTTCGCACCGCTCCCGCTCCCGGTGCTGCACCTCTCGACCACTGCAGTCATGTAATTACAACGGGACAGGTAGGAGTGTTCATATTTCATCTGCTGCATTCACGATAACATCTAATAATCCGAAAGCGTTGCAAAATTGGTATCTCGTTTCTCATGCATTATGAATGAGTCACTGATTGCTTTTTTGCATAGATTAGCAATCATTTCACAGAAATCTTTCATATAAAATGTGCCAAGAGTGTTCTATCTCCTCCTCTGAAGAGTTGAGGTGACACATCCTGCCGCTTTTTAAGATAAGACAGATCAGGTGATAGCACTTTCCCCCCGTGCCCCTCTGCTCCTTCTCTTGCTCTGTGATTTATTTCTTTATGCATACCATCATGGGGGGAGGGATAAGTGTAATTTTCAGCCCACTTTGCAACTGATTGCTCACTTAGTGAATATATTCAGCATCTGCAGTGTTATTGTGTTTGGAGCCAAGTGGCTAAGTACCACTGAGAGTTTTTGGCATGTAAGTAAACATTCGCAGGCTGCAGAGGTCCGTGGAGAGAAGCTCCAAGACTGGACCCGGACGTGGATCTGTGTGACCTCTGGCCGTCCTGACTCGCACCCTCCGATTGGCACATGGCACGCACATAAGTGGCTCATATGGTCTAGTGGTTAGGAAAATAGACTAGAGACCGGGTCACCGTGTACCCAGGTGAGGTTTTCATAGCACTTGTGTTTCCTGTTAGGCAAATAACCAGTTTCACATTCGCAGTGATCTACATAAGCCAGGAAAATGTCAAGTCAAATTTATTTCAGAGAAGCAGCATCTATCACTGCAGAGAGCTGCGTGTAAACGCGTCATTAAAGATGATCGTAATAATGATCGTGATGTAAATCTGTATCAGCGTTTTATATACACTCTGCTTGCTCTGTCAAGTTGCTTTGGTGTGTCGTGCGTCACATAACAAAGGAAATGTCACCAGTGTGTGTGTGTGTATATGTGTGTGTGTGCGCGCGGAGGCCGGCGCTGGGCTGCCCATCGTGACCTTTGGCCTTTGCCCTCTCCTCCCAGCCAGGGCCCTGTGAGGTCGCTAGCCTGTACCTGACAGCCTGTCACTGCGCTATGCGGGTGATTTTTTTTCTGCAGGAGATGGTGTCTGATTGGGAGCAGTGTGTGAATAGCCCTGTCACACTCGATAAGCCAGCAAGACGACCTGTGACGGGGACATATGGCATGTTTGACAGGGAGAGAGGGTGCGAATCGCACTGAATGATAAAATGGTGTTTTTCCCCCTTCGGCAATGTCATGCTTTCAGGCAAGCGCGTGGACCATCGCTCACTCCGGCGGCTGACTCCGGCCTCCTTGTGACATCTCCTTCAAGGTCCCGGGCTTCGCCGCCTCGCCTCGCCTCGCCTCGCCTCGCGCCGGGCCGATCCTGACATGACGAGCCTGTGCTGCTCACAGCTGCTCCGTTAGCTTGTCGATGCGGGGAACATAATTGGATATCAGTTTAGTTTAGCGATGCAGGCTGGGAAATTCATCTTAAGAGGCTGCTCGTCAGAGCTCCTCTTACAGCTCTCTGGCAGCGCAGCCCTTCATCCTGTCTCTTCCCAGGCTGTCACGCGCCTCACACTGTTGATTAATACACACACTGTCTCATCAGACGACTCTAATTGATGGGTTCAGCCTCCTCAGGACCCTGATTTATTTAAAGGGCCATGAACACAGAGGAAAGGGAAAAGAGGAAGGAGACAAACAGGCCGGGGTTTAAGTGTGTCAGGGAAATAATTGAGTTTAACTGCACGCCTCTCATCCTTACTGTCAGCCGGGTCCTGACTTCTGGTGCTGCAGCCTCAACTCCTATCCTGTCAAGTGTCACATTGTCTGTGTTTGTGGCCGTGACAGACAGCCCAGGTGTCGCACTCAGGCTTCAGTGCACCATCAGGCACCTCTGCCTCATCCCCAGTGGCTCACAGTTGGAGAGACAGCACAGTCCAATGACCACTCTCAAGCCCTGCCTATCTCGCTCCCCGGGGGACCGCCTCGTGGACTCTCTGTCCGTTGGGCCAGAACTTGGAGGCTCTGCCAATGGTCAGATGATCCTGCTTTCACTCTGAATGCTAATTATAACACGCCAACTGTTACGCTGCTACTTTAGCCTCTTTTATGGCTGTTTCAAAAGCTCCTGTTTGTAAGAAACAAAGAAGCGCGCATGTGTGTGTTTGTGTGTGTGTGTGTGTGTGTGTGTGTGTGTGTGCGCGCGCCTAAAGTCAGATTGGGTGGCGAATAAAATGTGTTGTTTACGTCCTTGAGGGGATTTTAAACTGCATTAATGAAGGCGTTTCTAATCAAATAGATCACATAATGGTATATTTTTCAAGATTTCCGCGCTCTGTTTTGACTTCTCCCTGGACTCCAGGCCCGTGTGAGCGCTCGGTGACAGCTGCGGTTCCACTGGACGCTCTTTCAGGCTGAGCAGAGACGGGCCAGGACCTTAACTCGCTGACCCGGCGTCACATCTTTCTGTGCCGGATCGCGTCCGCGAGGCTTTGAGTGGCAGCGCTGTCCCCGCGTACGGCCGCTCTGTCCGAGCGCCGGAGCCGACTCGGGCCGGTGGCGAGACGTGACCTCGGCGCCGCGGCCGTCCTTCAGCAGAGCTGCCGGCACGCGAGCAGGGGTCCGCGTCATCCGCTGCACGTCTGCACGTCTGCACTTACTGCGTGTGATTGATTGTTTGGTGATCAGCTCTCAGACTCCATTTGCACAGATTACAGGAATATCCAGGACTACAACGATATTCCTAAATATGCATTGGGCTTTTTTTAACACTGGACACAACAAAAGTGGCCATTTTGCTTGATTACTGTACATTCACTTAACTGGAGGATAATGTACAAAATGTTATTGCGAGTTTAAATCCTGACAGCTTAGTATTGTTTTATTTCTATTTTAGGCCAAAAATGATTCAAGTATCCCATCAAAATGAATCCTGCATTACATCCATATCCGAAATCAAATGATTACCTTTCCTCGTCTGCGCTGCTTTTCATGTACTTCTGATATTTTCCATTAGATTGGACAAGAGAGGAAGAAACCACCCCTCAACAGTATTTAGTCCTTATTTGCAGTCACGAGGACGCCAGCGCTGATGAGGATGGTCAGGGTCACACCGCTTAACTCTCCGAAGGACGACCAGTGCTTGTAATCACATAATATGTATGATCTCTCATTCAAGTGGAGGCGACATTAATAAATGCAAATAGCTTTCATGGGCCGTGCAGCGGCCGGTAGTTTTCTGTACGCGTTGTATATAAAGCATGAAAAGGTGCTGACTCCAGTGCTCAGAAGTCTAAATGTGAGAACTGGCTTTTATTTTTAGATGCTCAGTTCTCCCGCATTTTGCAATACAGGCGTCGAACCCCAGGGGATCACGCCCCCCCCGCTGTAATTAAGAACAACATTTTGTGTTAGATTACGGAGAGACACACGTCGCGCCATTGAACCGGTCCGTCTGATTAATAAAAAGGCGGCTAATTTCAGCGCAGGAAGGCAGCGCACCAAAATGGCTCCTAATTACACATTAGGAGTGTGAAAGGCTCCCGCCGCTCCGGCCTCAGCCCCTCCCCGGCCAGGATGCATGCGCCGGCCCACCAGCGCATTAGCGCCGCTCCCAAGAGTGGCTAATTCCAGCCAACCCGTCGGCACAATCAGTGGCAGATGTCAGGAATCGAAGATGATGAATTATGAATATCCCGGAGAAGTGGATAGGATACCCGAGTGAGGGGGCCCATATTGCCTTTTTCTATATTATTTCGGGGGCAGCCAAATAAGCAGACGAATTCTGGGAGGAGTGCGCAGCGGTTGGAATGATTGATTTCTGTTCGTCGTTATAAATGCGCTCCGACGCTCTGAAATTGGATGTTTTAGTGGAGTCGTCAAGGACTTTCCGGGTTGCGGGGACGCGGCGGCCTGTGATAGCGGTAATGACATCCTCTCCTCCCTCCCCCGGGTGGTCAACGCCGGGGCTCACCGCGTCCCGGAGGGAGCAACATGAACCTCTCACTGCGCAGCATTTGCATGGCTGCATGATCACAGCAGAAATGGGCCGGGCCGGGCCGGGCCGGGCCTGGGTGGAAGGTGGTGACAGTAACAGCTGCAGTGAAACGCAGGACGTGCAGAGAGGCTGGTTTTGTTGCGGCGGGAACGGTTTGACGCCTCTGACGCCTCGGTGTCGGCGTTTAATAAAAACGGAGCGCTGCGTGATAACGTCCCCGTAACATGCAGTTTTTTCCCTTCTCTTTATCGAGGCTTCGCTTTAATAGAGACCGAGTTCAAATGAACTTCATTTAATAGATTGCCATCAACAAAGGTATTAAACGTAGCGCTTTTCAGCCGGAGGCAGGTGCAGACGCTTCAACCGCGCCTGACCTTTAAACGCGTCTTCGTCTAAGCGCCGTGCGCTCGGGCCCGGAGACCTTGAGACACGCTTGTGAAATTGGACTCCTTGTCAAAGCAGATGTCGGACGGATGCTGCGGCGCAGCGCCGGGCGATGGGCTGGCCGCGGACGCGCGACCGTGCACCTGGACGTCCGCGGGGGGTCAGAGCGCGGCGAGGCCGGGCCCCGGGGCCGGGGCGGGCTGCCAGGCCTCACTTCACCCCGCTGCCTCCGATGAGCCCCCTCCCCTGCGTTTGCTCATCCTTCCTGCCATTCATCACCGCTCCGTGACAGGCAAATTCATCTGCGCAAGGGAAGAGGAGCTAATCCTCATCCGCATCGGAGGCGGCGACGGACCGCTCTGCGCGGCCGCTCGCGGGGCCCGGCGGAATGAGGCCAAAACCGCCGCGAGGGTTCGCAGGAAATTGGCCGTGCCAATCACACGCGAGCCTGGCATGCGACGTCAGTCCGGTCTGTTTTCATTTTCATGATGCAGATGTAGGCGCGCTCTCACTGCAAAGTTGCTGCTTTCTCTGATATGCAGAATCCATATTTTAGGACATCGGAGGTAAACAGCGGCCCTATGTCCATAGTAGAGGATCAAGTGTACACAGATCTCTCCAGCTCTCTGTATTGGGCTGTATTGATGTAATTTCAACCCATTTTCCTGATGAGTGCCTCAGTTCTGACGCCCACACAGCTTCTCATAATCGCAGCGGTCAGCATATAAGTGGACTCTCCACCGGCAACTCAGCAATATTGAAAAGTGAAAATCTATTCATCAACATGTTTTTCCGTTAACTACATCTGAATGCAGAGTGGAATCCCCAATTGGGTTGAGTCATTACTTTCAGTGAAATGGCTCCATTAAATAAGAGCGAGCACAAAGCTGTCCCACACACGCGGCCCTCGCTTCTCCCCGAGCCACGGGCCTCCTGCTGCCTCCCGCGGCTCTGGCTTCACCAACACTAATGCTGTCTGCCAGTTCAGTTCTACATAGATTTGTGAGACGACCAGGAGTGATCACCCCCCCCCCCCCCCCTCCTCTTCTTTCTCCCCTCAGGTGACACTCTGAAATATATTTTGTGTGCCCTTTCACTTCAAAGCAGCTCAGTGTGGAGGAAGCCCAGAGGAGACTAATGAGAGCGCGCGGGGGTATGGCTCCGTCTGCCTCCGTGCCTCATTTTTCTTGATTTCAGCCGCTGCGGCGTCGGCGCGGGGCTCCTGCTGGTCAGGTGATGGCGGTGCCAGCTGGTGCATCCAGCTCGGACGGACAGCGATTCATTTCCCCCAGCTGGTGATTTATGGCACAGCAGAGCAAAGAGAGGCTGGTGTGCGTGGCACCGGGCCGCCTGAGTTAGTGCACTGTCCGGCCTCGTCATGCTTTACCACACAGCGGGCTGGACTGGCTAATTTACGCTGGCAGACAGTCACATATATCACTGCCCGTCTGGCCAATGAAGATTGGTGGGCTTTGAAAGGGTCTGTATACACAGTCGATTTTACCCACGTGTTACTGCACCAAGGAATATTGTTTTTTCCCTCTCCTTCCCTGTGAATTTGATCTTCCGTGCTTCACTTCTGCACCTCTTTTTGTTCTTCCTCATCTCTGTCTTTTGCTGTCGCCCCCCCCCCCCTCTCAGTATGTGGATGTAATGTGAAGTGACTGTGTTGGAGGGAGGGCCTCTGTCACTGGACCAGCTCCGGAGGACTGTGCCCTTCTGTTGAGGGAAACTGGGGGAGGTCACAGTAGGTAGCTCCCTCGAGCCGTGGCGTATTAATGCCTGGGCTGACCTCGGTGATAAGAAGGAAGCTCCGGGCGCATGTTTGATTCATGAGTCCATCCTCAGCGGGCCCTGGGGGGCTCTTTCCACCGCTGTCCTTTTACTGGCAGGGTGGAGGGTTGCTGCAGGGGAGATCAGTTCTGTCTGTCACAGAGAGGTCGGGGTGTGATAAAGGCACAGGGCCGGGAGTGGGCCAGAGCCCACGGATCGGCCCCCGTGTCAGACGCAGGCGATGACTTAATGGTGGGCGGCGATGCCACGGCTCGGTGCCGAGGATATTAGAGCGGGTATCGGTGATGGGGCCTGACGTTATGAGCACCCCACCTGCTTGGAAGAGGGAGTGGGATGAGAAAGTGAGCTGAAGGACACTTGGCAGCTTCACTTCCTCCAGCTTTTTTTTTTATATTTTAATCGTATTTTACATTTCTTCCATTTCAAAATATTGGACATGTCTGAGGGCTGGCAGAAAGGAGTTCGATGGGGTGGAAGATGGGGTTTGTGGGAGTAAGCCGACACAGTTTCAGTTCCAGCACATACAGTATCTCCAAATGACATCCTCTGGAGTTTGGTTAGGGATTACTCCTGTCTAATCCTGACAAATGCTGCAGAGTGAGACACATCTCAACAACAGAGCCACGACATGGTGTGCGATGACCATGGCGACTGCTTTAAATAAGCCCAAGGTGCCGGGCGGCCGCTGGCTGGACGGGAGGCGGCGCTGGGAACGCGACATCCGCACACACAAAAACACAAATGTCAAAAAAGGAAAATCACAACGAAACTACAGATTCTTCTTTTCTCATTAAACGGCCGGCGAAACATCGAATTTGTGCCGACCGTGATTACCCAGGCCGGGGCCGCGTGCCTCCATGAGAAATGGCTCGCTAAAAGCCCAGATCTGGATAATTACAGTGCACGCGCAGAGGGAGGGAGGCACATCCTGGAACAACAGTGTCTTGCCAGACACTTCAGAGCTCCTAATGCCAGCTGTTTGAATATGGCTATGTAATACATAATCCTGATTTGTGTTCCTTTCAGTCAGCGAAAGATCCGTACATGCCTCAAAGAAACTTGTCAAGGCTTTTCAGCACACATTGCCTTCTCACAATCAAGTCGATGCTTGTCAAACCCTACTGCTATCAAAATAGTCACAGCGGGGAGGGGCAATCCACTTTCCACGTATCCCGTTGCTGTCACCTCCTTCTGCCCGTCGCTAAGCTTTAAAAGCTATTTGCAGTTTTAATATAGATCTCAAATCCCGTTTCCTTTTCTTTCTTCCCCGCGTGCGCACGCACGCGCGCTCATTGTTCTCCTTTTGGAGAACGAGGCGAGGCTGGAGAGCCGGGTTTTTGCTGGGTAGCGCAGGGCTTTCCATTCCCCCGTCCGTTCCCATGGTCTCGCCTTTGTTTTAGCTAAGCCCGTGCCCCCGGATTAACGGGAAAATAATCCCTCGTTCATTCTTGTGTTTTTGTTTTGCAAACCTGCTGAAAAGCGATCTGTTGATTTTTCTCTCGCCTTTCACACACTAGCTTCAAATTGGACGGCCCAAAGAAATTTTCCGCTAATGTGCGCGCTAAGGCCGAGGCTGTTGTTTTTGTTGTGATTGCATCTGGACATGGTCGAGTGACGGATCCATACAGCCTTTTTCCATTTCTACAGTGTCTAATGCACATTTGCTGCGAAATGTACTGTATGTTTTTTTTCATCCAGCGTCTGATTCATATCCACTTGAATTATTGTCTGGCCCGGCAGCCAAGCTACCCATTTGTGTCAGATGGCAGACTAATGGTGATATTAATGAAGTCATTGCTTTAGTCAGAAAATCAATAGTCACTCGAAACAGTCAATGCAAGCGAGTGGGCTTGAATGGTGACCTAGTTCCCATGTAATGACAGCTCCTGACCCATTCTGTATTGTTTGATGCCTGTAACATCTGCTGCCGTGCAGCCACACGATCATATGCATGCAAGCAAACACGGCAGAGCACAATGCGCAGCAGCGCAGCGTGCGCGAGCAGGAACTGGGGCATCTGTAATTTTGCTATTCAAAAACGGCGATCGACACGGCAAAAGGCCAAAATGAACATGCTGACGCGTCGCCCAAGTAGCTACAGCAACGTTATTCTGCATCATTAACTTTAAAAAGGCAGCTCCGAGAAGCCTGTATTCAGCATAGAAGACAAAGGCCAAGTGAGGCCGAGAGGTCAACCTGGGTTTGGTGTTAAACAGCCTGGCTGTTGTTGTCGGGTCTTCTGAAAGACTCGGTGTTGGAATAGGAGCGGGGCCGTGCAGAGGTCACCTGAGCAGCGGGGAGGAAGGGACAGGTTCCTAACGCTGACTACAGGCCGCCATTACAGCAGCAGCCCGGTGCCCGAGAACCCACGGCTGCAGTATTGGTGTTAGACCCTGCGTTCGGCCTCACAAACAGCCAAACGGCTTCGCGTCGCCGTCATGTCGTCGAAGCAGTGACCTCGAACCGGCGTCCGCCGTAATTATGCGAGCCGTGTTTTTATTTACCTCAGCTGGTGCTGGGGAGAAGTGAGCGATGTAAAACGTGTGCGGGACACTTAGCCGACACGTGCCACGCTGTGCGTTGCCAGCGGCTCTGTGTGCGTCTAGGTGGGGGGTGGCCACGGTTCAGGAAGTGGAGCGGATCAGGCATTAGCGCGGCTTCATTAGAGCCCCATGCAGTATATGAAGTGGAGGAACACTTCACTCACTAATTATGGGCCATTTGATGCAATGCTGATTTAACATTCTGCACAAAATGCGTTAGCCATTGTCTCCTATGTGCTTTAAAAATCGTGTCAATGAGTTTCAAAGCCACATTTCAGACCTAGAGGTGAATCTGCTTGGATAATGAGAAACCAAATAAGTTTGAACATGAAGTTTTGTATCAGTGATCGTCCGTACGCACAGGCAATAATCTGTGTCTGTTGGGCTCTGAACAGTGACAAGAGTCAGTGCCTCTTCCGTGGGCTGCACAGCAGATGCACTTAAAATGCCGCTTCCAGAGACAGCCTGGTCCTCGGGCTAAGCTCAAATACCCAAATGCCAGCCTCCCATCCACACCCCCTCACCCCCTCAGCAAAACTTCCACATTTTAATCCAATAGTGCGCATAGAGCTCAGGGAAATGATATTTAGGAGACAATGAGTGCCCTGCAGAGAAAAGGAAGGGAGGGGGATTAGAGTATGTCTCTGAAGTGGCTGTGACTCCCCAGCTGATGGAGAGTAATTAAAGCAGCCTACTGTGTAGCCGATGTAGCTAAAGGGGGATAATAATGAAACATCACAGCTCATAGAGCCCGGGCCTGCAGCACCTTATGTTGGCCTCGAGCACTGATTAGGAGTACAGTCACTACGTAGGCTGTTCCTAGACACCCACAAATGTACTGCTGCTTTCAAGTGCTGTGTTTTATGAGGTCGTGTAGGTGCGAGCGTAGAGTTAGGGAGCTGTAGCGGTTCTCAGTAAATCACTTTTAAACACATGTAGAAGCGCCGGCTCGTGCTGTTTGTTTTATTCCCATGAACTATAGGGGTTTGATCAGGTGATCCATCAGGCTAATGTGCAGACTGTCTGGCCCCTCCAGGTACAACTGGGCTGAGAGGACATTAGCGAAAATGACTTTCAGTCATGTGAGGTCACTATTTCATCAAACATATCCGTGTAAAGTCCCTAATTCATCCATCTTATCTTTATTTAAATTTAAATGTGCCGCTGCGTGTCAGCGGGTGTAATCGAGCAGAGAGGGACGCGCTTGACTGACTTCATGTCCAGATGTTGAGCTGTGGCGTCAACCAAACACCTGCTGTCTCCTTTGCTCTGTTCTGCAGGCTGCTGAGGGTCATTACAGCCGTGTGACCCGCCTGGCATCCCACCCCGAAGCACCAGAGCGCCGATTCTTCATGTATTGACCGGTGTTACATACTCCTCTTAGCTCTTTGTTTTAATACTGAGTTGGAGTTTAGGACAACAAGACATACTGTAATGAAATATGATGAGACAGATGTACGTCGTTCAAGAAAGAGAAAGATTTACCTGGATAATATTTTCATCATTTCTATGGCCAAGTTGTCGTTGCAGCAGCAAAGAAGTGGGTGTAAATAAATTACGGTAAAACTGTGCCCAGGGAGATTGGAACCACACCTGTTGTCTGCACCTAAATGAACTCAGAATCTCATTTAATATTGAAATTTCTAGTTTGAGGCCCTTTTTAAAATGACATTTATTCAGATGTATTCAGAGTTAGTTGTATTATTTTTTTGGATCCTTTTATTGGTATTTAACAGGAGACAAACACTGAACATGAATAAACTCCGGATTCCTTTTTTTCCCCCTCTAATATGTAAATAAACAAAAAGGACAAAACAACAACACGTGACTTTATTGATAATTCTATGAAGATCAACAGGTGTCTTCTAAGTGAATGGTTTGGCTTGGAAGCAGTTCAGAGCTTATTAAAGCAAAGATTGCAGCCACGGAAAGCAACAGCTGCAATAGAGCCTCCCTCTGCCCAGACACATGTGGATAATGGATCATTTTCATTCCAACTCCCATGCGTTTGTGCAAGTCAGGGGGTAAAGAGCAAGGGTAGAGCATTCAGCAGATGTTAAATTAAGCATGGAGTGAATACATAATGAGCTATTTAGGCAGGAAAGCATGTCCTAAATGCATTGGTATTTTGCACACAGATCCCGAACGGTCAAAGGACTCTCTCTCATCGTGCCTTTAGTGTGTCTGGCAGAGGGAGGGAAAATGTGAAGGATGGCTTTTGAGGAGGCCATTTTTTAAATTTTGGATTTTAGCATTTAGGTCAAACTTTACCTCGGGTCTCGCAGCCATCTGCTCCTGGGACGCAGGCCAAGGCCGCGGGGCAGGGATCCGGTAGCGAGGAGGAGGAGGATGAGGAGGGCCGGCCGGCCGGCCGGCGCAGCCTCCGACCCAGGGCAGGGGCTCCGCAGAGCTCAGCAGAGCCCTGTGATGTGCCCTGTCTCTACCCTGTGTTTCAGGTGTTTTCCCTTTTTAGCCGCGTCCTCCTGGGAGCCAGCTTTAAAATGGATGATTGCCTGCGACCGTCGCATTAAAAGCATTAATCCCGCCCTTATCAAGCGGGGAATGATGAATTAGGAGCGTCGGCTCTGGGCTCACCTTTGTTGTCATTTGAACAGAATCAAAGCTTTAAATCACAGGGCTGCACCTGGTAATAGGAGGGGGGGGTGGCGTTCTAATACCGTGTGTGACAGAGCCGCACCGCTTCCAGCTGATTTAATAACTCCAGAAGGAGGGGGTGGCGCCGGGGTAAATGAAAATTTGAGCAAGGTTTTAAAATACATGATTGCCGGATGAAATGGCAGTTGCTGTCATTCCTCCCGCGTTAATGTTCCCTTTGCCTCGCTGTTTAATACAAGTCAGCTGAATTTGAGCTGTCATTCAGTCATTGTCAGCCCGGTGCTGATAAGGTTTGTAACAATGCAGCACTATATGTGCTCAGCATACGACACAATACCTGCTTTCCATTTTTTTCCTCCGCTGGCGCATTCAAGGCCTCTCTAAAGCGCCGGGCCCAATTCCTGATGTTTTCGACAAGTTCCCAGCAGAGTCCTTGTTATAATCAAGGTTGATTTGTTTAGAGGTAAACCAGGTGCCTTCGCGGCGGCGCAGCCTGGGCCATTTACTCCCAGCAGCGCTGAGCGGCTGCAGGACTATTTGCAACCCGTAGCAGTGGCCTTGTTACAGCGGCTGCTAATCTGACACAAAACGTTGGCATTGTGCAGCTTCTACCGGCTGCATGCGAAGCGCTTGCAAACTGATACTGAGCTGGTGGAGTCCTGGAAAACCAGCAATGGCGGGTTTGCAAACAGTATTTTACTGCAACTAAAAGTCTGTATTTACAGTAAAATGTTAGAGTTAAGCAACTGCTTTAATAAAGGAGGACAATGTATCTGTTATTATTAATTATTTTACCAGGTTCATTTCTGTAAATTCCCAAAACAAAATGACTCGTTTCGTTAATTAGACCTAGAATAATTGACACATGCTTCAAAGAGATTCCTGTCGCTCATTGAAACGTGGACTGGACTTTAATGGCCCAGTTTCTCACAACTTCTGAGACAGCTAAAGGTGATGTTCCCCTTCCTAAACGATTCCCCTACTGTACCTCCATCTTCTATGCTTCTCCCATTCCCCTCTTTTCTTACGCTCTGTCATTTCTTTTCTGAACACCCACAAGGTCTGTGAAGCACTCAGCCGGCTCAATCCATACCTTTCAAGTAGCATGGCGACCGCTCGCCTTTAAGTCTGTAAATGCTGCAGAGAAATATGTGAAAAGGCAGTTATGTTGCAGTGAATATTAATGGCTCTTTGAGTGCCTGCTCCCTGGTAAACAGAAGGATTGAGCTGACATGTAGCCAAAGACATAATTTAAATCCGGGGAGGTCACAGGAAACATTAGCAAATTATCTACCCAATGCCTTCCAAGATCTCCCAGCAGATAATGGAAAAGCCAATCTATTTGGCTGATCGGTATCTTATCGGCATAGGCTGAGGAAAGCTCACAGTAATTTCACTTGATATGATAGAAGATTTCCCCCCACTCTGAGATTAGCTTTGCCTCGGGCTCCGTGCTATAATTGTACGGTTCTAACAAGGTGAAACATTTGTGGAATTCCCAACTATATTTTTCCATGAAACCTGCAAAGAGGAAGGGAGGAGGCGGAGACGCGCCCGCGTGGGGGCAGACGTCCTGTGGTTAATACTGACGCCCAGCAGGCAGTGTGTCCTGTAATTATGTTTATTATGATTTTTGTATTATTACTTTTAATAGCCAGCCTTTATTTTTTTTATTAGTAACAGGTGAGTATTTTTACTACAGTTTAAATGATATTATATATATTATTATTGTGGTCGGTGAACATGGGGGTACATGGCTGGAAGAGGGGATGTCTTGAAGAGGGAATTAGTAGTAGTGAGTAGTTTAATTATAACTGTATTCATAACCTCACTAATACATTGCACCTGTCTTTCATGACGATGTTTTACCGCCGTCATGGTGTCATGAGTATTTGCACTGTAGGTCAAGCCGTAACCTGGGACATCAGAGAAATGAGCCGTAGGTGAACGGCTGTTGCACATCTGCAGACGGTGGACGTCCGCAGGAGGAGCAGAGGAGAGAGGAGACGAGGCGGCGAGGCTGCGGCCGACGGAGGGGAATCTCACCTTAATCTCCGCTCTATCCAGTCAGATTTCGTCAGATTACTTTCTGCCCTATATTGCGCCGCCCTATAAGGTTTTGTTTTAGTAAAGCCCAGCTGAGCAACCTCCAGGATCTCTGGTCCATCTTGACGGGAATGAGCCCTGACAGCTGTGGCTATAAAGTGGAAACAGACCCGTGGCTCTCTGTATGGCCTCTGGAATTCCACAGCTCTCTGGGGCCAAATCAGCTGTCCTTTACACCCATCGATCCAAGGCCATTGATTGCGCCGCCGATTTAATTTGCTTTCTGGTGTCTGATTAGTAATGATTTACAGAGGCCCTTTGTTCCCCGTGCAAAGCCTTAAAACCATCCTTTTGACGAATTATCAGACTCATTTCTGAACCCTTTCACGTGTGAACTTTAGAAATTCGCGGGTCGCGACCTGATGTGCCGACGAGGAGCGCGCTGTGCCCTCGGGTGATGGCAGGGGATCAGCAGGGCTGCTTTTCACCGCTCCACATTGAGTCTAGCAGCAGGCTGTGTCAAAAAAAGCCCACTGACCAACTGAATAGAAACGTTTCTAATGCTTCTACTTCATTAATAGCACTGTGAATGTTCTTCAGATGAAACACAACAAAGGACAAACCTACTAACAATGTTACAGTATCTTATATCATATCTATGGGGTTGTTTGAACTTTAATAGGCCTCAGTAATGTCAGGAAATCGTGGCTGTGACAGTTGTGATGCAACGGCTGCCAGGATCCGGAGTGAGCGGACTAAAATAGGCCAACCCAGCGTGCCGCGCTCCCCCCTTTGTGTAACCTCCTCCCGCCACGCGGCGCAGGCAGCTCCGAGGTCACAGCCGCAGAGCGCGGGGGATGTCAGGGCCGACCTGGTGGAACCCACGGCCCGGAGGAGAGCGCTCGTCCAGGGGAGGACTTTCTGCCGCCGCCGCGATGGAGGTCGGCGAAGCAGCAGCTAGTGGGTAAATGGAAGTTCACAGCTGGAGTCCCCGAGACCCCCCCCCACACACCCCCCCCGGCGCGACCCAGTGACTCCTGCTGCAGGTTTATGTGGTGTTTGCACCTCAGCGATGAAGCATGCGTGAGCGAAGCGTAAAACTGGAAGGCGACCGACGCAGAGCGCGCGTTTAACTGCTCGGTAAAGAGGTCACGGAGCCAGATGTTCACGAGGTATGAAAGCGGCGTCAGGTGTTCAGCCCACAGCCTAACGTAAAAGCTGGAAGCGCGGGAGAGCCGCTCACCAGCAATTCCATCCTAACATCACATGTGTGTCATATTTAAAAAGATGTAGTAGTTCATGTGTAATTTATTAAAGTGCTGATGGGCATATTTTGACTTTGAAGCGGACCTGTTTCCCCCTGCTCCCTGTCTTTATGCAAACTACGAGTCAAACAAACGAGCTGCGTCGATGTTTTAGGCAGTGTGCTAGTTTGATTGCTTGCCAAAAGGTAGATGAGAGGATTAATGCCACTGCCGCGTCTGCATAGGTAATACAGGTTATCTGTGGATCGGGCTGTGATAACTAAACAAACCGACTGAACCGTGGGATCGTTCGATTTGACTCCACTGCAGGTCAAGGCTTGTAACTTCAACATGCACGTTGCCTGCATTCGACAGTTCAGTCAGCGGTTAGCTACTGTAGCTTTCAGAGGAAATCAGTGAACTATGAATTATTATAAATGAATCGCTTATCAGCACACAAGGTGCTTATTCACACAGATCGTTAACTAACTGTGTACGTGTTGGATGATGTGAAATTATGATAACAAATCAGCCTGAAATGGAAAAAAAAACAAGTTAGCATGAGCATACCTGGTTGTGACTTTAACAGGACAGTTTTTGTTGTTACTTACCCTTTAAAAGATATTTTTAGCTTGTCTATGTTTTATTTGGGATTAATGGAGCTTGTTGTGCTTGTAGGCAGATTCCTTAAACTGCAGACTGCAGCTGAAGAACCGGTTTGTATTTGTCCAGTCCTAATGACGATCTAACAGGTTTCTAAGTTCCATCTAACGCCGCTCATCCTTCCCTGATCCGTGCTTTGCCAGCCTTAGCCTGGTGCCAGGACTCACCCTGACTATTAACTCCAAGTCACTTTAGCTCTGCGCCATGAATGCAGTTCACAAACCTCTCCAAGCGCCCGCATGTAGCAGTCAGATTCGCAGCCCGCGTGGAATAAGGCGAACGCTCGTAACCCCCGGCGCGTGAACGGGGGCCTCTGCCTCCAGTCATTTTCCTGCCGACAGACAGAAGACTTGGGGGAAATGAGGTGTGACACGCGGGCCCACACCCGCCAGCTTGTGGCAGTGGCTGCTTTGATGCTCCTGCGAGCGCACGGCTCTCCGGGTGAAGCGCCACCACCCGTCCCAGACGTTGACTGTAAATATGCGCCACACAAGACGCGCCTTGACTTTCCCTTCGCACCCTTTCATGTTCTTCCACCTTATGTGTTATTCACAGCCTCTGAGAACTTTCAGTATTTGTTGCATCACAAAGCGAGGCTGAGCAGATTCAGGTCTTTGAATTCCAGCGTCCGCCTGGAACCACGGCAGGAGATCCTGGGATTATTGAGAGGCCGCTGATGATTGATTGTGATATTTAAGCTTCGACCGCAGCATCCTGGTTGATCACGATGTCCCCAAACCTGAGCCTGACACAAAAGTGCCCCGGTCAACTGAGGCTCTCCTGTTTAAAATGAGCCAGAGCACAATAGTGGAGCAGTTAAGGAAGGCAGTGTGTGTACGTGCACGCACCCGTGCCTCTGAATGTAAGATCAAGCGAGGTGACACTGGTAATAAAACCAATTTGTTTTCAATCAGAAAGAACATCTTGTGCTGAGATTCCTCTGTGTTTTCACAAGCAGGCCTTGATTATTGTTTGTGCCGTTGCCTTCAAAGTGAGCTTCAGTAGCGCAGCTTGAGTCACAGGTGTCAAAAGTACAAGGTCTTAGAAAACACACTGTCACATCCCCTCTTCCTGTCAAATTATTCCTCTCTGTCTTTGCACGTTGTTTGCCTTCAAACAAACATCAATCAGCGGCTTATGTGTTGTCTTCAGGCGTCCTTTTTGTCGTTGTGTGAGCGCGTGCGTGCGTGCGTGCGTGCGTGAGACGTGCACGTGCGCGCACGCAGTGCAGCTGCTCGTGGCTTATGACGGCCTGATTGATTTCTGTCAGAGGAAAACAAATAGAGAAAAAAAAAAAAAAGCCGAGCAAAGTGGGGTTTCAAGACAGCAGGTGGAGAGTCGCACTAATGGCAGAGCAGCCCAGCCGTGCTGCTGTGGGACACCTGGAGAGAGAGGAGCTTAAGGTCAAAGTGTGTGTGTGTGCGTGTGTGTGCGTGTGTGTGTGTGTGTGTGCGCGTGTGTGTGCGCGTGTGTGTGTGTGTGTGTGTGCGTGTGTGCGTGTGTGTGTGTGTGTGCTGCGTGCTGAGCACAAACAGAGAGTGAGCACAGCATAATGTCAGATACAGCGTTGTGTGTTTACAGTATGTCATTCATGGCAGCACAGCCACTGATGCAGCTCACAGACCATCCGGCAAATGTACGCGTTAGATAAGCAGGACTTTAAGCTTTAAGCGGCACCAAAACACCATCTTCACATGCAGTCCAGTACCAGTACCAGTGCTTTGACAGTAATGTACTTTTACCTCTTCCACTGCTGTTGGGGTGAACAGCAGTAGAAGTAGCACAACGTGCACACATTCATAATAAATGAAAGGTCTACATTATTCTGCTAAACGAGTACTTTTGAGGTTTTACTGTCTGCTGATAATAGACTTGTGCTTTTACTTTAATGAGCTTCTCGTTTCTTCCACCACTGATGTGAAGTTTGTCTTTGTCCTATTTCGTACCTTGGGACCAAACAGCTGTAGACTTAATAGCTGACTAAATTGCTCGTCCGCCCGTATTTGAGCGCGTCCTCTGTGAAAACAAGCGCTCGCTGAGCTGTTCTGCGCGTGCGTCGGCTTCCTCAGACTGGACTGGCTCGGATGCTGCCACCTGTACCCGCGGAGGCCGCGCGCCTTTCGTCCTGTCCTCCTGCCTTTGCTGCAGCCGAGCCGCCGGTGGCCGGGCGTCCTCTCACCCCCCCCCCCAGAGGCCCCGCTCCCTGATTTAGTTCCCCCTTATCTGCCACATCAAAGGATCTCATTACGGACTGTGACACCAGCCCCGCCCCGAGCCAACCTGTTCCGAGCATCACATTTAAATAGCATCACATTGTATTCATGGTAGGTAATGTCATGCACTGTGGTCTCTGATGTCTTACAGATCCCCCCTTTCCTTTCTACTTTCCTCTCTCCCTATTTCAACCCCGCACGCCTGACAGACGCCGCTCTATAAAATTCTCTTTTATTTATAGCTTGTTTGCTTTTTATAAGGCAGCTGTGTAGACCAAAGTCGCTCGTCTTGTTTGATGTTCACATCTCTCATCTGTGATTACGGAGTGAATCTTAAAAAAAAAAAAAAAAGGACAGGCTGTTAAATGAAACGACTGGAGTGGAGCCTTCTTAGTGCAGATTATTCAGTGTGCATTTTATTTGCCTTCTCGCCGCTGACAGCACATAAGTTATGTCTGCGGCGCCTCCTGAAGACCCCCAACGCGCCCTGCAGCAGGTGCACAGGCAGATCCCACCTCCAGCCTTCATTATCCCGCACGCTGTTTGCCCAGGAGCCCCAGAGGTGCAGCCCGGGGCATATTTAACGAATCGGGGCCTCCTTCCTGCCGCACGCCACCCCCGTTTATTCGCCTAATTCATTTACCAAGCAGCCACTGGCTCCGTTCTCGGCCGTCCACTCCCTCCGCGCTGACCGGCGCCGGTTTGTAAATGTGTTGTAAATACCGTCTGGGCCAGACTTTACTGGGCCCCACTAAGCACAGCTGTGGATGAACGTGACCCGCCGTGAGCCGCATCTATGATGGAGGCAGCAGCATCCAGAGAGGAGGACGGATCCTCAGCCTTGAGCTCACGAGTCTGACAGACATCAGTCATTCTGCACCTAAAGACAGCCAATTAGATGGGTGCACTGTCCACCCCAGATGCTCTCGCTCCACCGGCCTGGCTGTGCAGGTGTGTGTGTGTGCGTGTGTGTGTGTGTGTGTGATAGTTATAGTGATAGCAGAGGGCACATGCATGAGCTTAGGCAACTACAAGGACAACGTCTCCATCTCTTCCATCTCTTATCTGACACACGAGAGTTATAGATGAAGGCTGCAGCATTTTTGGAGTTGGATGCTCGAGTTTTATTTCACAGGATGTTTTGTTTTCCCCGTGGAGGATTTATTTTGGCAGGGTTGTTACTCAGAAGCGCTGCTCTTTCCTCCCTCTCCGCTTCCTCTCGATCCGTCTCTGTCCCCTCTTCATCTCCATCCTTTATTTCTCTCTGAGGCGCTGTCTGTTCCTTACAGCCTCCCCTACATTTGATAAACTTTGGAGATTTTGTATAACAAAGCTCGGAAGAAGCCACGAGGAAAAAAATAAAAAGGACAATCACACTGTCAAGGTGCTTTGAAGAACAGAGCAGTGCAGCAGCAGATTAATGTCCTCATAAAGCGAGGGAGCTGATTTTGATGGAGGACTTTATAGATTTTGTAGGAGGACCACCTCCTTTGGGTGATATTTCTTTTCTGTTTTGTTCTACATAGTTGCAGTAAGAGGAGGAAAGAGTGGTGCGATGCAGGAGTGATGGCGGCGGCTGCATCAGCTGTGCAGTTCATCATATGGCTCAAAAAAACAAACATGCAGTCTCTGTGATGCTCTGTATACACACACACACACACACACACACACACACACACACACACACACACACACACACACACACACACACACACACACACACACACACACACAGCTTTTTCAGAGAGCTGCCACTGATGTAGCACCATTAAGAGGCAATTGTCCAAGAGCGATTGGCCCCTTACAAGCAACAAATCAATAGTTACTATGGAAATGGAGTCAAAAAGAAAACAGCTATGGCTGTTGACGTGGGCAGGTAATGAAATGATAATACCTCACAGATGGAACGGTTGTCAAGGAGTCATTGACCTTGATTCCTCCCGGAGTTGCTTTCTGTTCCCTCTGCTAATAAGGCCAAACGACAAATGTACATGATTAAAAGATCAGCTCTTATGTCTCATAGCAAACATTCAAAAAACAATGAACAAGTAGTTCACATTTTGTGAAATATTTACAAAGCGTCTGCATTTGACTGCTAACAAAGTTAAAATCCACTGTGGTTTCTACTAGTAGTTTAAGTGCTTTTAGCCTTTTATTATGAAATGAAATCAAAACGTGAGCTCTTCCTCAACATGGACACTGTGCAACGGCATATTCGTCTGGAGGGAAAAGAGAAGCCTGTAATAAAACGGCCTTTTTCTACATGCAATATATCCTCCCCCGCTCGTTGAGACCTTTTGATGAAATTTAATTTGATGACCCAAACAGCAGTAAGAAGAGAAGCTTGAGCTCGAAGCGAGTCTGAGTAAGGAGACCTCCCTCTGCGCCGGGCGGTCCAATCCGGCCTATTGATTTCCTGTCCTCTCCTTCAATATGTGGAACGCGCCGTAGCCGATAGATTATGACAAACGTGGCCGCCGGAGACCTCCCATCATCTAATTGAACTTGATGGAGGACGGCTGAGGATCAAAGGTTGGGGAAATTTGGTGACATCGCAGGTTTCTCCACCGCGCCCACAGACACTTCTTCGCAGTCTATAAAGCGCACGGGGGTCTCGGGCGAAGAGGTGTCTCCCTCCGTTCGGCCGCCTCTGCTCTCCTGTCTCCTCCACCGCGCGGACAACTAGACTTTCACCGCACCGCTGAGCACAATGGAGTCAGTGCTTTACAATAACAACCTCCTGCCAAAAGCACAAAAAACAAGGCAGGAGAAAAGCTCAGTGCTCTATTTTGATGAAAGTAACAAGCACAGCTTGTTGTAAATAGGCTTTCTGAAGCCGGAGGCAGCTTTTCTCCCCAGGGGACGTGCTTTCTGCATCTCTCCCAGGGTTGCTGTCGCCAAAAGGTTCTCTCTGTGAGGGAAAAGGAGGCGCAAACAAGAAGTTGCTTCAGCTCTTCTGGCAGGAGGAAATCATCCCTCAGTAGGGCACGCGGGCTGGGATTTACCATGCGTTCAGATTAGAAATAAGATGTTTGGGTTACAATGCATGATTGTGTTTGGGCCTTTCTGTTCGCGGCATTGCTGAGGATTACAGCGCAGGTGCACGGGAGACGCATTGTTAGCTGAGGGTGTCTAGGTGTTGAGCGACTGAGGGAGGAGGCAGCGCCCTGTCTGTCTGAGCCCTTCCTCCTGATCCCTGATAACTCGGATGTGTGCTTATTCAAATGAGTTCTGCTCTGGGCACCCTCTTGCAAATCAGGTGCCATCCGCTCTGGCATTGTCACACAAATTAGAAACGGATGTTTTGGGCAGAGCCGAGCGGCAGAGTCTGCGGACGTAGTTAGTCCTGGTTTCTTTGTCAAATTTGTGTCTGTCTCCCGACTTCAACAAGGAGCTCAGCCACGGGACCAAATCTGCCTCACCTCTCTCTCTCTCCCTCTCTCTCCCTCGGAGAGGGACAAAGGACGAGAGAGTGATTGTCTCCAACCTGCCACCCACATTTGAGAGAGTACTTTTTTCTTTTAATAAATCTCCTCAAACCTCTCTCTTCAGTTACCTTTCTCCCCAATGCCTATAAGCCCCTCTGATCCTTTCCAATAATAATGGCATTGCCAGCCAATCTCTCTGAAAATGGGTTCAGCGCATACCTAATCCCATTTAATTACTTAGACACACAGGGCTCAGGACACACTCCTCAGGCGGTGCCCCCCCCCCCCTCTGTAAGCAGGCCCTGTTTGCACCCCATCCACCTCTACTCATGCATTATGGATCCTTGGCTGCAAGACGAGGGGGGGGGATCAGTCCGCCTGCTCTGTCATAAGACTCAGGGAGAGCCCTACCTAGTGTAAATATGGTGCCTGTCTGGGGTTGAGGTGCCCTATTGTGCGTGGTATTAAAAGCTCACCACTCTCCCTCTCAGTCCTTCACTGCTGCAATGCTCACAGCAGGGGGTCGGGGTAATCGCACAGGCCCTCCAGCACTCTGCTCGACTGCAGCCGGGCTCACGCTGACCAGCGTTATGGCTGACAGTCATCATACCTTAGAGGGGGGGGGGGTAGAAATGAAAAGGAGATGGAAGCTGAAAACCGGCTGATTCAGCCCAGTGCGGCTGTTGATTTGTCAGCACAAATGCCAGTTTACGCGGAGAGGGATCGTCAACGCTTTCAGCGCGATCGCGCGTCAGAGCCGGGCCGACGCCGGCGCCCCGGGTGATGTACTAGCGGTACGACTGGAACAGACGGCGCCTGAGTGAGGAGGCCGGTGCAGCGGGGACGTGTCAGCGCCGCCTCAGCCTCCCGTAGCTGCCACGGAGCCTGCGGCTCAGCGTGGCAGGGGAGCGCTCCGGTTAAGTCTCGCCGTCCGCTGCCGACCCGCCCGGCTGACGGGATCAGACCTCCTCCTGGCGGCTGCTATCAAACGCCTCAGCTGAACACACTTCCAGGCACCGTGTACCATCCTCACATGTCACTACCTGCTTGGAAAGACTGTGTTTATACAGAAGAAGACCCCCACAGCAGCCCTCATCGGGCTCGTATGCGGTCGCACAAACGGCTAAATAAAGTACAAGATGGCCGCCTAAGGACTCTATAATTGGCAGTGCCACAACTCCCCTTGCCCGAGGAAAAGAAAGCAAAGATGATGTCTGTGTCAGCTCTGAGATGGTTCGATGCTGTCTGTCAGGGCTCTGAGCACATTTCCCTGAGCTTGATACAGACAGGGCTTGTCTCGCTGCCCTCAGCGGCAGACAGACGTCTCATCTTTATCTCTCCAGATTTCTACCTAATCTGTTTCTCTCCCCTTGGCCTCTCTTCATGAATCTGTCATAAATCATTTTTGGATTCTGGCCCCGTTTGCGCAGACGGTTTCATAAAGGGAGAGGAATGGGCATCTGATATCCAGACTAAATAGTGATCAAATTACAGGGGATATGAAAAGCTGTAGTTTGAAATCCATTATACTACTCAATAAGAGTCTTCGCACTGTAATATGTCAGTGCTGGCCCTGAAGGGACAAAAGCACAGATGGTACTGTATATGTGCAATATGCATATGACTGAACAGTCTAATAACTATGGTTGACAGCTGAGTAAGAACATACTGTACAAGCTCCGTTTTATATATAGGTTGTGTGCTGTGTGTAAACGCATGATTATAATTGGTTGCGTCTAATTTTTAATATCATAGAGGAAGCTTAAAAACACAATAACACAGTTGGGAACCTTTCAAACGAGTTGCTTTTAAACCGCCCACAAGGTTCTCGTATTCACACTAGAGGGTTCACTTCATGCATCGCCTTCTACACTGGTTACACTGAAGCTGCAGGTTAATTAGAATGTGTTGTTTTTTTTATTTTTTTTTACCTTTTTATCGTTTAGGGTTCATATGTAAACAACCAATTGCGTTCAATAACAAACTAAAGTAATGATCGCACCAAATGGACCGGACCTATCTGCCTCCATCTGTTAAAGCCATAAAGGACTCTTCATTTTGACAAGTATCATTGAAAAATCCGGTCTCCATGGCAACCGCGGACTCATTACATTTAATCCACTAATTGCTAACTAGCACCACAATTGGCTGTAATTGCTTTGGGAACACAGTTAACCCCTTGGTTAGTATGCAGAGCAAGGCTACTTCTGCCAGTGTCGGACAAAGGCCAGAAATGAAAGATGGTGCGACGCAACCCACCCACCCGATCCAAACCCCTCACCGCCTCCTAAAGACAAAAAAAAAAAAATCTGTGCACATTCTCCCCTCGTCGTCCAAGCAGTCTCCAAATCTCCAAATGCAATATTAATTAATGGAGACGGTTGCCATGGTGATTGATCACCATATTCTCTGTCAGCACTATTTAGTCAAATGGGCCCGAATGTTTGTTTGTTAATGGGGCAGTAAACAATACTGCTGGAAGTCTTTTATTACCTCCTCAGCAGCGCTGCTAACACCTGGGCCATTCAGCCGCGCGCCGCACAGCCCACATCAAATGGAAGTCTGCTCCCTCTGATACGCTGGATGCACTTCTCCAGCGCTCGTGTATGGTGAGATTGGAAGAACGGAGGCTGACGGCGACGTGACATAACAATATTGTAATATATCTCACAACACCGAAGACATTACACGCAGATAAAAAAAAAAAAAAAACCCGCCGCATGTAGTGACTTGAATAAAAGCAGCCACCGTATAAAGGACATCAGAGTGCAGCCGGTGCACACATCTGCCCGGTCAAACAAAGCAGGCTTTTACTACATCTGAGCTCTCACTTATTTGTTTAGGCCCTGCTTTTGATGGTATCAGTGTCGTCATTAAAATGACTCACCTAAATGACTATGTGATGATAAAATGTACGCGGCGACCGGTCTGAAAAGTGCTTTTAGGTTAGTGGACGCGTGCGCATGCTCACATGTCCGTGATGGAGCACGTTTCAGTGTGTGTGTGTGTGTGTGTGTGTGTGTGTGTGTGTGTGTGAGTGTGAGTGAGGGAGTGAGTGAGTCAGGGCACTGAACAAACCCAAACCCCTTTGAAGAGTGAAAGGCTCAAAGGATGGAGAGGCAATCCGAGAACTTCACAGGCGCAGAGGGGAAATTGCCTTGAACCTTGAGGTGTATGAAAGTGCAATTTGTGTCCCATCTGTTCTGCTTCCCTTCCATTAGGAGGAAGGGTGCTCTAAGGCCACCGAGGAGAAAATGCCCCTGTGAGGGTCTCTGGGCACACACAGGCGCTCGTAGATTTAATTTGCCCGACTAGTCATTCCCCGCTCCTCTTTGTATTACCACGACTTCAATGCTATTACTATGCTGCTCTTTGTACTTTTCAAATGAAAGAACAATGCTCTTTGCTTCTGGAAAATTTGTTGTGCTCCCGACAAAAGTCGCCCCACAAGTGATTTGGACTGCGATATTTCCGCGCTGCATCGGCCGTCTTCCTGGGAGAGACGCGAGGATGAAAACGAGAGCGAGACGAGTCCCGCCACCTTCGCCCAAACCCGGGCTCCGTCGCACTCCGAGAAGAGGCCGCATCGGCTCCCTTAACTTTTCGCCCTTTCTTCAGAGGGATTTGCATGACAGGAGCCAGGGGAGAAGTTTGTTGCCCGGGTAACGGATTGCCTCCTTTTGCAGCTGGAGCAGAGGTGTTACTAGAGGAGTTGGAAACCATGGCATCAGAGATTAGATGGGCCCAAAGGATACGTGTTTGTCAGAGCTAAGGTAGTGGAGTGCATTACTGGCACCCGGAACAGCTACTGGAACCTCTGCGATGAAGCTTTGGAGCTGGAGTTGTGAAGCACTGGCTGAAATTATAGCTTGTAGGAATCAGCAAAGGTTTTTTACATTTTAACAGGTTGACATCATACCTTTATGGGGTCATTTTTTTTTAATATTAATGAATTGCAATTATTGCAAATGGTGTAGAACTATTAGCCTTACAAACAAATGACATAGTGCTATGTTTAATAAATGATTGTACATAATGGAGAGCTGTAATGGACTTGGAGTGGCCTTAATAGCCTGTAGAGTTGCCATATTTTTCTCTATTTCAGTTGAGTCATTTGACCATGTTAGTCATCATTAAGGCATTTCAGCAGCTACAGCATGACCGGGCCGGGCTCAGAGCTGGATGCATCAAAAGTCAGGTAAGATGAAATAAGCCGATTAATCAATGACTTCCTTTAAACACGTGTGCCTTGTCTTTGTTAGCTGCATAGCAAAGCTGTGCGTGTGTGTGTGTGTGTGTGTGTGTGTGTGTGTGTGTGTGTGTGTGTGTGTGTGTGTGTGTGTGTGTGTGTGTGTGTGTGTCTCCACACTGAGGATGCCAATTATCATTTGTCTTCACTTAATAAACGGAGCATTTTGAGGTGTGGCTCCTCTTCAGGAGCCAGTTTAAAAGCAGACACTCAACTCCTTCCCCGCTGATATTAACAAATCCTAATGGCACCTTTCAGCGAAAACGCTCATCTCGACAAATTGATTTCCATGTGTGAAACAGACAGTTTCCCCCCCCGAGACAACAGCTCCTAAAACCCTCTTCACACATATATGCCGCTAATTCAGAGGAAAGGACGGAAAATAGATGTGAAATCAAAATCGAGCCGCACTGAGAGAGAATATTAACAATCGAATGGGTGAGGGCGTGCGTGCAGTTGGCGATTAGAACCACAGTTTATATAGAGGAGAGTGCACACAGTCCCCGTTGCCAACTGTGAAACAAATGGCATCTAAATTGAATAATTCAGGCTGGGTTAGAAAGACGTGGGATTTGCACACAAAGACTGACTGACAGATAGAGTGAGAGGAGAGGCAGCCAACCTTTAACAGAGCTGGAGAGAAAAGACAGTAAATGGCAAGTTAGATTAATAGATTGGCAAGGTCTCACAGAAGATGGGATAATAATTCACCGAGCAAAAGAAAAGCAGCTTCTTTGAGGTCAGAGAGGAGTAAGTAGGACTGATGGAGACGGAAATATGAATACTGAATGAGGCAGCCGAGATCCTTCCCTGAAACAAAAGGAAAGGATTAAGAGTCAGAGGTTACGGGCGCTTTGGGAGGAAGACGGACGCGAGTCAGGTGGGTGGAGGAGAGGTCTGTGGAGGAACTGGACGGAGGTCAAGGAGTGATCGGGACCCACCAGCAGCGCCAGCGCTCCCCTTTTAACCAGCGGCCGCGGGAACCAACACCTGCCGCGCTCCTTTGGACTCCTCCTTTGGAGTCCTTTGGACTGTTTCTCACCCAGCCATTTTTAGCAGCACAAATACAATCACTCTGGAAGTCAATTATGTGGCGGCGGAATGGGAAATGGACTATTTAATTTTTACAAAGCGGCCTCTAACTCCGGCTAATTGCGCGCTGCTTATTTCCCTTCCCCTGCTCGCTTCGCCCTCCGCTCCCTGGCCCCGCGGTCTCGCATTCTCCTCTGATCTGCCTCGTACTCTGCGCTTTGAGCTGTGATTTCCTGCTGGGGCCGTTAACCAGCTTCCAACACGCGCGTTTAACCCGCCCTCGTTCACCGTTATGAGCCGTCATTCCGCCACAGCCTTTTCTTTCAGGTGCAAAGCGCTGACTTTGCATCGAAGCATCTATAATGTGTATTTTCACATCTTGAACCCGTGAGACGACCACTTACACGTGACATCATCATTAAAACCCACTGATTGGGCCCCGTTGGAGCCTCTCAGCTCGTTTTCAGGCCCTCGCTGGCGGCAGCGCTGCCGTTTGACTTCGCCCTCGCCGCTCTCATCGGCATTGTTTGTGGAAAACAGCTCTTGGACGAAGGCACGTGACGGATCGTGTAACAGATGAAGCGCCAGATGTTTCACCTCTGGTTATTGTTTACGCGTTTTACATGTCAGCCGTGCTCAGATGTGCCAAAGTCCTGTTGGTTACACACTGCGGCAACATCCAGCCCAGGTTTGCTCATCCGCCATTTTCCCATTAGGAGCATCCTGTTAAAAAACACAAACGCAGACTAAAAATAACGCACTAGGAAAACATCATTACGGGAATCGTAATCACTGTCACTGTGTTTATTCCTACTAGTTAAAACTCATCAGTTTGTCGCTTAAATATCTGCATATTCAATTCAGCCTCACCACTCAGTTGCATTGAGGACAATTTGTACAGAGTTAAGTAATTGGACCAAGAATCCAATGAGACAGTTTGAGCATGGTGATTGTTTCCAGGAGACAGCAGTGCTTGAGTGTTGTGGAGAGGTTGTCTCTAATGTGATTAGCTGCCTGTTAAATTAAACACAAGCCAGTAATGAAACTAGGGACAAAGTATCCCATTGTCCTTAGCATCCCTACAGATATTCTCATTCCTCTTGTTCTTTCTCGGCTTTGACAGCTTTTGTTCCGCCTTTCGTTTCCAGCTCTTGTCGTTTCGGGGAGACAGACAGTAGGAAAAGTGGTGAATGGGGGATTATGTGTATGTGTATGTTTTGGGGGGGGGGGGGGGGGGTGAACGGAGGGAGCACTCAAATCCCAGTGGCTCTGGGGAGCTGTCAGAACTGATAGTGCTCTATCACTTGCAAGCGGAGGTGCAGAATTGGGCAGAGCCGAACACTGCGCAAAGCAGAGGATGATGGTCCCTGCGTCCGCTGGAGCCTGACTGACTGAGATGGAGAGACACGGGCGGTGTTCGAGCAGCCGCCTCACGACCCGAAGCGAACAGGGGCCCGGCCGTTCCAAATGCAGAGTCCAGAATTTGGGTTTTCTCCATCAATGCAAACGAGCGTGCTGCGGGGCCGGGTCGGGCTGGTGCTGCCCTCCACGCATGAGGGCCGGGGCTCATTCTGATCGTCTCATCCCCACCTGCTCAACCTTATTCCGGGGAACTCTGTTCGTGGAGCTCCTCCGGTTTGTGGAGGAATAGCTTCCATCCGTTAGCGTTGAGCTGTGTGAACGCACCAACTGCTTCCACCGTAGCCAGAATCGGCCCGTCGCGCGGAAGTAGGGCACAGCGCAGGCACTTTAATCAACCTCTGCTCAGATCGCAGTCACATTTTGGGAAGATTAAAGCGGCTAATTAGAGGCGAGATCAGTGCGCGGTGACAAAAGCTCGTGTCACCGTTGTTCTGCGCAGACGCACCGTCCGTAGCCGCCGTCGCGGGCGGCGCGGGCCCTCGCCCGTCAGCGGCGCCGCTGCAGGACGGGGCGGGAGCCGATGCTTCCTATGCGGACGCGAGCGCCAGGACGTGGTTTGGCAGTTAGCACGTTTCCGACAGTTACTAAATAAAAGCTGACGGGCGCGTGCGTCCTTTGAATAGGCAGCTGTGAGCCGCAGCGATCACAGAGGTGCTGACGAACGCCACGAGAGGTGTTAGAACTGTTCCGTTTCCCTCCACGCTTGTCACAGCTACTGTGGATGCAGTAAATACGCCTTCAAAGTGTCCAATTATTGAAAGGCAACTTTTTAGATGAGTCAAACTCAAGCTGCCTCGTTGCCGTGGAGGTCGCATTGTGTATTGTGCGCCACAGATGCGTTACTACTTTTCCTTTCAGCGCTGGGTTCTGGTCGTCGCTCACGGGCCTTGATTTCGCTCTTTGTTTTTTGATGAACCCTGGTCTCGTGCAGAGCGTAACCTCAGCTCAGCCCGTCTTCCTGTGCGTTCGCTCAGATTCAGGGTAGCGTCTCACGAAGGCACCTCTGGCTGGTCGCACACAGGAAACCAGACGCTTTCGAGGGTTCAGCCCAAACGCCCTAAAAAACAGCCGTCTGAGACATAAACAAGCGACAGTGTTGGTGTCGACTTCGAATCGCTTCGCTTAAGCTGCACCTTGAAACCAAAGCAAGGTCGCGGACCACTTTGCTAAGACCCAACGCTGATCAGAAGCCCCTCGTCCTTTCAAAATAAAAGTGTCCGACACAAAACACTAATGAGAGAAGTGGAAGAAGTGAAATAAAACAGCAGTGAAGGCGCGACACGTCTCGGTGTGGTTTGAGCGGCGGCTGTGGCCTCTGACCTCTGCCCCCCCTCCAACCCCCCCTCCCCCGTCTCAAACATTTTGCTGTCAGCGCCCGGCGTCGGGGGACGCCGCATCTACTCGCCAACTGCTGAGACCTGAAATATTGCGAAAGTTCCTCCCGCACTTGTGCACTTGCAGCGGGATTTGATATGTGCTTACTCACATCGGTCGCAGCCAACAGCCTCTGAGCGGAGACGTAATAAACTAAAGACGCTGTAGCGTGGATAGCAGTTAAAACAGTGACTAATGTTCTATTGATTCGGGATATTGATATTGTCGGCGGGGGCGGAGGGTTCTGGGTTCGAACCACGGGCGCAGTTCACCGGACGGTTTTTGGCCTCAGGCCTCCTCCGCTCGCTCATCTCTTCGCTTTCACGTCGACCCGCTCTCACTTCCTTCAGACGCATTTGGGGCCTCGCTATAGAGCCGCGAGCCGCGCTGTCATCGTGTGATCGGGCCTTTCGGCCGTGGCTTTCTTCCGTCTGAGGCTTCTTGCCCTCGCTTCCTCGCCGAGCCCACTCACCCTCCTGCCGCCTCCGTGTCCTCTAACCACTCGACACCTTTTCAGATTCATCCCCATCAGTTGGCAGCCAGCGTGCATTTCACCCGGAGGGCACAATGCAGCGATCCTCACAAATCAATGGCAGATAAATCAATGCTATCTCTTTTTTCCATGCCTGCGCCGCCATCGATTTTTCTGCTTTTTTTTTCCCCTGTTACTTTGCTGTTTGCGGAGACTTGAACTTTGCTCAATTAAACCGAGTTCACTTTCAGGAACAAAGCGTAATAGCGTAAGGCTTTCAGCTCGGAGACAGACGCTAATGCTAGCTCTGGTGTACTAGAGCTTTATTTATGAGACGCCCCCATCTAAGCGGCAGCAGCGGCGGTTTTTACTGAAGCTGACCCGGGAATTACTGGTATTGTGAAGCCTCTTTAGATGAGGCATAGTGAAGTCTTTCATTCGGAGCCACGGCTAATACCTAGAGGAGACAAAGCAAACATCCACTGATCATATTTACTAAGAAGGAAGGAGGCCCAATTAGCATGTGAATAACCCTTGCTTTGGCGTTTCAGTCAAACCTTGATGGATTTCATGGCGGGGAAATATCTAATATGATTTCATATCCAATCTCCAGGCTCTAGACGCTGTCACCGGGAATGCAAAGACACAGATATATTATTTTGAAAACCACATTTAATATAGCCCACAGAAAATTATCCACTGTGATATTTCACTAGTCTCCCCCATAAATAATTCATTGGTTTTATGTGCCCTTATGTTGCCTTGGGGATTGGAACAGCTGAGTGTTTTCACAACGTATTTGTGTCCAATCTTTGGCGTAATGGGCGTACTCTAATCAAACCACAGTAAACATGCCTTGAATGTTTGTTGAGTCATCTGCTTATCCGCTAATCAAATGGCTTATACGCCTGCCCGCCTGCCTCACTGGAGCCCAACGCAGCTCTGGTTGAGTATTTTTCAATTAATTGTTCATCTGTGTGATTGACTCGAGGTGATACGACTGAGCTCCGCGGGCTGTGACGTCTGCTCCGCGGGTCAGAGGTCGAGGCCTGTGCGCATCAGCTCTGCTACGTGCTAGCGGCTACGGGACCGCGGCCCCACGCCCTTCGTGTACGTACAGTTTATATCTTCTTCTGGGAAAGGAACTAGCCTGAAAGTGCAAGTCATAGGGAGAATTTCAAAGGCAGAAGCCAGGAGAGCGACATGGAGCTGCCAGGGATTGGTGAGCAATCAGATAGGGCAGAATTGATGACCTGGCTCAGGATGGATTTCTTGGAGCGGGCTGCCAGACCGAGGTAATACTTTCAGGCTCTTATCAGCACTGGCATAAGCTGAGTGCTGCATCACCCACTTCCCAGCGTCAGCTTATTATGAGAGTCCGTGATGTGTGATTGCCCGCGCCGCCTTTGTGTGTGCCGGGGTCTGTGCGCTGGACACGGTGTGCAGCGGGAGGAGCGCCCGGGGCCTCGCGCAGAGTAAACGCCGCGGTTTTTTTCCGCCGCTGTAACGACATTTCGCCGAAATAGACGTTTCCCGTGACTCGCGCGCGGGCCGGATGCGTCGGCGGTGGGGTTCCGTGCGGGTATGTACCGCCGGAGAAATATGGGATTTCATATCAGCCTCGCACGGACGTATGTTCTAACAATGAGCAGACGCGCTGCACATCTGTGGGCTGAAACCACCAACCGCTGGGTCAATATGGCAGCAGGTGTGTGAGTGACAGTGTCTGGTAACAGCTGGTACCAAATATCATAGTTCTTATTACACTTTGGGATGAACGGAGTTATTAAATCGGAGTTCGTAATAAAGTCTGTCTCTGGGGTTTATGACCACACTCCAGCCACACGTTTGATATTATAAACACATTATTGCTGCTGTAGCCTTATTAGCTGCATGGGATATTTGTCCTATAGGATTTTCAAGCCAATTAAATTGTTTCCAGCCCCCCATTCATAACACGTGGATTCAGCTTGCTAATCATCTTTCATTTCATTTAGGCTGCGTCATAACGTAACCTCTCCCCGCATGCTAACTTTTGGAGCAGCCCCTCAGGCTCGAGGGCACCTCGCCGCCTGCAGGTTCGAATCCAGCTCGGTGGAGTGTGGAACCTCTCACTTCACGGGGCTGAACCGCTTGCCAAGATAAAATAGCAACTTATTAAAGATCCCAATCGGGTTCTGCCACCGCAATTTATATCAGACGCTTCTTTTTTTTTTTCCTTTTCCGCGAATAAACAGCGTGGTTTCAGAGGTTTAGACGCCGATCATCTCTATGGTAACAGCCCTCAATTACCGATGATTGGCCAACCCGTGGGAATGTTTCTATTCCCCGAGTGCAGTGATTGGTCGGTGGGCGGTCGGCGCAGCCTGACAGTCTGCAGCGTTCCGGGTTATTGTCAGTCTTGGCAGCTCGGCACAAGGGCAGGACCGCATCCCGGAGCTGCGCGCGGCGGCTAGCTCTTCATACGCGTTCAACCATTTCTAATTTGGTCCGTGCACCAAAGAGGGGACCTCGGAGCTTTGCTGTAGCGGCTCCCCCGCAGCCTCAGCCGGAAATCTGAGTGTGAAACGGGAGGCGAGACATCTCCGCGAGGCTGCCGACACCGCGGAGAAAGTGACGGCCGGAGCGGATTCTGATCACCGGGATTTTTTTATTATTATTTTTTTTTACATCGCGTCGCTTCGGCGTAGGATATTTTCGGCATCTGCTTTCAGGGTACCATCGCAAAACATTGCCCGAAGATAATATTACAAACATTTGCATGATTTATTTCTCGCTCGGTCGTCCGTAGTGGCCACTTAAACCCATGCGTAACAGCGGAGGATTTTGGAATACAGCGTAGCAGCTCAACCACCCGGTCTCTCGATGAACACTTCTCGCCGTTTGGCGTCGTTTCAAGCGAACGGAAGAGCAACCAGGACCTAATACTTTCCCCCGGAGGCCAAACATTAAAGCCCCGACGCGCACTTGGTGCGCAATCTTTCCGAGGACGCTCCTGAAATTCGCCGACCTGCGCTTTTCCACTCGACAAATATTGGCAGCCGAGTCGGGAAAAACGCGCAGCTTATTAACTTTGCATGTTAAAAGCCAGAGCGTGGACGGGTTACCGGCATATTTGCATACAATCGGAAGAGGAGGATAAACTTAACGTTTGGCATCGACAAAGCGGCTGCTGGATCTTGGACAACAGAATGAATCCCTTTTAATTTGGACCACAGAGGTACGAGGCAGATTGCTCAGTGAACGCTACAATCTGCATGGAGTTTTAGTCTGCACCACGGAGCAATTTATGGTAAATATGTTTATGGCTGGATTCAGTTTGCTGGTGGATGTTTGAATGTTCTAGGTCATCCTTTGTAACCATTAACGCGGGTGCTGCCTGAGCCTCGCGGAATCCTTTTGGGATGTTAAACAGAGGCACGGCAGAAAATAATGGGTGTTTGTAAATTCTCATCTTTCCCAGGACGCTGCTCACATAACGCCGTCTCACATTGAAACCCCTTTGTTTCCGTGCGTGACCCACAATAAAGGAAGTGTTGTAAAAATCGACTTGTTAGAGAGCCGCTCCCGAATGACTTTAGGAACTGCTTTGATGTGTAATATCGGTCTTTTCAAGTACGGGTAGCAATTAAGCGTATTGTCGAGAGGCTTCCACCGCAGGCACCGCAGGCAGGAATATGTGCACGAGAGGAGTTGCGGCTCCGAGCAAAAGGTGCGAATTTCTCATGCGCGCGCCCCCGTGCGTCACCGCGTGCGGGGAGGGCGACGGTGGCGTCTGCTGCAATTAGTGATTCTTCACCCTGGATTGTTAATGATATACAGCCTCCTTTTATACCGTGACTGCACATCATGACGGGCATTTATCAAGGAGCTCGTGAAATCCCCGCGGATGTGTGCGTAACACTGTAAAACTTTTCACTTCGTGCTCGGCGACATGGACGATGGTCCGCGCTGCGCCGAGCTCTGGAGGTAATTTGTCATTGTCCTGTAAATCCTACGGTGAATTCGTCTGATCGTCGCGGATGGAGATGAATGGCCGTTTTTGTCTGATCAACTTTTGGCCGCTCGGGCTCCTGGTGCTGAGGTTGCTTTGCGGCATTTAGCGTCATGGCGCACGGTGCACACAAATGCGAGCGTGCACCTTATGCTGACTGTGCATCAGGGGGGGGGGGCTGCACACGGTATGTTTTATCATTAGACTACAAGCATCCTAAAAATTTATCTTCCTCCCCGGCTCCAGTCATTCTCTCTCCAGCAGCCCCGCAGACAGGCAGCCCGCTGAATGTATTATGGGCCCCTAAAGCAGGGCAGGCGCCCCCACAGTCAGGGCACCTGCCATAGAGCCTTCCTGCCTGTATTGAATAAAACATCCGGTGATGTATGAGGCAGGGGCTGCACCCGAGGGGGCAGAACTGCCTCATTTACTTCCTCCACTCTGCGCCCATGACCTGCTGAGCAAATTGTGCTCATATTAGCTCTGCGGCTGCTCCTCACCTAAACAAATAGTCTTCCCAGCATAATGCTTGCCTTAACTCAACATGATGGTTGGACAAGGCAGGGGCGAATGGAATGGCAGCAAAGCTTTAATATCTAGGTCACTGAATTACCTTTTGGAGTTCGTAGCTTTTGTTTTGGCTCTTTATTTTCGGTCTTTTTGTTAGATCTGTCCTGGTAACAATGGACTTTCAAGTGTCCTGCTGCAGGCGGACGACTTTACTCGCTTTTCATTCATCAGGCCTCCTGTTGCGCTTCGCTAACAACTGTCAGCAAAATAAGCTCAAGACGGTTTGCACTTCATCCAGACTGGAAACCGACGTAAATGTCGACCGCTCCTGATTTCTTAAACTGGTCTTTACTTGATGATAAATCCCATGCGCTGTACTCATTTATGCTGCCGTCGATTTGAGGCTGCGAACATATTTTAGCATCATATTAGCAAAAGAAATATGCTAAGAGAAGCCTGGCATTTTATCAAATCGCAACTCAAATTGCATATTGGTTTGATTGATTGATAGCGTTTGGGTTCCTTACTGTATTCTTTGCTTATTAAAGTGCCTGCCTGAAGTGAATAAGTGAGCTCCACTCATGAATATCGTTAAAGTCGCTGAAGTTTAATTTCCTGCACTGTGTATTAATCTTTTTTAATCCCTGCATGGTATGATTGTCTCAACACCTACCCAGAGGCAGCAAAACTCATTTTGGCACTCAAGATGAGTAAAATAGTGGAAGTGGATTCAGAGAGAGGTGTGTGTGTGTGTGTGTGTGTGTGTGTGTGTGTGTGTGTGTGTGTGTGTGTGTGTGTGTGTGTGTGTGTGTGTGTGTGTGTGTGTGTGTGTGTGTGTGTGTGTGTGTGTGTGTGTGTGTGTGTGTGTCAGTCAGAGTTTTACCACACACACACTCACCGTTGAACTATGTACATCCACTCTTGAGTGGACGTTATCACAAGAAGTGCTGCCTTTTATATTCATTGAAATGAAAGAACATTTTAAACACATTTACTGTTCCCAGACTCCATTTATAGAATAACATAGTGTAGATATAAATAATCATTAGACGTGTCTCTTGTCAGAGGAAGTACGCTACTCCTACTGTAGATTTGCTGATATGCTAGAAAGGTTCTTCATTTGAAATATCACTGGACACTAAAAGGAACGGGGACGCTTTCTCTCAAAGCCATGTCATCAGCAGCTCATTAGGTACCAGATCAAAGTGTGTGATATGAGGGAGGATCCATAACATGCTCATTTTAACACTTTTCATGTGTGGGCAAACAAACCAGACGTGCCCTTTCTTGTATATTACATGATTTATTAGGATGTCGATGTTCCTGAAATAAGATTTGTCATTGGTGCACAGGAGACATAGGGGTGTGACGAGAGAACACAACAGTACACACACACACACACACACACGCGCGCGCGCTTCAGCGAGTTCCAGAGAATAAATAGGGGAGAAAGCGATGCTCGCTTCCTGCTGGTGATGATGCTGTTAGATATGTGGACAGGATTTGTGTGTGTGTGTGTGTGTGTGTGTGTGTGTGTGTGTGTGTGTGTGTGTTTCAGGCTCATTTTCTGCGTTTTCTCAGTAAACGACTCAAACACTCAACGGAGTCTTGAACGTGGTTCAGGGTCACACTCCTGCCCCACGTATGAACTGCTAGCACCCACGTGACGCTGGCTTCCGGCTTAACCTCCGCGTTACGTTAAATTCATATTACACAAATGAGTTCCTGATTATCCAAGCGCCGAGATAAGCACGCTTTTGTTTCCTGTGGAGCGGACATGTGATTGGATGCGTGCACCCCTGCAGTGCTTCTGATGAGATGCTGCTCCGCTCGTTTCGTGCTCATGTGATCCCATCCGCCGCCGCAGACGCGTGCGGCTCCTCATCGAGGCTTTTTGCCATTTAGCGCATGACGGACGGCGCCGGTCCTCTGACCTCACGCCCCCTCTCACCCTCTCCTCTTGGGTTGAACGGAAGTCCCATCTCACTACGCCTTGAGGTTAACGCTTAGCTGTTCATTTACAAATGTTAAGAGTTTGTTTGCTTTTAATTTGAAACTGCCCTTGGTGCATGTGAAATACAGTCAACAAGGACCTTGCAGTTCATGTGTTCTCAATAAGCACACGGGGGCCGAGTCCTGTGTAGTTTATCCTCTGTGCTGTGGCATAGCCAGAAAAGTGAGGGCAGGCGTGCTCCTTGCAAAGAGTTCTTGGGGGAACAAAGAGAATAAAGCAAATCTGACAAGCTCTCCAACAGCGAATTTGCTCTCCTTAAAAACAATGCCGCTCTTGCCTTCCTCATGGTCACATTGATTTGTTCTGGGTGACAGTGCAGGCTGCTGTGAAATCACCCCAGCGCCATTGATCTCAAGGAGAGGAGCAGGAGAACGAATGAGAGCCTGGCGACACTGAGCAACATGGGAAAATCCTCGGCGTGCCCCGCTCAACCTTAACCAGTAATAAAAGCGCGGCCTCGCTCGTATCAGATCGGCCCCCGCTGTACATCTCCAGCCGCCGCGTTGCCGTCTAGCCGGCGCTTTGATTTGTTTTGGAGGCCCGCGCGCGCTGTTTGATTTGCCATTGTGCCTCGCCATGTTTCACATTATCAGCTGAACTCTTTATTGCCACTGTTTTCCATGCCAGAAGCAAGGCTGTTTTTATCTCGCGCGGGCCTCTGATTAATCTCTCCCTCTATGCTGGTGTACTTTAATCTCGAACGGGAGATATCTGATTCTCCTCGGCTATTGAGGAAGATCAAACTTTAATGGAACAAGGAACCGCACATCATCCTAATCTCCATCTCCCTGCGTTTTGGCTTGGCTGCTCTCCCCCCGGGCTTTGTAGCTTCCTGCAGAAGCAGGAAGTACATCAGACAGATAAGATGTTTTTGTAATTTATTCCCTGTTGACAACGTCCACCACTCTACATCTGCTGGATTACCTGTGAGGGACCAGTGGGTGAGAGCAGGGGAGCGCAGTGCTGCTGCTGCTTGATTGTCGTCCTGTGAAACTCCAAGAGCCTTAATTGGGGCGTCTTGACAGTTCAGCTCCCTCAGACTCATACTGCTCATTTATTGACCTGCGAGAGACGAGGCAATATTCCACCTACGTCATTTGTCCATAACAGCCCGAGGAGCAATACGTTAGCTGCATGAGTGTATTCAGGTTCAGTGCATTTGATTACACCACAGTCAATCCACGAATTAGCTATTGACCGCTGCTTTCCCCATTCACTTCCTCCATATCACTGAATAACGCGGCGCATTATGCCGGCCGGCCTCCAGACTGCGACGGGCTGGATGCATAATGTAGCAAATGATTATGGGGTGTCAGACGGTTTGTGTCGGTGACAAAAAGAGGCTATTACCCAATTCTAAGGCGTTTTGCTGTAAGGTAATGAAATTTCCACTGACTGGAGAAAACAATGTTGTCTGGTCCGGATTGTAATTGCAGAAGCCACCTCACAATTTTCCCGAGTTCAGCGTGAATGCAACGCGATTTAATAAAACTCTGGAGATTTTTATCATTTATTGCCAGCCCTGGCAGACGCACCGGGGAGAGAGAGAGCTGAGGCTTGCACAGATAAAACTCATTCAATTTACTTGTTGAATTTTAACCAAGCCACAGACCATTTACAAGAGCGCCTGCATGTGACCCACAGGAAAAAGGTTTATATACGGTTATGTGTTTGTTCATGGCTGGTGGAGGCCAGCGCTGCTGGTAATATAATGCCACCATTTCCTTAATCTAAATGGAGGAGTGGTTTGGAATTTCTGTCATTTTCCTCCGTGGTATTATTTGTGTCAGGAAAGGGTTGAAAATCCGTGGGATATTAGACCCTGAGGCCAAAGAGCTTCTGTGTGCCGGCCTCCACTCACATACAAAAACATAGGAACACTGACATGAGGACATGGACACACACACACACACACACACACACACACACACACACACACACACACACACACACACACACACACTCCGAGCCCTGTTTTATTACCTCCTGCCTGCTGCTGGAATTGCTTTCCTCCCTCGAGTGAGCCAGGCAAAGCCGGCTTTATTGTGTTAACCTATTTGTGTGTCAAGAGCGATTGCAGCGTTCTTTATCTCTGTTTGTATTCGGACGGGGAGACGACAGAGAGAGAGCGAGGGAGCGAAGAGACGGGGGGAGAGAGAGCGAGCGAGCGAGTAGCCGAGGACAGGAGGGGAGGGGGCTCGCGTCGAAGCCAGGCGAACCACCGGAGTTAGACGGATGGCCGGTCACCTCGCTCCACTCTGGAGGATAATGACTGGTTGCTTAGCAATAACCCACCCCCACCCACTTCCAGACTTGCATTCAGAGTAATCACTTTTTTCCTGTAAAATATTTTATATATAATTACAAGCTGCTGCCAACCTTTGAAATCTGCCTAATGGGTCTTTTCATTTATTGAGAGGGTGCAAGCTGCATTTGGAGATTTTGGTTGGGGTTGTGTGTGTGTGTGTGTGTGTGGGGGGGGGTTGCTTATCATCTCCGGGTTATGGTAGGTTATGGAATTATGCATCTGCATGTGTTTGTATGCACTTTGTGTTGAGAGGTGGGGTTTGACCGGGATTAGGACTATATAGCTGCTGCTATGTGACCTTTGACCTGTGTAATGCTGCAGTACACACACACATACACCCACACACACACACTGAATTATTCGCATTTTGATGGGCCACCAGATGCTTCAGAGCTCCTTCTCGTGAGCTCTTAGTTTTATTAACATTTTTATTGAGTTGAACAAATTGCTGACCTTTTGCGGCATAATGAATAGCCCTGGACCTCTCAGGAAAAACCCCCAGAGTTTTGGCAGAAGTGATTGGCACCAGCCCAAGCTGTTTAACTCATGATTTGCAGTGTGTTTATTCAGCAGGTGACAACGCAGAGTGTTTTTTACCGTTTCAGTTTCTTTTTCTTTCAGTTTCAGTCAGGCCGTTTATGTACAGGCCGCCTTTGGTCACCTCTGTTCTCCTGCAGGTCTCTATAATTTTAGGTAACTGTGGTTTTAAGTGGCAGGATGAAGGTGTAATATTGGAACATGACCCCAATTTAAAGCACCTTTCATCACCAGCAGCCACTGATGTTGGCACAAAGTCCAGACTCGTTTTTATGCGCAGCCAATTATCCTCCCTCAACTTCTGAAAATATCTTTTTTTTTCTTCAAGTCTCTTTTACGAAGAAGTAACAATTATTTATTGTGAAACTTTTTACTTGTTTGGGTCAATATGAAGGTACAGCTGCTCAAACAGACCTCGTAGATCAAAGGAAGTGTTTTGACTCGGGCCGGTGTAGCCAGTTGGTGTTGTGTCATTTTTGGACGTGCAGTTACATTGTACAAAAAAAAATCCTGTTTTGTTATTGGATCTCGTTTAAATAATGTCAGCCGTTGCTGATATTTACCCATCTGTGCTCCCGCTCCGTATCCTGTTCCGTGCCATCTTTCCTTATCCAGGCTCATGCACCGCTGCTAAAAGTGACAGCTCTGCATGTCCTGGGAACTTCATACAGATAAACTAAACATACAGCGCTAACCCCCCCCCGTCTCCGTGGCATGCTTCTGTGGTTGCGTCTATAGGAACAGCTGTCCAGCTGTCATCGCAGCCAGCCAGTCAGCGGCTCTCCAAGGCAACATCTGCAGAGGCTGAGCGCACGAGGGCGGCCTGGCGCTCGCCGCTCGTCCCCAAAGACCGCGGAAGTGTGTCAGACCCAGACCACTGACCACATCACCCGTATCACTGGGTCGCGATTGAACGTTATCTCTCTCTTGTGCCACTTAAATAAGCTCGGCGAGGCATCGGGGCGCTGCGTTTCATCTGTCACAGAGGCCGCTCGCATAATCACAGCAGTTTAGAAAAAGAAAATGTGACTGCATCCACAGATAAAACAAGGCGAATCGCATTATTGTACCCATTAATAGTCATCTGCCACTGCACGTGTGTGTGCGCGTGTGTGTGTGTAAACAAAATCCCAGCGAGCAAGGTGCAATGGCCTGGAACTGACGAGAACCCACTGGGAGAGCCTCTCCTTGATGCAGCCCCCCACCCCACGCTCCCCGCTCCCCTCCCTGCCATCTTTTCCTCCTGGCAGCGGAGCGGCAGCAGTGGGGGGGGGGCTTGGTGTGTTCGTGCACAGAGCGATGTGAGCGCGGAGACGAACAGAGCTGCGGTCCCCTCTGTCAGCCACAAACCAGGATCAGGCGCATCGCATGGGACCCTCTCCTGGGATGAGCAACGGGAAAAAGCAGCTGTTCGGTGTTTTTCTCTCGCTCCTTCGCCCGACGCGCCTGTTTTTTCCCTTTTTCAGCCTTTGTGCGTCGTCTTCTCTGAGGCTGTCATTAACTTCTGTTCTGCTTAGTTTAGCTGGGTTCGTCTTTAAAAAGGCAGAATGCTTTGACTGCAGCCGTCGACACGTGTTCGAGGGAAACGTGCTCTTTAAACGCGTCACAATCAATCCGACGCCTCCTCTTGGATGTTTTTAGCGACTATTAAAGGACTTTTTCTCCTTCTTCATCATCAGTCCTCTTGATAACTGAGGACCCCTCATGCATGCGGCGCCTCTCCCCCAGCAGACAGCTGCAGACTCACACAGGCTGTGGGCAAAGTTTGATGGATCCTGTTTACTGGAGCCGAGAGAATGCCTCGGTATCTCAAATTAAGTGTCACTTAAAGCTTGTCTTTTAGTCAGCTTTCCATTTTGTTCCCCCATCTCTGGTGACAGCACTGTGCTGCCAGTTGTAACAAGGATTGAGAGGAAGACATTTGGTGATTACACATTCTGTCATGATTGAGGGGTGAAGCCGGCAACTTGAGGAAAAACCCAAATTCCATATGGCTGCGGCGAAACATCCCCACCCCTCGCGTGTTACAGGCAAACAGCCCCTGTCCTGATGACAGGGAAATCGCCTGCTCATGACTTATCGTTTTATCATTCAAATTTGCCCCATTGATGCCTGCGGCTGTGATTGACAGCCCGGGCTTGAAAGCCAGAGCTATCTCAATTGAGCTGCGGCAGCCAGTTGGTAACCGTGACAATGGTCTCTCCTCTTTGCCTTGTTTTCACACTTTTTTCCTGCTGTCACAGAAACCTCACTGATTGCTTCTCTGCCAAAACAGTGTCCTATTAATCTTTTAAATAAGAGCCGCAGCCCGGCAGCATTGTTTGCCCAAAACCGAGGGGACCCAGCGAAGACCACACTGAAAAGGGGAAGGGGGCGACCGGGGGCTGGAGGCGTCGCATTGTGGCAGGAAAGCCGAGCCTAAAACCAACAGTATTAGAAATCTAATAGCTGCTGTGGAGGCAGACGGAGCCGAGGTCTGACCGCGGCCGGCGCTCTCTGGCCTCACCTGACGCCGCCGTCAGCCTGGCTCGCCACGTGCATTCACTGCTTTCATCTGCATCGCGGCACTCTGGATAAAAGCCTCTGTGTTTATGGCCATTTTCCTTTTCTATGCACTTATTGATCCCTTTTCAGCATGTTTTTTTTTTTTTTTTTCAAATTTCAGCTCAAACAGCATTACAGAGGCGCATTTTGAAATGGCAACGCCGTGTATTGAGGGAGACGCAGGGAGGCAATAATAACAGCTGCGTGTGTGTCTGTGTGCGTGTGTGTGCGCGTAAAACAACAGCGTCCTCGCGCAAGCGAACGTACGCATCACACGACGCCGCGAAACCTCCGTCGCGAAAAGACTCGTCGCCCGCGGCCTCGGCTTTGTGTTTAATTAGGCGGGATATTTTTTGAACATTTCACAAGTGGAAGGAAGTCTTTTTGGAGTCGCTCCCTCTCTCTCTCTCCGCTTTCTCGTCAAGTGGTTGTTAATGGAGAATGGCTGCTCGGCTGCCGACACCTTCTGCTTCGTAATGAGCGCCTTCCTGTGCGCCGCGGCCGCATGAAGCGAGGGCGAGGAGCCCTGAGAGCAGCAGGTATAGGAGCGTCGCGTACGTCTTTGTCTCCTGAGCCATAGAAACGCAGCGAGGCAGCGCCGCCCCGGCGACTAATTGACTCCCGGGTCAGGGCCACATGATAGCAGGGCTGCTGGGAAACGTAAAGGGATACGGTTTCCGCCGCAGGGAGCTGCCCGTGTGACGGGGTGTGCGGCGGCGTGCCTCTCCAGCGCCGCGATCGCCCCGCGCGGCTCACGGCTGCCGCTTCGCTTCGACAGTCGCGCACATCAGCCTGTTAACGACGACCTCCGAACGATGTAACACCACTATTTATGCAGGCGCTCTTTGGCTCGGTGCCGCCGGGAGGAAATAGAGAGAGTTTGAACAACAGGGAATCCTTGAGGCAAAGCAGTGCTTTAAGTGTGTTCTTTAATAACGGGGGGTTAATGTGTGATTCCAGTTTTACAGGTGTGCACTTAGCGCAGTACTTCCTGAAATGTGTCCTTGCAGCAGCTTTTTCGCTGCTGGTTTTAGAGGTTAGCATCACTGAAGAGCGTTTTATTAGCAGCGGTGGAGTCATCTGGACACAAAGAGGAGCGGGTGGAACACGAACGCTGCTGTCCCACATTTACACACAGTCAGCAGCAGCTCGCGTCCGTCCGTCCGTCGTCTAGAGGAGCAGAAAAGAAAAGCGCCAGATTCCCTCAGTCGCTCCGCTTTTTGGCCTGCGTCGGAGCCTGACCCTCCCGCGTGACCCTTCCCCTCCTCCCGGAGACAACACTCTTGACCCGCTGCCCCATTGTTTTCCAGCGGGGACGGATGGGGAGCTGCCTCCGCCGCCGCGATCCTTCACTCAATAGCCGCTCCATCTGTTGACTGCGTGACTCCGGGTTACGAGCGGGGATTTCGCTCCGTCTGTGCAGGGTGTGAAAGGAGCCATCTCAGGGGCCTTTCTGAATAGGGTTTTTTTTAAAAACGGCAGTCGCAGGGTGGTGCGATGCCTCTCACACCCGCCCCTTCTCCCCGTGAGCGTCCCGACCCAGCCGGCTGGGTGTGTGCGGGATCAGAGGGCCCCATTGTGCCTGTTCACAGGACCTTAGGCATCAGGGTCACCTTGTCTCCACACATCGCTGGCCTCGGTGGCATTGTTTGCATGGTGTGTGTGTGTGTGTGTGTGTGTGTGTGTGTGTGTGTGTGTGTGTGCGCACGTGTGTGTGTGCGCACGTGTGTGTGTGCGCATGTGTGTGTGTGTGTGTGTGTGTGTGTGTGTGTGCGTGTGCGCGCACGTGTGTGTGTGTGCGTGCGCACGCGCGCAGACCAATGCATCATGGGGACGAGGGCAGAGGCCTCGACTGCGGGGACGTTTATCTAACATCTCTGCCGATTGGGTGAAAACCAACCGGCGTGGGCCTTCAAAGAACATGGCAGACAGAGGCCGCGCAGGTCAGACGGCTCTCATCGAGCACGGAGGCTCCGCCGTTGTCGCTTTCTGTCGTTTTTCTTAGAGAGAGGAGAGGGAAAAGCGAACATTTTGGAAAACATTACCCATGTTTTGTCTCTGGCGATTTTTCCAGTCGCCATCTCTGGAAACTGGGGAAGAAGGCGGCTGTGGACTCCGGGGGCCGACCTGTGCTGCTCGCCTTCTGTAACGGGGGATATTTGTGAACAAAAACCAGAATCTGTGGCTGTTTTGACAGCTGGTTCACCTTCAGTAATTAATGTTGAAATTACAGTCTGCCAGACATTTGTGCTGAGGTCTTCTGTCTATCTGTGTGGGAGTTGTTATTTGGCATTTCCTCTTAAGTGAAAATAAGCAGCATCCTGCCCTCTGGGATGTTTTTTCGGAAAAGCATTCTTTTATTGCGATGCAGGTTCAAATATTTATGCATATTTATCACGGCTATGCTTTTATATACTTTTTTCTTGTTCGCTGCCTTAAGTTGATTTTGACAGTGCAAAGAATTTCAGCTTCTGTGTGATTGAGTCCTCTTTGTTTAGTTTGTATTTAATGGGGGGGGTTCAGCTCCTGCCATGTTTCCTGTTCCATGGCTTTATCACAGAGCCACAGTTGCCTCAGCTTTACCACCGAGGCCCAAACCCCTCAGCTGTCACAGGATGTCCTCAACACACCTTTGCCTCCGTTAAGATGATTAAAGCAGCGATCGCGTCTCCTCATGTCTCCCGCACGTGTTTCACCTCCACTTTTTTTCCCCCCTCGGGCTGAGAAAAGACGCCGAACAACGGTATCAGATAGGAAAGCAGGCGGTCGGTGCCGGCTTGGAGCCCCCCCCCCCCCGCCAGATGAGACAGACTTTGAGGCGGAGGGGGTTGTTGAGTGAAATGAGCGGAGGTGGAAAACTGCAGTGACAGCAGAATGAATAAATTGAAAAATTCTCTCATTGTAAATTGACTATCGCTGGTGACAAACGATCTGATAGGCGAGCGGGCCCGGGTTTCCGACGCATCCGTCCCAATAGAGCTGTGAATAACTGGTCTATCTCCACACTGCTTAGCACTGGCCCCGCACTTAATAATTCATACAGTGTGAAATATTTTCCCTGGTACAGATATGCCAAAGAGCTGCCGCCAGCAGGCAGGGGCGGCGAGGGGGGTGTCCCTGCGGTGCTAATTTGGGGGACGGTGACGTGCACGGATTTCTAAGGGGGCCGTAGTTTATGGGAGATGCATCAGACACATTTGCTCTGTCTGTTACTGGAAGGAGCCGAGCTGCCGGAGACGCCGAGCGGGCGAGCGGGCGAGCGAGAGAGAGCGCAGATGACATTTAACTCACGGGTGATCTGCCGGGATGTGGGAACCGAGAGGAGGAAGACATTCAAGCTGACTGAACACAGTCATCAGCGACTGTTGGGACAAAGGGAGACTGTGAACCTGCTAAGTAGATTTCGCTGTTGGGCCCCTGTTCGCGTTCGCGGTCGCAGGTGTCTGCGGATGCTCGGCCTGCGTCTCCGCTTTCCGCCAGGCGACTGCTTTAGGCTCCATCAGGGGTTCGAGCAGCCAAAGCAGCTCGTTCGCTCCCCGACCTTATTGTCCCCCTGCATTCATGGCGCTGAGCTCCCACCACCTTATTCTCCGCGGCCAGAAGAGCGTTCACTCGCATGACCGTGTGCAAATGTGTGCAGATGCGTTCTCGCCTGCAGCCGTGTCCACGTGTGTCGTTTCTGTGCAACAGTGTTGTGCGTTTCTTTTTTTTTTTTCCCTCTTCCCCCGTCTCGTTCCGCAGCTCAGTCCTGTACAAACTGGGTTTTTATGGCTCGCATTGAGGCCCTGATACCAATTATGCAAACTATTAAAAATTTAAGGAGGACAGTCTTTTATAATTTAATCCTAAAGTAATAGATTCTATTAAAAATGCATGAGAGGAGCTTTATAGATGGAGCTAGAATTAGTGTCTATCAAAGACTCCAGTCAAGGATGCAGGGGAATAGGCAGCAGGAACGGCCGTATTGCCTCATTATTCAAAGAGGATATGATTACCATAGAGCAGGAGTCCCTGAGAGCCGAGGCGGACCTCGCTGGACACCGTGGTCACAAAGAGGAGGGGGGATGTCTGATGGATATTTGGTGGATTTAAACTAGTTTCAGGTTTTCTTCCGCTAACTTTCACAAACCGGACTTCAAAATGGCGCCAGGTTGGCTGCGATTTCAGGCGTCCCGCTCCTGCTCCCTGTTGTTTCGCTTGAGATTGTTTAGTCTGGTCGTTGTTGAAGGCGCACAGAGGGTGTTCAAGCGTGAAAGCAGGAAGCCGGCAGAGTTGCAACTTAATGGCTCATGCAGCGCCCGCTCCCTGGACAGGTGAAGAGCAGCTTTAACAAGGCAAACGCCGCCGCGCCGTTTAGACGTTCCAACTCTTCTGTCCTTTCCCTGCTCCGCTTCGTCGCAGGCAGGCGAGCTAAACAGTTTTTCTGCATGGCAGGTTACACGCGGCACCAGATAGCAGCGAGTTTCACTCTGTTGTCACTTGCTTCAATAATTACACACGGGGAACGGCTGCGATTCACATTCGGAGGCAGCTTCTGAACAGACTCGGCGGTTTTTAATGTGCTGCATCAAGAGGATTGAAAAAGCCAATATAAATGGAAGCCTCATGAAGCTTATATGGATTTAAAGTTCTGCCTCAGAGGTAAATTCCTTGCCTTTTTGATGTAATGGCTGCCTGTTTATGGAATAAATCCAATGAGCTTAATCGATCATCTTCGTGGAAAGGTCAAGAGGAGAAGCTCTGGTGTTTGAAGAGCTTATCCCGTGGAAGGCTGCCAGAAATGTGACACCTTCTCATGAGTGGGCGGTGGCAAGCAGATTAGTGACGGACAGGGTGGCCCAAGGGGACGATTTAGGGAGATTCAGCTCCAAAATACAATATCGGAGAGGGAGGAAGATGAAATTGTAAGCTGCAGCCTTTACTTTCTGCTCTATTTTTGACTGAGAAACATATTAGATAGATTTCAAGAATTTTAAAAAGGCAAACGGGAACCAAATGGTCCCAGTTGGTGTCGAGCGGTGGGCAAAAGTTGACCGGTTATCACCTCCTGTCCGCGCTTCGCGGTCGACGTTGCTTGGAGTTACCAGCCGGTTTCGTCCCTCTGCAGTCTAATCTAATCTGGAGTGGGTGACTGTGGGCAGCATCTGTGCTCCGAGTTAAAATAGGGCTTTCTCTCCGCCTAATCCTCTATCCAGGGATCACTCAGTAGGGTGAAGACAATTACCATCCTGCTTTCTCATGCTAATGGAATCTCTAACTAGATCTTACAGCAAGAGGAAAAAATAGATAGAAGAAGAAGGGAGGCAGCGACAATGGCGCAGAAAGATGACCCAACTAAAATAGGTTTTTAGATTACCATTTAATTATTGATAGAGACCCAGTTGTAAGGCCTAAGGTCAGGATTTGGAGAGCATTTTCCCAGAATGGGGATGGATTACCGAGTTCTTCTGGCGAGTGCATGTTCGGGGTGTCGGGTCAGAAAGTTGCGGATTGATGTCACCGACATATCAGCAGCTGTGTGCCAGGTGCTCTGCCTCTCACCTTTTTATCACCTGCCTCCAGCAAGGTGTCTGGAGTGGTTTTAAATTGCATTAATATGCAGGAATTTATAGATTACCTCCCTTGGCATTTCTGCAGGGAGGGGATGAGAGTATTACAGTCTCCATCTGCACTAATTACAGGGTCTTGGCAGTGTTACCTGTCTCTTGTGAAGGACAAACCAAGGCACCGAGCAGCAGCAACGCAGAGCAGAAGGAGCTCATCTGCCGGGGAGTCTTCAGGAAGAGGGATGTCTCTGGGGAATTTTCTCTCAGATGTGTTTGATGTGTTTGGAACCTTGACTATGATAAAAAAAAAAGTCCACGCTAGCAACATCAATAAGCTAAATGACTTCATCCAACTTGTCTCCTCCAAAGCTAACAGGCTTTGCGGTGATTTCGGTGACAGTTGCACATTCACCGGCGCTCTTAAAGTTGAGGGTATCAGCATATATCTCCCGGTGGAGGCTGGAATGGACTGTCTCCAGTGTGTCGGCGAACCCAAAGTCGTTTTAGGTGTTTTAGGAGGCGCATGCCAGCAGCCTTCCCCTTTGATGTATAGTATAGTTGTGAAGCCTGAAGCAGAAAGTCTTTGGTCCGACCAATAAATCACAGGAGCAACGAAATGTATCAAAAATCCTTGAGAGGGAGGAGATAATCAGTCCACGTGTGCTCTTATCTCCGCGGTGACCTCGCTGCTCGGCCCTCTCTACGGCCGGTCACACGCGTTGATAACAGGAGTCCGTATCATTTAAATCATCACACGTCCACTTCTCCACTGACTCCAGAGAAGACAGCGGGTCGGCGTCATTGAACCCGTCCACGCCGTTCAAACCCGTCCTCGCCGGGTCGTCGGGTTTCTGCATCGACTCCACTCGCAGCCGGTGCAGTTCGCCGCAAACTTCTCCGGCTTTTTGTGGCCGCCTGTCAGTTCGTCAGACGACATCTCAGACGACTGCTGCACGAACATCTTGCTGCTGTTGGCGCCATCTGTCCCTTTTAGCCAGCAGGTGATTACCAACCGCAGACTCACCTCCCACTCCGTCCAGTTGGATTCCCTCTTGCTGGCATGGTCGGGCCCACGTTGAAGAGGAAGCAGGACGACAACAGCTGGAGAGGCTGCCGAGTCCCAGGGATGTGCAGGATGTGCAGAGGAAAATGCCTCCCGTCTCTTCACCTACTGTAGCTTAGCTGTGAGCTGTCATGTCATCCTCTCTTTTATAGTCCCTAATATCCAGGAGAGCAAAAAGGCTTTGTCACACTTCAAATATATCAAATGAGATCAGTGTCAACATTTCGACGGCGTACTATTTGATTGCCTCGTGGGCTTCGCAACACAGTAATGCTATGCATGACTGGCTACTGGATCCGTGACACCCTCCGGTGAAAGATGGCGCCGTCGTCCTTTGGTCCATGTGAATTGGGGTCACCTTAGGCCCCGCAGAGAGCGATGCTTGTAGTCAGGCTTCAGCAAGCAGCAGAAGAAATCACATTCTTTGGATTTAATTATATTCCATTGATTTATTGAACACTCATTAATACGCATACATTTGGAGGCAGGGCCATTTTGCATGAAGGCTTTCTACCCCCCCTTTTCCTCCATCGCTCTCTCTCGCATGCTCAATCCATTTTATCGTAAATTGACATAAGCCTTTCTTTGAAGTTCAGGAGCCAAGCCGAGGAATGACAGCACAACAAACAATGAACAAAACGCAAAAAGACAATGAACACTGTTTGAATATTCAAGCGAGCCACCGTAGGACGGCTAGCGGAAAAAAAGAAGCCTTGTTTTATTGTTGTTGTGTTAAGCTGTGAATGGACCTGTCTGGGACAATAAAGGATTGTGTCACGACGGGATAAGAAATTTTGCAATATCAACAATGCTATACAAATGGTGTGTAATAAGGTTTACTGGGAAAGTATAAATCTTAGCGTGAAAACCAAGAAAGCACAGCTCGTTTTTCACGTTTGGCTGAAGTTCGCGTGGAGGGGTTTGTTTGATTTATGTGCGGAAGTCTTGTTTGCTAAGGTTGCGTCTGCAGCAGAAAATCTCTGTGTGTAGAATCTGTTTTGTAGAAGGGGGAACTTCAGCTTTTAATGTGGCTGCGTATCTGTGATCAACATCTGCGGTGAACTCCGCAGCTAGCCTTCACCATCTGTTCAGCATGTCAAAGCGTTCCGAGCGCTTCTTTGTGAAACTGGTGTTGGGTGACAACTGATGCCGCTGCCCTGCAAAACAATGCAACAAAGGTGGTGCGTCTCCCCGCTCTGCCTGACAATCTGGAGCCCAAAGTCCCTGGCGGCCAACAGCACAAGCGCAGACTGATCTAAGGCGTTAGACTACCTGAAAGTAGGTTTAGTGTGTAATGAGCGTGGAAGCACAGGCGTGTTGGTGTTTACAGTGCAAGAGACACAAGGTTTTATATCACATGTCTTATTCGAAGCTTTCAAACAATGACTTTTAGACATAGCCTGTGGTTCACTTCACAAGACAATGTCATGTTATTTCCTAATTAGCTCCAAGACGAGCAACGATGAGCATTTAGTTGCATGGTGAATTTGCATTTACACATAATCCGTGCGTGATCAGGGAGTTTCCATGCACTAGTAGATGCACAACTGAGCGTCAGACACTTACAAAGACGCACACGTGACCTTTCAGAGGACGGGGGACTCTGGAGGTTTTCCCAGCATCGCAGTAGATGTGCAGTTTTTTTCCTCACTAGCTTGGGTGGCTAATAAACACTTAAAAGCCTCATATTTTATTGCCAAGCCTCGCAAGAAAAGGCGTATGTTGTGAATCGCAGGGAGTAAAATCAGGCGAGCTGGGCTCCAGCAACAAAAACTTTTCTAGGTAAGTACAGAATAAGTACAGACCAATTCTAGACTTTATCATTTGCAGATCAGGCAGAAATATGGTGAAAGTATGGTTTAATTCACTAAAATAACAATAATAATATTGGTTAATTATAGGATATTTGACATTTGCAGCTCCACTACTACAGTAACACACTCGCACACAGATTCAGCTTCTGTGCGACTTCAAATCCAAATGTAATATTTGCTAGTGCTCAGGTCTCTGCATTCTGAGCGTAGCTGTCACATACTGTAGCCGTAACAGCCCTGTGCGTTGGGAGCCCGTTATTTACCATTCATCAAACCTAGCCCGGCACAAAGATGCAGCAGTTGGCTGTGAAGTCAATTAGTCCTCATTGCCGTTCCGGGGCTGACATTAGCCTGGGCAGGCATGTTGTGATTAGAAACGACAGACAGCGCGCTGCTGTTGGACTGCCAGACATTCCTCACCCTTCATCCCATGGGTGAAGCTATTGAAGCTGACTGGAATATGGAAAGCTAACGGCTGAGTGTTTTTGCCAAGATGCCCTTCATCTGCACAGAAACCTATTATAAATACAAGCGCACAACAAACAAGGCTGTTTAAAGCCCAATAACAGCGACGCGGGGCATCGTATATATAAGACACAGCTGCCAATATGTTATTCCGGCACTGTATATCACAGCGGTGAAGCCTAAACTGTAGGCTTTTACACACAATGGCCTTTTGTTGTACAGGTTATTTATTGTGCTGGTGTGAGCTTGTGCAGAGCTGGTGGGTGAGTGCATCCAGGGGCTTGTATTGTTAGGGAATCAGTGGCTCTTGTTTGCGGAGCTGGGAGGGTTTGTTAACAATGCCTTTTTTATGTCCCCGCGTGCGCGCCTGTCGCCCAACGTCCCCTTCACCATTTTTGTTGGTGCGTCGTTATGTGGCGGGTGCGTGGACCGGGGCAGGCGAACATGAACCGCCGCGTCCGGAGCCCGGCGGTCTCCGGTACCAGGCGCCCGCATGTGCTTTGAATATACGGTGTGAGTGTCAATTATACTCGTACGCATGTGTGGGAAGTGCAGAGCTGGGGTTTTACCGCCGGCCCTTTCCTAATGGAGCCTTTCACTCTCCCTCCATTCATGTGACGGTATGGTGGCGGAGAGGGGGGGGGATTAAGGGGGTAGAAGCAGTGCCTTGTTAAAGAAAAAGAAAGGGTTTGAGTGTGTCGATTGGATTAACTTGTTTGGGCTTATTAAGAGGGGAGACACAGCAGCTTGTTAAAAGCACGGCATGGGGCATCCCACAGTGAGACAGCAGGGTCACCATTCAATTAGGCCCAAGCGCCGCCTCCGCTCATTGTGGCGGCTGTCTGCCAGTCTCCCGGACCACGGCTGCTCCTGCGCTGGGGGCATTTCAGCTATCATGCTATAAAGGTTAATGGAAATCAGTGTGGGAGACTATTAGCTAAGAAAATCATTTTTAAAGCAAATAATTGAACCTCAGAAGAATCAGCAAAGTCAAAGTTCCCTTTCTTTTATTTACCAGTGTGGCTCCTGGACAAACAGAAATAGCTTTTTTTTTAGTTTCTCATTTGCCAATTAAGAAAAGTCAGACAGTTCCAAGCCCCAGTATCAGCCACCGCCTTCTTAGCTTCACCTGGAGCCTGCACGGCTCACCCGTGACCACCCTGCCTCAGGCGGCTTATCTGCGCACACAGCTTTGGACTCGGGGAGACGTCGTCTCCGATTCCCTGCGCAGTTTAGGAAGCTTTTAACTAAGGAACAGGCCCGTGCCGAGCCCACCGCCTCTTGAGTCCGGCTGATTCCCTCATCTCTTGGGGATCTTCCGCCCCCGTCGCGGGCCTCGCGGTAGCAGGAGGGGAGGGAGCAGATAGACATCCTGGCTTTTGAGATATCACCACACCGGTGTAATAGGAGACCTGTGAGTGGATTTGATGAGTGAGTGAGGAGAAGTTCTGCGAGCGTGTGTGTGTGTGTGTGTGTGTGTGTGTGTGTGTGCGTTTGTGCTCACACACATTCTCCGGCACCTTCACGGGGCTTGACCCGGGCATGACAGGCTGTTTTATGGCAGCTGCGTGACGGGTCACAGGTTTCTGGTTTGGAGATAATTTCCTGCCACTGATAGACATCTGCTAAGTAGCACAATGACCTAATGGGAGGAGATGAGAGGGAACGGAGGGCCACGACAAACAAGCCAACGACTTGCTTCTTCTGCGGTGCTCTTAAAGGCAATAATAGAAGAAAATTGGTTCTTGAAATTGAATTGGGGGAAAAAAGTGCATCTCTTTCAGTAAAGTATAATGCCTCCGAATACATTTGGTGAGCAGCAAATGGAGAAAAATGGAGGGTAGTTACACGATTGTCTTTCATTTCAGAGAGGGGAAAACTGTGGAGGTATCCCCCTGTTAAGACCAGCTTTTAGTCTCAATCTGCACCATGTGTCCCTTTTCTCTCCCTCAACCACTATCTTTTAACAAATGGACCGTGAGGATGGGCTCGTTGTGAAATTAGTATCCTCACAGAGAGGACACAGAGAAAGGATTATGTGAATAGCCAGTAATGAGCTCAAAGTGCCAGTGTGTTTGGGCCAGGCCTGCCTGTGTGCGAGAGGAAATGGCACCGCAAGCGACCTTTTTTGCTCAAGCACCTGGCGAGAAATAGAGTGGCCCCTCTCCTCCATCTGCAGCGTGTGTGTGTGTGTGTGTGTGTGTGTGTGTGTGTGTGTGTGTGTGTGTGTGTGTGTGTGTGCGCGCGTGTGCGCGCGTGTGCGCGCGTGTGTGTGCGTGTGTGTGTGTGTGTGTGTGTGTGTGTGTGTGTGTGTGTGCGAGAGACTCAGAGAGTGAACTGCAGAATTAACAAAACATTCAGAGTCCAGAAATGTAATCTGCGTTCTTTTATGTGAGGGGATCGTTTCTGGTGACCGGGCCGACGGGCTCATGCTAAAAGTGTTGTGTGCTGCTCCCGCTGATGCTGTTTAAAAATACACATTGGACTCGGAGCGTTAAGTGCGTTAGACAGGCCTGAGGTCAGATTTAATGTCAGGTGTAAAATGTCTTGTTAAATCATGTTTTTTTTGAAGGGTGAAGATCTGAATTGTGTGGAGGGATGATGCATTTTTCCTGTTATCACCTGCTGCTGAACTATTCAGAGTCAGGAAGTCATTCAAGGCTAATTATAGGCAGAAACACTGTCTACATTGACAGTTACACTGTTTATATCCTCCTATGTTAACTAATAATGTTTTCTATTAGCGTTTTACTCTCTCTGTGGAGAGTAAGGGGAGGATTTTCAACACTAAGTTTTTTTTTATTGTTGCATTGGCATTTTCTCATTTTTAAAAGTTCTGATGGAGGTCTGTTGCTTTTGCTGCTAACATGTTTGATGTATATTCTGCCTTGTTACTTACAGTAAATGAGCAGCAGCAGCAGCAACGGACGCTTTATGAGCGGCCGTTCATTTATCTCGTAATCATTCTAATTGCTTTCTTTCATATTGAAATGATAATCTATGAAACTAAGTAATGGACTGGTGGCAGGTGGCTAAATGTTCATTTAGTGATTCACTGGGAAAATAAATAACATGGGACAGGCCTGTGACAGACGCATGAGAAATCATTTTTCAATAATCTGCCACGCATCGTGGCAGGAGATGCTGGCGCTGACAGCGCAGATGAAATATTTGCCTCTGTTCTTTGTTTTAATATGGGCCGAGACCGGCGCAGATGGAAACGACACTGTTTCATATCGGTGCTTTTTGGACGAGAGGCTCAAACGCGCGCGGGGCTGGAATTAAAGCTGCGGCGCTTGATGCGGAGACAGCGGTGCTTTTTAGGTGAGAGCGGGCCTCTGAAGTGTTGTACGCGCCGCAGTAAGAGCACGTTTCCTGGAAACCAAACAATATCCGCTAAGTGAACAATAGAGGAGTGAATCTCGATCCTTATCATATAAAAACACTTTCTGGACCTAAACGGTTTGCTTTAGCTGTTCCCATCTGGCGCACAATCCAAGTAGGAGACTTTGTAATCAGTCATCATTGTGCTATGTGACATTGGTATGTTGCTGATGAATGATAGCCTCCATGCTACTCGATTGTTGAGGATTCTTAGTCGGGCGGTTGTGGGTTTTCTTTCCTTCTATATATAAATATATATATAAAGTGTGTCCTGTATTTCCACCGGGGCTCTGATGGGCTTTTTGAGAGGAAACTAGCAGCAACTGGCTCCCGGTTCCTGAGCGAAGGTGGCTGTGGGGAAAGTGGGAGTGTGGAGCTGGAGATTTATGGCCTAGAGGGAGATTGATTAGCGCCGTCACTAGCCCTGATGTACGCTTGGCAGCCCCCCCCCCCCCCGAACCATTGCATTTGCTCACACGTGCGCACACACACACATGCATCCAGACACACACATGCCGCCCGCTCCCCCGGGCCTTTCCTGACAGTCCCCCAGAGCTGTTGCATGTTAAGTTGTAGCAGACAGACTGCTGTTTTCTCAGCATTACCATTTTTTGCTGTCCATAGATAACGCCATCAATCACCAAACGCACGCTGCCTCGGCAGAGCAACGCGCCCGGGTGCCGCTGCCTTCGGTGTGTGTGTGCGTGTGTGTGCGCGCGTGCGCCCGCGTGTTTGGAGGAGGGTTTCACAGACAGGAGACGCGCTCGAATGGCCGCGTGGATGTGCTGTGTGAAGCTGCAGCGTGACTGGGCCGGACTGTGCTCTGGGCCCGTGTCAGCTGTGCAGCCCCGGTGCAGGTGTGCGTTTATCATTCGGCACACGGCGCTCTGAGAGGCGGGCAGCTGTGGGCACGCGCTCTCAATTAAATTCTGGGTGAGAAACCAAGGCCGCCGGGCCCGGAGGCGGCTCCCGCCGGCTCGCCCGCCGCCGCCGCCGAGCTTCGACCTCAAATGGCTCCGCTTAACTCACTCAGCGTTCCTCTCTTTGTCCCCCCCCCCCGTCTTCTTCTGCTGCAGGTTGGCCGCAGAACTCCCCCGGCTGTAGTACTGTGCCCGCCTCGCCATGCTGGCCTGTTTGCAGAGGAGGCAAAACCCTCCATCCCAGCACCCGGTGTGTGTCAGCAAGACCCTGGAGCCGCCGCAAGCCCTCGGGCGAAAATGTAAGTTAATAAAGTGGCCTGGGAATGCCCAGCGCCTCCAAAGCTAAAGCTTGTGTTTGCCGTCTGTGTTTTATCTAATTATCCTGGTAATTGATAGAAACTACTGATCAACACTGACTGTGAGCAAGTGGTGGAAAACAGACTTTCGGCTTTCAGTTGTTTGTCTTTGTGTTTCCTTACTTGTCTGAGGAATTCTAAACAGTTTGGGTCCTGCTGCTCTCGGGCCTTGGATTAGCGCGTTGTTTGGCTATTCTTTGCGAGGGGACTGTTTTGCTGTGCTGATTGTGCAGTCGTGGCAACAGGGCCGAACAGACAGTGTGTAACGTGCCTCGCTGGCCCTGGGTGACCCTGAGGGTCTGTAAACATTTACAGTGTCTGGCCCCGGCTCTGCCGGCCGCCTGTAAAGCATGACAGCTGCTCTGTTTGTTCCCCAAGCACCACCCTCTGTCCACTCACAAAATGGTGTAAAGGGACGCGGATGAGCCAGGGTTGAAAACGCTTTTGCAGACCTGGCAAAACGGGTCCCGGCTAGTTCAGGATTAGGAAAAGCTGCAGCAATAAGGTATTCCCAACAAATGTTTCTCCCCAGTTTTGCCTTTTTTCCCCAGAGAAAGAAAGGTCCTTTGCTTTTCGAATGCCACTAGTCTTTGGAGGCCTTGGCAGGCTACGAGCTAACGCAAGCCGATTAAAAGGACTGGCTGGATGGAAAGCAGGGGAGCAGGAACCTAGCAGTTTTTACCTCAGCTTAAAGAGGCTTAGAGGCAAAAGCAGGCGGTGCGCTTCAGCATCAACCTGTAACCAGCTCAGGGAAAGGCCTTAAAGGCGCTCTGATTGGCTGTGGGCGAAGAGCCGCTCGTGTTCTTTCTCACCGCCTCACTGACCAATTAGCTGCTTCCCAGTTTAACCCCGATCGCCTCCTGTAAGAGGAAAGCCACGGACAACAAAGGTGTTGCCCGGCGCGACCTCCGAGTTGTTTTGGCTCGTCTTTAAGGACGTTTCCTATGGAGCCGCTTTTGGTGGTGGTGGTGGTGGGGGGGGGTTGCTATGAATAAACAGCTTCGGGTACATTTGGAAGGAGAACCTCTGAGGAATGCTGAGTGGGGTTCAACCGAGCCCACTAATGAGGTTTCAGAGAGAAGTGAAAGAAAGGACAAAGACAAACTGTGCAAAATAGAATTATAGAAGGTAAAGATGAGGGGAGAGGGAGAGGAATGGAGGGAGTCATCGTAATCAATTCCCTCCTTCCAATTTTGCAGGATTAGTCCGCTTCCTCTCGAGGTCTTTTATTGAGGAGCAGCCAGTGGGAGTCAGGACTCAAATCAATAGAGAAAAAGAACAGTGTCCAGTCTTCCTCCGCTCTCCCTTTTACTGACCCCCTTCGTCTGACTCCCTCTCCTCCTCCACCTGTTAAATCTTTTGATTGAAGGACTACCGCAGGACTGACTTGAGGTTCATAATGAGGATGTTTGAACATAATAGCCTCCTTTCTGTCCTTGGAGGGGGGGGGGGGGGTGCAAGTGTTGGATTTCCACCGCCGTGCAGTTCTTGGCCTCAATAAGCCAATTGTTCTTCCAGGCCTAGAACGAGTGCAGAAAGGCAGACGATGGGTCTGGCTGCAGGAGTGGACACACTCAGGTCAACATGCTAAGCAGGTCCCCATGATTAGTTGTTTGTGGCCTATAGCTCATGCCAACATAAGCGAGGGTGGGGGGTAAGATGACCTGAGCGCCCAACAGGAGGCTGAAGGCTTGAATACACCCCCATCACAGAGACAGAGGGAGTTGAAGCACAGGAGGGGGACTATCTGGCAGGGAGGTGGAGGTGAGCTGTGCAATTTTTATCATCTTTCCCGTGTGTGTGTGTGTGTGTGTGTGTGTGTGTGTGTGTGTGTGTGTGTGTGTGTGTGTGTGTGTGCATTTGGAGCATTTGGGACGAGAGGGCGAGAGGGGGTTTAGAAAAAGCCCCTGCATGCAGATGCCGAGTGGCTGCACAGTTCATTGATGCGACTCCCATTAAAAATCCCTCATACCCTCAATAAAAAAGGACTTAACTGGCTCTACCATCAGCTGGAAGCGTTCAGATCGGCTCGCCAGACAATCAATTTCCCCCAAGCGCACGGAGCTTAGCGGGAGAAACGGGAGGCGGAGAGCGGGATGTTTCCATTATCACAGCCCGCTCTCTGTCTGGGCTCGGGGGGCGAGGGTGGAGGTGGGCGGGGGGCGGGGGTGGGGGGCGAGCTACTGTAGAGCGGGGAGAAAGCAGGGAACGGGAGTGGGAGACGGGCAAAGACAGACAAGTGGGTGAGGAGAGAGAGCAGCGGAGAGCGAGGGAGAGAAGCTGGCTTTTCAAAAAGCCATTGACCGCCTGCCCTTAAAAATATCATATTGGATTAGCCTCACAGGGGCGGCCTTTTGATATTTTTTTCTTTGGCCGCAGAATTAAAAGGAGCGCAGAGCATTACTTGAATTATAAATCATAGGCACTTGCTTTCTCTGCACCCAAATTCTGTGCATATGTGGCTGCACTCTCCAGCGCCAGCCCCTGTCATTTTTAATTAAATCCCCCCTTATGGGTGACATTTGTAGCCGCCCCCCCCCCCCCCCCCCCCCCCACGTCTCTCCACCACTGCCCTAGATGGAGACATGAAAGGCAGAGACGGCCGGCGAGCCAGGGCCTCTCATCATGTTGTGCCCGAGAGAGAGGGCACCCATCCAGAGAGATGAGAGAGAAATGCCCCGGAGGGGGAGCGGGGTGAATGGGCGCCGCTGACCCCTGTCACCCTCGGCCAGCGGCGCCCCCCACCCCCCCGTCGCTGCCCATCCCTCTTCTTGATCACCGTCCTCCGCTGTGGGTCCGACGGGTCCGGGGAGCAGGTCTGAGTCCTTTTCCCCGAGGGGAGAGGGAGGTGCAGGTCCGGTGACGACCAACGCCCCGCCAGCGACCTGCCTCGTCCCCGGCCCAGACAGCAATTAATCTGCCACATGTCAGCGGAAGAATAACAGGTCCACAATCTCTCAACTGGCTGCTTGATATGAGGTTGTTTGTGCCTGGCTGTTTTCCAAATAATATGTTTCAGCAGGTTTTCATTTGTTTATTCATCACTTGGCTGTTTCCTTCGGCCTGTGTGACATTCTTACACTGGCTGCGCGTGTTCCTGTTCTCTGTCCAGACCCACTGTGGGTTCTGTCCCAGTAACCACACACTGCTCCGACCGTGGTGTTCCCTCACGTGTGCAACCTCAACCGGCTACACAAATGCAACAGCGATTTAGCGCGTGTTGTATTTGCACTGCGAGGACTCGTGAGGGGGTGAGATCGCTCTTGTCTCGGTCTAAATGCCTCTTCTAAGCCGTGCTCAGAACGCTCACGTGCGCGCGCACACGCAGCCGCGACGCCGTGCGCCGCCGCCCCGGACGCCCCGAGGTGCCAATCAGCCAGGTGCAGATGAGGAGCTCCCGCGGGCCCATATCCCCGGTTCATGCGACGTCGGGGCGGGTTCAGCCCTCCTCCGGCTTGATCGACAGAGACAACCCGGCCCTGTCACACACAGCCTCAGGACATGACACGGAGGTTCACCTGGGGATTGTAGTTTTCCTAATAGCCCTGTGCCTCTGCAGGCACAGCTGCCAGAGCCATTAGTCTGCTTTGCTTTTAGCTCCTTCCTAAGCTGCACCACCGGCGAGGGAATATGTTCAGGTAATGACCTCCAGCCACATCTTGTCCGCCGTTAGCCAGCGCAGGACGTACAGTGGGGCTGGAAACTGAAGCGCGGTACACAGCACTCATCGGCGTTAATGTATAACAACAGCGGGAGCGTTTTCAGTTTAATATTTGAATGTTACGAGCGGCGGCTGGGAAAAGCAACCTTTACCCTGATTGCATCAGGATCCTGGAGGTGGGGGTGGGGGTGGGGGGGCGTAGAGCGGAACGCAGGGAACGGAGTGCAGACGGAGCTGGAGTGAGAGAATCTGCATGCGCTTGACCTTTTCCCGCTGATTGAACCACCTCGCCTTCAGCTCCCATTAGGAATTCCGCAGAGTGCCCACAGAGACTGTCATTATTCCGCAGTCTGCAGCGAGGCAGCAGGGGTCAGGAGGTATTTTTCCACGGTGAAAGGTGATTGACAGTTATCCGCGGCCCCCGCGCCGCCTCCTGGATGGCTACTTATGCAATCTCATTCTGGGGACCACCGGGCTCTGCACGGCTACATGAAACGCGCCGTTCACACTTTCACGGCGTCGCTATATTGCAAACGCGAGTATTATGGACATTACGGAGTATTAATAGAGTCTTGCCTCGCGCGCGCCGCAGCCGCTTCCGCCGTGCCGGCGCCGCGGCGCGGGCAGGCGGCGGATCATTTCCGGCTGGTGGCGTCCAGCGGAGCCGCGCTCCTCCCCTCTGCCCTCGGCCTTCTGCTGCGGACGCAGGGGGGCGAGGCCGTCCCGCTGCCTCGGGAGGTGCGCTCCGGCGAGCGCGGCTCTGCCTTAGCTTCGGTCACAGCGGGACTTGGGTGGAGAAACAGGTTCCTGGTTCCAAAGCCCCGCAAGCTGGCATTTGGGGCGTCCCAGGTGCAAGGCATCGACACCCTCTATCTTCGCCTGCCAGAGAGCGGGGGTGGGTTGGGGGATGGGGGGGGGGGGGGAACAGAGCGTGTCCGCGGTCCCTCGCTGTCCCACAGGAAATGACAAGCAGCCGGTGCCGTGGCGGCGCCGAGCCCACCGCAGACTGGCCGTGAGAGGCGTTCGGGAGGTGTCACACACTCCTGGCAGCCAAGCCACTGTTTTTGTGTATTCTTCTCAGGCAAAACTCGAACTAAAAGTGTCGGCGCGGTCCAACTTTTGGACTTAGAAGAAGAAAGGCTCCATTATCTCTTTTAACAAGATTCCTAGCTTTTAATTACTCTATTTCTGTCCAGTCACTCCGTCCAAGTGATAAAGAGACGGCAGCTCATTGGAAAGTGGGAATGTGAAGTTCTCTGTGACTGTTTAAAGGCTGAGGAAGTATGAAATTAATTGGATCAGAGCGGGTTGTGCAGCCTTGGCTTACTGTACCTACCAAACTGGACCTTCCATTTAAATTTGTTAACGACTAAAATGAGCAAAAACTCCATTCCGATCAATGTGTTTGTTCGGGGGTAAAATGAGAAACGTAGCGCGACAGCACTCGGAGGCCGACGGCCGAGTTCTGGCTTCGGCCGCAGCTCGAACCCGGTCGGGTTCCGTCGCTGGCTGCGTTTTGTCAGCGCGGGTAGCTTGGCCGCGTGCGCGCTGAAATCACCGCTCCCGCGGCACGCTAGCTATGCGGTCTGCGCTCCGCTGTAGTGGGTCCGTCGTCGGTGTTGGGTTGCGGCGAATGACGGGCCTCGACGCCGGTGGGCCGGTTTGTTAACCACCGGTTCTCCTTTACTCCTTTTCCTTAGGTTTAATCACCAGCGTCTGCGTCCGACTTGCAAAGGCATTCTGACATCCTCCTTGTTGCTAAGCAGTGGAAATGCGATTCACAGGTAGATACTGTAATATATGACTTTCCTATACAGTGCGCTGTAAGTACAGTTCCTCTCCTCTCTCCTCTCCTCTCACTGGCATGTGCACTGCAGTGGAGTGCCTTGTTGTCTGTGCAGTGTTAAATATTAATTGGGAATCAGTGGAGGACTTGTCTCCTAAATGATAGAACAGAAGGGCCCAGGCTTGCCTCGGGCAGCCTGCGGGCGCCTTTCTTCTTCCATTTACCTGCAGGCCCGCGCACCAGCACTTCCTCTGGTCTGACAGGCCTGCCCAGACGCCTCCAGCCTCGTCTCATCTCTCCCACTCGCTCCCTTTTTCCTCCCTCTCCCCCCGTCTCTGGTTTCTTTTCTTATCTCTGTGTGCGCGTACAAGCTCTACCTCTGGGGTCCTTTACTTAAGACTGTGTGTGTTTGTGTTGTTACTGTGTCCGTTCGAGTTTGTGCACAGCCGTGAGTGCTGCTGACTCTTGGCTCTACATGTGACCCGTTGAGGAAACAGTGTCACGGCGCGGCATATTCTCTTAAAGACAGTACAGCGAGGGTCTCGCATCAGCCCTTTAGGTCAGGATGTGAACTTGGTTCGTTCCTGGCTGCGTTTCATGTGTGTTTCCTCCCAGAACTGCACAGGCTTTACTGTGTGAGCGTCCCCGCGCTAGTCTCCATCAGAAGACATGGGTCGAGTGGAAGCCACCGGCACCGGCCGCCTCCTGGTGCAGCGGCTAGCTCCAGCTCCCGCTCCCGCTTGACCCGTCCTGCTTCGGTTAATTAAGCGGCAGAGATTGGGTTGTTTTGTTTTTTTAATGGGATTATGCCGTTTCATCGGCTTCGGCGAGGGCGACGCTGCGACGTGGCGGGGCCTGGTGTAAAACGGGAAATCCTCGGGAAGGAGGAGAGCGCGGCGGAGGGGCAGTGATGGGAGGGGAGAGCGGGGGGGCTGGGTTGACTTTGATGCCATAGGAATGAGTGCACAGGCTCGTGGGCACAGGCCTAATGGCACGTGACAGTATCGGCTGGTGTGCCAGTCGCAGCGCGGAGCCACCGCGCTGCTCGTGCTGACTCGGGGTAATTGCTGATAAAGCCCTGCTTTCTAGACCGTGCTGCATGTGCAGCGGGGGCGGCCGGGTGGGCGGGGGGTCGGGTTCTGGGGCCCGGCCTGGGGCCCGGCCCGTCCCACGTCCCACGCAGGCTCAAAACAAGCGCCTACATCCTGTTATCTGTGGACAACTGTGCGCGTTGGCCAGATTTGTGTTGTTGTGTAACCTTGTAATGACGCCTCTTGGAAATAAGGTTGCTTAAACTCCATGGGCTTTTTCCGTTTAAATAAATTTTTGATCAATGAAAACAAACAAAATTGGAGAGAGAGTCTGCTTCAACCTGAAAGGAGCCTCTGTTCACTGTCCTACATTTCTAGGATTCATACTTAAATGCATACATTACTTAAATTCATACTTCTTTTTGTTTGGCCGTTCTGTTTATGGAGTGGCGTGTGTAATGTGAGGTAAACACGTTGGCCCTCTTTGTGTGTTTGTCTACGCGGGGGTCTCACAGACGGCCCGATGCCGCTGGCCTGCATTCCTCTGTGGCTCCAACACAACGAGCCTACGCGGCGGTGCTGTTTGTGCCGGACGCTCAGCTCCATCATCACTAATTAACACGCGCAGCGATCTCCTTCCAGCTCCAGCAGGTCTTATTCGGTTAATTGTAACGTGGAGGACTTGGTGGTCTGCTCTCTCCATATCTGTCTGTTTGCCGTCTCATGAGCTCGTCTCCGGCGTCCGCGGTGGTAATAATGTTTTTAATTCCCCCTGAGAGGCGGTAGGTCCGCCGTGGTGCCAGTGGTGTTAATGGGGCAGGAATGCAGGACGAGGCCTTTCCCACGCTGTTCGTTCTCTCCCGCCGCTCGTGCTGGAGACGAGGCTCTGCTCCGCTAATGCAGCCAGAGTGCAGACAAATGGAAAGTGACACTTGTGTGTGTAGAATGGTATTTGTGGTGACGCTTTGACTACAGATAATAAAGTGTTCGCCCTGAGGTGATTTCGCCCGGCGAGCACCCCAGATGAAACTCACTTACCGAGAGAGGGAGACGGAGGAGACAGATAGGGGGGGATGAAGAGACGGAGAGGAAGACAAAGGAAACCGGAGAGCAAGCAAAAAGGGTGAGCAGGGAACAAGTAAAGGAGGCGCGTTGGGAAAACGTTTGCAAATTCAGTGTTTTGAGGTCAGAGGGTGCGTTTGTTTTATATGTACACATCAGCTTTGAGGGTCGGAGTTTGAAATATTGAATTATTTACAGTTATGGACTTATGGCTTAAGCGATTTTATTAAGATGTGTATTGTATAATGCTCTTGTTAGCGTGCGTGTGTGTGTGTGTGTGTGTGTGTGTGTGTGTGTGTGTGTGTGTGTGTGTGTGTGTGTGTGTGTGTGTGTGTGTGTGTGTGTGTGTGTGTGTGTGTGTGTGTCTGCGCACTCGCCAGGCCATGTGTACAGAGGAGTCCTCCAGGATCAATCAATTCTCAGTAATTTCCTCTACAGCACATAAAAGCCAGGTCTGTCTGCAAGGAGCACGAGGTTGCCACATCAAACCAGCTAATGAATTTTCATGGCTGATTCACTAACATCTGGCTTTAGAGATAAATTCTAATGAGGAAATGTAAACATGACAGTGTCCTGGTGGTATAATATTTCACATTTCTTCTGAGGGAGCCTGTATTTATAATAGGGGGCTAATTAGGACGCAGTTGGACACATTGTTCGCCAACACATTATACACACATGTAAAAGAGTCGAATACAAACACAGGCTGAGAAATGAGGTCTGCTCCTTTATTATCTGCACCCTCATCTGTGTCTGTGTGTATTAAGCACACACGTGTCCCATCACTGCAGGATAACCAGTGACCTCATGCTGCAGTGTGAGGAGAAAGCCCAAATTAGGCTCTCAGTTTGGTATTTCTTCCATCTGCTTGAGCAGGAAATAGATTAAATCTTAGATGAGATCAGTTTTAATGAAATGAAAGATTAGATTTGGGAGTTTTGTCCAAGTTTTTTTTTTATTTAAATCTCTTTTAATGATTAAATCCATTTTTGACATTGTGCCATGTCCGTGTGCCTGTGAAGGATCAGTGTGCAGATTGCTTTAACATTCTCATTATCCTCTTTGCTATTTGTGAAACATGTTGGCAGGTTAAAAGCCCAATATGGGATTGCAGTATGGCACCACATGATAAACGGGGTCCAAGTGCTGCTTTCATTTACTGAGCTATTGGTTTGATTATTCTCTTGTTGTTTAATGGAAAATATTGTGTTAAATGTGTAGTTAGTGTATGTGGGCATGGTTTCATTGAACCTTGGGACAGTGCATTGAACAATAGTACAAAAGAAGACGAGGAGTTAAGGAAAGGAGAGAGGAGTAAATGAGGAGCACACTCGTTTCCACTGATTCATCATATGCACGTGTTTGATAATTATGATGACACAAGCAGCCACAAATTTAGTTCTATCCTCTGAGAAATCATTGCAGTTTGATTTTTATCTTTGCAATTATAGATAGCAAAGGCCTGACAAATAATTGCCTTGATTTTTTTCCCCCTCCCTGTGTTGTTGCGCAGAAAATCAACCTTGAGATGAACAGAAGGAGATGAGTGTTCCTAAAAATGGCTTTTCTGATATCAAGCAAGCAGCAGGGTTCCCTTTCCCCTCACGTACACTTGAATTGATTAGTACTCTGGCTGAGGGCATATTCAACATGTCTGCCCCCTGCAAGGCTGCTCTACCCTGTTGATCACTGGCTCATACATGTGCTTCCTCTGCTCTCCCTCTCCTCAGGAAGCTCCTGTGGGGCACTGAGGCTTTGATTGACTGGCGGCCAAGTCCACAGGACGCCTCTATTATTATCATCTCTACCTCGGCAGAGGGGCGGGGGGCTAAGTCCAGGGGGTCTGGCCGACAGCCCCTGCTTTGTGTGCCCAATAGTCAATTAGAGGCAGCGCACTGCCGGAGACGAGTGGGATGCAGGGTTAATTGCAGAGGACCAAACAGCTGGCTCTATCAGGGCCTATTGTGTTTGCAGCAGTTGTCACTGCAATTGAGGCCTGGCTGTAATCGCTGACTAATCAGCCCTGTGCCAGATGACACCTCCATTAGCACAAGGCAGGTATTGTTCCGGACCCAAAGCCGCCTCAGGCCCCCCCCCACTGCCTGCCCGTCCTTTCACAGAAGGTTGATGGAGGTGGGGAGAGGATGTCATAGACCCTGATCCTATCTTCTAGGATCTCAACAATAGCTTCAGGTCAAGGGTTCCTCCATGGAACAATGGGGTTGAATCATCCCGACACAAGTGTCAGGTCAAACTTTTTCCGCGCCGAGTAATTCTGACACGAAGGGCTTGAGCCATGTTTGAGCCAGTAATTAATTATTTTGAAGAACTTCTTTACATCTAAGTCAAAGGAAAAGTCCATTAGCGTTGGCACAAAGTACCAAGATATGAATTCAAAGGCATTCGCATAATTGTAGAATGCTAAATTTGAGTGCTGAGGTCCTTCATTAGCTTTCATGGCTACATATGGTACAAACATGCAGCAGCTTATGTCTCGTTTAACAGGGACTGTTGCTTTCGGGGGGAAATGGCTCCAAGTGCACGGGTCAGACGCTGGACTGAACCCGACCCCCGCGTCTCCTTTCATCTCGCTCCATCTTCATCTTCATCTTCCTCGGCCTCAGCCCATCGCACACGGCGCCGTCTGTTTGCCCAGAGTTAATGCGCATTATGCACCGGTTGCTCTGTGAAAACCTAATTGCGGTTCAACTCGACGGTCCTCTCTCTTCATCCAAACAAGCACCGGCGTACGTGGCCGAAAGGGATCAAAGCGGGCGGCGAGCGGGCGCGCGGGCGGGCGTGCAGGAGTGAGTGAGCGTTTGATGTGCGCCAGCGTTCTCTCGCTAATAAGAAGACTCCAACTTCTCCAACCTGCTCATAATTATAGAACACTTGGAACGCTAATAAATGGGGGAAAGTGCATTTCAGGCAGTTCTCTCAGACTTTTTCCTCTGCTTATTCATTTAAACCTCTAATTAAAATGCAAAGCATTCTCATGGTCCTCTGGATTTGCTGCTGCACTCTCGCGCAGCCTCTGACTCTATATCTCCTCTCCCCCCTCCGCCCCCCCCACCACCCCCTTTCCACCTCACCTAACTCCCTGCTCTCATACTTCCTGTCTGCCGCTGCTTCTTGTGATCAACACAATTTGACCTCTCACTTGGAAGAACTGCACAGAATTTAATGAATTTTTTACAGTCTAATCTAACCAGTTCGCTCCTTATTGCTGTTTTGTACCCAGTGGACCTCGTCTTTACCAGCCCCCCCCCCCCCCTCCGCCGCCTCCTCCACCCTCACACCAAGGAAATTAGTTCATCAGAATTCAAATGTACTGCTGGCTAATTAAAGGAGTGTTAATTGAGTGTTCAGAATTGGGTACCCCCTTCACAAGATGCACACACACACACACACACACACACACACACACACACACACACACACACACACACACACACACACGCATCCACGCGATCGCGGTGACAGCGCCACGTTCACCAAGGACGTCGCGCTTGGGGAGTTTCATGCCAATCAAAAATGGAGAGACAGGAGAGTGCCCATCCTCCGAGTGAAATGGGATTTCTAGATCATATCACGGGCGGCTGCGGCTCGGTCCGGCTCCGCGCTGCCATGTTATCCGACCCGAGCGCCGCTATCTCTGCGCGCCCGCTGGAGAGTGCAGCGCTGCACAGATAGCCTCTCTCGCCGCGTGCGTCGCGCTAATGAGGGGTGGCATTTAGAGATGTGCTGCTCTGACACATGGGCATTGTGTGCCAGGCACTGGGTGATTAAGGACGAAGGTCAGCCCATTAATTGCCTCCCTGCCATCTCTGCTCCCTGGCGCGTGATCTCTCAGAACTAATGCATGTGTTTGCCTCGGCTTTTATCTCATCTCCAGTGCAGCTCAGTCGTTCGCTCGCTTTTGTTTACATTCCTTTTATGTGAAAGTGTTGTTTTCTTGCCCATTGTAAATCCCTGCTAGCGCGGGTTTCCCCGTTCGTTTGCTATGAGCTGCTCCGCGCGCCTCGCGTCTGTACGTAGCCTCCTGCTCTCAGGAAGGGAAAAAGCATATTCTTCCATCCCCAGGGGAAATAATTAATCCTTACAAGGCTGTCGCATGTCGAAATGAAGCAAGTGTGAAGCATTTAGCCCAGGAGGCATTGCAGGCTGTCGCCCGCACAGGCACCTGTTGTTGTCCCTGCCCTACATTTCATGAGAGAGCTCTGAGCCGAGGATAACAACATGCTCCACTGATGGCAAATGAGACACACAACTGCAGATGCAGTTTTCCGCGCGTGTGTTTATTTTCCTTCTTGTTTTCGTGCATTGTGTTTGCAGAGCGTGCACAGGTGCAGGACCCCCCCCACACACACACACACACACTGTACCTAGGAGTAGGTGAAGGCTCACACAAAGGAGGCAGTGATGGCGCTGGGTGTTTATCAGGCATCTGCGCGCCGCTGCTCGTGGCCGTGATCTCCTGCAGCCTAAGCCAATGAGTCACGGGGCAAAAGGACCCTCCCTCAAACGTCCATGCTCCCGCTTATAGACTCGCTGAGACCCCGCACATCAAACACAGTGCGCATAACAGCGCGCGTATGAGATTGAAAATTCTCCGAGGGTTGTGGCCACACTTACTGTAATCAACTTTGCTCTAAAAATTTATACCATGGAACTTTTTTAAAGAGGAAGCTGGAATCAGAAGAATCCAGATGCTCATTTGCCTCCTCCTCCTTCTCTTCCTCCTTTATGCCTGTGGGTTCTAATAACCGGAAGCCTTTGTGGAGCCGAGATGGGTTTTGTAGGCCTGAAAGGCTTCTAATCCCTGTGGCCTGTGAAGTGTGAAACCCTTTGATGCCAGGTTGATGTGCCAAAGGCTCTGCCTATTGACAAACAAGGGCCAAGCTGGGAAAAGACGGAGGGAGAGGGCTTTCTCCTCCCGCTCAGAAGAAATGCAGGCTCAGGCATGGAAAATATGGACTCAGTCAGTGAGAAGGAATAGAATTAGCCACCCTTTAATGAATTTCCTGGCTGTTTTTATAGTTTTTTTCCCTCATGTGGCAGTAATTAGGTGGAATGATGGGCATATTGCAGCTGGGAGCTTGTAGGGGCGGCAGGGCACGGGCCCTTGATGCGCCTGAAAGCCAAGTATCTTTCCTCATTTAGACCATGTGATGATCAAAGATGTTGTTTTTTTTCTCTCCTGCCCTCATGTAAAGAAGATCAGAAAAAAAATATGCTACCATTCCATTTGCATGTGGACCAGCAATGTGCTTTCAAATGAGCTTGTTTTTTTGTGGTTTTTTTTTTCCTCTTCTGAGCAAATGAAATAAGTCTTCTGTCGGTTTTCCACTACAAGTCACAACATCAAAGCAAATGGCACGGCTGTCACCGGGGAAGCAGGGCTTTGCTTCAGCAAGGCTGGTTAGATCGTAGATAGACTGGCCGGGCACACTCAGCCGGGCCCATTAGGATGGCACCGGGCCTCCCCCTCTCGGTTAAAAGAAGCCGTAATAACCAGGCTGTTGTTGGCCATTTCATTTCTAATTCTAAGAACAGTGTTCCCCATCCAGTTAGTATGTTGTCCGCAGGATGAAGCAAACTGACTGGAGTAGGTCCTGCACCAAATTTGGATATATATATATATATATATACTGAATATACGCTGAATATATATATGTTCAGCGTCTTGCCTCTGCTGCTAAATTCCCCAATTTTTTTTTTCATGATATGGATCTTGTAGATTTAATCATTTTCACAGTTGGAGACCCATAGGGCTGTTGAAATGAACTCCCCACGCTACCTGTAATGGAAGCAAAGAAATGAGAATTGTGACTACTTGGCTGTGGAGTCTCTTTTAAAGTGATTTTGCAATCGGAAAGGAAATGGAGTGAGTCCTAGTCACAGGCCGCACCCCGCAGACTCCTTAGGTCGACGGGACATTTGCTGACGACACTGTTATGGCAGTTAATTTTTGTACGTTTTGTTAGCTTTTGCATAAAAATGTCATTTCTGAAGGGGTTGCAAGTCATTTCTGGCAGCTGATATATTGCTTGTAAATTGAGTTCTTTTCCCGACCCCCAACCCTTTTTGTTGCACTGAGCTAAGTAGCCATGAAATTGCCTGAATAATGTCGTTTAAATCCAATCTCACCGCGGCCCCTCACCTCCATGCCCGGCCTGCAAAACAATGACACATGGTGGGGTTTTTAGAAATTGCCATTTTCCTGTTTGCCACCTCAGTTCACAATGGCCAAGCCTTGGCTCATTGAGCGAGGACCATTGCGGCGCCCGCTCACTGCATTCACTGCTGAATTGAATTTTGGAATTGGAGTGGGCTCATATGGCAGGAACAGTATGGTGCATTTGCATGTACGCTTATAGCAGTGCATGTCTTCCTGTTGTCTCTTCTATTGTGCTCTGGTTTGTACTACATATTAAATGCTATTCTACATTACGTACGCGTTTGCTGAAATGTGTCACACCCATACAGTGGAGCATTTACACGTCTTCCAGCCCAACCCTGAGGTGGACCTTCCACCAGGTTTTTGACTGGCGCCCCTGTGGCATTCTTTACATTGCTCACTTGGTTATAGTTCATCCTAATCCCTCATAAGTGTTTAATTCGTTTTTAGGGTGTTTTTGCTGGATAGAATAAATGTGGAAAGTCTGTGGCCACGGGAAAGAACTAGTAAGTGACACCACTTATAAATCTCAAATGTGCCACTGCAATTAAACACGCCTTCATCCTCCCCGCCTGGTACCCAACGCTCACCCAATTCAAGGCTAAAGAGAGTCCGAATTAATTTCACAATGCACTGATTTAACAGCGCCTAAGGTAAAGGGCTTCGGCAGAATGAGTTTTTAAAAAGATCCATTCGTCTGGGGATCAACCTCCACGGGAGAGTGTGAAAATGAGACGGAGAGGAACCTCAAACACAGGAGGACGACTGAGGGAACGTATAGCGAATGAAGTCGCCATTTACAATTTGCCAGCTGTGTTTGGCTTGTTCGGCGGTGTTTGCATCTGGTTTTACTCACCTGCTCTTGTGGAAACGCTGACATTTCCCCGAGCTTCAGATGTGGCCACTCTAATGCTGCCAGATTTACTGTTGCTGCAGTGTTGTGCTTATTGCAAGTGATTGATAGATCTGACATTATGTCTTCCATCACTAAAACTACCAGGCTGCTATTTTATTCTTCTCCCCACGTCGCTTTCCGCTTTTTAAAAAATATCGCCCATTCCTTTGACTCATGCCTCTCCCTCTGTCTCTGTTGCAGGTGAGCTTGTGGTGCCCTCGCATTCCCCACGTTACCCCACCGCGGCGGAACTTGATGCCTACGCTCAGAAGACGGCCAACAGCCCTCTGTCCATCAAGATCTTCCCCACTAACATCAGGGTTCCTCAGCATAAGCACCTTAACCGGACTGTTAATGGATACGACACCACGGGGCAGCGCTACAGTCCCTACCCACACCTCCACACCGGCGGCTACCAGGGCCTGCTCGCCATCGTCAAGGCCTCCTCATCCTCATCGTCCGCCTCCACCTTTGTCCCTTCAAAAGGTGTCCTCAAGAACTCCGAAGGCAGACGGACTAAGCTCTCTCCAGCCCACATTGCGGTTGCCCCATATCCACCCCCTAGTAGTAGCACTTTAGCCAGTGGCCATGGCCAAATGGTTTACCACAACGGGCCCTCGAAGCCTCCAGAAGGCCCCGGCTTGTCGGTCCCCCCAAACGTCACTGTAGCTGGCTCAGTGATCCCTGTAACAGGGGGCCGAGGCCTCGCCTTGCCCACGCAGTCGAACCTGCCCTCCATCCAGAGCATCATCTACCAGATCAACCAGCATTGCCAGGCCCAGGCTCTGCAGGTGTGTCAGGGGGCCGCCACCGCACCGTCAAACTCCAGCCCCACCAAGCAGGGCACGACTGTCATGGGGGTCTCCTCCAGCTCCTCAGGTGGAGGGTACGTGGTGGGAATGGGCCCACAGGCCAACATGGTCTACACGGGACCCGGGTTGCCGGCTCAAAGTGCAGAGGCGATGAAGAGTGGCGCGTATGCAGACGGTATGGACTATATCCTTTGGCAGAAGCAGCAGCAGCAGCAGCAGCAGCATCAGCAGCAGCAGCAGCAGGCTGTGCTCCGCATGTACAGCGGAGGCAGCGGAGGGGGCGGCGCCATCAGCAAGTCCCCTGAAACTTGTGTTCCAGGGGGAGGGATGATGGCCGCCCAAGTGTCCTCCTCGTCCTCGCGACCGTACCACCTGACGGCCAGCGCCAGCGGGGGCGCCGGGCTGGACAAGGTCAGCTCCTCCCCATTGAACTGCGTTGGGATGCACGGGAATTTCTCAGTGGGTCAGTACTTCGCCCCGCCGTGGAACAGTGTGCTGGTGACACCCGACAGTGACTGCTACAACCCCCAGGAGCTTTTAGGAACCTCCGCAGGAGGGCCCGCCACGGGGCACAGGGAGATGGGCTACCCTCACCACCATCACCATTACCACCACCACCACCACCACCCTGCCATAGACAGCGGGGGAGGTTTGTGCTGCAGCCTGCCCAGCAAGAGCTTGTGCAATACATCTGTGCTGAGCAGCAGCTTGCAGTCTTTGGAGTACCTGATCAACGACATCCACCCACCCTGCATCAAGGAGCAGATGCTTGGCAAAGGCTACGAGACTGTGTCTGTGCCACGTCTGCTAGACCACCAGCATGCACACATCCGCCTCCCTGTTTACAGATAGAGGGGGAAGAAGACGGGGGAAACAAATGGAGAATTGTGAATTTGTTAAAAACCAGATTTGGGTTTTTTTGAGGGGGGGGGGGGCTCACCGAGCTGTGGCTAGTGGCACCGTTTTAACTAGAAAAGAGCAGTTGTTGTGCTGTGTGACCTGAGGTTTGGTTGTTTCAAGGCTGAGTCCCCAATACGAGCAGCGTCATTGCCGGTGGGAGAGAAAAGGGATTTCAAGATTCTCCAGATGTTCCATTGTGTGGTTTTGCCAATAGGAATTTTGGATTGATTTTTTTTTTTCTTTCATTTGTTGTTTTACTTGCCTGAACTTTTTTGATGAGAAATCATAGCTTGACATGAAGTGCATACGCCACTTGTGTCCCCCTTCCAAATACTACAAGGACGAAGCTACTGTGTAGGTTGTCACTGAAATGGCCTTAAAGGGCCAAAATTTAGGGCTGTCGCGAAATTCAATGCTCTGTAACAGCACACGCGTAAACATACACCTACATACACAACAATGTGCTGATACAAGAGAAAAAGAAGATTATAGGCAGTACTCGGGTTAGTACGAGGATCATATGGTTGAATTAAAAGGGTAGAAAAATATTAGGTATTATTGCTGTTATAATTGATACGTACGTAAATTGCACTGCTTGAATCTTTCTTGTTAATTTTGAAGTTTGGAATTGGGTAGTTTGGATATGATATATTTAAGAAACTTGGAAAAACTTGAACCTATTTTTTGTTGTTTTATATATTTGTAGGTATAATATATGCATTGGCTGCTATGGGGAAAAAGTGTCTCAAATGCTTTTTTTTCATTTAATTTTATTTTATTTGTAACTTCAGTTTCATTGATTTAATAATTTCTCCTAAAGCTGATGTGCAGTTTCTTATGTCCTGGTGTGAGGCATAGTCGCTGCTTTGGTTCTGTAAGAACCTAGTTGGAGAGCTCTTTTTACCTAACCAACACTGGAATCTACAATAAATCTTGAAATACTTATTTAAAAAAAATCTTGCAAAAAAAATACAACAAAAAGAAATGTTACAATGAAGAATGTGATTGGGAGGTTACCTGCATAACCTTACGTGTATGTCAACGCGTGTATGTGGCTGAGTGCATGCGCGCGTGCATTTTAGTTTGTGTTTTTCAAAATCCTCAGACTTTTTTATTGTAATCATACAATTTCTACGATGACGACAGGAAAAAAAATCGATTCACCACTACCAACGAAAGCATATCTGAATAACATGCAGGTCTGTTGTGAACCTTGTTTCATTGGAGGCTTCGGACGTTCTCCTGAGCTGGAGAACAAGTTCTCACGCGGTTCTCTTACGACTGGTTGTGATGCCGTAGCCCCTTCCTCTATCAGGTGCGATCACAGTGACAGACAGCAGTGGAAACAAACGTATGAAGCCTGCTTTTCAGGGGCGGATCGCCTCCGATCCTCCGAAAAAAAACAAAAACCAACACAAAATGAAAACAATCATGTCCTGGTGTCAACTCTCAGCTTCTCCTTGTCCGTTTTAGCCCCTGGTTGGGTTGCATTCAGGCCCGACCAGTCCTAACTTGACGATTCAGAGCAGTGAAATATTTATTATGACTGTGAGATTCCCTTGAATGTACTGCACCTAAATTACTGCAATGTTTTATTGCCTTGTGGGACTCGAGTGAAAGAGAAAAATTGGATCAGTGCAGCAGTCCTCTGGTCTTAAATTAGCATTTCTTTTGTCAGTCAAATTTCAATGGTAAATTGAATTTATTAAGTGGAGAGAGAGCTGGAGCTTTGTTGTGGGGGGGAACTGGCATCAGTCTAGATTTATGAAGTGCAATTATTATGACTGTATTAACATTTTTTCTCTGAGCTTACACCAAAAAAATGTAAACTACAGTTGTCAATACATTCCCAATGTACCACATCCTTAATCCCTATCCTTTCGTTTTGTTTTGAGGTGTAAAATAAATTTCTTTAAGAATATATTCAGAAGCCAGAACATGGCTTTGAGGTCTGTCATTATTTTCTGTCATACGTCACTTGAGGTTGGAGGGAAATCGGACCCAGATAGTCCAGAGTTAGGTTGGATCGCTGCCACTGACAAACCTTTATCCAATTGGTCATCCTTTATATTTTGTCCATCTGAGGGAAAAGAGCGAACAGCTTTGTTGGAAAAAGAAAATGTTGCTGTTAAATGACAAGCGTGAATAGACCTTTCAACTCCGAGCCTTAAAGTTTGCTCTCGCTGTGTTTCTAGACGCGCCACTGTCTTTGAAGGCTGACAAATATTCCAGTCTAAAGAATACCAAGCCTCTTGGCTTAAATTTGCACAGTAAGCCTCCTTAACATTCCAGTGAAAAATTTTCATGTTGTTTCAACAGCTTAATACCCCGGCCACAGTCTGAATCCAGCATATTTTCTGTCTTGTAGAAATATTTTGACAGATTTACAGATACATCCCATCTCTAAATCCCCTCCGTTTGGCTTTCGCATCCGAGCATTAAACCCTGTCACATGAGGTTGAAGTGAAGAGGAGATACTTGAGGCGGTGGAGTTTCTGGTGTCTGGCCTTTCCCACCAGTGGAGGTCGGAGGCACCAGGCCTCCCCGCTAATGGGAATATTGGGTGACGCTTGGCCGCTGGACACTGCCAGCGCAGGGTATTTATTCAGTCAAAGTCTTGAAATCAAACCCGTTTTCAAATAGCAAGGGATTTCATATTAGGTACTGAGAGGAATTTGTCCCTTTGAGCCAAGTTCAACGGAGTAGAGCAGGAAAAGGACCTGGATATTTTTGATCAACAATGAGCTATTTGAAAACTGTTTTATTAAATATAAGGTGGTATTTAATACTTTCACCATCCTGCCTGTGTGGCTGCATTTCTACTGTACAGGCTCCAAACTGTCTGCCCCCTGCTCCTGTGCACACATTAATGAGCTCCTATTGATGGGATGCATCTCAGCCCTGCACCTCAGGTCCCCTCCACCATTCCACCGATTTGGACAATGGACGCTTAGCCTATATTAGTATAATAGAATTAAATTTCAAATAGATTTGTGCCTGAGCTGATCCACGCACAGCTCACTCAGCTGCAGAGGCAGAGTGGCATATGGCATGTCATTATCTAAACCCCCCCCCCCCCCCTCCCCGTCCGGGGCCAGCAGGGTTCAGCAGTGCTTAAACAAACTGAAGGTTAGGACGGGCTGGCTGGCGTTGAAGGGGAGGACAGCGGGGTTTGTAGCGGGGGGGCGGGGCCTGCTAAATCACAGCGTCTCCGAGGGCCTCAGCGCCGCACCATGGCGCCTGGGCTCAGAGGCCTGCTTTAAAAGCTGGGCTGTGTTTGATCGAGGGGATTTGTTTTCTGTTGGATTATACATGGTTGCTCCCTGCCCGGCTGAGGGGCCTCGCGCAATGTGACAGATCTCGGCGGAAAAAAAAAAAATGGGAAAGATACAAGAGAGGGATTTCGGGGTCAGAGAAGCCTCGAAGCATCAGTAATCAGGATAATTGCCGTGTTCCTAGTGCTGGTTTGAGCCTCCCCTCTTTGGCTCCGTGGCCTCGTATTTAAATTCAGTCTCAAAAGAAATTACCTTTCTCTGTGAAAAAACTTGTGGTGTCTGCGTTTACTAAATCTATGGTGGCTAATACCTTCATTTACAAACCAGTTCCTTTGGAACAATATTGAGAATAAATAGCGTTCCCAGCAAAAGCCCAGGACATGATAAATTAGACCGTCCACATCCCATCTGAAAAGGACGCTTAGATCTATAACTTATCTCTGGCTGGAGACTATTGACTGTTAACACGTTTTCAAGGGCAATGAGACACTCACAAGGAGGGCCAGAGGGCAAAGTGGAGGGGAATTGACTAATGCTGGTGGTAAAAATCCCTTAGTAAATCCCAGTAAGTCCAGGAAGACCTTTACCCAGTGCAAAGGTCCAGCGGCGTTATTATGCACCTTAAATACTGCTGAGACGGAAGGAGAGCGGATGAAGCTGTTCAAAGCAGCTCTTCCTCTCTGCGAGCGGGGACGGGAGGGGAGCGATGCTTAGAAAAAATGAAGGCAGCTGCTCTCTCTGTAGAGTCCTGGCTGTGCTTCTCTAACCTACAGATGACAGGGGGGGTGTGGGGGGGTTAATGGCCCCTCCACAGCGCTTTGGTCAACCTCGCTCGTGTCCCCTGGCTGCCCTTGGGCCCCCGGGGCTCTCGTCCCCGAGACCTTCCCGGCGTCTCCTCTCGACGTCGCAGGGAGGATGAAGTCACGGCCGCTCGTCTCCATTCGCCTCCCAGCGAGCAAGGAGAGACTTTAATCAATAATTCAGGTGATCCCGAGGCTTTTATACTTGTCCCACCAGCCTTATACCTGCGTCGCACAATATCACTGAAGGGTCTGCCTGATGGACGCTTTGCCGCATCTCTTTAGTGCTAATGGACAAGGCCAGACGGGTCACGTGTGAGCACCGCTGGGCAGAAACGCTCTCAGAATTAAATGCAACTGAAGTAAAAGTCGACTCACATCGCGAGAAAAACTCTTTTCCAAAGGCACAGACCCTGAACCGTTCCCCCGAAAGGCAATGCAGCTGGTTGTGATTCCAGCAGCTTACTGCATTTTATTTCTTCTGCATCACAAGACATGTATGTTCAGCTGAAAAAGCTTATGGCCTCCAAATATTCATCAAGTTGCTGTATCCAATCTAAACACAAAAGTCTGGGGATTTTGCTTTTCTTAAATCCTGTTTTCTTTTACTGTTTGCGTGGCTCTCAGAATGTTCCTGTGGACAAACAGGGCTGTTTTTTTTCCCGAATGATCTCAAATGCACCAATGCTGCCAAAGTCTAAGGGTGCCACAACCTTGAGAAAATAATATATATGGAAATGGGAAATCTATAAAGCATCTCTCTTATTGTTCTCCCTGCAGTGTTGTATTTATGTTTAAAAATGATTTTGTCTCCTCAGGATGAAAAAATGTAAAGAATACCTTGCTTTTTGAAATTGATAATATATGAGTCTTAGATTTCGAAATAAGAAGTCTGAATATTAAAAAAAAGCTGTAAAATCCTTTAGCCGTGGGGTTTTCAACTTTTGAATGTGCCTACAGCCAAGCATCCCAGTGATTGCTTACCTTCAACCCCCTTCTCCAGTTCTGCAATCTTCCCCTAATCTTCCCACAACCATCATCTTCAATTTGCTGAAACTGCCACTGTCCCCTCTCCATCCCCACCACCACACTAGATATTTTTGTCTGTTTCCTGCTGTTTGTCAATCTCAGGACTGAAATTTCTTTATTTTAATGTCGATGGTTAGTTTTCATTTGACCTCTCCTCTCTTATGTATTATTGTTTGACATAAGTAAATAAAGCTGATGACTTCTATGCTTGTCCTTTTCTTTCTCTTTCGTTTTTTCTTTCCTTCCTTCCTTCCTTCCTTCCTTCCTTCCTTCCTTCCTTCCTTCCTTCCTTCCTTCTGTAAACATCTACTCAGATGAAGGTAAACATATTAGTTCAAGGATTCACTGCACACATCTCCTCCATATGCCGGCCTCCGCAATCCTGTTGTTGACTTGACCTTTTCCGCCTTCGTGGTAAATTGCGGATGTATTAAAGACGTGTCCTCGGCGGATCAAACCTCACCTTGCTTGTGTAATCAAACAATCAGGGGAGAAGAAACAGGTGGGGGAGACGCTTTTAATAGTGTGGCAATGATTGACATTTTTCCAGGATGAGGCTTTAAAGAAACTATTTTTAAGCCTGGGGCCAAGACAAGCTAAACCTCCTTACACATAATTCACCAAAGTGGTCATGGCAGAGTGTCCTCCTCGAGGCCTGGATGTGAGGAGTGTCCGTTTTGACTAAAAATAATAACAATAGACTTGCAATTTTAAACCAAGTCCATATATTTTTACTGTACACCTCTCCTGGATTTTCCCAGCACAACACAATCCTCTTCCTGGTGAAAAGGAGCACCTGCACCTATAGTCGGAATGTTTAACAACACAGGTACCTTCAAGAATTCCTCTCCTCGCTCCCGAGCTCTCCACCCACCTAAAACATCAGATAAGCTGCAGACTGATGAGCCAGCCGCCTCCACCGGAGCGTGTGGGACTGTGAGGCTGCACACTGATTTCATACACGCTCGCTCAGACAGAAAAAGAGCTCTGTGGAGCAGAAATGCTCCTCTTATTAGCAAAACTCATTCATCTGCACGCCACATTGAGTCCCTGGCAATTTCACAATAAATCATGAGCGATGCCCACGGAGGCCGGGCGGCGGCGGGCGCACGCTCTGCCGGGGCCGCGCTCCCGTCTGTCAGTCTGGACGCTCTGGATCGCGCTCGCTTCGACTTAGATGAGCTGAAAGGTCATTTCACGAGCCACATAACCAATATGTCTCGCGCTTCTCACCCCCAGTGCTGCGAGTGATTGTTCATTCCATTTAGGGACACCGCACCTCGGCGAAATGTGTCATTGAGGATCATGGGAGGAATTCCAAGGGATCGCGCCACGGAATAGAATTAGCGCCGACGTGAAGGGATGAGCCTGCTTCACATTTTCACTTTTAGGCCTGAACTGGAATCTTTGAGCCTGAGTGATGGCCTGTGCACCGTGTGGGACGCCTCCCTCCCCGTGTCACGCCGACGGTGAAGGTTGGAGCCATGGCTGTGTTTAGTGACTAAAGAATGAGCTGGCGCACGTCCAGCCCTGTATCCGCTCGAGCCTCATCAGCCTAAACACCTTAAAGCCCAACTGGCTGGACAATAGCTGAACAATTTGTGCTGCCAATATGGAAGCTAGTGAGTTTGCTTAAGACCTGAGACTGTGGACTCTGCGGTCACTAAGTGAAGGCTGCCACGACTCGATCCGTCCGTCCGTCCGTCCGTCCGTCACCGTCAGACGCATTCGTGGCCATGTTGTTAACGGCGCCTTGGCGCTTCCTGTGCGAGCGCGCGCTTCCAGAGTTGCTGACGGTGACACTTGCAGGACCGAGCCCTGCCCTACTTAACGGGCTGCGTGGAGGAGGGCAGGCCAAGTTGTCAGCGGCGCTAGGTGCTCGCTGCTTAGATAAACCTGGAGGATTAGTGGCCCAGTTAAAGTTGGGGCAAAGAGGATTAGCCTCTTCTCTGAGGTGGCAGGAGATTCCCTGTGTCCTTCAGCACCGGCCTCGAGAGGGAGGGAGGGCCGGGGCCCTAGTTATCAGCGAGAATCACCACGGTAACAGTTTGAGGTGAGGTATAAAGGCAATCAGGAGTCCACACACTGATGCCAGCGTTTGGTTTCATTAGGAAGGCAAAAAAGTGCATAATTAGCGGCCAGGTGTTACAGCGAGGTCAACGAGACCTCAGAGGGAAAGTCTCCCATAAGTGGACTGCATTGTGCAAATTATAACCTATTATAGTAATAACAGTTAACAGTGACAAGGCACTATTTACAGGCATGATTAAAAATACAGTTGTGCCCTGCAGCACCGACGGGAGCAGACACCCAGTCACCTTCCTCATCTGGAAGCCTCGCGTGTGACAGGACGGGATTCTAGAGCTCTGGGGCCACCAGCAGGTCGGAGGGGGAACTGCAGGTCCTCCACAGCCCCAATCAACACAAGTCAACGAGTGATGAGTGTGTCAGAAGGGGGTTTAATGTGGTGGCTGATGAATGAACAGACAGCGGAACTCAATCTCGTGTGTTTGCACCAAAAATGTAATTATTAACTTAACTAAAAATCTAATTAAGGCAAAGCAAAGAGCTGAAATGTGCCTTTATTAATACTGTAATAATCCTTTAGTTTTATATGCATACAGTATGTACATATTGTATATATATTTGTCCAATGTTCTGACATATTTCTTGTCAAATCCTAATGAAACAATAATTTAAAACCAGACATAGATAAATGCACCTGTTCCATATCAAACATATTTTTAAAGAATTTGTATTGATTTCAGCACAGAGTACAGTACAACACTGTTTATTATATTCTCATTGTTACCTTTGCATAAGTAAAACAAATGTCTGGCAAATTAATATCAGAAAGAAAATACTCCTGCATAAACTATTTCAACCAGCCTTATAACGGCAGGAATGACCAACTGCTGCATGTAATAAGAATAAGTTCAGTATTCAAAAGTATAAAGGTTAAAAAAAACATAAAAGCAAACTGTGATTCTCAACAGTAATGACCGGGTGGTCTCGCTGCTCTTATGTGTAAAACAGCACAAATGCATTGATACATAATCTAGATGTGCATAAACGAGCAGGATGCTGAACAGGGCAGCGCACCAACTGAAATAAAAACACTGCCGAAAACAGGGGACGTGCGCGCTGGCAAGGTCTGAGAGTTGATTATGCAAATACCCCAGCTGCAAAAGAACAATACCTCTGGAAATTCAAAGACGAACCGTAGCACGGAGCCATTGTCTGGTATTTGCATATTTGCTTGACAACTCTAACCTGCTCATCATGCCCATCTTGTTAAGAACAATGTCTTTTTATCCAAATAATAATGCACACATCACAAATTGGCATAGTGCATTGTTTCAGTTCAAATGAAAGCTGTGCTGCCTGCGCTGACAGTCCACGACTCAGACTCTGAGTTTTGAAACTAATTAATACGTATAGAAAATAGAAAAAAAGACATTATATAAAATAGATATTTCCTGTTTCTGTACAGAGTCCCCACAGTCTGTACAATGACATTCAATACACTACACTATCATGATGACATCTTACTAAAAGCTAAAACTGCACATAAAGCTAGACACAGAATATTTTCTTAAAATATATCTCCCTTTGTGATTATACTGGTAGATGCCATAGTTATGAATCCTTCATTCGGTTTGTTGTTTGTGTCTGAAATAGTTGGATCCCTGAGAGTCTAGCTTCTTATGTTTCAAATGTACAACTTGCAGAAACTTGTATTTTAAAACCTCCAGGGTTTAAAGTTGCAGTCGCTCCAGTGTCCATGTACAGTCCCGTTCCAGTTGAACGTTTGCAGGACGTTCTCTGAACAACAGGCACGTGAGGTTCGTGGAAATGAGTGCACTTTTTGTCCAGGTGCAGACTGGCCACTGGTTCTGAGGAGGACCGGACCGGACCAGCGTCAGTACCCGGGTGCCAGTCGTTCCATCTCGATCACAGATTCCCGAGCCCGTTGCCCCTTATTTAACTCCACCACGCGTGGGACCACGGTAGTCCAGCGATCTGGAGGAGGACGGAGACAAGAGGACTCCGTCATCTGCGTGATTGTGACTGTGTGCGTGCGTGGTCACGTACGAGTCCCACCTCTCCTCAGCGCTCTGACGCTCTGCCCGGGGGCCTGGCTCGTCTCGCTCTTGCCTGGGTCCTCGCTGATTATGGCCAGGTTCTGGTTCCAGTGGCACCAGTTCACCTCGTCCACCCTGACAGAACAAGACACCACAGGCGCTGACATGTGCGGCGGCGCCGGCTCTGCCGCGTCACGGTGACAGCGAATCGAGCGAAATACCTGAAGCACCAGCGCCGGTCCGGTGTCCCGTCCACCTTCATGCCCACGGTCACCATCTCCCCGACGCGGAAATACTTACGGAGGCAGACTGGGAACGAGCGCTCAATGTCCAAGATGGTTGTCGCCCACTGTGAGAACGCGGCACATGTTAAAGTTTAACATGGAATGACGTCGCCGGGGACAACAATCGATGCGCTGACCTGAAGCTTCCAGATCTTCTTGCTCTCTTTGGACACGGCTCCCACCGTCTCCCCCATCAACGCGATCAACATGTTGAGCAGCAGCACGAACGTGAGGATGATGTAAGTCACCAGCAGGATGAGGAAGACGCCCGGGTACTTCGCGCTCTGCATCAGGTCCATGTCTCCAATCCCGATGGTGAGCTTGAAAAGGTCCAGCAGGAAGACGCTGAAGGTGTCGGTGTCCCTGCACTTCGGGTACGTGGGGCAGCCGTTGTCACACTCGGGGCCCGAGGTGGGACACGCAGTCAGCAGAGACACCAGGGCTGTGAGGGCGGAGAGCTGGTTAGAGCCGCTCACATGGATGATCAGCGGAGGATGAAGACCAGCATGAACCCACCTGACGCGTACCCGATCATGAAGAGCACGTACACCAGCAGAAATCTAAAAATGTCTTTGAAAAGAATCTAAAAAAACAAAAAAATAACATAAGTACAAAATATAAAGTGTTATTGGACAAGTCCACCTATCAATATACTCTGACCTTCTGTATCATGATGCTGTAGGTGCCGGTGAGCTTCACGCCTCTGGTGAAGTAGAGTGTGTTCATCCAGCCCAGGACGAGCGCAAACACCATCACAGACAAATAGGCCTCGATGCCACACAGGTAGAGAGCAGCTGTGACCAGAACCAGGACAGAATAGATGAAGCTAGAGAGGGCAGAGGAAGACAGCGTCAAGGTAACCACGGCGACGGGCAGCGGGTTTGACTGACAGCATGAGCCACTAGGCCAAGAAATTATCTCGATGCAACGTCTGCTTCGGGTCAACGTCAGCGAGAGCCACGGCAGAGGACGGAGGACAAGAACTCACAACAGCAGCTGAAAGGATCCATCGATGAGCAAGGACTTCACCCCAGGACACTTCTTCATGAACAGGTCCTTAATCTGGAAGGAGCCTCTTATCAACGCCACGCAACACACGACAGCACACAGTCAAGACGCAGACTCACGTTGGAGATGAAGAAGAAGACCCCCGAGGCCAGGGTGATGATCTCCCCGGCCATCAGCAGGTAGTCGGCGGACGTGGTGTAGGTGTGCGGGGGCTGAGGGGCAAACAGAGCACGCGGGTTAGCGAGCAGCACGGAGGCCCTCCCGCGGGTCCCGTGGGGCCCACGCTGCAGCGCGGCCCCAGCGGCCCCCCACCCACCATTCCCTCCGACGGCTGGAAGTAGGCCACCAGGGTGAAGGTAACCATGGCGACGAGGTAGGAGACCACGCTGGTGTAGAAGGTGACGGCGGCGAACTTCTGCCACTTGGCCCTCAGCAGCTCGTTGATGGGCTCCACCGTCAGCATCTCGTGGCGGTTCTGGCGACAAACGACACAGTGACTCCGGGTCCGCGGCCCGACTCGCCTCGGGGCCCGGTGGCGCCACGCGCCCTCGTTCACCTCGTTGCGGCTGCTGTAGACCAGGATCTCCAGCACGGACGGCTCCTGTCCGCACGTGTCCAGCGACGACAGGTCGTAGAGGGACGAGTACACCGGCCCGTAGGCCCAGTCCTTGAACTTGCGCGACAGGTGACGGACCTCCTCGTCTTTGACCTCGCGCCGGATGATGTGCTGGAACACCTGCAGGGACGCGGACACGCGCACCTCAGTGAGCCGGCGCCCGTTTAACGAGGCGCCGCCGCCGTCCGTCCGCGCGCGCGCACCTACCCCGGTCTTGCCCAGGTTGGCGGCCATCATGAGGGGCGACATGGACTCGTTGTTGAGCACCGCCTCCAGGTTGCAGTCCGGGTACAGCTTGGCGCTCTTGATCAGCAGCAGGTCGTACATCTTGGTGAGGAAGCGCGTGTTGTCCTTGGTGTTGTCGGCGATGTGCACGAGCGCGTGCAGCACCGTGTTCCCGCGCGAGTCCTGCCGCCGCAGGTCGGCCTTCTTGTGCGGGTTCTCCGTCAGGTAGTGCACGATGTCGGGCTGGTTGGTGCACGCGGCCAGCGAGAGAGGCAGCTCACCTGGGGGAGGGAGGGGAGGGAGGGCGCCGGCGTCCGACTGGAGTTACGGGAAGTGCGTTTCAGATTAAAAATAAGATAATCGACAGGAGGGTTAATTAAGAGCTGTGTGTGTGTTTTTGCAAAGCGGGCTAAACGCGGATCAGAGATCCGACTTAAATCCCTGCTATGAAAACAACACAATTAGCAGTTGTTTGAGGGAGGGGCTCTTCGGGGCCAGAGTGCCAAAAGCAGCTGCTGAAAATGAGCCGTTGCCATGGGTGACAGATTACTTTGTCACCTCGCATAGAAACGCTCCTCTTCATGGATTTGCACGGGTGCACGCAGAGCGTTAGCGTGAGTCTAAATCCCATTAGCCGTCAGCCCTGCCAGGTTCCTGTTCACCTCGCCGCAAAGCTCCGCGGCAAATTACTCACACTGAGCCCGGACACGCTGGGATTTGGGAGTGACAACCGTGCTAAGAGCAAATAGAAATCACCTCCTCTGTGATGAGTGAGGACTACGACGCTTTAATGTAATCATATGAAAAAATGGAACATGCCACCGGATTTTAGAGTCCACAGTAGGCCATGTCTACCTTTCTGAAAATATTTTCAATGAGTAATATAGAAATTAATTATATTTTCTATAATTATCGTCAATTGGATAAAATTATGCACTTTTATAAACAGAAACAGACTCCTGTTTTCTCTGGGTGTAGTGGATAACACACAGTGGATGAATGAGGCCAGGTCTCAACGGCCGTCAGTAGAGGGCAGTGCTGAGTTTACAGACCTTCATTCTTCCTCTATGACGCAAAATAACTAAATACATTTACACTAGTAAATAACTTCAGGTACCTGAACTGAACTGCTGTATTTCCTGTTAGTTTCGTGGCACTAACATTCAAAGGAAAATGCAGTTTACCTGTATTTGAGCTATATTTACTCATGTTTTTGCAGATAAATTAGTGAACATTAATTACTACTTTCCTTTAGTGCCTGATCAATAAATGCACTTTACTTGATCCTCCTCAGTACTTTTACCATCTCCCTCTGATGAAGGCCAGTGAAGCTGTACACGTGTTTACTTTGTGGAGGTGAACACAGACACCTTTCACTGGTCTCGAGCGGATGACGCACGTCTGTCTCGGCTTCAAAGCTCTTCATATTATAAAAACATCTGGGCATTAGGTGGAGTTCACCACTGGACCACAGCGCTGCGCTGACGGCGCTGGTCCGGTTAAAAGCTGCCACGTGCCAACGGTAAAGGGAGGGGCCGTATGTCACTTCATTTCTCCAAGGCAACAGGGGTTTGTTTACGGGGAAAATGTCCCCGTGCCCCAGCGGTTTAATGTGTGCCGCTGCCTTATAACGCATGATTAAACGTGATGTCTGCTGAAGGACTATCAACTGTTAAGTCAAACAGAAAATCATTACTACGACAAATCTGTGACGCAGGTCACAGAGCTGGGTGTCCAGCGCGGCTTGATCTCCTAAGGCCACAGTATAAAAGGTCGCTAAACGTGTTAATACAATTAACCCTCTCACATAATCAGGTGTATGAGCATTACCAAAGTAGAAGTAGCCTCCCTCGTCTTTGTGCTGGAAGAAGCGTCCCCTCGCCTGGGCGTGAACATCAGCTCCCTTCTCCACCAGCAGCTCCACGTACTGCTTGCAGCGCCGCTCTATAGCGATGTGCAGCGCCGTCTGGCCTGTGAACGCACCGCAGCGCCGCCGTTAGCCGCGTCCCACCGCGCGCCGCCCCGCATCCACCCCGCCGCCGCTCCCTCACCCCTGTAGTAGACGTCCCTGAAGGGCGAGTTGATGAACTCCCTCAGGTTCCCCGTCTTCTCCGCGACGTCCACCAGCAGCGGGATGGTGTCGTTCCTCCCGCCGTAAAGGTTGAGCAGCGCTTTAGGGAGACAGGTCTTACCTGTGGAAGGCTCTGAGACAAGAACAAAGGTTCCTTTAAAGTCTGAAGTAGAATATGAGTGCATTACTGTATGTTTAACGTGGCCATAATGATTTTAAATCATCTATCTCCACCAATAATAAATTCATACTCTCTTTGATAATTAGATAAGTCTCTCCGTGGACCATGTGTTTAGTGTAAGTAAAGGCCGAGGTCAGAGTCTGGGTTTTACGTGAGACTCTTTAACTCTGACAATAGACGACAGTTTGCTGTTATTTCTCTCTGCTTCTTGTCACAAGCTTGGGCTCCACCTAAGTTTGTTTAGACAAACAGGGAGTTTCCCTTTGCCTCAAGCACGACAAGGTCTCTGCTGCATCTGTGCCCTCAGGGATCCTGAGACACCAAACGGCAGAAAAGCAAGCAGGAGAGCGCTAAAGGTCACATTTAGCGCAGCCTTGAGGTCAAATCGTGGAAAATAAAAGTCTAATAATGTGTAAGGTTAAAATGTCACAGAGCGAGACACTAGTCTTGTGTTTAAATCTTCTACTGGTAGAGTGTTTCCTTGGAGGCTGGTTCCACTCACCTCTGAATTCCTCATCCGTTAACCTCTTCTCGTTGCTCTGCAGGTAGTCCAACAGGCCATCGAGCGCCTCGGGGTCGGCGCGTGACGCGTGGTCGAAGAGGATGCTGCGGTTGAACGTTCTCTTCACCTTTGGAGGCTCCGACGCCGGTGAATCTGAGCCATCAACACCAGGTTCCTCGGTTTTACTATAAAAACATGAAAATAGAGTTTTACTGCGCTAACAAACAAATTATATTAAAATCTAGACTTTTATTTTGGTAGGCTGGTGCTTTAACCATGATCACCACCACCTCTGAGCGCTTCGGTAAATAGTCCTGTATACGTAGAAGCAGAAAATAAATATGAGCTCAACAACGTGCCCTCTGTGTGGGTCCTGACTCTACTCTGGCGACAGAGCGCCAGTTGCAGGAGGTTTTTGTTTTTATGACAAACTTTTTCCGAACCTGTAAAAGGCTTTCAGCTGAGCAACGCAAACCTGTATAGCGCTACAAAGACTGGAGACGATGAAGGCTTCTCACCCTTTGGGAACCTTCTTCCTGCGTCTCTTCTGGTTGCTGGCGCTGCTGTAGGTGCCGTAGACGAACAGCGAGTCCATTGGCGCCTTCTTGGGCCCCTGAACCACGCTTGACTCGTATATGGTGGACTCCAGCAGGTCCATGGGGGTGGAGATGCCCTTCTTGAAGGCGCCGTGGAACTTCATGCGCAGGTTGGGCCTGCCGTCAGCGGGCTCGGGCTGCACCGCCTCCGGGGCCGCGTCCGCGCCCGCGTCCTGGGCGCCGTCCGCGCTCTCGAACAGGTTCGAGAGCTCCGACAGCGGGAAGGCGCCGTTGCCCTCGGGTTGAGGGGCCGCGCCATCGCCCGCGTCCACGGACAGCGCCGCTCCGGAGGAGGCGTCCGACCCGTGGGCGTGGGCCTTGGCCAGGTGGCCCCGTCTGAAGAGGGCGGAACGGCCCTGGAGCGAAAAACGCAGCAAAATGCCTCAGTACGGATTCAACTCGTTCATGAGTAAAACAGAATGCGTCTAACTTTGAACTCCTCTGACCTCATTCATCCCTTATGCGACAATGATGAGCCAAATTCCTCTTCTGTGGAAACGGGATGAAGATGAAGCATGTGATGCCCTGAAGAAGTGAGACGATCGGAATCACTGAGGCTGTAAATACAACAACCTCTGTAGTTATAAGGCGGAATACGTGGAAAAGGACCGCTGCCAAAGTCAACACCACGACTTGACACCATGAGCGTGGCCTTTCATGGACAGAAGGACTTCAGCCCTGTCCCACAGAGGAGGCATTTAGTGCGATACCTCTCTTCAGGAAAGCTACACAACACAACGCGTCCCTATGCAGCTTCCTGTGGAATCGCACACTGTCAACACATGTGAGTCACACTGTGCTGCAGAAGTGCAACACAAACAGGAGATGTGGGAGAGGAACGACCGCTAACTCCGGCTGACACATGGGATTATCATGCCTTTACACATGGACAGGCAGGGAAACTCACCAAACTATTACAACAGACCGAGACTAATGGATTAGGTTGCTTTATGGACGGACGGGAACCCGCTGTGTATTTAACCTGCATCAAGTAGCCCTAGCGCTCACTTATTATCACTGCTTATCCTCATGAAAGTTAGTGAATGCAGTCAGTCTCACGGCCTCTCAGTGATGTGGGACTTCCTGTCAATGCTGACAGTGACATTATCCAGAACTGGGGAGGAACCAGACGGCTGTTAGGAAATAAAGTAAGCAAAAAAACAAACAACAATAACAAAAACAGAACCCACGACATACCTAAAATGTTAAATTCTAAGGACTACATACTGAATAAAAATACTGCAGAGCTAATTAAAATGTCTCAAACTTTTGGAATTGGTGGTTAATGGTCGAATAATCTTAGGAAAAACAACAATAAAACAGAACTAAAAAGCACAATTTAAAAAGCAAAAACTGGTTAAATGAATGAACAGTAACATTAAACATAATCATTTTGTGGGTTATTCAACGGTTTAGTCTTATTTTTCATATATTATCACCATCTAAGAGCAAAGTCGGTAACAAAATACCTTCCTTCCTCACAAACATGTGAGGAGCAAGCAGCCACATGTCTCTTACCTTGTTCTGAGGAGGCGACCGTCTTCTATTCTGCTGCGTTTTCTACCGTTTCCATCGTCCCACTTTCTCCTGCTCTGCGGACAAAGCGCTGTTTCTTCCCGACTGCAGCCCTCCTCCTGCTCTCGCGTTCGGGTGCGACCTCCGACCGAACAAATGATGCCTTCACAGATTTTTTTGGGTGGGACACAGTCGCTCACCTTTGCGCGAAAGCAGAAGCCGAGCAAAAAGCGGAAGTTTGGCGTGCAGTACCGGCGGTGGCCGCTAGGTGCCGCCACCACAGCGCCTCGGGTTGCACGGAAAAACCCGTTCAGCCGCACGAACCGGTTCTGTGAATGCAACAATCCTGTTGTTAGAAATACGAAGGCAGGTTGGAACCTGTCAACAGACTGGAATAGGTTTCAACACGTTTTTTGTTGTTTTGTCTCGACTGTGGTGGTGCAGGGTTTTGAAAACGTTATCTCCAGTAATAATAAACTTTATAACAAGCAGTTTAGATCTATTCTCACTATCTGTTCCTATGAACAGAAATGCCAGCAGTCCACAGTCAAAGGTAAAGTCCCATTAGCAGGTTGTTCTGGAGCGTTTTATTCCCACATGAAGTTTGCCCACTTGTCATGGGATCAGCAGCAACCTGCTCAGTCATGCTTAAAGTTCAGCTGTGAGTTGTTTTTATGTCATTGAGCTTCTTACAGTTGGCTGCTGATCAGCAAATGAGAGAATAATTATAGGAAGTGATTATTGCTTCTCTTAAGTTTAATTTTCATTAACTGTAGCCTGAGTATATTACAACAAAATAGGGAATAAAAATATTTTGTTCAATACCAGGGTACTTGGCTCATATACTAGAATACTATATTTGTGTGTATAAAAAACTAAATGAAATGGAAAACATTGTTGAAAATTAGTTAATATTCCTGAACGGTGTTGCATTTTTTTATGGAAACAGATTTTATATTTTACAAACACTATAACACAGGTTAAGCCAGAAATCAGACAATTCGATCTGTGCACTGAAACAGTATAGTAATCACCATATATTGCTATAATATTTTAGCCTTTACAGTAAACATCAGCCATGTAGTTACCCTTCAATCTAAAATCATCTAAAAAGTTACAGCCTTTAAGGCAAAACACTGTAATGCAACACTTTGTTTTCTGAACATTAAGGTTTAAAAGCACCTGAGAGCAAAGTGGACTGAAGAACACAACAATTACACTGTGTGGAAACACATTTACATAGAAACATATCCAAAAATTTGCATAAACAAAAAGAAACAAATCAGACCTTTAGTAATAATAATTAGCATTTGATCTGGCCTGCAAAGTTTACACAACATGACATGTAGAAAAAATATATTTGATAAAAGGCAGAAGAGCTGCTCCAGTGAGTCATACCTACAGCTTAAGGCATAAACAGATGTGCTAAACAATATAGGTAAATGATTAGACTACAGGATCAGATTCAATTTGAGACTTGTTTTTTATAATTTAAACAGGAATATGTTAAAATTCTATCTTGTATGTAAAGTGATACTGTTCATTAAATCAACATTCACTCTTTAGCTTTTATGTTTTAAAAAATATTAATGGAAGTAGCACTTCACCTTGTGTAACCTTCACTTATTTGTGACTTTTGAGTATAAGTAAAGAGTTTAAACATGCAGATTAATGGTGCACAAACGTTTGATGGGTCTGACGGCTGTCGGTCAGGTGACCTGAGGGGGAGTCGACAAGAACAAATGACAGGAACGGTCACACTGTGTAGTCAAGATCCGCGTTCATCTTACTGAACATCTCATAAATAGCATCAACAGTGGCAGAGAAGTTGATGAGGAATTTGCGGATCTTCTCCAAGCATTCCTCGTCCTTCACGTCCCGGCCCTTGGACAGGGCCTTCAGGAAGTCGGACTTGTACGGCGCCGCAAAGAGTGCTGCCTGAAAGCAACCACAGACAGCGTCTCACTGAGTCCACAGCGGTACGCGCTCGGCCACATCACCCGGCCTTCGTGGGGTCCACGGACACTCGACCTACCTTGAAAAGCTGTTGCACCAACCAGCCGTGGTACCGTTTCAGGGCGATTTCATAGGCTTTGGTGATGTTGACTCGAATGAGGTTTGGGTTGCTGTCGTCCTTTTCCCCGTCCACCAGGCTTTGGAGAAAAACCTGAATAAATCTCAGGCCCCTGGTTTTAAAAAAAGGGACATGTGTCGTATTTCTCTAGATTAATTGTCAACCAAACCCACAAAAAGGCCGTAAACGTGGAGCGTCTCAGACCTTTTGAGCCACATCAGAGCCAGCGTTGCTCCAACTTTGGGCCACTCTCCTCCGTGCATTTCCTTCTCTGCCTCCAGGATCTGTTGAAGCGTCTTGAACCGTCCTGGGTTGGTGTCATAAACTGCCTTGATTTTCTAAATCAGAAAGTAGATTTGAACGTACAGTGGGTGGAACACTGAAGAGTCAAGATGCAGGTTTAGCTCAGCGTCGCAGTGACACAGTAACCAAACTCACTGTGATGTTGCCAGATATGTCGGCTTTGACTGGTGCAAAAATGGTAGAACCAAGGCAGTCTGTGGAAAAGGTTCAGCATCGGTTACAGCAGGACTGACAGGAGGCCAATGCGCATAATATGATGCAACAAACACTGAAGGACCTACACTGAATTTACTTTGAAGCTACAAAGGAAACTGTCTAAACGTAGGATACAAAATCTGTATAAATAAATACTGTTCTCTCACAACAACATTAGTTATAAACATTTATATAAAGTAGCTAAAGTTTGTCTCTACAGTACGAGTTAAGTGTGTTGCTTGGCCACATATGTCAGCACGGCGCCGTTCAGCATTATCCTCCAGGTGTCCTTTAATTAGGGGAGCAGAGAACTCGAGCGCTTGGTGACGGGCGTGTGGACAATGAGACATCTAGAGTCTCGACCACACACGGCTCCTGTCTGACCCACTGACAACAGGCGGCTTTCATCCCCACAGCTGTTAGTGGAAAATGCTCATGACAAAGTCCTGTTGATGCGACGCACGGACATAACACAGACTAGCTCTTGTTTCGAATACTGTACATCCTGCAGCACGGCAAACTCAAACCCAGTAAATAAACAGAGACTAAATCTAATTTGCTGATGTTTGCTGATGGGAACGAATCGTTAGCTCAGTTGTGGCCGTGCTAGCGGCAGGGAACACCCTCACGTGTGTTAATTATTCTGGCTAATTAGACCTCTTCTCAGGTTGGAGGTTGGACAGGGTCATGATGCTGAAGTCACCAAACTACTTTACATTTTTATTTAAATATTTATCACGGTGTCAATCAGGTTCCACCCACAGTCCGGAGGAAAGGATCCAATTAGGGAAAACACCTGTTTGAATGTACTACGGCTGAGCACGTCTTTAATGGCTTGTAGGAAACTTGGCCAAGAAATTTCTAGGTCAGGAAAAACAATGGAGACGAGGAGGAAAGAGTTTAATATGGACATCAGGCTCGATTCTGCTCAGGGGTTTCACATGGCAAATTCAATAGAGGACCTTTGGCATATTAATACAGAATGAAGGCGCGCCATGCCCCTGGTGAATGGGCAAAGGGAACTCAACACCAGACTAATCAATTTTCACAACTTAAAATCCAGGCCAGTTGATTAAATTATGCATGCCAAAGGATTGTGGACACCCCGATGGAGAGAAACGCAATCCAAAAAAGATTGTCATTTGAAAAGACAGTTTTGCATTCATTAGTCGAAGTTGAACTAAAAAATATAAACGCAATTCCTGTGTGCTCAGCCAGTTTTACAGGTAGCACTATAGTTACTCAGCACTATTTGCATGCTAAAAACTAATTATCAGTCTAGCAGCACCATCAGTCTGACTCATAGTGCAGCTATAAGCCTCTGACAACTCATTAGACCTGGCTGAATAGAAATACTGTACATGTGTGCGTATGGAGCTTCATGCACACACTGACATCTGAATAGAAGAGTCTTCCACATTTATTTCCACATACTGTCATATTCAGAAATGTCACTACACGGTGTCTGCTGTGTCAAACTCTGGATATTGTACTTACCAAAGAATGGTGGAAGGTATGACACTGCCTCCAGAAAAGGTCTTGTTTCCACCTGTCTGTCAGCTGGCAGCTGCCTGAACTGGTGCTCCATTAGCAGAGCCATGTCTTTGGTCCGGACACACGCTCACCTCTAAAATGATAGCAACGGGCTGTCAACCCCCCACTACTGCAGATTTACCCCGACAAGGGAGGAACTGTGTGTGTGTGTGTGTGTGTGTGTGTGTGTGTGTGTGTGTGTGTGTGTGTGTGTGTGTGTGTGTGTGTGTGTGTGTGTGTGTGTGTGTGTGTGTGTGTGTGTGTGTGTGTGTGCCGCCGGCTCATGTGATCTGCTTAGATCCGAGTCACTGCCACCTGTAAACGGCACTTAAAGCAGCGTCCAGCTGACACTAGGTTTCCTCCTCTGCGTTTAACCACATTTGCTGCTTCCCTGTCTATCTTTTTATTGAGGGGGGGGGGGGGGTATGTCAAAATGAAATGTTGCCGGAATACACCAATTCATACTCACACTGACAATGCCTGAACAACAGTGTTTGTAACTGATCAGAGGCAGGTAGCCTTTATTAGTCCTGTCATATTTTGTCATTTTAACAACACAAAATAATATTATATATTCATACTTCATATTTAGTGGGGGGGGGTAATTTTTTATTCCTAACGACTAATTAGTTGTACAACCGGATATTTGGAGAAATTAAATGCTTTGCAAAGCGAATGCCTTGACAAACGAGCATGCGCGTTTTTGACCAGCGGAGTAATTTGACCTTTACCTCCTGCCGTAGAGTGGGAGTAACTAGGAAGTGTTTCGGTAACTAAGGAAAGCTGGGAGATCTGAGTTTTCTGCTTAGAAATGCAAACTGTGGGCCGGTTTTATTCAACTTAAAGAACAGGCGGTAAACCCAAGCAAAATATCGGTACGTAAGAACAGACGATAGAGCTAAAAAGGCGAAAGCTGCTACAGTAAATGCAGATGTTTCGTTAGCGGCTCGTTCACCTATTGTTTGCCTTTGTTTTCTTTGTTATTCATACGCTCTGTAAAGGCGGTCGACACCACTTCACGTTCAGCATTAGCAAAGTGATTCCTCCTAACGTCCTAACGTGAGTGTTGTTTAGCGACGTCCGACGCGCGTAAAGTGTTTGACTAAAGCTCGGTAACGTTGGCAACGTTAGTATTCGATTGAAGTAGGCACTTATTGTGGTTCTTGCTAACTATGATTCAGGTCAATGGCTCTGCCGACCCTTTCGGTCCATGTGCCCGGTCGGTCGCGGGTGCTCGCCGGACAGCTGGCCCGGCAGCGGGAACAGGAGGCCCGCTGGCGGCAGCAGTGGGAGCAGCACGCCCAGTACTTCAGGGAGCAGAGCGTCCGCAGCCAGAGGCAGGCGGCGTGGAGCTCCCGTCACTCCTACCAGCAGAGGTAACTGTGGCGGACACGAGTGGAACTCTAATTAAACATTTACACATGCACGTTCTTTATTTATAGTATTAAAGTCCTTCCTTCACCAGTACTTGATTACCCCGTGATTTGACCCGTAACTTAAACACCTCCTAAACATCATAAGTGATCTATCATAGTCCAAAGAACCTGTCCTATTAAAGTACTTTGCCAAAAGACAATTTCTGGCCATTTGCCGTGTTTAGTAGAAAATGACAATGATGCCAGGTCTTGACCGGTTTTTGCACTGTTTTGTTAGTATGTCAGCGTATCACAGGCAAAAGATCAAAGAGGAAAAGGCAGCCAGTCTGGAGCATCGTAGGAATCGACTCAGGGCCATGCTTCAAGAGGAGCAAGATCGGCTGGAGGCCGAGCTTCGCCATGTGATCCCTGACAGCAGCACACTGTCCCGTCAGCTGGTGCAAAAAACCGAAGAGCTTCGCACGGCAAGAGATGTGCGAAGAAAAAAGGTAGTTGCATAGAACTTGTTGTGTATTTTGTATATTTTGTCTGTTGTGCTCCCAAAAGAGTACATGCATAATCCCTGTTACTTCTGTTTTTTTATGCACAGCTTGCACAAGAGCTTTTGAAAGAGCACTGGAAGAAAAACAGCCCAGAGCTGCGAGAGGTAGCCAACTTTAAATTTTGTAACATATTTAAATATGTTTCCTTATGTGATACAACCCAGAGTTTTTTTAAGTTGGAGTTTTGTGTAGAATATAAAATGTATAAAGTGAGGGAATGGACCGTGTCTACAGGACCATGTGTACCAAATGTATCGTCCCTTCTTCTTTTAAAAGCCTGTAAACATCTGAGAAGACCTGATGGTGTAGAATGTTAATGGCATGATAAATGGGGTTAGGAATCCAGTGGCCATCCTAAATGTCTGAAGAGGTTAGACGGTAGTAAAGATAGACACGTTTTGTTAAGATGTCTATTTGATCTGGAAACTAATAGGGCTTGTGATTCAGATATTCCATGACTTTCTGTTAACCCGAGTCCTGAGTTGACTTAAGAGAATAAAATGTTCTAGTATCCCTTCCTCTAGGGGTCAGGTTCGTCAGTATCTCTGTCTCGTATTTATCACAACTCGCTCTTTTATTCTGTCAACAGGTCGAGTCAGCGTTACATAAAGATCATGTTGTTGGCCAATGGCAGGAGCAGATACTTGAGAAGAAACAGGTACGACATTCATTTTATATGTCAAAGTAAGCAACTCAGTTTGTTAATTTATATATTTTAAAACATATCAAAGGATCTCGCAAAAGCCTCGTAACCTGTTGCACTTTTACGACGTTTGTGAAACTAAACTTTACTGAAACTGTAAATAAATGTCTCTCTTGTGCCACTTTCCTCCAGTATATCCCTTTACACAACTAATTATTTATGTAACATACATTTTTAATTAAAGAGGTGCTTATATCAGCTGTAAGCACAATATTAGTTCTTAAATGACCTCTGGTTAACCCCTTTATCATGGCACAGCTTTAGAATGTTTAAACACAGACTATAAGTGAAACATTTCTTTAAACACGCAGCAAGAACTGGCTGAACGGGAGGAAAAGAGACACTTTGAAAATGAGTACGAGAGGACCCGTAAAGAGGCTCTGGAGAGGATGAAGCAAGCAGAGGAAAAAAGGAAAGCAGAGGCACTCAAACGAGCAGAAGAACTTCGAAAACAGATGGAAGAACTGAAGCTGAGAGAAGAAGAGGTATTCAGAGCTCTACTAGTAATCTACCCTAATAGCAGTTATGCTAGATATATATCATTTATTTAATTCTCTTGCTCTCTCTCTCTCAGGCTACTCGTCTAAAGAAGGAGCAAGAGGCTTTGATGCTCCAACACTGGGAGCTGGAGAAGATAGAGGAGGAGAGGAGGAAGGCAGAAGAGATGCGGAAGAAGTCTGAGATGGGGTAAGGGAACCGCTTTCTGTAGATGAATTACAGTTCAGACGCTTTTTTAATTCACTGGATGAATTTGTGTTTTCCTCCAGTCATTTCTTGATCCGTCAATATCGAGCTCAGCTGAAGAGGAGGGCCCAGCGAGTGCAGGAGGAACTGGTGAGTCCACGTCCTGTTGACAAATGTAGTGCAACTCACTTGGATTTACGTCACCTTCCTTGAACACGTCTGTGCTGCCCAGGAGGCTGACCGTCAGATCCTAGCAGCACTGCTGGAAGGAGATGAGGAGGACAGACGCATGGAGACGGTACGAAGGGAAAGGGCTATCGCTGATGCTGCTTGGATGAAACATGTGATTGAAGAGCAGCTTCAGTTGGAGCGTGAGAGGGAGGCAGAATTTGACATCCTCCACAGGTGAGAAAACAAATTTGTGAACTCCAACTTCTGCAGGGACAAACAACTGTTTCTCTTCACGTTCAAATGAATGTGTGTCTTCCATTTTAGGGAGGAAGCTCAGCATGTGTGGGAGAAAAGAGAATCAGAGTGGGAGAGGGAGAGGAAAGCAAGAGAGCGACTCATGAAAGAGGTACATTTGTTTTGAAGGACACCTGGAGTGAAATTTAAAAGATGTGAATCGCTGAGAACAACATTCCTGTATTTTCCTTGGACAGGTGTTGGCAGGGAGGCAACAACAGCTGGAGCTAAAGATGAAACACAACCGTGAGGCTCAGGAAGAATCTCTGCAGAGACGAGAAGAGCTGATAAAGGAGCTGGAGCAAGAGCGAGAGATGAGAAGGTGGGAGAAGGAGCGTGAGGAGGCCAGTAGGACTGCGAGGCTGCATGAGATCAATGCTCAGGTCAGCACTTAACCCCAATAGTCTGTGTTCAGACACCAACATCACACACTGAGAATTGAAATCTACAATTTGCGTACACTGACTGCAAAGAATCACAATATGTTACAATACAACAGATCCATGGCTGATTGTGTATTTTCTGCAGGTGGAGCTGCAGCGCCAAGAACAGTGGGAAGAGCAGCAAATGGCTGAGCAGGAGGAAAGGGAGGAGAGGGAGGCTGTTCAAATCCAAGAGGAGGACCTAAGGCTGGAGATGCAGAGGATGGCAAAGAAAGGCTACCAGGAGAAGGTGAGATGAAAGTTAAACCTGCTCTAAAACGACCACCTAATGGTAATATTTATTTTCAAATACCCGTTAAAAAATGCTTGAAACGGCCTCTTACAGATTTACAGCAGACCTCGATCAGCCTGGACGTGAGCAAGTCAAGACAGAAGTGTGGGATGTAGCATTCAAAGATAGAAGCATGTTTTTCAAGTGTGCCTTGTACCCGTGTCATAACAGATAAAACTAACGTCCTCCTTTCTATTCTGGCTCTGGAGAGTTAACATTCACATCATTCAAAGATGAAATGCACTTAAAAGATTTAGGTTAATCAATGTTTTTCCTTTATGTTGTTTTCCTTCTTAAGCCAAAAAATGTTCTTACTTCATCAGACAGACTGGTCTGTCCACATACTAGCTCTAGATGGGCTGTAGATGGTCCCCTGTTGAAAAGTCATAAAAGTGTGTGTCTTGAAGAAATTAAATGTTAAACTATAAGTGCCACTGTTTATAATTTAATGGGAGTAGAAAATACTTCATTATTTCTGTGAATTTTTACATTTTTTAATAAATTATCGCAATCAAATCAATTGTGTTCCATAAATCAACAAAAGGAAAAAAGTTATAAATTATGTTTATTTAGAAAATAATTCTTTTTCCAGAGTGCAACCCACCTGCTGCATCACATACATCTCTGTGCTTTTGTTAGGTACAGAGAGGGACATTGTCTTGATCAGATCTCGAAATGACAAACTCTGGAAACACTTGGTGAAGGTGAACTTTGGATTACACAATAATACACAAGACACCTATAGTTCAATCCCATTTGTTGCACGTTAACTACAAAACTAGCAGCAACGGAACAGAGCACAAAACACCTGGACATACGTAAGTATGGCTATAGCTCTAAATATCTTGTAACATCACCAAGGCTGCAGTGATAGACTGCTGAATGCAGTGCAGGGTGGAGCCTGTTTAACATGTCCTGGCCACTGAACGAGGTTCACTCACATCCACTGACTTGACACATAGCTGCAGACTGGGTTACACTTGGACATGGGCCGAACTTTTTTCGATGCGACAAACATCAGCATTGCAGAGCTCCAAAATGTGCATAAATGATACTTCCAACATTTTTGGGGATGATGTCCATTTAGCTATTGAGGAGTAAGATTTACAGTATGATGATGTTTGCACAGTGCAGTAATGAGAGGAAGCTCCTTTAGCTACAACAGTGTTCAAACAGCATTAAAGACAGTGGATTAATGATTCACTTATGGCTTTTCATTGTCCACATCTGACTTTGGCCTGACATCGTAAACATCATAGGGTTTGACTGTACTGTGCTTAATTCTTTCAGTCAAAGGTATTTATGGATTATTACAGATTATAATCCAGAGTAAAGACATTTTATTCCAACTGTGTAATCTAGAAACCATTATTTACACAATGTGCTGGCTGCTGCATGTTGTCCAGATAAGATTCCTGGAGGTTTTTATTCATCTTAAATTATATTGTGCTATTATACCAACTGGGTATCCAAGTAAAGTTGTTGACTATTTCTCTTGATGACACGTGTGTCTTTATGCGCTGGCTTTAAATATTATCAGTACGTAACCATAAATACAAAAGAATGCATGCATATACCACAAATACAAAAACAGCTAAATCATTAAAAAAAACATAACACGACTGAGATGTTAGTGGCTTCGCGGGCCTGTAAGTGCTGTTAGTTGGTATTCTCCTTTGTGGTGATGGTGACGAGCTGCTTGGCGGCTTTGGCAATGTCATAAGCACATTGGATGACCTGCTGAGTGACCAGCTGCATGTCCGGTCCCGGGCAGCCTTCTGAGGGCACCGCCTTCCTGCACTCGCTCTGAAGCCTGTACGCACTGGAGGTCAGTAAGCGCAGAGAGCCTCTCACAGTTTCTGAGCGTGGCTTCTGCACAGGAACAATAGCTTGTCTTAGTGCAACCCGTTCAACAGTTAGTGCAGCTCTAATAGAATCGCAACCTACCTTGGGAAACAGAGCAGCCATTTCGGTTACAGCCACATGTATTCTTTCTGAGCAGGGTATGAAACTGTGAGGAGAAGAGATTTGCTGATGAGATCAACACATTGATGTCACACCTACAATTCTTCAAATATAATAAATATTAATAAATCATTAATCAACCTAAATCTCTTGCATGCAGGTCTATTTAGAGAGTAGGGCGCCGAGTCATATTCACAACACACCGTGCATTATCATCTCTAACATCAAAAAAAAAAACATGCTTACATTTTTAGCATTGTAAGTACGAGGCACCTCAATTCTGCACCATGAAAGGACTTCAGAGCAGAGACGGCATCATGTTGCTACATCAGTGTGTTACAATCAAATACATTGTCAGCTCTATATATAATAAGCCAACCTTAGTTTTCATCAAACGACCAAAAACATTTAATGGTAAATCCGAATCTCAACACGTACAAACATTTAGTAGCACATCAGAGCAATAGAGACAGATTGTTAAGAGGTGGAGACGAATGGAAAAGAGCGAGGCAGAAACTGAGGGAGAGGAAAATAAAACTGTGCCTGGGAGGCAGGGACAGAAGCCAGAGTACCAGGAGGAGGGATCGGGGGACCGGAGGCTGAGCGGCTGAATGGGAGTGGAGGCCTTCTCAGCCCAGGGCACCAGAGTACTGAAACATCCCAGACTGTGCCTGAGCCGACGCACGCCTTCACGCTCGCATGGTCTGCTCACAGAGCGGAGGACGGGCACCGCAGCGCCAGAGCATCACAACAGCGAAACAGAGTGGAGGCAGAATGAGTGGGAGTCAAGATAAAAAACAAAGAACTAATGGATAAAGCGCCATACTGATGATGATTGTGGAAGGAACTTCCATTTAAAACAAAGGCAGGGTAATAACAGTGGAAAGGACTGTTGTCCGCTCTCATTCTGACCTGTCGTGTTTGTTCTCCTGAGCAGCTCGCAGCAGATCTTGGATGTTCTTGGTGATCTGCTCGGTCTTGCGGATGACGTCCTCTGTGCTGGGAAGTGTCGGGTCGGGCTCTACCTCCAGATCATCTAACTCAGGGATGGAGCTGCCCTCCCCCAGCCAGCCACTGCTCCTCAGCCTCACCCTTCTGCACAACCTACAAGACAAATCACAATAGATTACATCCACTGCCAACATCCTTCCCTGTAATCGTATTCTCTATAATCTTACCATGAAAATCTGACAGGGCATGTAATTTAACTTGAAAACCAAACCACTTTAAACAGCATTTAGGATTTAGAGCGTCCCCCTACCCTGAATCATCCATCTCGGATTCATTGAACGTGTTGTCGTAGTCGCTTTCCGGCATGCTGCTCTGCTTCTCCAACTTCGAAGCCTAGATGGGGAAGAGACGGTAATAAAGTTGACGATGCCTTTGTAAAACGTCCCATGTCACTAACAGTGTAAACCAGAACCAGCTGTGGTGAAATCAGCTCAACGCTACAATTGATTACATAAACATACTAAAAATGAAATATGACTGTATAAAAACAAGTAAAAGCGATGCAGATGACTTGGCATGAAATGTGCCAGTAAAGCTGTGAAGCAACAGCACGATTCGTTGGCAGCGCTGGATACAGGATTAGTAAAGAGATTAGAGTTCAGACGTGACACTGACGCGTTCTTCATCCAATGCTGAGTTTTGCAAGAAAACTTTGGAAACAACAAAAAGGTCAAACAAATAGCCAATAGTGACAATGAGCAGCACATGGCTGGAAGCGCGTTGTGACACGCAGACTTCCCCTTTGAAGATAAGATTGTGTGAGGAACTGTTGAAGCTGTGCTGCACAGTGAAATATCAGATGCGGTTCAGAGATATTCACTTATGGTTTGCAACATCACGATCAAACTCAAAGCTGCATTTCTAAACAGGAAGCACAGACCAAGTGTTAGGTCCTCATACTATCAGTCCAGGGCTAAGAATCCAAACAAGGAGGAAAGTACTTGGCTCCTAAATGTTTAGTTAAGTCTGAAGTCTACAACATTAATCATCTTAGCTACTGGATCCTCATTCTTTGGATGTAGCAGGCAGAGGTGAGAGCATGCTGTAGGAAAATGTGCAAAAGAGACGCAGAAGAAAAACCTTCTAAAAACATAAACTCACTAAATTCAGTCAAGAGGAGGCTCCAGACAAACAAACTAAAACATTTTAGCATCACCTGCTGCACACGCAGACAAGAATATATTAAAAGGATCAGATCTTGAACCTCCACGGCAGATTTAAGCTCAGCTTTCAGAGGTCAGGCTTTACAAAACCACACACTTTGACTCGATAAGCCGCACGGTGAGGATGACGCTGATGGAGGCAGCTGTCTGATGGTGAGGGAAGCCGGTGGAGGGTTGGCTCATGCAGCGGGGCACATAAGGAGCAGCATATGGAGGACAGAGGAACGCGAGGGAGGAGGAAGACGTAGAAATGCTACAGTGCTCCAAGCGGATTTGCTGCGGACCTAGTGAGCATGTACTTAACCTTCTGAGTACTTTCATCCTTCGACCAAGACAGGGTGGATGGAAATGAGGGGAGGGATGAAGAGGTGGTCACAAAAGTGCCCCTTTCCGTCTAAACACAGGGTTCAAACCACATTTTAAAGACATTTTTAATGTACGGAAAGAAAAAAAAAACATATATACAAACTAAAAAGTGAGATGAGTGATCCCCAGTCTTATTGAGCAGGAACATTCAGTTCAGCTTGTCAGTGTAAAACTCAGGAGCTTTTTGGTTTTTATAGCTAATCCTCCATCATTTTTTTTCCCGGTTCCAAATAGTTTTACTTTTCCATTACTTTAATTAAGAGAAAGGTATTAGGTTGATTCAAAATGGGTTTACATAAATATCTTTTTTGACTCAGACAAATGTACAAGAGGTGCGAAGATGGAGTGAGTGAGGTGTGAATTTATCATGCATTACAAAAACACAGAGTATTTGTATGGTTTTAATGCTTCATCAACACAAAACAAAGTACAAACCTTCAGAGTTCACAACACCAGCATCTCCTTGCTCACAAGAGGCACGACGTTAATACATATGTGCAGATAACCTCGTGTGACACAAAAAAGGACAAACTGGGATGTGACTGAATGTATCTAAGTTTAGGAGTATGCCTCTGCATCAGGGGTCAGTGATGGATGAGCAGGAAACACATTTCAAACAGGCAGAGGGTAAGGTTGGCAGACAGGGTGAAGGCATGAGGGAAGTCATGGAAACAGAGCAGTTGACAGGAAATGGCAAAGGAGAGCAGGGAACAGGTCTTACTCACATGAGGTGGGAAGGGTTGCAGGGTAGGGATACCTTCCTCTGGGTAAGGACTGTCTCCTTTAGAGAGATAGGGCTTCAGGCCCGAGCCGGTCTCATACATAGACATGGGCCGACTGGCCCGTGCAGACTGCCGGCGTTTCAGAGCCGAGGGGCTGGAGGGGTCGGGATAGTCTGAACCGCTGGGGATCTGATAGATATTGGTTGAGACCTGCCGCCTGAGAGAGGTGTTCTCGCTTTGCAGAGAGTGCAGCTGGAAGAGAAGTCAGCAATACACTAAGAGGTGCTCTCAGCAAAGCAAGCTTAGTTCCCTGTCCTGACCCAATGTAATATCACAGTATACCATTGTTCCTCTAAATATTTATGTTACACCCCGACAGTCTGCTGCTGCCAACACATTAAAAGTTACTCTGGTCTACCAAGGCTTTCATCTGGCAGGAACAAGACATATTCTTGCAGATCTCGTAGCAGAACATGCGTTTAAATTACTGAGAACTACGTTTTCAGGAAGAACATGATCACTGTTAAAAGAACATTTGACTCAGAACAACAGTATTTATAGCACTAGTAAAAGTAGCAAACATATCTTGTTTTTGAAAAGCACGAATACTAAATTAGCTATAGTAAAGACGAAGCCACATAAACAAGGTGTCGTCTGAAACTATCATAACTGCTTTTCTTAGTCTAAGAACGCAAAGCAAGTGGTAAGCAAGCAAAAGATTGTTGCATAGGTACAGATCAGGTCAAAGCTACAGTGCAGACAGATTATGAGAAGCTGAACGCATTTAAGGACTACCTTCAGTGCACAGAAATATGAGATTTTGTGCACTGATCAATAAAAAGGTGGACAGGCCACTGAAATGTCACCATTTGTCAAGACTAGTATGGCCAGTATGTCACCAGCTGCATGGTCTGCATCACAATAAATGCTATAGGATATGTCTACTGTAGGCGAGTGTGAGAAAGACAGTCACCCCAGTAAACAATGGACATGTGATCAGCATCCTCCTTCAAACTGAAATATAACATAAGAAAACAAAAATGCAACCCAAAAAGATTCAATTGTGCCAGATCTTAAACATGATAGTATTAAATCTATAAAAAATTCAATACCAGCCAGGGAGGATGCTTGACTACGCACCAGACCCAGCCAACAATAAATCCACATACTGAAAGATGCTGCTGTACCAAAAACAACATCTGGAAATCATCCAAAAACATCTGATGCAGTAAACACAGCATGTGTGATGAAGCAAGGCACACACATACAATTCCAGTTAGTCTCTGTGACCCAGTAAGGAATTAAACAACACTGTTAATCACATCAAGCATTTTTCCCATACACATGCTTGTTAGTAACATTAGACAGAATAGATTTAATTTATATATTACAAAAGTGAATATAAACTGGGTTTGTTGTTAACTGGAGCAAAGATTCATTCATCAAATTAAATTAAAAAACAACCAAAAACAAAAAGGAAAGAAAAAGTCTCCAGCTTTTAAATTTGAACATGCCGGCCAAAAGGGTGGAGCAGAGCAGGGTGTCACAGCAGCCTTGACTTGCAACAGATCATTCCTATTCAGGTGGCTCGGGCCTCATTACAAGCCACAGGCTGGGCCTTGGCACAAACAGTGACAGAAGAGCTTTGCCGACCGCTGTGGCCCCCACTCAGTCCAGTCCCCGGTGTTAGTGATCTTATTGGTGGAGGGCAGTGGATACCTTTTTCTGCATCAGCCGCAGCTCATCACTCAGGCTGTTGTTGGCTTTCATGAGCTGCTGGATCTTGGCTTCAGAGGCAGAGAGTGCGTTTTTCACCTCCATGTATTCTTGCACAGTAATAGGGCCATCTGAGAGGTCAGAGTCCAGACTCTGCTGGATAGACAGGTGAAAAACAAAGCTGTAAAAGCATCTGCAGAGAGATTTTTTTATCGTTAGAAAAAGGGATGCCACAATACCTTGGTCCTGTCTCCTTTGCTGGAGGGAAGCTCTTGGTCTGTATCCTCATCGGATGCTACACTGTCATAGTCAGGCTGGTCATTGTCCTGGCTGTCACTACAATGTCTGACAGCCACACTCTTCAAAATAAGTTCCACATTGTCTGAAATGAAGAGACGTAGTAAAAGAATACACCTGGACACAGGAAATGTTCTAGTGCCACTGAGGTTTTGAGATAAAGTCAAACTTGGACACTGACCTTTGGGACTGGTAACTGAATTCCCTCGCTGTCTGCGTTTAGCATCACTTAATATGTCGATCACAAGAGTTGCAAATTCGTGTGCATTGAATCGTGCAAGTTTCTGCCGTCCCTAATAAAAAAATTTAAAAAAACACGAACAAATCTGTGTAATGTCAAAGCAGAAACAGACAACAGAGAAAGTGTGGGAGTTCTGTGAAGACTTGCCTGGTTTCGTGTTGATGAATATTCTGGATTCACAGGAAGGAAAGGCACCACGGTTGTCTCTGTCACCAGGGTGCTGTGGTTCTGAGTCGCCAACCACACTGTAAGTGACACAATCAGAATCAAATGTCCTGTTCTCAGCTGTGAATTCGGCAAAAAGACTTTTGAGGAAATTCAACCAACAAGATACAAAAGCACTAAATCTTTACCAGCGTCAGTCTCCCGTCTGTCCACCTCATCATACACATCCATGGCCAGTTCCTCAAAAAGGTGGTTACTGAGCTACAGTGAAATAAGAAAATAACACTTAGACAGAACTCAGAGGAAGAACCATTGGAATGGTGGGACTGAATACTTACAGACTGCAGTTTCTTCTTTGCTGCTTTGGCTAGTTCTGATAAATCTGTACTGCTACAAAGAGAAAACAAGCATTCTGTAAATAATTCCTTTCAAAATGTTAAGTTAACATGGTGCATGCTTTTCTCTGATACTTACATGTTCCTTATCCATTATAAGTGAGCAATGAAAAATATCAAAAGTACCATTTAAAATTAAGATGCAAATACCTGCTATGCTACAAGACATTTGCTTGGAATTATTGTTGGATGTTGGAGTTGTTTGCAGAAAACTTTAAATATTTGTTATTACAGGGCTTCTTTGTGAGGAAACTATTTGACTGAAGCCGTTTCCTCCAATTTAGATAATAGATGCTGCAGCGAGCGCAACAGCGTGTCAGCACAGGCCTCAGCGCAAACAGAGCCTGGAGGCACTTACTTTGCTGCCCTGATGTCATTAGTTTAGACTCACATTGATTCAACAAATCACCTTATATCAACCTCCAGCCTAAACTTTCTTACCTGTCAGCCATTTGTGGAACAATAAAGTGCTGGCCATTCTTATGATCTGAAAGAAAGAGAACATTTCTGGATGACTGCCCAAACACTTTGTCATGCGTATTAAACATAAGCAACTTAAAAACCCAATGAAGCATCATTTATTTTCAACACTCATTCCGCTGCAGGTACCTGGTTTTCTCCCACACAGGTAAAAAGCCAGTCGATCAGTTAGTTCATACTGAATCTCCACTAATCTGTCTGCCAGGTCGTGATGACCGGCTTCCCTGCAAAAGCAAAAACAAAAACAGAGTGTATAAGGCCTGCAACATCGTGTGTGTCAACCAGAAAAGACTCAGAAAGGGAAAATGAACTAACCTTGCATAGTCAATGGGAGTTTTGCCATTGCTGTCAGGGGCTCCGGGATCGGCCCCATAAACAGTTAATAGTTCAGCCTGAGATACTTGTCCTGCCTTTGCAGCTACATGTAAGGGAGTGTTTCCCTTCTCCTACAGAAGAGTTCAATGTGAGGCCTCAAACCAACAGAAATGCCAACAGAAAATGAAGATTTATTGCTGATGATGACTCTTACTGGATGAAAAAAATTTGCTTGTGCTCCCAGAGTTAGCAACCTCAGACAGGTCTCAAGGTTCCCAGTGCGAACACTTGAGTGAAGTTGCTAAAAAAAAAAGACAACCACAGCATTATTACAAACTGAGATAAAATAAGAAGAGATAAGTTTTCTCTTAATCACCACTACTTGTTTAAGATTATTATTTTTTTACCTTGCTTAAATCCTTGGCTGTCATACTGTCATCCTCTCGACAAGGCATTCGATGGACAAATGCCAACATTTGATACTTGGCTCTTATAAACTCCGATTTATTTGGGCTTTTGAGGGAAATGTGAAACAGAGTTTAGACGATAAATAAAATGTTTATTACTTTAATGAAAGTCTATTACATACATATCTGGTAAATACTCCTTAATTACTTTCACATAACTCAAACTCACTGCAGTTTGTCCTGAGGATTGGCCTTGCGTTTGCCGCTCATCACAGATGCAGGGTCCAGGAGGGAGTGCTCCCATATAGAATTTGCGCCATTGCTGTATAATGTCTGAACCATCTATGTGGAACCAAAGGGGTAGAAGACAAGGTGAAATGTGTAGACTGTGGAATGCTGACCGGCTGCTTACAATTTCCGTCCTGAACAAACACTTTCTATATTTGGACAGAATCAATACACCCAGCATCAAGACTCAGCCCTGCTGGATATAAAAACGGCCATTATACAGACTGTGTACAAGCCATGTAGCACAGGTGACTATGCAGTAAATGCAATGTTACCTGAAGCTGAGTAGGGGGCCATGGTGTATGGGTCAGGTGGCGCACTTGAGAGCTGTGTCTTCCCAGACTTCGATGAACACTACAGCACTCGTCGCAAATCAACACACCCCTATTCACCGAGGCCCAGCGAGGTTCTGTGAGAGAAAAGAAAAGCAATGTCAATTGCAGTGATCTCACTGGATCACTGCAGTTCAAAGGGGTTGAAGTTAAAAGCGCAATATTGAATCCCCAAAATCTTAAAGCGTTGGGTTTACTTTAGCTCATCTGTAGAACAAGCCAAGTTAAAAAAATATCAAAACAAAACAAAGAGGCTAAAGCTAATTCTAAAAATACTGTAGACTTTCCACAGACCTTAATCATAGTTTAACATGATTAGGTTTTAAATGACTTATATGCACATTAAGATGAATTAGGCTTAGGGTGGTTTAGTGAAGCTCAAAGACACAACCTAACCAAAATAGTTTAGGTTAAAAAAATCCTCAGAGTTCACAGTAAGACAGTCTTAGATTCACATAAAACTAAGCGTTAACACAGGAAGGGTGCAAAAGAGTAAAACTGGTTTTAAAATGGCAAAACTTTAACATCACATACAGACTGACACAGCATCACAAAAGGAAACCAAAAAACCGAGTAGCCATAACAGGAATTATGAGGCCTTTTAGGCAAAGCCATGCATTGTGCAAAAAGGAAGTGAAGAACGGGTTGAAGCACCTCAACCTTATTGTTAGGCAACAGAGCAACTTCCTCTTTAAAAAAAAAGGGCAACAATGCATAATCAGGTGTTAAAGCCTGATACAAAACTGATTCACCGCTTCTATCCAGTAAACTCTGAGAACCGTCTATACTGGACTAGAGAGCAAAGATCTCAGTACCAAAAATACTGTGCATTCATACGACACTCCGACAGTCGATAAACTGTTAAGCAGATTGAGCGTCTGGCACCGTGACAAGACAGACAGTGCAGACCAGAAGTATTTAAGCAGCAGCTGAGGAGTAGGAGGAACAGCTGCGGAGGTTGCTGGTCAGATTCTAGCACCTGGTCCCCCAGAGTCTCCTCCTCAGATCCTCTCCACTCGGACCCGAGCGCTGCCGATATGCCTGTTTTACCCTTTCCTCAACAAGTGCTGCTAAATTTAATACCACATCTTGAAACTCTAAAAATATTCACAGCCAGCAACTGGTGGGGCAAATCAGGCCAGCTGCTGTGGGGACCTGGGGGATTTAGTCCTGAGTGACACAATGAGAAACAAAGAACTAAACTATTATTTATAAACATTTAGCATTTCTGATATTGCATGTATTTATTCTCATTGTAAAGCGGACACCGGAGACAGTAAAAATACATTTCTAAGAACAATACATGCTCTCTTGCTCTGGTACAGTACTGTACATCACATTTACAGCTCATTGTGGTGTCAAAAAAAAACCTTCAGTATTGAAGGCGTGCGGTCAATTCTCTCAGCATCCTGTTTTGCTTCCTGTGCTTGCTGAAAAACATCGCGTCATTTCTTTATAAATGGGATGTGTGAAAGTGCCTGAGACACAGACAGCAACTGTTAGGCGTTTGATTTTAGGTGAAGTTGTTCTTACAGGGTTAAAGTGCAGGTTTTGTATCGTATATACCGGTATCAGCTCTATTAATAGTGAGTAAGAGTTTATTAATGTACCCAAAACGTACAATTCATACAAAGTAGATGAATGAATGGAGCAGCATGACTCTTAGCAGTTTGGTAGTTTCCTGCAGGTCCATTATTGACATTTCATGACTGGATGGTAATAATAATAATTATGATGATAATAATAATAATCAAACATGTGTGTCCGACGTGCTGAATCAAGCAGCACTGAACAGAAACAGTCGGACGGTTGTTGCGCATCTACTTCTCTCAAACCGCATCAGTGAGCCGTCATTTACGCCGATAACTGAAGGTGCAGCGCACCCAGCGTCGCTGCATGTCTGTCAAAAGGGAAGCGGCGTGGACCAGCCCCGGTAATCCGCTCCGAGCCGTGGGGGTGAACCGACTGCGGGGTTTGCTGAGCCTGAGAGGGCGACCGGGGGGATGCGAGCCGGAGCCGGAGCCGTACCGTAGCGCCACGCGCTGCCCCGCGCGCGCTCGCTTACCTGGGACGCTGCAGTCGGCGCAGACCTCGGCGTTTCGCACGCGTTTAGACATCCTGTGTGCCTCCTCACAGCGCGCTGCTGTCCATTAAGCTAACCATTGATTACTCTGGGTAGACGCCTTCCGCGTTAGCCGCACTTAGCTAATTAAAAGCAACGACTCGCGCCTTCGTTTGACTGTGACTAGCCCCGTCGTTTTGGCCAACGTTTACGTTGCGACCATTAGACTAAGTTGTATGACTTGTACTGTATCATTGCCCTAAAGGAGGAGATGAACTGCGGTGACTTAGCCGACTTAGCACCTGACTGCTAACTAGCCTCTGTGGCCGTTTGGTACTTTACTCCTGAGCGTCTGCGAGACAGAACGTTCAACCCACTGGCAGTTGCTGCTGTGACCTATTAACGAGGGCAGTTTCCCCCAAAGCTATGCCTGTCAGAGGATAAACCGAGTATAACAATAACCATGACAGAACAATACAAGAGTGCAGCCTCTTGGCATGAGCAAGTGCAGTAATGACTCAGTTTGGCTTTACAGCTGTAATGATATAAATATAAGAAAATATTACTACATGTTGAAGTGCAGCACAACCTGAAAGGCATAATTTAGGGCAAAATACTTTTCGCTAAAATGGGAGATGAGTTTGATCTGTACACCTTTAAGATATTAAAAGTAAATTTATAACTAATAATAAAATAATGCTGGGATCAGAGCTATTGGCAGTCACCTTTTAAAGCATACATATAAATGAAATAATCGTCTTACACAGGTTCAGACTTGTGGCAGGTGGATCACAATATAGTAATAATTATGTGTCAAACATATATCCATACAACAAGCTGCATAGGTTATTTATTGTTATTTATTGTCTATGACCAATATATTTAATATCAACAGTGCTTTGACAGTTCCAAATGTTGCCATTTTCCACAAAAGTATGCGGGTGTTACCATTTTTTAAGCCTCAAGACATAAAATCGGACAGTTTCAGCGTTTCCCTTGTTAATTCCCACACAATAATTTGCATCGAACGATTAATCATTTAAATATCGCAATGTGAATGCCGTGTTTTGTTTTGTGCTAATAAATAACGTTGACGGGACCCCCCCCCCCCGCGCCCAACGACATGGTTGCGTCCAAACTGGAACTGACTATTCTGTTTCAAAGGGTATTTTTTTATTACACAAAACGTGTGTGCGTCTGCTATTCTTCAAATAAATATTGTTCTTTTACATAAATCCTTCACTGTTTTGAATGTGTTGGATTAACTGTCTTAGTTTGGTGGAATTAATGACAAAGTGAGCGCGTATTCACGCCGGACACCCCTGTCATTACTGGCTACTTGTACTGACACTTCCTTGTTCAAAACTTTTATTAGGGGAAAGCTCGGGGAAACCGGTTTGGGCTTTTAGACGCTGTTTTGTTCTCATATCTTCGGAACATGTACGATTTATGCCACAAATATGCACAAGTAGCGTGTCATTCTCGCAGCTCGCCCATGGCTGGAAGTGTTAGCGGCTGGCTAACGCTGCACTGAGCGCTTCACAAAGAGGAAGATGTCCACGGCTAACGTGAGCGAAGACGTCCGGGCGCAGTTCCCGCTGCACTCGGCGGTGTGGGAGAACGACTACCGGAGACTGAAGCAGCTGCTGGCCGTAGCAACGGTGGGTGAGAAGGCGGCACGCGCTGCCGACGTACGCGCTCGCGCTCGCTAGCGCGGCGGCGCTGGGACTGAGGTGTAAAAGCGTAAAGTAGGCCAGCGGTGCGACAGATGCTCCGCGGTGTCACGCGCTAGAAAGGTTCAGCGACACAAAGGTAACGTGTCGACATCAACAGGTTCGGAGCCTGATGTCTTTACGTTTCAGTTCAGGGTCACTACGCCGCCTTAAGTGTGAATTATGAATCCACGATGAGGATGCCGCGATATAGACTGGTTTATGATCACAAGAAGTGTTGACTCAGTCACAGCTGTCATTGTGTAACGTCGTAGTATAAACTCCACAACACGTGACAACGCCAGTCACTACACACACTGACTTAAGCAGCGTGATTCACGAGACTGTTACTGTTGCCAGTGCACTGACCGCTACTATCCTCCATTTATTATTAGCGATGACCCAAATTAGCAAAACAAACTAGAGAGAAGTTGTCCCTTTGTTTCTTGAAGAATGACATCGAGGCCGTGGATCCCAGAGGTCGGACCCCTCTGCACTTGGCTGTTTCGCTGGGCCACCTGGAGTCTGTGAGGGTCCTGCTGAGACGCGGCGCTCAGGTGACGAAGGAGAACGCCCACAACTGGACAGGTGAGTGTGTTGGTGGAGCTCCTCTGCAGCGGGTTCACACGTCGTCTGGTGTTGATGGGTTTTGTGGTAGAACGACGCCACCGAAACGCTTTGGTTCTTCATGTAATTGCGGTGGTGCTTGTAACGGATGGTTTGTCCTTCTGGGAAGCAGACGCTGTTATCGTGGAAGGTTTAGTGGTGTGTTGATCCCTTTCTGCTTGTGTGCAGTGCTGCAGGAGGCGGTGAGTACCGGGGATCCAGAGATGGTCCAGTTGGTGCTTCAACGCAGAGATTACCTCAAAGCCTCCGCGGCTCTGGAAGGGGTTCCCGAGCTGCTGTCCAAGATTCGAGAGGTTTTACTTCATATATTGTCGCGTTGTCTTGTCATCTAGCTCAGCTTGTGCTTCAAAACGTTTGTTGGCAGAGAAAGTCATGCCCTTCTTGTCTTTTCATTCGCAGTCTCCAGACTTTTATATGGAAATGAAGTGGGAATTCACCAGTTGGAGTAAGTTGTTTTGTCTGTGTGCAGAAATATATCTTGATGTGTAACATGGATGATGACTGTATGATAGATCTTTATTTAGGCCAGATTTCTAACTTTCTAATTTATGTACAATCTAAGACAGAAGTGCAAGCAGTAACATCCGGTCATACTGGAAACACTACATGCCTGTCAGTTGGCACGTGAAGCATTCGCTTTGGTTCATGAGTCAGTGTGTAAACGTTTTTCCACCGTGGGACATTTATTTGCTGTCGTTTCACAGTCCCTCTTGTGTCCCGGGTTTGTCCAAGTGATGTTTGTCGCATTTGGAAACGCGGCGCCAACCTGCGAGTGGATGTCACGCTTCTTGGCTTTGAAAACAGGACCTGGATCAGAGGTCGAAGGAGCTACATCTTTAAAGGCGATGGTGTGTTTTACACACAGTTTTAGTTTTTTTTTTAACAATTATGCCATTTCTATACATTTATACTGACTGGATTTCTACAGGTTCCCATGCGGAGTTAATAGAGGTGAACCATGATGATCAAGTAGTGGACACTGAACGCTTCAACATATCCCAAGAAATGGAGGATGTCACACTAGAGTCAATGCAGCCAGCTGAACAGGAAGTTGCCAAAAGGTTGACTACACCAGTTGTTAACACTTACCTGGACACCAAGGATATTGCATTTGAGAGGCAAGAGTCGAACCTTCTTCTCTTTATGTTTTGTCTCTCATGCATAAATCCAAAGTTCTTTGATAAACCATGAAATAAGTCCAATTTGAAAGTTGATTTCACAACATTTAACAGCTCATGGTATTTATTCTGAATTAATTTTGTTTAGTTTTTTTCCTGATCAGGGCCAAGTCTGGGTTATGGGGCTGGAGAACTGACAAAACTGAAGCAGTAAATGGATTTGAAGCCAAGGTTTGACAATTTTTCCACATTATCTCCAATGTTTAATCTGAAGCACACTGGGTCTGAACATTGTACAGACTGTGTAGTAAAATCTGACACCAGATTCCGTGTTTACAGGTTTTCAGTGTTAACAATGTAAATGTAGTAATCAGGACAAGGACAGAGCACCTTACAGACGAGGAGAAAACAAAGATTAAACGTAAGTGTAAAAGCTAACAAAGCGAATCCACATTTGACTAAATGAGGACCAAATTTAGATTTAATTTTTTCCAAGGTGAAAGAAACATCCTGGAGTCTCTGTTGGGGACTGTGGAGCAGCACATAAGTACACAAGGGGTAAGACATTCATTTAGTAGTTACATAATAACACTGTTTGAGTTTCACACCACATTTGACTTCATGTGCTTGACTAACCTTCTAGGATCTTACTCTTGAATATGCAACTGCCACCAACCCCACTGCCATCACTCCAGAGGAATACTTTGATCCCAACTTTGAGCTTGGGGACAGAGACATTGGACGACCCATTGAACTAAGCATCCGAACGCAGAAGTAAGAAGACGACTTCTTGAAGCTATAGTGAAGTTTGACCAAAACTTGGTTGAGTGCATGTCTAAGGAATGTTTTCTGTACAGATTCAAAGGTACCTTGTGGATGAGTGAGGAACATCCCCTTTCCCTGGTGGAGCAGGTGACTCCCATTATTGACCTCATGGCCAGAACCAGTTCCCATTTTGCACGACTACGAAACTTTGTGACCCTCAAGTTTCCCCCCGGATTTCCTGTTAAAATAGGTCTGTGGCACTACAGGGCGACAGAGTACACGAGAAAACACTGTCAATTCTCTCAGCTGTCTGATTTTACATCGTATGGGTTATTTACTTACAGAGATTCCACTGTTTCACGTGCTGAACGCCAAAATTACCTTTGGGAGTGTAAATAAATGCAGTACTGAAGAGGAGGCGGACCCGACACCAGCAGCAACGCCGACATCCTCAGGAGACGACGAGGAAGCTGCAGGTAACGACGCGGCCAGTCTAACCAACACACCAAACCTTTCTCCCGTTCCTGAATCGCTGCTCTTCATGGTCCGTGCAGGGCTGGCTCCGTTTCAGGTGTCTCCCTCAGTGTTTGAGGTGCCCGACGGCTACCACCGCCGAGGAGGCAGCCGCCACACGCCCGCCGCCACCAACGACGAGGCGCTGTTGCAGTATGCCATCCAGCAGAGCCTCCTGGAGTCTCGCAGAGCCCCGGGCCAGGTCATAAACGTCTTCACCCGGCGCATGTCGCAAATCTGTTCTCCAGCTCGTTGCATCACGTTTAATATGGATGTTTTCGTCATTGTAGGAACAGAACTGGGATGGTGCTGATGGACAGTTCACCGATGTGATACACAGCAGCCAGAGTGACCGGTAGGTTGTTTTTTTTTCTTGCTAGTCTTGCAGTCATATTTACAGAACAATGCTGTATCGCTGGTTGTTCTGTGGGTGTCATTCTAGGAGCATCCCAGAGGGGGCGCTAGTGGAATATGAAGACACTTCCAGTCCTTCCAGCTCTGCCTCTGTCTCAAGCCCCGACTCTGACCTCCGCCTGGCCATGGAGCTCTCTGCGCGAGCTCAGGAAGAAGAGGACACGTTGAGGAAGCAGGAGGAAGAGGAGCTGGAGAGGATATTGCAGCTATCGCTCACCGAGAAGTAAACCGGAAAAAAGCGGGAATAATAGAACTTTTCTAGTTCCAGAAGCAACCAACACACCTCAACTGTCCTTCCCGACCACAGCTGTCTATGCAACTGCAGATTTCTTTCTGTAACACCTCATTCTTGTACAGGCAATGTCAAACTCTTGGTACCTGGTATTTTTGAATATTTGGTAAGAACATACTCCTTTTTATATATTTCTATCTCGGTATAGTACGTTTCCATCTATATGCTCGGTACTTGGACTCATTTTCAGATGGGATTTTATCTTCTTTTATTTTTCAATTTCAGAATCACAGTAGCAACCCGTGGGTGTAGATCTTATCAGTGTCTTGAATGTGGTCAAACCAGTGTAATTTTTTTCTATGGACAAACATATTTGCCTGCTTGAGGGAACGTCATAGCAGTGACACTCAAATATGGCATTTGCAGTCCAGAATTTAAATTTTCTAAGTAGCTGTCACCTCTGATGTGTTAGAATGGAGCAGACTGGACGAAACTGACATATTTTACTTGTCGTCACTGTGTGAGGGACCATAGACCCACTGAACAATGGAAGTCTCAGGGTTCCAGTTTTACACCTTTTTTCTTTGATTTAAAGTTTTCTAATTGTTTGGGAAATTACAGCATGGTTAATTTTTTTCTGTTCACAGCCAACATGCATATCAACCAATTCCCTAGCAATAGTAAGTCTAAGTTGGCTCCATAAAGTGAGAAGGTTTATAGAAGGTACGTCCCAGTGCAGACTAGTAAACAAAAAGAACGATGCTGTGAAGGAAACGTCGGTGCAGCTGTGTAGGGATAATGTTATTTTTTTTTTTAAATTCATTAATTTTTGGAGGTTCCCTTGGTCACTGAAGAGCATCATGAGCTCTGTTCAGAAATGCAATAGCAGAGACCAGTCTATCTGTGGATTTAGCGCCACGTTCTAAGTGCAGTCTGCCTCTCGCCGCCACGAATGATTCTGGACCCTCGGCGACAAAGAAGAGCGCGCAGACGCCGAGCTCGAGCATGCCCGCCACGCGTAGGGTTAGTTCTTAGCATGTGCCAACGGGCCGCGTTCCTCTGAACATGCTTGATGGAGGCGAGGCCTGACGCCGCTCACAAAAAAAAGTTATTTACAATTTTGCCATTTAAAAACCAAATGAAGTTTCCGCTGTAACTGGGTGATGCAGTGTGACGCGCATTAACCACTCTAGTTGATTTCACTGACAACCAACCACTTAAAGGGTGTCGCTGTGTCTGACCTTACGGAGCTTCAGCAGAACAACTACTAATTGTAAGGAGTTGCCAAACTACTGAACAGGCTTTGGTTAACTGAATGCAGATCTTTGTAGTGGACTATTCAAGCTGCAACTGTTTTTATATGTGTTAACATTTTAAGAAAACCTGTCTGTATAAAAATGTTTCTAAAATAAAAGCACTTTATTCTCTGAGGAGTAAACATGACTTTTATGTGTTTAACATGTTTAATAAGAAAAGGCACAAAAAAGAGGCATTATTTTTCACTGGGGCCTTGTGTTTATAAAAGTAATGATGCGTGAGCCTATAAATTAAACTTTTTACATAAACCCCTTGAGAACCTGTTGTTTTTTCTTTATTGGCCGATCTGATGCGTGGGTGCGTGGGTGCGTGGGTGCTGGGGCTGGCAGGCGGCCGGGCTCTCCGGCTCCCGGCTCCCCGCTCGCCCGTCAGGAGCTGGTGAGGTTTCAGCGACGGTTCAGCGGCTTGTAGACGCAGACAGCCATGATGATCATCAGCACCAGCAGGACGGCGAGGACGCTGGCCAAAGTCACTGCGGGGACAGCGACGGCGCGGGCTGATTCATGCAATTCATAACAAGTAGGAGCGGCCGACGTGGAAAGAAGGAGGCGGCGTCTGCCGAGCCGCGGGTCTCACCTAGATCCTGCCTCCGCAGAAGCTCGTACGCTCTCTCTGACAGACTGGAGTCCTCGAGCTGCCCACGGGCTAAAACCCCAAAACACAGCATCACAGCCTGGGAGGCGACACGCAGCATCATAGCAGCGATGGAGGCTGGAGGATGGTGATGGTGATGAGGAAGATGCTGATGAGAGTCAGACGAGTCTCCTTCCGCTGTCGGATCTGGGTCCTAAGGCCCGACTGATTAGTTTACAGAACGCTGTGAATGAACTAAATTTTACAGCTGTGTCTAACGGGTTGAACCTTTTCTGGCTCGAACTGTGTAAACGAATTCATTTAATAAAAGAATTTTTATTTGTATGTAAAGTAATTAGTTACTGCTAAAATCGCTCTTGAATGTCATATGAACTACGTTGTAGCGCATCATAAATTGTCATTGTTATTTATAATTTCAGTCAATCTAATGTGATTAATCTATGATTGATTTATGTTTTAGTGCAGTTGGTGAAGTAACATCCTCAGCGCCGCTCAGTTATATCCTATTATAATTATGTGGCACGACTGATATTTGTGGCCTTTAGTTTGATCCTCTGTAGAACACAAGAGTTCAGACCTCTACAAGCACGAGGGCTGATCTCAATAATATGCTAGAGGAGCCTAATGAATGCTAGCAAATGTCACTCACGGCGGCCTGGAGTGAAAAGTGGAGGCTTCCTGGATGATTTCATCCCAGCAAGAAAACATCTGACGAAACATATGAACTGTTATATCAGGATCTCTGAAGGCCTGCTAACATTAACTATAGTGAGCAGGGAGAGACACTGTCAGCCTTAACATGCTTTAACTGGGCATAACCCTTTTTTTCATCATACTAATCATAGTATGATTACCTAATCATAGGTAATGTTCTACTGCAGCAGGCTGAGCTACTACTACTATATTCTGTTGTATTGCACATGAAGCAGCTCAGGGCTCATACAGGAGAAATCATCTATTTAGCAGAGTCTCTTTTATGTGTCTCGTGCGCTTGCCTCTTTTCTACTTCAATGGCAGTGACTGACACAAAAGGGCTTTGATGTGCATGTCCATCACACAGCGGCTCGGCCGAGAATCATATGTTGCGGAGCGCTTTCTGCCCTCGTGTATGTTCACATGTGAAGCGAGTGCAGTGTGTCTGTACGGGGAATTTTTGAATGCTGCCGATCAGCCTTTAAATTAGAAAAGAAGTGAGTGCTCAGGCGACAGGGAACGCAAATTGTCTTTGACGCATAATAGTCAGAAATACTTTAATACAGGCCAGGCATTGAATTTGAAATATTATACATCACATATTTATGATGTTCATGTTTAACAAACACAAAATCCGTTCTGATCTGTTTACACAAACCAGGCTCCTACCAAGAACATTTTGGCTCATTAAATTATTATTATAGTAAAAATATATCCAAAAAGTCACAATATGCAAACATCTGACCAGCCTCTCAGATTTAGGCGGGTTAAAACAAAACACAATCACAACACAATCTGGAGCCAAAGGACTGATTTTTAATATGAAATCTACAGTTATACAGAAACAGGTGCACAGAGTTAAAGTAGCTCGTTCACATGAAAATACAAAGCATCCACTTTCTATGTAAAATAATGCAGAATTATTAGAAGAACATTGGATTTTTAATGTAGTGCTTCAGTTAATGTGACACTTGTGGGGAAAAAGCAACATGTTCAGCAGATCGATCCGATACAAGCACTGCGTTACAAACATAACACTGGCAAAAGTAGAAATATATAGAAATACACACGACAGCCTTCTAATTGAAAATAACATCAAGAACTGTGCCCTTCGTATTTTAGTGGTTGAAAAAGAAATAGAAAGCTTTGTGAGTGTGTGAAATCGAAGGCGGGTAACAGTCGTGGTGTCAGGTGACGTTCAGGTTCGGTAGCAAAGAACTGGGGTTCGAATGTGGGGCGGTGGGCGCGTTCAGGGCACGGCGGCCATGTTGAGGCTGTCCGGGTGCATGTCTGGGATGGTCCTCTCCGGCCTCAGGCACACCGCCAGCCTCTGGGTCACACGACAGCGGAGGAGGGAGGTTATTCACAGACAAAACCAATAGAACCTGTTCAGACGCCAATGCATCCGCCCACAGACCTGTTTGAGGGATCCCGGGGTCCACACCAGCTTGTAGACCATGTAGATGGGGATCCACATGAAGGAGGAGAAGCCGATGATGTAGCCCACGGTGATGCTCCAGTCCGGGTACTTGTAGTCAAACAGCGTCAGGGGCGGCGCTTTCAGCATGGAGCTCACGATGATGTACTGAAACGAGTATATCGACACATGTCGGTTCATATTCTTAAGTGCAGGGTGGGTACAGGGTGTTTTTGGTGAGTCATGGTGTTTAATGTCCTACTGCCAGAAACGCTGGGCTGATGGCGACCCAGCACACCTTCCAGAACAGACCCGGGGCTTTGCCCAGCATGGCCTGGACGTCGCTGCTGAACCTCTGGATGCCTGAAACCGGCGTCGGAGGAAATCCCGTTTTTATTATACAAACTGAATACCGGTCAATGAATCAGTCTCTGGTTTACCGTAGAACCAGGACACCGCAATGGCTTCAAGGAAGCCCACAGCAATGATGGAGCACCCGACCCCGAACTCCTCCAGCAGCTTCACCACATAAGCGCCGCCCTGCCAACGACATCTCACGTCACGCCACCGTACACTGAACGCTCGGGGGAGAGTTTGCAATGGACAAACGCACATTCGTGAGCGTGCTCAGGGAGCCCAAAAAGCAGACGAGCACCAGGCCCAGGACGAAGAGCTCGCGCCTGTGAGAGAGGTGATCCGGGTACTCGTCCAGCAGGGCGGTGATGATGGCCTCCAAGCCGCCGAACTGAAACACACGGAGGAGCATCACAGCGTTTAGTCTGCGTCCACCTTTAATGCGATGCTCAAAACACCAGCAGTACTTGCACGCCTGCACAGAAGAACTGAAAGAATGAATCAGAATAAAAGCTCTTCGGTGGAAATGAGAATCTGAAGTCTATTCAGCTTTATAGAATAATAGAATTTAAGGTCTGACTCCAGGCCAGTTGTAATTGAACTTGTGTGATTTCAGGCTGTAGTGTGGTGAAAGGGCCGCCTGGCACCGTGCTGTCCAGTCCCAGCGTGATCATCATCACAAAGAAGATGATCGCGAAGAAGGTTGATCCCATCATGTTTGCAATGGCCTCTGGGTACGTGATGAAGAGTAAACTGGGTCCTGGAAAGCAGGGGAACGACACACGGTGAGACCGGTGTGTGTGTGTGCGAGGGGTCAATCATTTCCCACTGACCTTTGTCCCTGGCTACATCCTCAACCTCCACCTTCCTCATCTCTGCCATGTAGCCCAGCACCGTGAAGATCACGAAGCCGGACACAAAACTGGTCAGACAGTTCACCAAACTGGTCACAATGGCATCACTGTTGAAGACACACACACACACACACACACACACACACACACACACACACACACACACACACACACACACACACACGCTGATTCATGCTGGGAGTCCACCATTAATCTCTCCTGCCCACAGTTTGGTATTTATAGCCTCCGTGTAGTATTCACCACTTCTGCCTCTGATATCTTTGACTCATCCACAAATAGATCGCTTAACACATTAACAGCTGTTTACTGTGAACCTACTGTGAAGGTCTTTACTTAGACCGACCAACCATATGCCGGTGGACCACTCAGCTCTTACCGGTAGCAGTTATTTGTGAAGGGGTTGTAGCTGGACAGAGCCAGAAGGACGCCGAAGCCTGGCCCCAGAGAGAAGAAGATCTGAGCCGCAGCGTCCACCCACACCTGGAACACAGAGCAGCAGATCACATCTGGAACACAGGAACGGATCACACCTGGAACACAGAGCAGCAGATCACATCTGGAACACAGGAACGGATCACATCTGGAACACAGAGAAGCAGATCACATCTGAAACACAGGAACGGATCACATCTGGAACACAGAGGAACAGATCACATCTGGAACATAGAGGAACAGATCACATCTGGAACACAGAGGAACCGATCACATCTGGAACATAGAGGAACAGATCACATCTGGAACACAGAGGAGCAGATCACATCTGGAACATAGAGGAACAGATCACATCTGGAACACAGAGGAGCAGATCACATCTGGAACATAGAGGAACAGATCACATCTGGAACACAGAGGAGCAGATCACATCTGGAACACAGGAACGGATCACATCTGGAACACAGAGGAGCAGATCACATCTGGAACATAGAGGAACAGATCACATCTGGAACACAGAGGAGCAGATCACATCTGGAACATAGAGGAACAGATCACATCTGGAACACAGAGGAGCAGATCACATCTGGAACATAGAGGAACAGATCACATCTGGAACACAGAGGAATCGATCACATCTGGAACATAGAGGAACAGATCACATCTGGAACATAGAGGAACAAATCACATCTGGAACACAGAGGAACAGATCACATCTGGAACACAAAGGAACAGATCACATCTGGAACACAGGAACAGATCACATCTGGAACCAGACCCCACCTGCTCAGCACCATTAGGAAGATTATTTCAAATACAGTATCTGCCTTTTATTGTATCAGGGAACATACATTTTCTTCAATGTGTGTTTAGAGCCGTCTGCACCTTTTCCCCAGCAGTGATGTGGTGTATCAGTAAAAATGTAGGTGCCACACAGCTGTTCAGATCTGAAGAGGAGCATTAGAAAGGAGAGGCCAGCGTTGGATGCTGGCGGGCGAGGCCTTTGTTAATGGGCAGAAAAACTAAACCAATTATGCATCTTATTATCCTGCTCTGTGGCTTATTTATGCATCTCATTTCATCTCATCCATATTCGCCTGCGACCAAAGCGCGGCGGAGCAGCGAGACGAGGCGAGGAGCTTCCAGGCGGATGCTCAGAGGACGGGTCACGGCAGGTGCCTCCTCCCGCCTGCGCGTGGAAACGTTTCGGGCGTTGGGGGGAAACCCTGAGACGCGGCCGCTGACTCACGCTGGTCTCCAGCAGCTTCTCCCACTGGGGCTTCAGGTAGAAGACCACTCCTCTCCAGGCTCCCGGCAGAGTGGCGCCTCGGATCAGGAGGATGAAAAGCACGATGTAGGGCAGGGTGGCGGTGACCCACACGACCTGGCGTGGATGAGACAGGTGAAGGGTCTGATGGGGATGAAGCCACATCCACATACAGTGGTTACTGTCAGGAAAATACAGTGCACCTTCCCTGAAGTCTTCACACCCTTCCAAAGGCTGAAATACACTATAGTGAAAATGAGAAAGAGGCAGAGCATCAGCTGCCAGCGAACGCCCCCGACGTTCCTCAGGCCTGAAGACTTGTGGATTTCAAGAACATTCCTCCTGTTGGGACAAAACACACACATGACCTCCCATAGAGGGTCGCGCCGAGCACACGCTTGTGATGTGGTGAGTCTGTTTTCATCTCGCCTCTCTACTCACACTTACATGCACTTACGTGTAAAATTCCTCCGCCGGAGACCTGGAGGAATTGGTCCAGGTGACGTTGTCCACGCCGAAGTAGTTGGTGCAGTCGGGAGTGTTCCACACGTTGTCACAGCTGGTCCAAGGCAAGATGGTGGAGAAGGAGGAGTAGAAGTAGAAGAGGGCCCAGGCGATGATGGTGTTGTAGTAGAAGGACACGTAGAGAGCGATGATGCAGATGGCGTAGCCTATACCTGAGCCACAACAGAGAGAAAACACCCAAAAAACACAAAATTCAAAATGAAAAACACACATTTCCCTGCATTTGAACGTCAGCGCGAGGCCTTACCTTTGAAGATAGGGCAGATGTGCTTCCATATGGATATGGCTCCGGTTCTGTGAAACTGCCCCAGCGCCAGCTCCATGTAAAAGAGCGGCACGCCGCCGAAGATGGCCATCAAGATGTAGGGGATGAGGAAGGCGCCTGCGGGGATGCACGCGTGGATCAAGCATTAACCGCAAACCTGTGGTTCACGCCTCCGGATTTAAGGACCGGGTTTAGAGCTTTTTGTTGATCGTTTTCCCCCGGTTTCTGTGGAGCGAAGTTCGATTCTCTTTTGACAACACAGCACATAAATTACGTACAGCAAGAAAATTATATTTTCCGTCCGAAATGTATGAGATTTTTTTTATATAAACAGAAACTGAGTGAACGCAAAAACTACTTGATTTCCGTTTGTTCCGTTTTCTCCCCTTTTTCCGTTTTGTTCGTATGTTTAATTTCAGTCTAAAGTGGTTTCATGACAAATGCACGTCGATTAATCAAATAAAAAAACCTAGATATTGTACTATTAAAATTGTTAAATATTCGTTCTGTCTGAATTGTCCTGCTTTTTATTGCAACAGCTGTTGACGTAAAGGCGTCGCGGCAGCTTCAGCACCATGGATAGTTTCTGCTCCAGTTTCGGTCCAACCGAACTTCGGTTTGTTCCTAAAACCGAGTCCCCACGCAGTGAACTCACACAAATCCCCGAACTAAGTTGACGACATTTCTCTCAACCACTTACCGCCGCCGTTTTGGTAACAAACGTACGGAAACCTCCAGACATTTCCCAGGTCCACCGCGAAGCCAATGACAGACAGGAGAAAGTCCATCTTCTTGCTCCACTTGTCCCGGGAGTCCGTCTGTGTGATGACCGGCACCGGGACTCGGTTGTTGGGGCTGTAGCCGGGTTTCGGGGAGCCGTGGTGGGTCAGACCGGCCATGACTGCTGAGTCCTGTCGGGGCATCGGACTGTAAAGTCGGAGCCAGAGGAGGATGCTGCTCCTGAAGTGATGACAGGGGGCAGTGGGCGGAGCTGCTGGAGCGGCAGACACCTGTCAGAGGAGGCAGATACGGAGCGTTGGGTTTTCCGCCAGGAGCTCAGTCTGGTCTTAAAGGCATCATCTGCATCTGCTGGACTTTCCCAGTGTGTGTGTATGCGAGCGTTTGACAGAGAATCATGTCTATTTATATTAAAGCAACAGGTTGTGTCTGTAATATATAAGTGATTAGGCTCCACCTACATCTCTCTTAGCAACACAATAGTAAAGTAATTAAAAAATCATTTTATGCAGGCGTAAACCTGGAGCCTGTTTAAAATCCTGATCGTGTCATCTTGCTGAAGGCAGACGAGTAGAATCCCAGCGGCCTCGTCGCTACAACAAGCAAAGGACAGCGCTCACCCCAAACCCTTAGCTCGTGTCTCGAAAGTAGATCATGGCATCAGGGAACATGTCCTTCAGCAACTCTGGCAAGCTGTTACTCTACATCTGCAGGATTTTCCTGCAATGGATGCAGAATCTCAGCCCAGATGCATTGGGTAATAATGTACCACTGCAGACGACGTGGAACCGGAACACTGGGTCAACACGTATAAAACGCAGGAGCAGCGGCCCAGTCGCTGACATCCGTCTGCTCACACATCGCCGTGCGTCTGACTGCTCATATCCTCCCAGGCAGGAGCGGCGGCGTGCGCGGCGTGCGTGTTACCGCTGGGATGTCGCCACGTGAAGCCTTCGATCGCTGAGCGGCATCATTTGCTCTATTAGTCCGCAGCCATGAACCCTCCACCTCCACAGGAGGAGAAGTGCTCAGCTGGACTGAAGGAGCCCGTTGGTTCATTTACACCACAGTGAGATGAAGAGGTGAACACACACAGTTCATAACACTTATTGACTTATTTTAGCTGCGTGAACTATGACGCGAACGGTGGCACATTCCTAGAAGGGCCTTTGGTTGCTCACTCGTTAAGGTGTGGTGGCCCCCGAGGGCCAGAGGCGGTGGTCTCCTCTAACCTATAACCCTGTCAGTCTGAATGGGCACATAGGCAGAAGGACATCAGACTGACAGGAGCCTCTGTTAGATGCCCTGGTGTCTGTTACCTCACGTCGATTCTAATCATATATGCGTGTGTTCACGAGGCCCTGAGCGCAGACTGACAGGAAAACAGACTCGCCGCTGCAGCTCTGTAGCTGGGCTGCGTTCTGGTGTAGTCTCCTCAGGCAGAAGCCCTGAATACACAACTCAAAGGAATACTGATGCCACGAGACCTTTGCTGAATATTATTTACTGTAAAACGACTACAATTAGTGAGTCATCCCAGGAAGGGAATCCTGGCTAAAAGCCGATCAATTGCAAATAAACAAATACTCCACTGATTTGCTCTTTGGACTTTACATTATATGGTTTGGGAATATTAGCTCTATGTGCCCATCCACACAGCAAATTCAGGAATTATGTTGGGAAGTATAAGTTGACCTTGTGTGGATCCACGCGTCTCTCCCTCTGTCATGTTCTATTACCAGGCCCTTGTTTCACCAGCTGATCTCCCTGACAGCTCATTCCTCCGGGTGTGGAGGCCTCAGGGCTCTGATGCGCTGAAGTCCATCTACGTCCTGCTCACGTATTACCTTTCATAGTGATTTACCTGAAGATGCTCCAGCTGAAAAGCTGTTGTCACGTTAAGATGGGATCAGAAACATTAAACGTCTGTACATTTTACCCTGGGTATAAAAAGGACACAGTCGCCATCTTCTGGGCAGTGTGAATTATTGGATCAATTATAAAATCATGACTGTCATAAAAAGGATTTTATGTGTTTGCATTATTGTTTTTGCACTTTTATGTATTATGTTTGATAGCAGTATGAAAACTGGAGCAATAGCTGATGGCACAGCGTCCATTTTTTAAGCATGCGTATTTGCAGAAACATAATAAATGTGTTTTCTTCATATAAATTTAAGATAATCTGCTTCATGCTTTAATTCCACAAATGTTCCTAAACCTAGATGCACTTGAGCAAAGGAACAGCAAAGTAACAGGTCCTTTTTGTTCCACTGCCTCATTCAGAGAGCGGATCAGTCCAATGGCTTTAATAACAGCGCGTACAAACTTTGACCACAAGGTGGCAGTAGAACAAAACATTTACGCGTCACTCCCTTTTAAAATCTGATTCGTTTGTTTTCCGATTAATTTATTAATCCCAATTAATCCATTTCATTTTTGCTGACGATATATGTTCAAAGTCAATAAACATTTTTACTTTTTGCGTCATGGTGAAGGGCGTTTCGAGGATTCACCCAAAGGTGTATTCCAGTGCTTGGACGTGCGCGTGGGACCCGCCGGTGTGTGACTTTAAGGGGCGTGTGCGGGGGGGGGGGGTGGAGTCGTGAGCCACATCGCAGAGTGGGAGCAGCACTCAGCTGCTGCTTTCAGACAGGAGACAGGATCCATGGCAACAATCATGGCAGGTGGGGGACACAGAATAGGAAGAACGATATCTGTCAAGTCCGCCCGTGTTCTTCGTGGAGGACGCGGAATAAGTGTGTTATGACGCGGACTCACTCTAATCCTGACTGTTCCTGTGTTTCAGAGGCAGAGACCCGTCAGAAGCTGCTGCGCACCGTCAAGAAGGAGGTGGGTGTTTTCGGCTCGGCACTTATCCGGTCGGAAAAGCAAACACTTTGCTTTGTATGAGGCCGAACAGTTGAACCCGTGCGCGCAGCTGATCGGCCGACGAAGCCGCGCTGACACTTTGTGTTTGTACTCAATGTTCTGTCTGGCAGCTGGATAGAGGAGGCTCCACGGTGCATGGTTACCCTCATCCCCTTTAAAAGATGAAAATTGTTATTAGTATAACAGGAATCAGTTAAGAACAATTAATTGTTGTTTCTTGTAATTGATCTTTATGATCAAGTGACCGGTAATTATTCTGGTGGATTTGCGACACGACAGGATCCAGATTGACTATAGTCAGTGTTGGTGATGTTTATGGCAGAGCACACGACCAGCCTTCTGCCAGGCCAGTTGGTGTGTGGAGAGGTTGTGTGGCGTTGAGAGGAAACACATATGGAGGCAAATATGGAAGGTGGCTCCAGTTCTGCGGGGTTTTTCAGCAGCCGGTGTCACTCATCATCATCTGGGAGCGCTGCGCCGACGCTGAATAACAGGGTTCAGTATAGATCAAATGAAATGTCACTAGCATTTAGTCTGGCTGACATTCAGCGCCTGCCGGTGGAGTCCTCCTGGGCTGTGGATGTGTCATTCTCAAGGCACGGGAAAGCATCTTTTTGTGTCACTTTTTATACCGCGATGTGTCAGGCTGAATAAAAAATGTTTAGAAACATAATGTAAAGTCAGTCATCCTCTCACATGGAGGCAACGGATGGTGATGCTGAGAGAGGAGAACATCAAACATCTGCTTCATCATTCAAAAAACATCTTACACGTATCCGTACAGTGTGTATTATTATGAACATGCTTCATGTCACAGTCATGGCTGGTGCTTCTCATCCGTCACCTGGAACCCGTTCACTTCACTTCAAGTGGCAGCGTTGCTGCAGCCCTGTACTAGTAAAGGAGTAAAGATTCTGAATGAGTCAGTCGAACCATTCATTAAACCATCTCACAGGGTAAACAAAGAGCAAGCTACCGCCTCCAGACGCCCCCCAGAGCTTAGATTTAGCAGCGTCAGTGTATAGTTATACACACGTTACAATGTCCAGATGCCCTTTGACCTTTAAAGCATCCTTACTGCTTCACCGTATGAGTGGACGGCAGCATGTTCAAACTCACTGAACTCCTCGCTCCGTTGCTAGCATGCTAACGTGCAACTGGAAGCAGCTAGAGCCCTCCACGCAACGCCACGGTAATAATAGAAACACATTCACGCAGTCACGGCGGGGACATTAAATATTAATACAGGGCCCGGCTTCAAACAGGTCGAGTCTGAGAGATGACGGCTAAATATCAGCTGCCATGTCTTCCTGCGCGCGCACGTTGTGGCCCGTGTGGCGGGTTTTCGTCTCCCTCCGTTTGTTCGGGGAAGGTTTTCCTCATTATCGCCGACGCTTCACTTAACATGTCCCCCTTTACCGGAAGCGCCCGGAACCCTGTGAGCCTCCCGTCAGTCACGCAGGGTGCGCCCTTTCCTGGGTAGACGGAGCCCTCGTTCCATCTGTTTTTGTTGACAATTACTGGATTTATTCATTTATTATTATATGTCGCATTTCTGCACGCTTCGTGTTAATGAATGGCTCTCAGCTGGTCTGTGCTCTGTTTGCTGTCAGCGGAGACCGGGCCCTTGTCTTCTGATTCGTTCCCTTCCCACCTGTAGATGGACCAGAGTTGTAGAGTGATTGTGAGCTCGTTTCATTCCCAGAGAACACCTCACACAGACCTGCTTCACAATCCTCACTAATCGGTAGGTGTTTATTTCAGATGTGTCCCGACGGCGATGCTGTTTGCGCCGTTCCCCCGTTAGTTTACAATTTCCCGCTGCTCCGTGTGGGCGACACCATATGGCGTCTCTGTGCTGCGCGTGCTCGCGCTCCCCTCGTCCAGCTGGTTGTGTGCCACCGGTCCACGCAGATATACAGTACCTGGACGCGCACCGTCAGCCAGGGAGCGCGGGGTGTCTGTGGAATTACCCACTGGCGCGACATTGGCTCGAGTCTCTGTTGCTCTGTCTGGCCCTGAGCACGCTCCTCCCTCCCTCCGCAAACACGAGCGCACACACCTGTGTTTGCTAAGGGAGCGCGAGGGGAGAGGGGCCGGTGGAAAGCTCGCGTGTCCCGCGCGCCAAGGCCCGGGCGCCAGGGTTCGTTCGTTTCCGATGCCCGTTCCTGCGGCAGGAGAGCGGGGACGAGGCTCGGCGCTGCGAGTGCGGAGCCGCCTCTGCCTGTTTAAATCAGACCCCAAAGCATCTTCACGGCCCAACTCGCACCTTGAGTCACGCAATTATTTCAGGTCTCTTGACTTTGGAACTTGGCAAAACAACCTCATGACAAAGGTTTAAGCGACACGGACATGATATTCCCGTGAAGGACCAGAGAGCCGCTCCGCTGGCCCGATCAGTGATCAGATTGTTTCTGTGTTACTTCAGGCTGAGTTGCGGCCGCATCGATTTTGTGGTGGGATCATTCCCGCTGCCTTTTAATGGCTTTGTAATTGTAATCCAGATAATCGAATAATAATGCAAGGAGATCCGTATCAGGGCTTCAGGCCTGCGCACACAACCATTAACGACAGGACTCATTTTTCCTCCTTCTCCCTTCATCATTAGAGATGATAAATACGGAAGGGTGGATGCTAATGGCTGAGGGTTTCTCTCTGGCTTTGATTTCTTGGCTCTGTAGTTGCGGGAGTTAATTGGAACATTCCTAAGATCTTTTATCACGTTGACTGATGCCTTCAGGCTACAGTGGTTGATTAGAGCGGATTCATCAGGCTTCACTGCTGCCGCGGAGACATTTAATCACCGCCGTCGTGCTCATTGTCTCGCCTGTTTGCTTCGGCGAGCGCGTACTTCGCCGTCGTATTTTATGGCTCCTTTAATTTGTATATTCAAGACAAATTTGTGCTTAACCGATAAGTCGTTGAGCCCACGAGGTGTGTGTGTGTGTGTGTGTGTGTGTGTGTGTGTGTGTGTGTGTGTGTGTGTGTGTGTGTGTGTGTGTGTGTGTGTGGCAGGAAGTCGTGATGATGAATGTGCCGAGCAGCTAGACGTTATTAGCGACTGTAATTGTGAGATGTCAGAGATGAATGAAATCTGTTGACGCATCTCCTTTGCCGGAAGTGATCAACTGCGCGACACGTGCCGTCGCCATGGAAACCGGCAGGTTGTCCGCGCTCCGCCGTAGAAATCCCACAGTGGCCTGATCCGTGGTCGAGATGAGGGAACGCGGAGAGGAGTCTGCGTCGTCAAGTTGGCAAATCACTTAGCTCTCAGTTTGTCAGTGTGTGCGCGTGCGTGCGTGCGTGCGTGCGTGTTTTCTTCCACATTGTTGTGATTATGAGTGGAGCAGGCGTGCATCACATCAGACTGGCACTGGCCCTGTTGTGTTGGCAGCATGAATCATGTCTGTTTATGCTGGAGATAACAATGCTGCTGATGCGAAGAGGCCGTCTCCACTCGGTGACCGCCGTCTAATGGCCACGTATGTCTGACTGAGGTTTTAACGGGGCACTGGTCCTAAGACTTGTGCTATTAAAGGTATTGATGCTATATAATGAGACCTTTTCCTTTTTTATCTAAGGATGAGGCCACAAAACTGAAATTTAGCTGAATATTAATCCTTGTGCAAAGCCAGTAATTTGGACATTAAACATATTGGTCCATAAAACTGTCTAACCAGAAACTGAGCTTATCTGCTCAGGACTTTATGATCAGGCTGTAGAACAGTGTGTGTAACGTGCCGGTGTCATGTGCTTGTTGTGGACAGACTCATTTTAAGCAGGAAATTGCAGGCGTCGTGCGTCGGACTGGAGGTCGGCATCCGTCGTGCAGATGCTGCAGCGGTGCCAACCCGGGGGGGTCTCCATAGCCACCGTTTGCCCCAACCATTGGTCTGTGTTGGTTGTCTGGTCACCTTGACAACAAAAACTAATTAATTAGCGTCACCTTGTGAGCACACGTCTCATGTTGTATTGGGTTTGGGTGAATAGAGCGGAGTCAGACTTTGAGGAGTTATAAACTATTCACAGGTAAAGGGGGGTCTGTGACGGGTGCTTGGATTTCACTCCACCCCTAAATGCACCACCTACATCTCCCAGCGGTCCTCGGGATGAGAGCCGGTGACTCATCCATCAACTTATCACGCACTCCTCCCACTCTCTGTGCCTTTTTAACTTTTCACCCATGAGCTTCTGCTTCTGTGAAATTTTCTAAATGCTCCAAACTATTCTGTAAAACATATGCACCGCTCCGCGTCCCAACAAGCGCCTTCACAAGCTGTGGGTTCCTCTGCAAATTGCATCATATTAATGAGTGAGTCACGGAACATCTGCTGTGTGTTTGACAGGTGAAGCAGATTATGGAGGAAGCCGTCACCAGGAAATTTGTTCACGAAGACAGCAGCCATATTGTTTCCTTCTGCGGTGAGTAAGCCGATGTACGGATGAATCACACGCCACCAAGTTGAACTGTTGAATTTTTAATCCTGTTACTTTCTGGATCATTCTGAGCCTCATACTGTAACACGTCTCCTTCTAAATGAAAGTGTTGGTCACCGTTTTCAGCTTCCAGAGCGATTCAGATCAGAGAAAAGATGAAGTGTACAGCGTTGGTAGTGTTAAACACAGATAAAGGCCATTTAAAGTTCACTTTTTCACCAAATGTTATGGTTTTGCCTCTTTCGCAGGGTGCTGCATGATCACTGCCCACATGCAGACGCTCACACTCAGATGTTGGCTCTGTCCAGAGCCGTAATCAGTAACAGGATATATTTGGTGTGTGAATAAAATGATTCTCAGCTCGCTGCAATGTGATATTTTTATTCGTTGGCAGCCATGTGTGCAGACAAAGACTGTTATTAACTCATAAGATGAGGCTCTCAAAGCCATTAAGATGTAGGACAATGTGTTAATGGTGTAGAAAAGCGAAGAGACGCAGGATCTTATTACAGCCAGAGTGAGAATTAATGAGCCGCCGCCATTTTAATGCTGGTAAATAAGTGCAATATGGCATTGGTATCACATATAGATTCAGTTGAAGCAGACGCTAAAATAATCCAGTGTCTTCAGGGGAGGAAGGAGGTTTATGCTGCTTCTAATATCATTATTTTCTTGGAGGCGTTGGTAAAAATGCAGCATGATTTCAGTTCCCCAGAAGAATGACGCCATTGAACTGAGGGTCTCAGTCAGACCCCAGGATTGGAGTATTATACAACCAAACAGGTTAAAATCTGTGTCATCGTGAGTCATAGTTTCACTGTCTGGATGTCACACGCGTTGCATTTTACGCTCACGCTGAGCCCTAACTTCATATACGATCATTTCACCCGTTGGAGCTCAGAAAAATCAACAAGACGAAGGACCATGCCGCAGAACGCTGCTCGGCACAGTGTGTTTCCTGCTCTGCTCAGGGCGCCTCATCAGAGCAGCCTGAGCCTCTTAATGTAAAATAAATTAGCAGTTCAGCCCGACAACCTATGAAAGTCGCCCAGTCGCAGGACGCTGGACATCCTGTCCTCCCAATAATCATCCTGCTGCAAATCAGCTGTTTTGTTCTCTTGGAGCATTATTCACCTTTTTTCATTACTATGTGATTACTCATGGTGTTGAGGGAATTGGATTGCTTTGTGTGTTCACATTACCAATTCCACGTGTGTGCTGCTGGTCGGCCTGAGACCCTTCATGTGCTGCTATCGCTCATCACGGTGGAGGTGCAGCGGCTCAGGACGAACCTCTGGCCTCTCGCCCGGCGACCTCCTCCTTTTGACTGTGATCTTCAGGCAACGTGTCCCTATCTCGTTACTAGACGCTGTCCTTTCAAGCGCGGCCTGTTTAGAGATGAGGGTGGAGGATGGGAGGGAAGCTCGGTCAGCTCACCAGGGAGCAATTAGCCCCCACCGCCGCGGCCCCTTTGATGAACTGCCCGGGCTGGACACCACGGAGGGAATGTGTGTCACACGCCGCCGCTCACTTCAGTTGTGAAGCAGGGAAAATTAGCGCAGTTCAATCGACACAGATAAAATAAAAGCCCTGTCTTTAATTTACCCAGTTAAAAATAGCACCGACTCTTTACAGCCTTTGCAGGTCGAAACTGTTCTATTGCAAATCTATATAGAAGATTGCGTGTATCTACAGATACAGAATCCAAGCTTCCATCAACAGCAGCACTGAGAGCTGATCCGCTTTGTGTCTCTTAATGCACTGATCTGCCACAGACGCAGGATGATTAGAGGTAATTTGCGGCGTTAGCTGCGTTCACCAGGGGCTGGACGGGATCGATGCTGCTCACATGTGGAGCATTAGATCTTACCTGCTGCTTCTAACAGATGCGAGGAGAGAAACGGAGCTTCGAGCCGCCAATGCATGTTCGCCTGCGTCCGCGTGGCGTCCGGAGCTGCAGTGCAGAAGCAGATTTGTGGAGAGACTGACGGCCGTGAGCGCTCGCCCCTGATTTAGACGATCTCTGAGGGAGTATCTCTGCAGCGCTGCCAAGACGTTGGATACGTCTGGGTAACAGGAGCTGCACAGTGTCGTACGGTGCTGTAGTGGAAGTGCTAAATCGCCTGAGGAAAAACAAACCAAAGCTACTTTTTGTAGCTTTTTGGTTTTAGTCACATATGCAAATGTGTTCTGAAATAAACATATTTCCCAAGTCTGCAATAAATTAAACATTGTTTGTGTTGCATCAGTGATCGCTGATGCTGAGGTTGATTTTATTTATAGATTTTCCCGGCAGAGGCTGTGGCACTGGGAATTTGTTTCTTGGATCTTAAAGATTTGGCAGTTTTCACCCGAGACTAGTTAGTGAAAATAAAGAACGAGTAGCGAGGACAAACTCTATTTGGAGACCTTTTGATGCTACACATTATTCTGACATTTAGCTTTGTGCTCCTTTTAATGATGTAGAGGCAAAAGCGAGTGGCGACACAAGGGGCAAAGTTGCCGAGACAGAGGAAGAAAGGGGTTCAAGTACAGAAGATGAGGGAGTATTTCACAGAAAAAGGGCGAATGGCACTTTATTGCCTCGGTGAAGTAAAACGCCGCTAACCGTGATCGCTCAATTACAGACGGACGGGACGGGAGCAGGAGAGACGCTGCGATAGAGAGGGATGTCGTGATGTCGATCAGTAAACCACCGCCCCTCGCTCGCTCCGCCTCTCCCCGATCTCGATTGCTCCATCAACAGGCGTTGCCACGGCAACCCCGGCCCTTTTCCTCTGACCCCGTGTGAGCAGAGCCGCAGGATTAGCCCTGGAAGGGAACTCAAATGTCAACGTGGTTCCAGGCGCTGCCACGTCGGCCCAAGGAGGGTGTCTATTTCTCTGCACGATCGATGCCCGAGTGTGTCATCATGATGTTGATCTGTGTGTTCACAGCTTAGTGGAGGCTCATGATGCGTATGTAAAAATGTGAGCTAATGACTTAGATAATGACTAGAAACTTTATTGTGCAATATGAAATGTTTGAACAAATACACACCATTTTAGGCTGAATATTAGTCCTGACTCCAGATTTATGCTAATTTCGCTCTCTTTTAACACTGTCCTCGTGTTTCCTCAGCTGCGGTGGAAGCCTGTATCCTGCACGGGCTGAGGCGACGAGCAGCGGGCTTTCTGCGTAGCAACAAGGTCGCGGCGCTCTTCACAAAGGTGGGGAAGAGCTTCCCCCCGGCGGAGGAGCTGTGCAGGAAGGCCCAGGAGCTCGAGCAGCTCATTGAGACAAAGTGAGTCCGCCGCACATCAAAGCTCGTTTGATTGCACCGGCAAAAGCACTGAAAACATGGAGGCCCGCCAACTTGAAAGCCTATTTTAATTATAAAATCTTCTAAATAATTTATATAAATCACTAATGTCGTGAGCTCCCCGAAAAGGCCGAAAACCTGCCAACGCGTCTGTCCACAGACGAAGCCAGAGCCTTCAGAGTCAAGACAGCATTCGCAAGATGCCTCGGCTGCCCAGCCTGGCCCCGCAGGGCGTCAAGAGCCTGTGGATCCGCACGGCGCTCTTTGAGAAGGTGCTGGACAAGATCGTCCTCTACTTAGTGGAAAACAGCAGGTACGACGATACGGGCAAATAACACTGTGTTCAGCTGGTACAAGGACTCCGTGTGCCCGCAAAACTCGCCTTTCGTGTGTCTTTCAGTAAGTACTACGAGAAGGAGGCGTTTCTGATGGACCCGGTGGACGGGCCGATCCTGGCATCGCTGTTAGGTAACTCAGTGAGCCTGTAAGAATCCGTGTGCTTCTATACAACAGTCTGATCGTCACGTGAGATCACGGTTTAAGGAACAGAGAGCAGAATGTAGTGAAGTAGTAAATCTTCTACTCTTTACTCTCTACGTCAAACATTTGTTTTCTGAGGTTAAACGTGCTGTTGGTTCCCTGTAACAGTTGGACCCTGTGCTCTGGAGTACACCAAGATGAAGACCGCCGACCACTTCTGGACCGACCCGTCCGCTGACGAGCTGGTGCAGAGGCACCGCATCCACGGAGGCCACTGCCGACAGGACTCCCCCACCAAGAGGCCCGCGCTGTGTGTGAGTCCCCGATCGCCGCCGCCGCGTCTCCGCTGCGCGTGCCGATCTGTGGCCGATGCCGTGTGTGATTTGCCTGTGTGCAGATCCAGAAGCGCCACTCCAGCAGCAGCATGGACGAGCGGCCCTCTCCCTCGCCCTCGGCTCGCGAATACGTGGAGTCGCTGCACCAGAACAACCGGGCGACGCTGCTGTTCGGCAAGAACAACGTGCTGGTGCAGCCGGTAAGCGCCCGCTGCCGCCTGGTCGCCCCCCCACCCCCCCACCCCCCACGCTGCTCTGTCCAATCCTAACATCCGCTCTGGCTTCGCTTTCAGAGGGACGACATGGAGGCGATCCCCGGATACCTGTCTCTGCACCAGGCGGCCGACATCATGACGCTGAAGTGGACGCCCAATCAGCTCATGAATGGCTCCGTTGGAGACCTGGACTACGAGCGCAGGTGCAAAATGACCCGACTGCAAATGGATTGTGACGACGGTCATTGTGTGAATCTACAAAGCCTGCGTTTAGTGTCAGTCCCGCTCTGATGAGGAGAGCATTGAATGTGTGGTGTAATGTGCTTCCCCACTGTCATGGAAATCCTCTGGATTATTTTTTCCACTGTGTCGCCTCTGATGTTTGAGTAACACTCTGGTGCGACTGAATAATGCAGTGCTTGTGTTTGTTTGTGCCTCAGAGGCTCAGAATCCTCCGCGAACGCTGCTGCCGCTGCGACTAGCCTTATTTTCAGCCCAGCAGCAGCTGCTTTATTGACAGAGACACTGTCACAGCCCTGGAACCACCGACCCATGTGCAAAGATTGATTATTGTCCTACGCATCTGCGCTTGTTTATTCAAGTGCCCACTGCTTCTGTTCTTTCTCCTTGAGTCTGAACACGTAAACGTTTGCTCTGTGAGTGTTTTCCCCTGCTTTTTTACCCACTGACATTTCGTTTGACCTTTTATCTAGCGTGTACTGGAACTACGCCATGACAATCCCTCTAGAGGACATCGTTTACGTCCACTGTCATCAACAAGGTGAGTAGCCCTCGGTCTCGTGGACGCTTGTGTTTTGAATCCGTCACCTCTTCCTCCCCGTGTGTCGCCTGGCAGTGGACAGCGGGGGGACGGTGGTGCTGGTCAGTCAGGACGGCATCCAGAGGCCTCCGCTCCGCTTCCCCAGAGGAGGTCACCTGCTCCAGTTCCTCTCCTGCCTGGAGAACGGCCTGCTTCCTCACGGCCAGCTGGACCCTCCGCTCTGGTCCCAGAGGGGAAAGGTCAGCGCTGGAGGTCGCTCTCTTCCAGAGAAGTGCATTCAGGACTAAATTAGTCTGATCTGATCAGCAAATCCATAAAAAAATGCCTTTGTATTCAGAAGATTGTTTCTGGATCCCCTGATCGAGACGTGTGTGTCTGCACCACGAAAAGTAATAACTGGATGCTTTTGTTAGTGTATGAATAACTTAGTATCTGCAGCTAAGCTGCATAATACAACACTCACACATGCATATTCAGTGACTGTTAATAGGCTGAAGCCTGTATTTCACATGAATGACTTAGCTGGGCTCTAATGGTTCCATATCTCTTATTATCGTGTTGTTCTCGCAGGGAAAGGTGTTTCCTAAGCTGCGGAAACGGGTTCCTCAGGGGTCTGGTTCCACGGAGTCGTTCTCCGATAAGGAGGAGGACGAGGCCACGGACTACGTCTTCCGCATCCTCTTTCCAAACAGCCAGTCCGAATTTGGTGAGCGCCTTATCTTGTGAGCTCACGGGCTTCTCCACATTGTTGCATTGGTGTGAAGCTGTTGCTGGTTGTCCGTTGCAGTGACCGTAGCCCATCCTTCCCAAATGACCTCCTCCCTCCCCCTTCACCTGAGCGGCCAGTCCCCCTCCAAAACAGGCAGCCTGGTCGTTCCCAAGAGGTTCTGCAGATGTCCTGAAGCGTCCCCCCCGCCCACAGGAAGCAGCTGTAACCCTGTCGCTCCTCTGCGTGTCTGTCCATCTGTCAGCTTGCCTCGCTTTTAATTCCCTGCGTCAAATATCTTCCCGGCCCGTTCTGCGCCTCCGGCCGCGTTTATTGATGTGCCTCGTTATTAAAGCCGCTTCCACTCGCTGTCACCTTGTGTCGCTTATAATGCGTTGCGATACCTTGCGTAACCTTTAAACAGCTGATGGGAGGACAGGCATTCAGTGAATATGGCGGCGTAGTCCGGAAAGTCCTTCCCTCCTTGATTCACCGCTGTACGAATGCAACTGGATCTGATGTGTTCATTCATTCTGCTTTGTTTTTAGACTTTATCTTTGCTCTACCAGGAATCATGCACTAACAAATTGAACCCTGAAGCGCAACTAATCAGCATAACTCAGCTCACGCACACTTGTTTCCAGCTTTCCGCTGCTTGACACGTCTTAAAGCCGCGAATTAACAACGATCTTGTGTTTGCTTGGACGCAGCGACTCAGCCGGATCTGATGGACCAGGGAGCCGCGCTGTGGCATCCCACTCTCAGGAAGTCCTCGTGTTCCTCCTGCTCCCAGGGGAGCTTCTCTGAGGGGATGACGTCCAAGGGATGCAACCACGAGAGGTGAGGAGCTGGCACACAGCTCGGGGGAGTGAGGAGGGTGAGGAGGGTGAGGAGGCGTCCCTTAGTGTCAAGGAAAAAGGAAGACAAGGTGTTATCACCAAGACAATTATGCGACATTTTCATGTGTTGAAGTGATAATCAGGCAATGAACTGGCAATGAACAGCAGCACACAATAGATTTTCATTTAAATATTCAAAGGTTAAACCCAAGATTGTAATAAGCTATGCATTAGACGTAGTATCGCGCACATTCAGGACAATCAAGAGAACGTCTTATTGGGGTTTGACGAATTTGGTCTTTTAGGGAGGAGAACCCGATCGCTGTGTAATTTCTCAAATGCCCTTTGCCGTGTGCCTGTCTCTCCAGGACTCCACTGAAGCTGCTCTGCGACAACATGAAGTATCAGATCATCTCCCGGGCTTTCTACGGCTGTACGTGAGCACTGCAGGTCTTAGTCAGACGCCTTGGGGGCCGTGCGGTAACTGAGTGTGTTGTCGAGCAGGGCTAGCGTACTGCCGCCACCTCTCCACCGTGCGCACACACCTCTCTGCCCTCGTCAATCACGCCATCGTGGCGCCGGAGGTGCCGTGCGACGCTTCCAAAGGCTTCACCGCCGACGTGTGGCAGACGTTCCTTCAGGACTGCAAGGTAGGACTCCCAGCGTCAGTCCGCATTCACTGTCTTCTCATGGAGCCACTCACGCCCTTAACCTCCTCAGGCCTTCAAGGAGCAGGAGCTGCTGCGCCTGGTCTACTTCGGCGGCGTGGAGCCCTCGCTGCGGAAGGAGGTGTGGCCGTTCCTCCTGGGACACTACCAGTTTGGGATGTCACAAGCAGAGCGGGACGAGGTCCGTCGCGTTCAAAGCCGCCGCTTCCACCCGAGCGCCGTTCACGCATGCGCTCACTCTCTGACTCCGCCGTCCGCAGGTGGACGAACGGGTCAGGGCGCTCTACGACCGGACCATGCGCGAGTGGCTCGGCTGCGAGGAGATCGTCCGCCAGCGGGAGAAGGAGCAGCACGCTGCGGCGCTGGCAAAGTGCTCCTCTGGGGCGAGCATGGACGGCGCTGGTCAGAAGATGGTGCATCATGACTCCACCGTCAGCAATGAGGTAAAGACGCAATGTATAGACAGAGGTGCCTTTAAGATTTAATATGTTTGTAGCCTGACACTGATGAAAATGGATGAGAAGGAATAATGTTTTGGGATTTCCAGGACAGAAACAGGATTTTCTATGAGGCCTACGTGAACAAACAACACAATAAATGCAGCTGTGGTCGTACACTTGACAAATATTATCACAAAACTGCTGTCAATCTATATTAGATCTTTATGAAACTGCTGCATGGCCTACAAATGAAATAGCTGCACAAACTCCCTTCCTAAACTCCAGCTCAGGTTCCTTGTAATGATTTTGCTTTCTTCTTCACACCACTGATGACAGCACTGCCACCAGGTGGTGTTCATGCTGTGCTGGATGAGTGTCTGCGGCTACACAGGCACATGTGCACCAAGCTGTCGTCGCTAAATATGATCATATATTCTGACATACTGGCCTAAATGTCTTTTTTTGGTCGTCCCAGTCCTCCCAGAGCTCAGACAGGCAGAGCCTCGCTCACCTGCAGAGCGACTCCAGCAGCAGCACGCAGGTAAAAACATGGCATTTCAAAGCATCCCATCAGCAGCTGTGTGTTAATGTCCTTGTCTCTCAGTATATGACTCAAATGTTGCGTGTGACCTCATCGTTTTGAACCAGTCTTCCCATGCCTGCGTTCTCTCTCCTGCTAGTTCTTCACGTCCTCCCATCCCTTCCCCTGGAGTAGCCTGCTTCCCTTTGGCTTGTTCTTTCAGGTGTTTGAGTCCGTGGAGGAGGTGGACCAGATCGAGACCGAGGCCAAGAGTGAAGAGGCCAAACAGGTGCCGAAGATGCCCAACGGAGCGCTGCAGAACGAGACCAGCTCTCCTGACTCCGGACACCCGTCCTCACGCAACTTCTCCATTACCTCCGGCCTGTCGGACGGCTCGCTGAGCACAGAGGACGGCGCCGCGCCCGATGCAGGCCAGAAACCTGCGTGTGTGCCCCCGGCATCGCAGAGCCCTGTCAAACCTGCAGAGAGGGAGAGTGGAGGTCAGACAGAGGGCAAAGATCAGGAGAAAGAGAACGCAGTCAGAGAGCATGCCAAGGCAGAGGCTGTTCAGCCGTTAGAAGAGGGGCTGCAACCTGAAACACAAGGAGTAGATGAGCAGTCAGAAGCCAAGAATCTAGAGGACGCCAAGATTGAATATAAAGACCAGGATTCAAGCACTAAAGGGAGTCGATCTATAGATTCTGAGGAAAAAGGAAAACGTGTTGGTACTGATACAGAATCCAAACGAGGCCTCGTTGAGCAAAGTGTTCACACCTCAGAAGTGAGGACTGAAGGCTCGTCGAAGCTCCTGCAAACCGATGTGGAAAAGAATAAAGAAGATAAATTAAAGACAATTAACCCACAAGAGGTTCTACTGGTGGAAGGAAAAGGAACTGGAGTGGGAAAGGATCTCGATTTCCCAACAGACGTGAGGGCGTCGAGGGGAAGAGACGCGTACTTGGCCTCTCAGAAGGACGAGCCCCAGGTGATGACGGAGTCTGATGAGTCTCCTTCAGCCATAGAAATGGAGGAGATCCCCAAAGCCAAAGTGTCCATGGTGCCTTGGAGCAGGAAGGGACTTTGTGAAGCCTCTTCCTCTGAGGACTCAGCCCCACACGCGGAGCTCAAGCAGCAGGAGCGAGGCAAGCTCAGTCCAGAGGGCGCTGAGTCGCTCCTGTCCGAGGAGCCTGAGATGGAGAGTCTGTACCCGCACTTCGACGCTGACGCCACGAAGGCAGTGGGCCCTCAAGGCTCCGCCGGGAGCGGCTTCTCTGTGCGTAGGAAGGAAAAGTCATTCTGTTTCAAGCATTCTCGAGTGTGTGCGCTTCATTTTTGCGTCTTTGTTTTTTTCAGCAAGAACTTTTGGACTTGTACACGTTGAACCTGCACCGCATTGAGAAGGACGTCCAGCGCTGCGACAGGAACTACTGGTACTTCACACCAGCCAACCTGGAAAAACTGCGCAACATCATGTGCAGGTACCAAAGGAGACGTAATAAAGCAGCGAACTGACTGAAATGACTATTTTACACAGATGTAACCATGAATTCCTGAGTTTTCTGGACGGATGGCGAAATATAGATATAACAGCTTGATGTGGAAGGTAGCACATGACTCATAAAGTGCCTCTCTCTGGGTTGTGTATTCACAGCTATATCTGGAGGCATCTTGACATCGGGTACGTGCAGGGCATGTGTGATCTGCTGGCGCCACTTCTAGTCATTCTAGACGATGGTGAGTCAAATTGTTGACTTGACATTTGCTGTATTTTTACATGTATCGATGAAGTTTGCCCACACCGTCGTCTCTCTCTCTCTCTCTCCTTCCAGAGGCCATGGCTTTCAGCTGCTTCACCGAGCTCATGAAAAGGATGAATCAAAACTTTCCACATGGTGGAGCGATGGACACTCACTTCGCCAACATGCGCTCTCTCATACAGGTGACGCGGAGGCAGCGGGGTTGTAGTCATTATTCATGAAATGAGAAGCTTTTTCACGGCTCCCGGTTCGCTCTCTGCACAGATCCTGGATTCCGAGCTGTTTGAACTCATGCACCAGAACGGAGACTACACCCACTTCTACTTCTGCTACCGCTGGTTTCTCCTGGACTTCAAACGAGGTAAAGCGTCAACACAGTTAGCGCCAGTCGGAGGAGGAGGAGATTCACCATCCATGTGAATGGAATGCCAAATCATTTGGCAGCTTGTTAGCAAAACATGCAGGAATGAAGGTTTGGAAAGTGTTTCAGTCAGATACAGTTCTGGAAATTAAGTCTTGGCAGTCGATGGTTAAATAATTGGCATAAACTGACTATAACTACACCGGGCTTTATAGAATCCACCTTCTCAGTTGACAAATGCTGCCTCTCTCATCTTTGCTCGGCTTCATTTTCCAGAGCTGGTGTATGATGATGTTTTTGCTGTCTGGGAAACCATCTGGGCGGCCAAGTGTGTCTCCTCCAGTCACTTTGTCCTCTTCATCGCTCTGGCCCTGGTGGAGATCTACAGGGACATCATCCTGGAGAACAACATGGACTTCACAGACATCATTAAGTTCTTCAATGGTAAAGCTTCACAGCTGATTATATCCATATGCATGCATTTTGGTTGAACATCTTTTACATTACATTTGTCTGACGTTCCTGCATTACCTGAAAGATTAAACCTCAGTGTTTTGTGTCTCGCAGAAATGGCCGAGCATCACAACATAACGCAGATTTTGACCCTGGCCAGAGACCTGGTGTGCAAAGTGCAGATGCTGATAGAGAACAAGTGATTGTGCTTTTTTGTTCTTCTCCTTTCCTTCCAAGTCAAGTGTGAACAGCTGTAGCAGCACAAGATTCACACACACACACACACACACACACACAGTCACACACACACATACACACACACACACTACACAGAACCTTTACAATCACAGGTTGCTGCTATGAGCTTTATTGAATGTATATGTTATTTGTGTTGTCTACAGGTGTACAAGAATATTACGCTTAATATTTGTCAGTATAAGTTCAAGTGAAAACAAGTGTAACTTACGAACTATTCAATTGCTAAATATTTTTTGTCTGAAATCCCATAAGTGTAATCTTAATCCGAGTGCTCTTAATATTTTGAGATACAGAAGGTTTTAGCTGCGCATTTCAAACCAAAATACGGAGTTGAATTCAACCAGAGACTATATTTATGAAAAAAATATATTGTGATAATCGTTTATATAATATTTTATTAGTCACTCTACAAGATTACAGTTTACATATATCAACAGTTTGCACCCAACTGCTGTCTGTTAGTAGCAGAAAGAATGTTTAATTTTCTTTAAGCACAATAACTTAAAATCATATAAATTTAAAGTGATGACTTGATTTAGGACATTCTTGGGCCTGCAGCTCAAAGCGAAACCAATTTTAACATATTTAAGACACAACTTTAACAATCATATAGCTTTTATCACCACACCAGTGATTTAGCATCTGACAGTGTTTTTTATGTGACTGAACTGCCTCGCCTGCCAAATAGTATGTGTTTATTTGTTGTGTGTCTGTTGTAATGTACTCAAAAACGCATTTAAATAAGGAGAGTTAAATTATGTTACACCTAGTAAAATGATAATGTTTGAATGATGTATGGATTTCTGGGTAGAGATTCATAAGAAGGAATACATGATTTAATAAGTTGAGTTTTATTTTATTACTTTCTGGTGAGTTAGTGTATGTTTTATGAATCGCTTCGTTTTTGTCTGGTGCTTGTTTTAGCTTCAGTAGGATTGTAAATAGGGAGACTGGACGATGACATGACAGTGACCAAATACAGTGACAGATGAAAATGGAGGATACAGTATGAATTACAAATTTTATTTATTATGTGGAAGATGGTTTCTCTATTTTGGTGATCTCGGGCTTGTGAGGACACAAAGATTTATGACTCCCCCTTAACTTATCACTAGTGTTCATCTCAGTTATTAATATTAATTCCTGCCTAACTTTACTCACTTATTATTTAAGTGTTGTTTTCCAGATGTGGTGAGATGAATTACGTTTAATACTGATGTCCCGTGAATGCTTTCTGCTTACTCAAAACCTATTTTAAATTATGGTAACATTTAATGCAAATGTATTTATTTATTTTCAGTTAATTTCAGATGCTGCTTTGTTTGTAAAGCCAATTACCTTATTTTGTGGCAAGTTCGAAATGTGTATCAGATTCTTTATATACATGTATATAAGCTATATACGTGTGTATATATATTAAATGGTTTATGTTTTTGTAATAAAAAATTAAAATGGAATTTTCATTATTTTTTCAAATATATATTTTCTATGACTCCTGTTGTAGAAATCTAAATAATGGTAAACATATTGGCAAGTAGTTCCTATAAAGCTACAGATTAATTAATAAAACTAAACAAATAGTAATCCAAAAAAAGCATCGCCCGAACAGGGACTTGAACCCTGGACCCTCAGATTAAAAGTCTGATGCTCTACCGACTGAGCTATCCGGGCTCCGTTCACATGAAGACTGATAGCCCTTTTAACTAATATATATTGAGAATATTGTTTATAATATTGTTTATATAAGAAACTTGTTATGCAATAACTTTCCCGCACGTTTAAAAGGCTCTGGTGCTACCGAACGCAAAACAAATTAAATTAAGTTGTTTTTGTAGTATGACGGCTTTGGACCAAACGAATAAGGAAGTGAGTGGGGGCACATCCCTGTCCTTCGGCTAGCCAGCTGCAGCGAGTCGTCTGCTAGCGTTAGCATACAGTACATTTAAGGGAAGCTCGCCTCGTTCAGACTTCCATACTGACCCTTCAGGTGTTTTTACACTCCTATGAAATGCGACAGCTTCTCCTACACAGTGACTAGTGTGTGTTGTACGCAAAACCATTCGTCATTCGTTCAGTAATACGCGGAGTAAACCTAAGCTGCCAGCAGAGCACACGTGTGTGCAGCTCCAGAGCACATCACTCTAAGGTAGGCACCGATCACCTCGTCTGTACTTTCATTTTAGCAAGTACGCGTGTAGCTTTGCTAATCAGCTACAGTCTGTTTTATTTCCTCACTGTAAATAAACAGATCTTTCTGGACGCTGCATATCCAGCATTGGGTTTTGTATAATACTATTATTATTATTATTATTATTATTATTATTATTATTATTATTATTATTATTATTATTATTATTATTGTTATTATTATTGTTATTATTATTGTTATTATTATTGTTATTATTATTGTTATTATTATTGTTGTTGTTGTTGAGTTTCTGTTCTTCTACAAGTGGCGCTAACAGTCTGTTGTCTTTTACAGGTACCACAGGTTCCAACATGGAAATCAGTGTCAGAGGATCAGCTTCCTACGGTAATATGAGCACATCACAGTTTTGATGACCTTGAAATAATAGAGCTGTAAAACTGATTAAACATTTTAAGTTTTAAAAACAACAAAAAACTTACTGAAGGTCAAAATTTAACATTTACACCTTTCTATACTTTAGAATGAGTATGAATTGTGAAAAATACATGGAAGCTACAGGTCAGGCCTCTTACTGCTATAAATGATATATATGTTGCTTCTAGACCAAATATATTCCTTTAGGTGAGATAGGAATGATGATGAAATGTGAATTGTGACTAGTAGTAATATGGATTCTGGCAATAAAATAGTGGGAAAATAATCTCTTTTAAGGTATTATGATTGTAAAATCTGACTCCCGAGGACTTTGTGCTTCGCCAACCATTAACCTCAACGCACGTCACTGATGCCTTGCTGACATCGGCTCTCTGGATGCCCCCATGGCCGGAACCCTAGTGTGGTCAACAGCTGGATGTGCGCTGGCTGTGCGGCTTCTCACTGCGTCGCGGTCCAAGAACAGGCACCTCTACCAGATTTTAATAGATCCTCTATTATATCCTCTATCAGATTATCTCCCAGAGCTGTAAAATATATGTTTGCCCCGTTTTGCTCATATTTTTATATCATCTCATCCAATTGCAGATGTGTGGCTGTTTTCACGTGATTAACAGTTTTCCAGTTTCACCTCTTTGTGTGGCTAATGGACCAATAGCCGTAGAAAAGTACTTATACCAGCCAGCTTACTAACGTATATTTGAACAGTTTCTATTTAATAGAATTTTTGATACATCTGACCTTAGGCGTAGATATGTGCTTACGCCGTGTTTTTATGCGTAAATACGTTGCCAGTTCTAAATGTGTACAACATTCTTTATATACATGTATATATAAAATGGTTTATGTTTTTGTAATAAAAAATGTACATGCAATTGTCATTATTTTTCTCAAAACAAATTATAATGTGTAATTACTAATATAAACCAAAATGCATAATCAAGGCACAGAGCTAGCCTAAATAAATATCTGTGCATCTATTTGGATGTATAAAGCTACAGATCAATAAATAAAACTAACTAAATAAAAATCCAAAAAAATTATCGCCCGAACAGGGACTTGAACCCTGGACCCTCAGATTAAAAGTCTGATGCTCTACCGACTGAGCTATCCGGGCTCACAATCGTCGTCACACTGGTAGTAATTTTAGACACATATAGTCATAAGTTTAAGCATCTCAAGAATGTTGTTTGTATTATTGTTTATATAAGAAACGTTAAATATGTTATGCAATAACATTTTCGCATGTTTAAAAGGCTCTGGTGCTACCGAACGCAAATTAAATTAAATTGTTTTTGTAGTCTGATGACGGCTTTGGCCCAAACGAATAAGGAAGTGAGTGGGGGCACATCCCTGTCCTTCGGCTAGCCAGCTGCAGCGAGTCGTCTGCTAGCGTTAGCATACAGTACATTTAAGGGAAGCTCGCCTCGTTCAGACTTCCATACTGACCCTTCAGGTGTTTTTACACTCCTATGAAATGCGACAGCTTCTCCTACACAGTGACTAGCTAGTGTGCGGAAATGTCTGCGTTTAGCCTGTGTGTTGTACGCAAAACCATTCGTGCTTCGTGCGTCCAGTTAGCAAACACAGGACTCTCAGTAATACGCGGAGTAAACCTAAGCTGCCAGCAGAGCACACGTGTGTGCAGCTCCAGAGCACATCACTCTAAGGTAGGCACCGATCACCTCGTCTGTACTTTCATCTTAGCAAGTACGCGTGTAGCTTTGCTAATCAGCTTCAGTCTGGTTTATTTCCTCACTGATCATAAACAGTTAAATATTTCTGGCCGCTGCATATTCAGCCTTGGGTTTTCTATATTATTATTATTGTTGTTGTTGTTGTTGTTGTTGGTATTGAGTTTCTGTTCTTCTACAAGTGGCGCTAACAGTCTGTTGTCTTTAACAGGTACCACAGGTTCCAACATGGGAACCAGTGTCAGAGGATCAGCTTCCTACGGTAATATGCTTGTGACAGTGTGAATGTGAGCACATCACAGTTTTAATGACCTTGAAATAATAGAGCGAGTGAAAACAATACTTGGTGAATGAAAATGGTTCATGTTACTTCTTTTTTCAGTAATTAGTGACCATTTCTTGTGACTATGTGTGACAGCCTGCCCAAGTCTCTGGTGACCTGGTGGACAAACTGGAGCGACTGGCCTTAGTTGATTTCCGCACCAAGCAGGGCCTGGCCTGTTTAGAGAAAGCTGTCCGATTCGCAGATCAGCTTCATGTTGTCGACACATCAGGAGTTGAACCAATGGATTCGGTTCTGGAGGACAGGTGGAGTACAATGGCACAGTTACACAACGGCAGCTTGTTTACATATGTGCAGTTATTCCTAAAATAGCATAAAAATGACATAAAACTGCTGTTAAATTATTGTAAAGCATATTGTGTGAAGTTAGTTGCTGTTGTTTTTAAGATAAGACTTTATTCATCCCACGATGGCAGCGATGAGACAGTTAACAAAACAACAGGCAAACCAGGATAGAATAACAACAGTATTAACTTTGCAGAAAAGTAAAAAAATGTATTATGTAACTCGAAACTTAGAAAGGAACTGTGCATATTTACATCACTAGTGGGTGGTGTGGTGAAAATTTCCCATAAAGAGGCGGATAAGAGAGTTGTCCTTTTGTGCGATTTATTGAAATAATAAAGAAAATAAAAATAATGTGGAAAGCAAATAAAAAGCATGGATGTTGATCGTGCACATCAACAAACCAAAAACCAGCTGGAGAGATCAGTGCACACACCACGAAGGTGTGATGTAAAGAACCCACGATCTTCAACTTGCTTCTGCCTTTTAACCTCTCCGTTCGACTAGGGTGGAATGTCTATCTAACCCAATCAGACTGCATGCAAACTGCATCTCATCCCTGTCGCCGTGTGTGGAGATGTTTACATTCTCACACGCATTGCTGACGTCCAACTATCTGTGAGAAAGGAGCACAAAGTCTCAACAGACAGAGACACAACTCCCCGGCATTGGGTTTGGGAGCTGGAGTTGAGAGTCTATCAGTCTTAAGTTCTTGTTTCATTCATTCATTCATTCAGTGTGTTGCACCTGAGGAACGACACAGTCATGGAAGGAGACTGTGCTGAAGAGCTGCTGCGTCTCTCCAAAAACACAGTTGAGGAATATTTTGTTGCCCCACCAGGTAAATCAAACTGTTTTCAGGGCAGCTGTGTATTGTTCAAGCTGCTTGGTTTTTATTGTGAAGGTCCTTATTTTATTTATGTGTTTTTTTCCCACCACAGGAAACATTCCTCTACCACAGGCGGAGGAAAGGACCAAAATGCTGAAACACTCAGAGTTCTGAATTTATTGCTACTGATGATAAGACAAGTGTTTGTCAATTATACAGTAAGTTTCACATGTTGTGAAACAGGAAAAATGAAACCATGCCGGTCATTTAGATGATGTAATGTTTTCAGTTTCATTTAATGCCTGGTCACTTGAAGTGATGAGTGCGCAGTGGTTCGGATATTTCATAGCGTAGTGACTTCATTGGTAGTTTTACATTGGGCTGATTACAATGTTTTGTTTTCATGTCAGTGTTTAATAAAAAATATGTTTTTCGTGTTTTGTTTTATTGAAAACATTAACTGTATTAGTTACTAATCATGGTGCAACGTTACACAATTCTTCAAAAGTCCCCTGGCAAACCTGTTGTCCCTCGTAGTTTCTACCTGTAACTGAATCACCTGATTAGTAGCTGGATTACAGAAACCATCTGACGTGCGTTTAACCCTGTGTTGATGACGGTGATCAAAACATTACACGCCCTCTTTCTTTCTTGCGGAGTCACGTTAGGAAAATGAAAACCGAAAGTTTAGCTCGTCAGAGAAGAGAAAACGATTCTTAAGGGGACAGGCGGGCTTTGTATATAAACAGGGGCGAGCTCAGCTCAGGCGGGCACAGCTGATCATCACTGGTCCAGTTCAACAAACTTTCTGGAGGACTTTTCTGTTCTTACGCTAAAGGTAAGGGACGTTTTAACAACAGCTGCATGTTTAGATGTTTTATTTGCGTTTTAGCGGCCTAAATGTATTTTAACTCTATCAGATGGATTTAACCATCACCATGGTTGGGGGCTCCCATACGCTGCGGGTGGAGCCGCATCACACGGTGGGCTACGTGAAGACACTCGTCCATCAGAAACTGGGGGTGCCGCCTCACAAGCAGAGGCTGGTGTTCGTGAACGGCAACAGGGTCGACCTCAGCAACGACGCGCAGACGGTGGCGTCCTGCGGACTGAGGTCCGGCTCCGTGGTGTCGCTGCTGGTGATCGAGCCTCCCACCGTCCAAGTGTTCCTCAGAAACGAACATGGAGGCACGAGCGCGTACGACATCAAACAGGGGGAGACTGTTAAAGAGTTCAAGGCCAGGGTCGAAGAACGGGAGAAGGTCCCGGTGAGCCAGCAGAGGCTCATCTACGAGGGCCGCGAGATGGGGAGCGGGACGCTGGCCGACTACAACGTGCAGCCGCTCGGCACCATCTACCTGAACCTCCGCCTGAGAGGAGGATGAGACCCGGCTGTGTTACTGTATAAGCTAATTAATATGAAATTTACATTCCTTGAATTCTGATGAAGATCAAGTAGTCTTAATCGCCGTCTTCCGTTTCGGTATTTATTTGTATGAACTGCCTGTCGTATCCATTCTCCTCTCCTGTGGTGATATGTAATTCACACTGGAAACTGTAAAACTATTGTTTTTGATAAACACCTTTTAATCATGATTATGGTCCATTGTTAAAAATAAAATCACTAATGTGACTCAACACGCCTCTTCACTCATACTTCCAGTTCCTTGCTTTGGCTCAAGGGTGGAGCTGCACCACATTTTAACACAACAACAAATTAAAATGTAATTTTTAAAAACTCACAATTATAATACACTGTACAAGATGTTGGCAGTGCTCGATAGTAATGAAGGTGGATTATTATATACATTACTGTTGTTACAAACACAGTCATAAATCACAGTATGTCACAGCAGCATTATCATCATGGCTTTAAGTCACTGTTTGTTAAGCGTCAACTACTTAAAACTACTGTATGTGAAAGCTATTATCCGGATGAGGAGCAGTAGTGCATCGCTTGAATTAGCTCGGCAGCCGTTAACATTCCTCTGGGCTGGATTCCTGAGGAGGCGTCCTGGGAATCCTCATTTCCTCACAGACGCCAGGTACGCGTACCAAAACAGGGCGATCACGTTGGCGAACAGCACTCGGAACTAAAAGAGACCACGCACACAATAACATGTAGAGGACAGGCCAGTGTCGTTTGTTCCAACAACAGGATGCCAGTCAAATCGTACTGTACCTGGACAGGCACAAAGTTCACGTTGATAAACTGGAAGGGAGTCCAAACTTTCCAGTTCATCTTCAAAGCTGTCCAGTAACTTCTTTTCATCTTCTTTTCAAAGTCGTCCCAGCCTTTAGCCTGCACACAAATTTAATAGACTATATAATACATTATATTTGGAGTAATTTCATTTGGTAAAGGTTCCTACGTCCTCATGTCCGCAACTCCTATCAACATGTCTACGGCCAATAATAAGGTGTAAAGGTTAGGATATCTCAGTCTTCATTTTCTGTTCCACGTTTCCTGCCTTCATGGGTGACCAATTCCAAAAGAGTTTAGGATTTGACCCACCTCCAACACATTCATCACAAAGTAAAAAAGAAGCAGAAAGCCGGGGGCGAAAAAAAGTCGATCCAGGAGCAAACGCTTCACTATGCAGTATGGATCTGTGGTGGGCATCCAGACCTCCATCAGCTGGTAGAAGAAATGGCTCACTGGGCCTGTAATACACAGCCTGCAAAAATGATGGATAAACGAAGAAATTACTCAATAATTTTATATAAAAGTAATATTAAACTTATATATTTAAAAACTATAGTTTTTAACGGTTAAGTCCTTAGACACACTGCCACCTGTGACAGTGATACAGTTGTACTGTGGTCTCACCCGTAGATGCCATAACGTATGGCTCCAGCTGTGTCGATGTCACTGGTCGAGGCTCCAGACTGTCTCTTTTTTCTGGCCTCCAAAATCTGGGACAGGAGGTTTCCTAAAGCTGTGAGGATGCCACTAAACACACACACACACACACACACACACACACAGTGAACAGATGAGTAAATAACACGCACGAAGCGGTGGGGGTCACTCTTCGTCTGGTGAGGGAAGGGGTCATTCTCTGACTGGCTCAAATCGCAGCACAAAGTGTAGAAAGCGACCGCACCGTTATTTAACAACTGCACAGTAGCAGAACATTGATTGAACATTTATTGACTCGCCCTTTAGGAATTTGTCGGCTTTGACTGTAACACCCAGGAAACAGGGCGGCGGACGAGCAGCTCTGACAAACCAGAAGCACTGACCTCGTTATGGACTTTGTAAGTATGGGGTATCTCTTCAGAAGCACCAGATACTGCTGCAGTAAACGGAAATGTACGGACGAGTCCCGGACCAGCACGCTCTGCACAGGCATGGTCACTTCTTGAACTGTGCAAACATAACCACTGCAAACTACGCTGACGGGGCCGAAGTTGAAGGGAACTGAACTCCGCCTGGCTTCCTGTCGACGTCATTGCGTCACGGACGTAGCCACGCCCACACGTTGAGACTAAACTTTCAACTGACCTAGCAACGTTAAAGTGGAAAATGAGAATGGGACGAAAACAGGGATTGTTCAAAACACCCAAGAACAGAACCAGAAGATAAATCACCTTTTTAAGATAAGATAGACTTTATTCATCCCACAAAGGGGAAATTATTTGGTCTACAGCAGCAAGGAGACATTAAATAGGACAACAGTACAGCAGTATGGAAGAACAGTAAATAGAACGGGTGACAGCAGTATTAACTATGAAAACTATGAAACTAACTATGAAAAAATAAAACCGTAATCAAGTAAAATAAACTGATTATATTACCAGTGTCGTGCAATGAAAATTTTACTTGATATAATTTACACCGCTTTAATCAAGTAAGAGTCCTGTATTATCCCGTCTGACGGCTGTGGGGAGGAATGAGCTCCCTCCTGCACTGTGGGTGTAACAGTGTGGTGCTGAAGGAGCTGCTCAGAGCCTCTACAGTGGTGCAGGGGGTGGAGGGTTCTCCATGATGGATGTTAGTTTACCAGCATCCTTCTGTCCTCCACCTCCTCCATGGACTCCAGTGTGCAGCCCAGGACACTTTATGAACCAGCTTGTTGAGTCCCTTCCTGTCTCTGCCGTTACTGCCCCCCTCCCAGCACACAACTCCATACAGGACTACTGAGGCCACCACAGTGTCATAGAAAGTCCTTAGCAGCAGTCTTCCCACACCAAAGGACCTCAGTCTCCTCAGCAGATGGAGGCCACTCTGGCCCTTCTTACAGAGAGCATCTGTCCAGTTTATTGTAGATTTGAACACCCAGGTACATAAAGGTGTCCATTTAAATTAGCTATTATTTTACACAGCCAACAGTTTATTTATTATTATTATTATTATATTATGGTTGGGACTTTATAAATCCCACAATAGGGAAATATTAATTTCCCCATTTAAAAAGGTTATTGTTGCAATTATTGAAAAACAGAATTATTTAAATACAACTAATTGTTTAGTGCACAGATACCACTTAAAGTCACTTAATGGTAACACTTTAATGGAACCAACATTTAAGTAAAAAAAGTTTATAAAAAAGGTTGACTTTAATGTGCAAACTAATAGGCCAGCAGTGTACACATACATATTTACAATGTTGAAATGGACCTGTGCAGATGATACAAAAACACATCAGAACAGTAAGTTTGAGGAACAGCTTGTAACAATTTCAGTCTATGAAACTAACTGCCAACATTCAGAACAAACATTCTGCACATGCTACTTGTGTAAGAGAAAAGACAAAGCTTATGTGTGGGTTCTGGTCTGTAGTTGATCGTCACACATGTTAGGAAGGTTGACGTGTAGATCATTAGCTTAAAGTGCCTTCCAGTCTATGGGCGACTTTCCACATTTTTCCAGCAGCTCGTTGGCTTTTGAGAAATGCCTGCAGCCAAAAAATCCCCGGTGGGCAGACAATGGAGAGGGATGCACCGCCTGCAGCACGTGGTGCCGTTTCTACAAACAGAGTTGGAAAATGCTCAGACACGCAGACACAAAGCGACTGCTGACCATTTTTGTAATAACACCAACAGACCTACCCTGTTTATAGCAGCTCCTTTCTTCTGAGCGTACGCCCCCCACAGCATGAAGACGAGGTCTTGCTGGTTGTCGCTGAGCCACTGCACCACGGCATCGGTAAAGTTCTCCCAGCCTCTGTCCTTGTGGGAGTTGGCTTGGTGCGCCCGCACGGTCAACACGGCGTTGAGCAGCAACACACCTGATGAGCAAAGTGGCAAAGGAAGAAGATGACATGCTGCTCTCTGGTTGGACAACTGTGTGTAAGCATTCTACAGCCTGCTGTTACCTTGTTTGGCCCATCCAGTCAGATCTCCATGTCCAGGATGCTGAAAGCCTTCGATGTCCGAGGCCAGTTCCTTGTACATGTTTTCCAAACTGGACATGAGAAAGGTTGAGGATGTGATCAATGTATAGAGAAAAAAAAAACAACAACTTAAAAAACAGCTCCATACCTGGGTGGAGGAGACACTGGTCTTTTGACACTAAAGCACAGGCCGTGTGCTTGATTAGGGCCATGATACGGATCCTGGCCCAGGATCACCACTTTGACCTGGAGTGAGATATGAGGTGAGCAGTGAGTTGGAAAAGCTTTGTCCCTTAACACACGTTGCTGCTGGCAAATATTAGGGGTTTGGGCACAAAAAACCCACAGACTGTTGATCAGCTTTCAGAAGTTGTTGAAAACCTGTCTGTCTTATTATCGTTTGCCGTTTCACCTACGTCTCGGATGTCACACATCTGTGTCCAGGTGAACACGTGCTCAGCTGGTGGATACACGGTGTGGCGCTTCCTCTCTTCAGAAACGAAGCTCATCAGCTGGGACAGAGAACAGTCGTGAACACCGGAACACTGTGCCCACACGCGCTACCGTCGGTGTCCTGTCCCGTGGACTCACTTGTTTGAAGTAAGGCTTTCCGAACTCCGCACACAGGCCCGTTCTCCAGCTCTCCCCGAACCCCGGAGGCGTCTGGGCGGAGGAGAGTTTCTCCAGAGCCGCTCTCTTGTTGCGCGCGATGCGTTCGAGCTGCTCCGGGGACAGGGGGCATGACGGCGGGCTGGACGGCTCAGACTCCGCCGCCGAGGGCTTCAGCTTTTTCTGCACGATTTTGGTGTATTGAGAAGCGGACAGAACTGGTGAGAAGCGTGGCAGCGAAACCACCGTTAGGAACCGCACACACCGTGGCGTAAACATGCTCAGCGCGGCGGTTCTCAGCGTCGCTTTAAACGGACACGAACACCGCGGTGGCCGTGAACGCAGCTTAGAACACGCTGAACAAGTCACGGAAGCGAACTGCTGCAGCAACTACGGTTAGTCAAGTTAGAGTATAATGATAGATACGCGTTATTATTACAGGCCAAAGCCGTGTAGCGTTAGATGACAACGTGTCTGAAGCCGAGTGACGCTCACCGAGTTTTCCGCCTCCTCCTCGGATTCATTCAACTCCTTAGAAATCCTCTTTTTCGACACGGGCGAAAAAAATGAATGAATAGTTTTCTGCCCGATCATTTTGTTGAAAAACACCTTGGCAGTTAAATGCACTGAAACTATTGAGGCGGTAATACGACAGGCAAACAGCGGTCAACCACTCGGAGAAATAACAAAACCCGCAAGACATGAAAAGACTTTCGCGCCAAGACAAAGTGACGAAAGCAGAATTATGTTAATGAGCTGAGTTGCGTTCAGGACAAACTGTTGCTGATGCGTGTTTGTGTTCGCTCGCCTGAAAGGAAGTCGTTGCTTTTGTTTACATAGGCTTATGACATTTTTAGCTACAAGTTGGGATCAATAATCATCTTCATGATCAGTTTTACCAAATCTAATCTATTTGTGTGTGATAAGTCAGTAACGCTAAAACCGAGCTGCTCAGTGGCTCAAGACAACGGCCGGATGCAATGGAAAAATTTGCAAACAAGAGTCAGAAAAAACGCTCGTGTGTCTGCGGTGTCTTCACCAGAGCTCCAAGGATTAAACTGGACACTGATGGGAGGATGCAGAACGAGGAGGATGAGGAAGCAGAGCTTGAAGTTCTAGCAGAGTTCTCTCATCCGGTTCCCTGGCAAAAAATAGAGGCGCAAGGATTAGATCTTGATTATGCTTTACTCTTCTCCAAAGAGGAGGCAGACGCCCTCTTTAAACAGCTGGAGGAGGAGGTGATGTACTCAACAGGTAAAACATCAACATAGCTTGGCTCGCTGTAAGTACCACTGTAGGTTGAGGTGTAGTTGAGTGACAGCTGTTCTTGATTCAGGTGAAGAAGCAAAGGTGCAGGTGTTTGGGAAGTTGCACAACATACCAAGAAGGCAGGCCACGTATGGAGATGCTGGTTTGAGGTATACGTATTCTGGGAGGACGCACTTAGCCTGTACATGGACTCCCACTTTGGAATACATTCGAGATGCAGTCACCAACGCAACAGGACACACGTTTAACTTTGTCCTAATCAACAGGTGAGACAGTCCCGCATGCAGGTTGTAAATGCGGGTTTGATGTTAACGCTCCCTGCTGCAGGTGTGCTTCTGTTGGACAGGTACAGGGACGGGGAGGACCACATAGGCGAGCATCGTGACGACGAGAAGGAGCTGGACCCCGTGTGTCCCATCGCCTCGGTCTCTCTGGGAGCGGCTCGAGACTTTGTCCTCCGGCACAGAGATGCTCGAGGAAAGCGCGGCGCACGACGGCTGGAGCCCGTGAAGCTGCAGCTTGCTCACGGAAGCTTGCTCCTCATGAACCCACCGACCAACACGTTCTGGTACCACAGCCTCCCTGTGCGCAAGAAGGTCCGTTTGCCTCGCATCAACCTCACTTTTAGACGCATCTTACTGATCAGTAGGGGAGAGGAACCTGCCAATGTATGGTCACTTTAAGTCTAGACTGTGGGTCAGATTTCTGCTTTTGTCATTTTTGTTTCTAAGCATAAGCAGTAATTGCTAGATAACATTTTATTTTCTTTAAAAATTACTACTCATCTTTAAATAGCAATAGTATTGAAAAGTTTGCTAAAATTGTACTTTGCTCTTAGATATTTTGTGATGTCAGGTGTATATAGTTTTGAAAAATAAAACCTTCAGTGCACATTTGTTTCATTTTTAATAATTGAAAACAATACAATCATCTTTAAAGATAGCAAACACTCAATCACACATGAATATACATTAGTGCAAACATTAATGAGGGGGTCCCGCTCTAAGTACGAATATGTTGGTTTGCTAAGAGCAAAACGGCAGTATCCAGGATGACTTTCCCCTCAAACCCTGCAGTCAGTGTCTGGCTTTATTAACCCAGACCAGACGACAATGAATCTGTTGGATGTCAACACCAAGCCGACACCTCTGATGTATCATATTTTACAAAAGAGTCCCTACGGTCTGTTCACCTGTTGTTGTATCAGATGTGTGTTGCAAATCTTCAACATTGAAGAAAACATGGCACTTAAACCTCAAGTCATGACATGAGAATTACTGGAAACATACAAAAATATCAAATTCAGCAGCTTAAGAGCACAATTATGTGTAGGCTGTTGGGAATAGTTAGAAATACAATTAATAATAACAATGGAGAGATTAGGATCAGATTAAGAAACAATTCTACCTATTTTAATTTTCATAACACTTAAATAGTAACATCTGCAGTGGGTCCTAATGAGCTACTTCTGTTTGTTTCTGTAAATGTTCAGGCAGTGGATAAAACACTAATACGCTGAAGTATGTTGCATTCATCAGAAACTACAGCATCGCAAAAATGCCACATTACTGATTCAACACATCTGACTGTCTAGAAACAAGAACATAAGCCTTACACGGTACTGCAGGATTATTACTCTGGAAATGTTAAATTCCAGTTTTATGTTCAGTCCCATAAATTAGAGTAGCACACAAAGATATCTGACTAAAACGTTAGGTCAATATTCTTTGGGATTAAGAGCCTCCTACGCTGGATCATCTCTGCAGGAACACTGTCCACTCATGGATCAGGTAACAGCAACAGGTACAGTAGGTGCGATCTAGGGCGCCTCTCCAGTTAGTGTAGAATGGCTTTCCTCTCTTGTCCAGTTGTCAAAACTTTGTGAATCACTGTTTTGTGTTAATGCTTTAACTGGCACATGAGCAAGCGAGCGTGAGCAAGGAGCTCCTGGTTATTCCTCGGAGCAAAGAGCGGGCCTCTGTCTTCGGACTCTCTCGTAGAAGAGCATGTAAGCGTTGGAAGACAGTGCCTCGTGCAGGCTGGCTTTTCGTACAGAGTCGTCCGACACCCATAGCCACTGAGAGCTGGAGGCTGATGAGCAGCGGGACGAGCAAGGGCTGCGGCGGTATGTGACAAAGTGTCCTGAGTGCATGTCCCCGTGGTGAACCAACACAGCCATGAGCTGGAAAAGGTACTCTGTAGAACTGTAAGGAAAGTCACACAGCTTGAGTTCTGGGCTGATGAATTATAACATGGCTACCAGTAGTGCATGCATGGAAAGCACAAGCTGACCTTTAGGAAGATCTGTAGTGGCAGCTGCTTGTCCACCTTAATAAATGTTAAGTTTACCTGTAGTCATAAGTGAGGCCCAGCTGCACGTTCATAGCCGGAGAGGGAAGAAGTACAGATGAACTGGTTCCGTTGGAAAAATGTTTGTTGTTGTTATGAAGCTCTGCATCAGAGAAACAATACAACAAAAGGTATTATGCATGACAAAAAGCTGAAACTCAAATACAATATGAGGACATACCCGTGCCATTGGCAGTAGGACTTTCCAGGACACTTGAGCCTTCTGTGCTTATGGGCTTCGGAGTACATTTGACGCGCTGGCTTCTCTGTGCAGAAGCATTGTGCTTGTAGCGATCCATTGACAAATACTCTGTGAACTGTACATGCTCCTGTCTTTTGATGGGGGTTCCTTCACTGGACCATGTTAATCTTTGTAAATGGATGCAAAGGCACTGGGGAAGCTATAAACATGAAACAGAAGCAATTTTAAAACCTCTAGAAACAAGGGCTGTTTGATGCCTTTTCTTCCTTAACTACCCCATTCTCTAAGAGTTTTTGTTTGTGGATTGTTTAGAGACCCTGTAATTAGCAATATTTACCTTTCCCAGTTTTAACTGTTTAACAAACGTTGTTCTCTGGCTTTCTAGAACTTGTCCGTTTACTTTGGCTCCTTGTTGAAGCTGATAAAAAAAAAGAAACAAAAACAGCAAAATACATCTATGTAAAAGCCATATGAAGATAAGTGGGAAAACATTGGTGCTAATTTTTTGAAAGAGTTTCTGGAGAGTGAAACATTTACTATAAATGATCAGCAGAATGTTGTAAGACACTAGTGCTGCAGTGAATGTACCTTGGTGCAGTTTTCACACTCCACTTCTTTGATGGTTTCTGAGGAAATAAAATGCTGTAGACACTGATCTAAAGAGATTGCTCTGCCCTGAAAACAAAACGTTCAATAAGAAAGAACACAACAAATTAACTGTCACTATTACATATAATTACTATGCGTGTCTTTGCAAAGTCTTTATTGCAATTTTACTTACCCATTGAAGTAATGGGATGGACAGAGAGAGGCTCTCAAATGAGTCATACCGCACCGGACTCTATAAACAAGCAAAGCAGAGGTATCACATCATTTGGTGGATACCAAACCTCTAATCATCATGTGCCTGGCAAGGACTCACTTGTTGTTCACAGTGCTTGCATGACATGTTGCTTGTTAAACGACCATGAAAAGGATGTTGAAACTTCCAAGGACTTGGTATGGGATGAAGAGGGGCTGCCACATAAAATACAAGATAATAACACTATGTTTTTGTGATTTGTCATTCTAGGTTTTATAATTTCTTTGTCTCCATACCTCGACTTCTACAGGTCATAGTTTTCTCATCTTGGTCAGGTAAACTCTGTCATTAAACAAATACATACAGAGAGAATAAATGAGATTGTTGTACGATGTTTTTAGTCTCTGCATCAGTTTCTGTGTTTAATATTTTAAATTTGGTGAAATTTGAAAAGAGCAGGAAGCCAAATCTGGGGTGAAAGAACAGAGTACAGGAAAGTTGCAAGATGCAGAAAGTTCTGTTTGCAGTGTTGATGGGAAGATGATAACTTACCTCAAGGGACTGCATGTCAAACAAGTGAGTGACCTTGGGTTGATGATCACGCTCCTCCTCCAGAGAAGAAGTAAGGACATGAAAAAGTTCATGTGCATCCTAGTAGGAAATGAAGCAACACAAATAGACGACCGTTGACATACTAAAAAGACTGCACCACACATGACATATGGAAATGTGTGAAAAACAGCTTTTCCAAACAACCTGCTCCTCAAATGAACTGATGTGCCATCTATAAAGTCTGAGAACATCCAGCAGACATCCTGCATCAAGTACATCTTCCTCCCCAGGTTCATCGCTGGACAGAGCTGTCAGCACAGACACAAACTCGGGTCATAAACATGAACAAACTCTGCGCGTTCACAATACTCAACTAGAATATGCTGCTTTTTATACCTTTGAGAAGCTGAAGCAGTGTTATGGACAACTGTTTCTCTTTGCATGACTGACTCATATGTGACCCTGAAAAACTTTCCAACCACCTGATGAATGACGGACATGCTGCCAAACCCTGAAGCAAAGAATTCAGGAAGCAGGTGTTTCCTAAGTTTAACAGACCTGGAACCATACCTGCAGAAAAAGAGAAGCTCTTCTTAGTTTTCTCCATTCTGAATGGGGCTGGTGGTGTAGTATGTGTGTTCCATTGTCCTACCATTTCTTACCTCTCTTTCTCTTCTTTCTTTCTGTAATTGGGCCCCACAAAACGTATACCCCAGCTGCAATCGCAGCAGCTATCCCACCAATGACACCCCAGTTTTTTATCATCTTGTTTCTAAACATGGGAGGGACAAGACGAGTAGAAATCATTTCAGAAAGAAATTATGGTAGTAAAACTCAAAAGCCTTTTAATATACACACTTAAACAAAATATACTGTTTGTCAGTTATGATAAAATAACTTTAGTTATAATGACACAGGTTTCCAGTGACGGACAGACATTGTGGCATGCACCTTAACATAATGCAACACAAATCAATGTCACCAGACTGCAAACCCATCACCACCTCTTCTCAAAACCGAATTTATCAAGAGCTGATCTTTGTAAAAAGACTGAAGTATATGTACTGGGGTGTATATGTATGCTACATTTGTACTGTATTTTAATACAAATCCTTACCATCGACACCGTTTCCAGTGTAATTAGTAAATAAGTTAAACAACACAACAAGCTATACAACATCATGATATCAAAAGCTAGACTACTTAGTTATTAAACTGGGCCCAACACTGCTTACGGCTGTGTAAACAGCGTGTTAGTTGCTAACTGCGCACACAAGTAAGTTTCTGGCTCGTAAAGCAAACAACGAGATTACCACATACACCTGGTATCAACAGGGGCCCAACAACAACTGTTTGCTCCTTTACATTAACCGTTAATGTCGGTCACGATATGATCCCCTGACCAGTGATCCGAATACATTGTCCTTAGTAAAGACATAACCTGAAACAACTTGATGACATCAAGTGACCTACTGCCTGGTTCATAAGGTTCAAGCTTATGGTTAACGTGAGTGTGCAACATGACATCAAGTTAGCAACCTCCCCCACCTGATTGTCTGGAACCTTCATTTGCACGAAGAGCTAAACTACCATTAGCTTGCAGTAGCTGAAAGGCTAGCTCAACGGTTTTGGCTAACTTACCAACGAAACGACACGAAACACTAAGTCGTCTCCATAAATGAATCCAAGATGGTATACTGAGAATACTGCTTTATAATTGTTTTGTAATTGCTTTGAATTATAGTAGCTAATGCTAACGTATCCCTGCTAGGAGGTTCAGCAACAGAAACGATTAACCGGATTCCGTGTCTGTCTGCTCCACTGTCTGCGCACGTTACACTTTAAGTCCAACGTACGGCGGGGAAGTGACCTGCATTACGTCTGTTCCACTGGCCTAAATTAAGCTTTGCTGTCATTTCCCAGCGGGAGAGGCTTTACCTGACCACGGGTCCAGTGCCAAGGAACTCGCCAACAAGCTTATCGGAGCTTTGTGCTTTGCACCACAACATTCTGCTTTCATTGCGGAACACTAAATGGTAGCTTCGTGTTTAAGGACGGACATATAAACGAGCGAACCAATGTGTCCCCATAAGACACTCCGACCACCAAAACGCCACTTGAGAAAAAAAAAGAATGCTTTTTTTAACGTATATGAATAATTTCGTTCTTAACGCAACCCCAGACAAATTTGGCAAGCTTTATCAAAATGTATTATTAATATGCTGATATGTCTGCTTATAAAATGCTCTAAATATTAGTAAACTGAAAGACAAGTAGACGAAATAAAATATTATTGGTAAGATTTTAATTTATTTTTACAATAAAACATACAAAACATTTAATCAGATTTAGGCATCGTTTAATCCCCCATCCATACGGGTTATATTTACAATAAAATATTTTGAATTGTATATTAATGTTGATTAACTAATGCATTTCATTTTAACTTATTCAATCTTAAATTTAGTGTATTTGGCGTCTACGCATTTAAAAAACTATGCTAAAACTATTACTAAATACTCTTTAGTAAAATACATTATATAAGTTGAATTAATAATGCAAAACTCAACATACACTTGACAAAATAATTAGATGATTTATAAAGCATAATATTCTGTTCTAGACAATCGAATCGCATTGTTTAACTTTCACCTGATTTCCTCCCCCCTCTGATTAGTGAATGGTGATGGATCCCGAGTTGACCACATTGATCAGCTGTTATGTAGTCTCGGATCCTCCTGACCTCATCTTATCCGCCCACCCCGTTCGTGTCTCGTGCTGTGATTCGGTAGACTTCGGCTTCTCATTGGCTGCCGGCGGACACCGGAGCAGGTCGCTGTCCTCGGTGCTGAAGTCGCCGCTCGTCGTGATAATGTAGCAACACGAGCGATGAGGCCAAACGGAGCGTCAGCCAATAAACAGCAAAATGGACGATGATCTGTTCCAGCTGAGACAGCTGCCGTGAGTAGATTACAGCCCGCAATTTAGCGCCTCTTGTTTTTGTTCGGACGATTTTCAACCGTGTCAACACGCTTGGCCGATGCGTCGTCCTCTGACAGCTCCGCATTGTTTTTGTTTGCCTGTTCATAGAGTCTGTAAAATAAGCAATATTAACACCGACACATACCGAGATATATAACCTAAGGTGTTCTTAGGACACAATACAAATACCCTAGCGTGTTCAGACGCCAGCGGTGCAGATTGTTTACAGCCGTGGCATTTGCATGTAAGAAGACTGGTTTGGTTTTATCCATTGTTTAAAAGTAGGTTTTCATTTGTTTTTACTCGTGTAGGTTTTGTGTCCTAACTCACAATTGTGTTTGCTGTCATGACTCAGTACCTAACGTGATTTATTTCAACCCATGCTAAAGCTAAAGTCTGGCCTATACAAGTACAGCCTGTCTCATAGACATACATCTAAATAGTCTGAACAATAACTATACGTGCATTTTCATACGGTTTAATAGTAAAACACAAATGTGGTCTGCTGAATTCTAGCCAAGAATTAAAACAGCTATTCAGCATTTACAGGGGATGTTACAGTATTGCTGGATAATTTTAGTTCCAGGCTACATTTACAGTGTATTTTCATCAATTCTGACTAGATAACTTAAAACTGTCTCTTTAGTATCTTACAAAAATTACTTACCTTTTTTTACAAAACCATCTGCACCACAGATACTTTATCCTGTAACTATAGGCTGTGCTTTGTAATTGCTGTGATTAAGAGAGCACTGGCAGCTTCCAAGTTCTCCTGTCATGTTGACTGCTGTTGGACCCTTCTATTAGCAACCTGTGAAAGAAGATTAGGCCTTCCATCTGTAGAAACATGCAGCCCCCTGGGCATTTAGCCTTTATAGGGATGACAGACAGACAAAAATACAGTGTGGAGAGCTGTGAGCTGACCTGCCATTGTTTGCCCAGAGGACGATATTACAGCCTATTCACAGAACCAATAGCCAGAAAAAGCTCATATCACCTAGGCAACTGTCTCCAACTCTCATTTGGACATCTCTTGCTCAGCCATGGTAATCCTCCTCCGTTTCCTTCTCTTGTCATTTAATTTTTTGCAGTGTTGTTCGCTTCCGTCGGACAGGTGAGAGCACACGCTCCGAGGAGGATGGCGAGACTAGAGAACAGGTTGCCAGGATTGCCGAGCAGACTGATCTGGAGTCTGTGGCACTGGCGGATGGAGCACCAGTGCCTCGAGAGTTTGCCAATCCAACTGACGGTACAGTATGGCAGGGCTTCAAACAAATTTCCCTACACTTTCCCTACACAAGTCAGACAAGTGCAGTCTACAAGATCATCAATATTCACACATTTCTCCATTTCAGATACATTTATGGTGGAAGATGCAGTGGAAGCTATTGGCTTTGGGACATTTCAATGGAAACTCTCCATTCTCACTGGCCTGTCCTGGGTGAGGACTTCTCTAGAATAATAACACCACACGCTGATTACGACAATCATTGCTTACGTCCGTGGGTTTTCTGTTTTCTCAGATGGCTGATGCTATGGAGATGATGATCCTCAGCATCCTCGCCCCTCAGCTCCACTGTGAGTGGAGACTGCCCAGCCTTGAGGTGGCACTTCTTACATCGGTAATAGCACTTTGGTGTCCTTAAAGTGCACTTGCTCGCAGGGCTGTATGGATGCCCTGATAGTTATTGATCACACGCTTAAACATTGCTGCAAAGCAAGTGCATGCATTGAACAGTGAAAACCGCACTAGAAACTGTGCAGCTGCAACATTTAGGATTTTAAGCTGCTTCAAAATGTCCATGTCCAATTCTTTTCTCCTACTCCGTGATTCAGGCCGTGTTTATTGGGATGATGATCAGCTCCTCTCTCTGGGGAAATATTTCAGACAAATATGGCAGAAAGACGGTAAGTTCGTGTGCTTGACGTCGACACACCCTTCATCAGATCAGCATAGGTTATTTATCTGTGTTGGTGGTTTAGGGTCTGAAGATGAGCGTGCTGTGGACCATGTTCTATGGTTTGATGAGTGCATTTGCACCCATTTATGGGTGGATCCTCATCCTCCGGGCGCTGGTGGGCTTTGGCATCGGAGGAGCTCCACAGTCGTGAGTAACTGTCATGTATGTACTATATATTTTTAAGTTGTGATTAATAATGAAGCATTCCTACACCTAAGGGTGACCCTGTATGCTGAATTCCTGCCTATGAGGTCCAGAGCAACATGCATCCTGCTTATAGAGGTAAGGCCTCATCTGGCTTTAATGATTGTGAAACATGTTGGATCCAACCCGACATAAACACACACGTCATTGTGACAGAAATTCTCTGGTCCGATGACCTCTGTTCACCGCCTTTGCTGTGCAGATATTCTGGGCTCTGGGCACCGTGTTTGAAGTGCTCTTAGCGATCCTGGTGATGCCCAGTCTGGGCTGGCGCTGGCTGCTCGGCCTCTCGACCATCCCTCTCTTCATCTTTGCCATCCTGTGTTTTGTGAGTATGTTGCAGGTACTGTATGTTTCCAAATGTGCGAGCTAATGAAACCGCAGCGTGACAAAAACATCCCTGTGTTTCCTGTGGGGGGGCAGTGGCTGCCTGAGAGCGCTCGATATGACGTGCTAACTGGAAACCAGGAGAAAGCTCTTGCTACGCTGAAGCGCATCGCCACGGAGAACGGAGCGCCCATGCCTCTGGGAAAACTAGTCGCCGCCAGACAGGTGAAAGATGAAAGCTTCCACATGTAGACACAGACTTTATGTCTGCATGACCTCTTGTGGATTCACATTTGTGTTTGTTTGAACTAGGAGGACCGTGGGAAGATTCGGGACTTATTTTCGTCTCACTTCCGTTGGACCACAGTTCTGCTGTGGTTTATTTGGTGAGTAGAGTGAACGCCACCCACTCGTGACTGCACAGACTACTGACTGATTTCCTTTACTTTCCTTTAACCAGTGAAAACTCTCACTTTTCTGTCTCCCCAGGTTTGCTAATGCCTTTTCCTATTATGGTCTGGTGCTTCTCACCACAGAGTTGTTTCAGGAGGGAGGAGCATGTGGAAGTGAGTCACCAACACTAAAAGCCAACAGAGGCACCCACACACTCATTGACACAAACGAACAGATTTGAATTAGTTCTATCTAGCTTTACGGGAGCCACCCGTTTGTTGTTTCACATCTCCATCTAGTGTCCAAAGGTGATAAGATGGAGCCTCGATGCAGCCTGGAGTGTAAATATTTGAACTCTGACGACTACAAAGACCTCCTGTGGACAACGCTGTCTGAATTCCCAGGTCCACAGCTGTTCTTTCTTAATGCTAATATTAAAGCTAACCAAGGTCAAGTCTGATATTAGGGTGGATGTATATTTATATATATGAAGATATGAAACTGTATTAAAAGAAATACAGTTTAATAATTTTAATATAAACAGATCTTCTGCACACTGATTATTATTGTGTGCTACAGGTCTGCTGGTGACACTGTGGGCTATTGATCGACTGGGGAGGAGAAAGACCATGGCGCTGTGTTTCTTTGTCTTCTCCCTGTGCATCATTCCACTTTATGGATGTGTTGGAAGGTAAGCTTCTCCGTGTTTAGGTTAAACTCCAACAATTGGATGTATCTGCTGTTTATCCACTGTTTTGTGTCTCGCAGAGCGTCCATGACTGTGTTAATCTTCATCGCCAGAGCCTTTATTGCAGGAGGCTTCCAGGCTGCCTATGTGTACACTCCAGAGGTACAGAAGGATATTGTATTACAAAACCGTTCTCACTAGAGCTCAGATCCAGTTAGAAGCTGAGTACAGAGATGTTTGGCTCAGAACAGGAGGGGAGCAGCATGCTCAGTGTTGTCTCAAACTGTGCAGGTGTACCCAACAGCAACCAGGGCCTTAGGTCTGGGAACCAGCAGTGGAATGGCCAGAGTCGGCGCGCTCATCACGCCTTTCGTGGCACAGGTAACACCCAGAAACCAGCTCACACATTTAAATACTGCAGACGATGAAAAACTACCGCAAGCCTTGCTTTGCCCCCGGGCTTCGTCCTGCAGGTGATGCTGGAGTCCTCGGTGTACCTGGCTCTCTCGGTGTACTGCTGCTGCTGCCTGCTGGCTGCCATTGCCTCCTGCGCACTGCCGATCGAGACCACGGGGCGAGGCCTGCAGGAGTCCAGCCGCCACGAGTGGGGCCAGGAGATGGTGGGCCGGGCGCCCGCCCACGGCCAGGCGGGCATCCCCCACTCCAGCTCTGGCTCCCAGGGCTGAGCACACGGCAGGTGAAACGGGACCCAGAGGAGGCCGCGACAAAGACGAGGAGACAGGCCCCAAAGCTGACCGGGCTTTCCGGGTCCATCTCCAGTCCCACCCAGTGACTCTTCAATTCAGACACCTGAGTGGCTTTAGAGAGCCAGACAGCACAACATTATAAAAACATGTGTGTTTTAATGTTGTCAGTGTTCAACCACCATTGCTGTCACTATGTTGGCACCATATAAAGACACAAGGAAAGATAAAATGACCCACACGCAAACACATAAAATAGTATTAAGAGCAACTATTTTCTGTTCCGAGAGCCTTAATTAGAGCTGTTCAGTATCTAGGGGTTAGAGACCTGCTCATCCAGTGTGCAAACGCTGCTACTCTTATAACGCTGGACATACAGTCTATGAATACACAAGAAGGACTATTATCCTTATCCAGTTTCATTCAAAGCCACTGTTCGAGTACAGTCATTACAAAGTTAGATGTTAAAAAGTGCATCAAGGTCTGACTTCAAACGTCTGTCTAAGTGAAGCTGCACAGCGCGTGCTTCAGTAACCATCATGTCCTCTGGGTTGTTATGTCTATTAATTAAATGAGGGACATAAAGAAAATACTCTAGTAATTATAAACAAACCACTTTATATCCTCACCATTATTAGTTTATTTTATTCATATTTCATAACACATATTAATGTTTAGTAATCTCCTGGTCTACTTCACCATTCACAACCGTCTAACAGGACGATGGTTCTGTCTCTGTAAATAATGTATCATTACCTGGTTTAGTCGGCGTCTTTGCTTTTGTTAGTGACAGAGGTGATGTGAAGACAGACTTTGGCCATTTTGGTTTCACAAGTAAATAATCAAAGGTTTCATTAAAAAATAATACTGAGTAGCTAAAACAGGTCCAGCTGCTCCGAACCTGCAAGTGTTTGAATATAGTCCTGCATTAAGTGTCTGCGTGCACAGATTCTAGTCAATGCACTGGATGTAAAAGTGTATGATACAGTAAATGATCTTCAAAATCAGCTTTCCTCAATGTGTGATCAGTGATTGATCGGCCGTAATCATCATTATATCATCAATAAGTCTCCTTACGTTTTATACATTTACTGGCAATATTTCGAATATTATTAGAAAACAGATGGAAACAATGGTGTCTCCTCTTTTTATCCCATTACACAAGAAAAAAAAGATGATAAAAAAGTTGGTTATAAATGTTGAATAGTTACTATAATTTGAAAAAGAAGTGCACCATCACTTTCCACCAAACAAGCTTACAGACGAGCTGTTGGACCTTTTCCTTTCTGCTCCACTATCTGTCCAAAAAGCCGCGCTGCCTCCTGGGCACAGCCTCTGTGGATGGTGAGCCCAAAACCTCCATGGCCGTAGTTGTGTATCACCTCAATGAGAGCCGCAGTATTTCAGATGAGACTCACCAACCTTCATATTTTAACTCTCCTTCCAGAAGACTTGCAATATATTTACCTCTAGTGTAGTTGTACCGCATTGTATGGTCTCCCGCTCCAGTCGAACTTTGCTGCGAACGGGTCTGAGTCCAGCCCAGGAGTCGACTATTCTGGCATGCTGGAGTTAGAGAACAAGGAAATGTAATGGCTCACATATAAATCTATAAAAGACAATAATTTAGGTAATTACTTTAAAATCTGTATGTATTCTCCTAAAGTCTGGATTACAGAATAAACAAGTAAATTCAAAATGTTAAATATTTATATATAGCACTAGAAAAAACTCTTGTATGAAAAATAATATGAAAATAATGAATCACAGATCAGTCTTTTTTGGAGCCTTCCAATCTGACCTCACCCCACCTTGAGACTAGGCTCCAGCTCACAGGCTTCCTCCCATATTTTCTTTTGGTCGGTGGAGTTGCACTGCTCGCTCCAGTTTCCCACCTGAAAAGTCCCTCCAACTGTGACGAGACGACTCCTGCAGAGAGAGAGGAACTTTGGTTTGTTCATTAAAACGTACACGCACTGTCTGCACTGAAGCCCAATGAACGTTGATACAAATACACCTGCCTCATGTGCGCTATTAGCAATATGCTACTGCAGCTCAGGGTTTGTATTGCATGTGTGTGGTGTCACCAGTACCCTGGAATAATGTAAGGAGAGTTGTAGACTCCTGTGGCAAAATTATGAGTAATGATCCAATGCTTCAACCACGGAGCATCCACCTGAAGTAGAGAGGACAAACATGTCTCTGCTGTTATTTCCACTCTGACTTCATACGTTAATGCCTTCCTAGAGTAAAAAAACATATAAATAAACACCGGAACCCGTTCACTCCCACCTTCACTATCTGCCCCCGGCCAGGTTTGAGGTCCGGGTCAGGCTGGAGTTCTCCTGACCTCACCCCAGTGCAGTTTATGACCACGTCTGCCCCAGTTTCTGCCAGCTGAGAGCAGGCAAGAACAAGAGGTAAGTTACAGTTCACCGGGTACAAACATCAACATGTAAATATTCTGCAAACGCAATGCCAATGAAAATCATTCGCTAACCTCCTTGAAAGATTCAACTTTTTGGTGACGAAATGTCACGTCTCTTTTTCGTAACCTGGACATGTTGTTATCACATTACATGCATGTTATGATCGCCACAAAACATCACCGACATCAGGTGTGAGATGGTGGTTAGAGGCTCCTCACTCACCAGTCCATCAGCCAGGGCAAGTATGATTTACCTTCCACCATGAGAGCAGTGTTGAACCACCCATAACTGGACAAGCATGAAGAAAAACAAGAATTAGACTGTAGAGGCTAATACAGCTAAAATAGGTACATGTTATAGTGTATACTTTTGTATATACTCCAATTCACACCAAGTTTGAGTTTGAGGACCTACGTGTATCCGGGGAACATCTGTAGCTCTCGTTGTGTGAGCTGCCTGAAGCCCAGCACGGCGTCTTTAAACGAGGGGTCCTGCAGTTGAAAACAAGTCACCTATTATGAAGCTGCATCAATTATTCACTGTGTGTTTGTGTGCATTCAGGATCAAAACCAGCATCCCCAGTCCGAGGCCTCTCTGTTGATGCTTCACAGCCACTAAAGGGAGCTAGAACTAATGGCCTCTGTTAATAGTGGACAACTCTGTTGAGATTACGTTGTAACTGCATCACTGCAGACCTTTGCTCCTGCTTATGAAGGGCTTTGTAACGTGGGTCACGTCATATGTGCAGGTTTCCAGGGACAAACTACTCACTGGGACTGGTTCTGTGCACAGGTTGTAGCCAGACTGAAGGAATATTCCCATCTTCATGCCCTCTGGTGAACTGAGGCAGCTCAGCAAGTAGTCAAACGTCTCTTTATTCCACTTACTGAAATTAAAGACCATAGCAGCATTAAATACACAAGGGTTCACATTTTGAAGCAAAACAAAAAGAGTCAAAGGACAGTGAAAGACAATGGATTTACGTTTCCTGGACGTTTCCCTTATCGTGAAGGTACGGCTGCCAAAAGCCAGCCGCTCCATCGCTGGTGGTGAGCGGAGTGAAGCGGTCTGCATACACCTCGATGCTCAGCGGCCTGATGACTGGATGGTACTGCTCATAGATGCTCTGAGCAGTTGACAGACCAATGACTCCAGCTCCAATCACTGCCACGCGCATGTCTGGAAGAACACGACACACATTTACACCTGAGACTCTCTCATCCACGAGGGCGTCACGTACAGTGAGGCGAAGCCGAACATATAAATAACATTATTAGTGATGGTCACAATACAAGCTGGACGATCCATAAAGACTGCATAACTGCTAATACGTGACAATTGTGTCACAGTTAAAAGGACCGTGGCAGTAGTTACGACAGCGCAGACTCGAACATTTCAGCGCGTGACACTAAATCTACGAACTGAGAACGGAAGAGTTGCTCAGTTAAACACATTTGACCGACGCATTGAACAGTTAATACACTTTAAAAAGTCCAGTCTTTACCGTCAGGTGAAGTTGTCGCCCACCACTGAAGGAGCTGCAGAGTGAGCGACCAGCTGTCACGTGGGACAGAGGCGGAGCTCCAGCTCCGGCTAAACGTGAACGTGAAGGCCGCGTGGTCATTCTGGACGCGTCCTCTGTCTCACATTACATACGGTCGGCTATTACACAATGTTTATCTCTTTTTTAAAATCTCTTTGGCTTTTTTTTCCTGCACCACAGCTGACAAATATGGACATGATTTTTATTTCCTAATGATTCATTTGCTATAATAAACTGTAATATTGTAGCTGATCATATTTTGTATTAAGAATCTGCATCAGTATAGTAACTAGTAGTTAGCCCAGTTAACAGTTTTGCTGTAAAATGTACAGTGATTCCCTCTGAACAGATAATAAGAAAAAGTAAAAAGAAGTAAAACGTAAATGGACTTTAGTACAGTACACCAAGTACTGCAGTATAGGTCCTTAGAGTGTATAGAGTAAAGTAGAATAGAGTAAAATGCTTCAACAACTAAGTGCAAACTAGGAATACATAGTCTAAAAATATTTTTATTATTTCTAAAAAAAGGACAGCATTAGGGTTGCTATAACAACAAAACTAAAAAATTGTGTCTTCATTATTTGCTAACTTTATTTACAAAACAATTACAGAGAGAGGCTCTTGCACACATTCAATTGTGTATTACATTGGTGGTACATTACAATGGTTTCTCTTAATATTAATATTCAGTAGATAACTGATTCAGTAGATGACTAATGCTGTCATTTGAAAAAAAAAGTGCACAATCACTCCTGCCCAAAACAAGCTTACAGACGAGCTGTTGGACCTTTTCCTTTCTGCTCCACTATCTGTCCAAAAAGCCGCGCTGCCTCCTGGGCACAGCCTCTGTGGATGGTGAGCCCAAAACTGCCATGGCCGTAGTTGTGTATCACCTCAATGAGAGCCGCAGTATTTCAGATGAGACTCACCAACCTTCATATTTTAACTCTCTTCCCAGAAGACTTGCAATATATTTACCTCTAGTGTAGTTGTACCGCATTGTATGGTCTCCCGCTCCAGTCGAACTTTGCTGCGAACGGGTCTGAGTCCAGCCCAGGAGTCGACTATTCTGGCATGCTGGAGTTAGAGAACAAGGAAATGTCACATATTTTAACATTGAAAACCTATGAACAATATCAAGAAGAGTGTTACTAAGGTCTACAATGTTTGAATGTATTATGATTAGTAAATAACCTCACATTTGTATTACCAGTCTTTTGAATAAATGCTCATCCATTACAATGAATCACACTCAAGGCAGAAAGTATTTTGTTGGCTTGTTTCACAAAGCATTCTGACCTCATCCCACCTTGAGACTAGGCTCCAGCTGGCAGGCGTCCTCCCAGATTCTCCTGTGGTCGGTGGAGTTGCACTGCTCGCTCCAGTTTCCTACCTGGAGCGTCCCACCGACTGTGACGAGACGACTCCTGCAGGCACAGATTCCACTTCCTGTCTGCACTGCACTTGAATTCCAAATCAACACAAGCTAAAGATACTGTGTTGTGGTGAGTTACATGCTTTGCTGGATCACAGTGACATCACCCTGTGACGTTCATGAGAATCTGATAGGTTCATGCTTTGGTGTGTGTGGACAAACAAAGGTGTTTGTAGGATGCATAAGACGAACAGACAAGCTGAAAATGAAACACTACTGCCAACATGGAGGCATAATGACTGAGTGAGCCGTCAGTTTAGTCATACCCTGGAATGATGTAAGGCGAGTTGCAAAATCCTGTAGTAAAATTATGCGTGTTAATCCAGTGCTTCAACCACGGAGCATCTACCTGAAAGGCAGAGACATTATACATAATGTAATACACGTAATACACACACGTTATGTATTATATTCTCTATATTTAGTCATATTTTATGATCTAATGTACTGCAAGAAACACTCCTAAAGCTATCTCCTTCCCGACAGTTTCACTCTAAAAACAAATAAATTACAACCTTAACTTAGACTTTACAAGTGTACTGTACTGTGGTCGCTTGTACAAATAGTATGTGAAAACGAGAGAGACTTGACTCCCACCTTCACTATCTGCCCCCGGCCTGGTTTGAGGTCCGGGTCAGGCTGGAGTTCTCCTGACCTCACCCCAGTGCAGTTTATGACCACGTCTGCCCCAGTTTCTGCCAGCTGAGAGCAGGCAAGAACAAGAGGTAAGAAATCACAAAAAACAAGGTAGGAAGTTACAAATTAACTGAGAAAAAACATTTCATAGCACAAATATATGCCGAATATTGAACTAACTAAAAAGCCTTCTAACCTCCTGGAACGACTTTACTCTTCTGTGATAAAATTTAACAGCCCTTTTCTGCAACCTGGAATGAACACAAAAAACAGTCAACACTATGGTTTATCATGGCAAAACGTTTATCTAGCTAAACTGAAATTAAGGTGTGAGACGGGATAAAACCTCACAATAGCAAATGAACTCAATAAATTATTTATGTAACAACCGCACATGGGCTTCCTTTCCTCTTTTTATTGGGGTTTAAAAGATGTTGCAAGTAGCAGGATAAGCCTGTAAAACTTTACTCGTAAAACAGGACAGACAGTTAATCACTCACCAGTCTGTCAGCCAGGGTAGATATGTTTTACCTTCCACCATGAGAGTGGTGTTGAACCACCCATAACTGGACATAGGTGAAGAAAATGATAGATTATGTTAAATCTGACCTGAACATAATTAATCACTGTTTTCATGAATCAATCACAATGCATTGTTTGCTGGAAACAAAATGTCTTGCTGTATACTTGTATACTATATTAAATGCGTGTCATGACATGGAAATATCTAGTTACTGTACCTTACATTTGTGGCTCATTACAGGTTGCAAATGTTTTTATGAGAGTTTCTGGGGACCTACTTGTATCCAGGAAACATCTGCAGCTCTTGTTCTGTGAGCTGTCTGTAGCCCAGGACAGTGTCTTTAAATGAGGGATCCTGCAATCAAGGAGTCCTTTATTATGAGACCACATGCCTTACAGTGTTAGTTTGCCTTCAGGACACAGGATCAGTGTGAGTCTAACCCAAACCCTGGTGAGACCTCTTCGTTGATGCCTCACTGCAGGCACCGTTCTTTATGGTATGTGCATGTGGTACTGTAGGTATTGTACTGTAGTATAGGGGAAGGTGGTGTATACTGATAAGTTTTATATTTAAGAACGACCTATGTGAGATTAAATTGTGAATCATTGCAGACCTTTGTTCTCGGTCGTAAAAGGCTTAAAGTGGGTCACGTGAGTGAGGACTACTCACTGGGACTGGTTCTGTGCACAGGTTGTAGCCAGACTGAAGGAATATTCCCATCTTCATGCCCTCTGGTGAACTGAGGCAGCTCAGCAAGTAGTCAAACGTCTCTTTATTCCACTTACTGAAATTGAAGACCATAGCAGCATTAAATACACAAGTGGTCACATTTTGAAGCAAAACAAAAAGAGTCAAAGGACAGTGAAAGACAATGGATTTACGTTTCCTGGATCTTGCCCTTGTCATCCAGGTGTGGCTGCCAAAAGCCAGCCGCTCCATCGCTGGTGGTGAGCGGAGTGAAGCGGTCTGCATACACCTCGATGCTCAGCGGCCTGATGACTGGATGGTACTGCTCATAGATGCTCTGAGCAGTTGACAGACCAATGACTCCAGCTCCAATCACTGCCACGCGCATGTCTGGAAGAACACGACACACATTTACACCTGGTGTCAATGAATGAATGAATAACATTTACACATGTTAATAATGAACAACACGTTAAAAGAGATAGCTGGATAAACAGTTCATATGACACTTTGGGCTGTGCAAGTTTTAATGCAATTCAACTGCTTGGCACAGAATGAAAGTAAGGAACAAATTTTAGTGCATTTAGAACACATTCCATTATTACTGTACCACATGCTGCATAAAATGAAACAAATATTTCTAACAGACAATCACTTTGTATTGGTGGCTCTACCTTCACGGTACTTTAGTTGCCTAGGCGCTCTCCACTTCTGAAACTGACCTGTCACTACTCGAGCGCCGACACCTGAACTGTTCTACGCATGTGCGAAAACACAGTCTGGGCGCCTTATCGTGGACGTTAAATTCGTGGTAACAGTCCAGATTTTTTTAGTTTTAAACTTAATGTTATGCCCTACGGTGCATAAATACAACAAAAATGAACAGAAAGTGTTTCGGTTTTTATCATTATTATTTTAAACATTGTTATTATTGATTATTAAGTCATATGTGGAACAACACTGTATTAAAGTATAACTAACTATAGCTTTGATAAGTTGTTAGAAAAGGTACGTGGCCACAGGTCCGTGCACAGAGAGTGGGGCTCCTCTCGGTCCCTCCATCCATCAGTCTGACGCGCTCCTCGCCAGCAGCAGCAGCAGCCGCAGCAGCTGCAGCTCCTCCTCACCAGGCCACAGCGGCCACCGGCGGCCGGTGCATCATTCTCAGCTCCCAGCCATGGCGTTGGTTACGCTGCAGCGGTCCCCGACCCCGAGCGCTGCTTCGACCAACAGCACAGCAACCACGACCGCGGGGGAGGTCAGTGTGGTCCCGGGCGAACCACAGCGGCGACGTGGGGGCGATGTGGCGGTAGTGGGAAGACGGGGGATGAGGGCGATGCTGCCGAAGCCAGGCCCGATGCTCGAGGCTAAGCTAGCATCGGTAGTGTTATGCTAGGCTGTTAGCTGAAGGAAGCTAGCTGCCGCCTTCCTTACTACTAACAAAAGCTGACAGACGCGTTCATATGCCAGCGCATCTCTAGTTTTAGCACTACATTTTTTTGAAAAATGACAACAAAAAACACAGAGGTTATATTTAAAGAGCTACGGCGGCCGAGTTTGACAAGCGCTTTATGAATGAGAACTGTAGCGTTAGCTAACGTTAGACGGTTGTGATGTAACTGCTGACATTGAAATTGACGTCTTTTTCTCAAACATTGTTATGACCGTGTATTTATCAGCCCATCAATAGCAGCACTCGGTACTCAGCCGCTGTCTAAACACTACGGGATCCACAGCAGTGAACTTCTCTAGTAGCACACTGAGGATGCGCTGATGTGTGTCGGCGTTTTCCTCCGGTGGCTGTGATCTGTCTCTTCAAAAAACAACTCTCATCCTAATTCAGGACTGATTTATGTTGAGTTGTCCTTTTGGTCCTGGTCGTAGATGTACTGTAAGAAGGCGTGAGTCCAGACTCATGGGTGGGACAGTGTCACTATTTAAGGGTCGCTTCATTTTAGCCGTCAAGTGTTTGGCCGTTTTTGGTTAATCTGAGCTGAAACCTGATGAACTGAGCCTCAAACCTATGGTCATTCAGAAAATAGCTGCCTTTTTCCAGCTCGAAGGTCCGCGTTTGGGTGCCAGATGGGGGCGCTAACCACCAGCTCTAAGGAGAACAGCTCACCTTGTTCATGACAGAGAAAACACCCAGGGCTGTGTTTACGTACGTAGTGTTTGAGCTGGAGCTGCATTTAGTCCAAACTCTAAAGACTCTAGGTAGCAGCATACGATGCAGCACGTAAATGTCATGATGCTGTTACCTATTGCAATCAGGACACATTTCTTTGAAAGACATGTTTAAATATATGGTTGATGTGACTGAAATGTGTCCCCCGTACCCTAGAGTCCTGCTGGCGATGCTGGAAAAGCTGGCAGGAAGCTGCTGCAGCTATGATGTCATCTACTCATGAGGGGCGGGTGGGGAGGATGCGTACTACTCAAGTTGTGGTGTGGGGGGTGAATGTGGCAGCAGGCAATAATAATCACAGTAGTCAGTGAACAGAGCGATATCTAGGCTATTTTCTTTTTATTATTCATAGTAACTTCTTTTGGTGGTAAATGTTGATGTCATGTCTGCACATGTGATTTTCAGGCATCTCTCACTTTCGTGGCTGCTAATTAATGAATGCTGCGAACCTGCATGTGCAGTGACCACTCTGGTATTTGCTTGCAGCATTGTATTTGGTGGTCTTAGCACTTACAGTAGAAGAGACATGATTGGAATGTACATCCAAATGTTATGCTCTTCTAGTCCAGCCCATTGCTTCTCTGGATACAACCTCTATAATGTGGCATCTGACAGCTTATTGTCTATTACGTTAATCTTACATACATAAAATGTAACATTATCTGCCCTTTTCAAGAGACTGATCTTTTCCCGTTTACTCTTTCACAGGATTTTGGAAGTGAAGATGAACGCAGATTAAATCAGAGGTAAGTTTATTTTCAGTGTAGTTTGCCCTTTGTGTTGCGTGGCACATGGCTGGAGTAGGTGAGGGTTTATACACAGGTGTTGCTGACTTCTGCATCTGATTTTGAGTCATAAGAAACCTGGAGCGGCTGCAGACAAACTGGCATCAAAGTACAACCACTGAACGTCAGTGTAATAAAACATCTGTCTGTCTTGTTTTTAATGTTACCACTTCCAAACTGCCAGCAGTCAAACCACGTAGTGATCAGTAGTCTCCCACGTAATGTGTTGGCAGGCGTGTCTGTGTTTTCAATTGATGAACTTGTTCTTGAACTTTGCACCATCATTTGACTCACCTTGTGTTTCCACAGAATGCATGTAACTCGAGACTGACAGAAAGCTGATTGTAATTCTGGTTGTTGAAGGCGTTTGCTGATTGCAGCATAGTGTGAGCAGTAAACGCTTTGGGGTAATGGGTAACAACACTGTTTGACTGTAGTAACGTCTGTGTGACTTTTTCAGTGACAGGCCTAACACGTATGGGGTTTTATATACAATATAAAGTTATAAACTTATTAACTGTATTAATGATAACATGTTGTAGAGGATAGATCTGTTTGAACTTTCTGCCGACTGCTTTCAGGACTTCGATTAACCACAGTTTGTTGTAGCTGTTTAACTTGGCACCTGTTCTAAATGTGTTAGTAGTGTCTTGCCCTTACATTCTTGTCGTCTTTCTAAGAGTGAAGTTACGCAGCACCCCCGCTGATGTTCCTGAGCTACGCATGTGTTCCAGGATGATCTATGTATAATGCGAGTTTTATCTTGCCTCAAAATGTCTTCAGTACTGAACCAGGTTATGCAATGACTGCAATCCATTGGCTGTCAATTTATATCTTATACACACAAACTTTGTAATATAATCTTTTGCGAACACAGTGTTCAGATCTACATCTATGTGTTGATGGACAGCTATAGGTCTGCCAAGTGGGAGTGTGTGTGCCGTTTCCAGCTGACCTTGATAGCAATGCCTGAGGGGTTGATGGAGGCCAGAGTAAACACCACGCAGGTGTCTGTGGCAGTGAACCAAGGAGTGATTTCATCTCAGCAGAGTTGAGCAAGCGTGTGTGCTTATGGATTCAGGGTGTAATGTTTGGAATTAGGAGGAGCAGACAGGCTATGACTACTGACAGTGCGCAAGCTATAATATGTCACACACCATAAATTTGAATTTACAGTGTGTGTAGTTTGGACAGGAGCTGAAGGCCCAGCTCTGGGTACACAGGATGTTTTAGGTCAGTCTTTCCTTGTAATATCATTGTGATGTCATATGTTTCGTGCTCCCTCTATGTCTCCAGTGACACCTGAGGATTTTTGTTCTCTTCTACACTGAGCTCTCTCTCTCTCTGTCTCTCTTTCCCGCTCTCTCCTTTTTTTTTCCTTTCAGTTGTGTAAGTGAGAAAATGCCAGCGTTATGCAACTGGAAGCCCCAGGAGCATTTTTTTCCCTCCTCGTGTCAGTGTGTGCAAAATGCTCTGAGACCATGAGTAAACCGTGCTGGCCACTGCCTCTGTGCTCCCTCTTTGTAGCAAGTCCTCTGTGTAATCCCGTGCACCTTTATCAAAGACCAGTGCACCTGGTGACTCCGTGGCTTAGAAGACAGCTGGTCCTTTTTGACTCCACCTGCGTCCATCTGGCTACTGTTGCACCAGCAAACTATACCTTGATTCTGTGTCATGCCATCATTCCCGTCAGCTGCTTCTAAAGCTTGACCTCGTGTGCCAGAGACGCATCCAATCAGGTTCCCACCACTTCCACATCAACCTGTCACTTTGAGCTGTCCAAGTTTCCACCTGGAACGCCGGTCAGCCTACGTAAGCTCATGCAGTACTGACTCTGCAAGTCACCAGACGCAGCCTCGTTGTCAGGAATAATACCAAGGCTAGCTTGTTATGTGTCGTCCTCCTAGCTTACCTAGTCATCTTTTGTCACTTCAGCACGTCTGTCAGGGTTTAAATGCTTTGTGAACGAGGGTTGAGAAGGAATGTATAGTGTATTTTAGCTTTTAGCCTCCAGTAATTTATCTATCCACATCACTTTAGCTGTATTTTGTACTTTTGTTTTTTACAGTACACTATATATATATATATATATTTCTGGTATAGTTTTGTTGCAGTATTTTACTATGCCCCCTACAACGTTTAGCGTCTCTTGTTGTGGATCTTACTCCCAGCCTGACTAACATTATAATGTGCTTTATTTGTGTTGCATGTGAGTGAGTGACAGCCGTCCTGGCCACTGGAAGGAGAGAGACAAGATAATCTCCTCCTCTATAAGCCTGGGTATAATAAGATTTGGGAGTTTTGGGGGATTGCCAGTTCTCACTGCCTTTTCCAACCATGCTTGGCCAATGCGTTAAGCTCCCTGGAGGCACTACCTTGGATTCTGTTGACCCCTGAAGTGGCATGCACATGAAGACATCCCATTAGGACGTTTTAGGCCAAAAATCCTTCGTCTGCCTTTTTGCCTGCCTGCAGTTAAGCAAGTCAGTTTTTTTGCCTAGATTACAAAGGCAGAATGCTGTACTCCCATGGAATTGACATTTTGTACCGATTCAGTCCTGTTGGATAAGGAAATTAAAGATTTATGCCTAAGGAAGGGGAAATCCATTTCTTGAATTCCATAGGCTTTATTATTACTCCACAGTTTCTGGATGATTGGTCATATGCCGCTGTTGTTTTTAAGTCAAAAAGAAATTATGAGTGACTCTGGTCTCTGTAAGAGAACTTATTCTGGTTGAAAGCGCAAAGTTTCTCTCTTACTTTTGGCCGTGTAACCCACTTTAGACTACATGTTTGGTGGCACCGACAAAACAAACGAAAGGATGAACAGACAGGCAGCACATGTGTGCATGTGCCTGAGGCAGTGGGTGGAGATTGCAGTGCGTTCCTCCAGGCAGAAGAGGGACTTGCACACGGAGACACTCAGATGAGGGAGGAGGAGGCGAGCCATGTCTGAACAGACCTCACTTCTTCACTTCTGAGACACAGATGAGTGCTGACTGTGTCAGTCAGTCTGTCATTCAGACGGAGCGGGCACAGACCTTAAACCGCCTTTCCTGCTCCTGCACCATGCGGCTTTGCTGTTACTGGAGGGTGAAGAGAAGCTAGTTCACGTCAGAGAGGCCTGGCTTTCGTTCCAGTCAACAGGATGCATCTGGTAGTAGAACCCATCCAGGAGGCCGTGATGAAGATCCTACCTTATTTTGTAGAGAATGCTGTGTTGACCCAGAGTGAGATAAATCGCATGTAAGTCCAGTTTATGAGAAAGAATTGAATGTGAACTGCTGAATGGATGGTTTTGACTTTGACTGACGCATCTCACAAACATTTCTGTTTAGTTCAAGTGTTTGAATATTGATTGTTTTGTGTAGCAACACCTACAACTATGTTAAATGAGCAAACAGAATTAATGTCCAGCTGATCTAAACTCACACCCTGGCACTTGGGGTTCATTGTGGCTGCTCAAATCAGGGTATTATCACATTCTGTTTGGACTTTCTGTCAGGGAGGAGCAGTAATAGGTACTGCAGGTTGTAATCATGTGGAATCACTGAGGCTATCTGGCAGAGCTTACTGTCTTTGTTTGCTTTGATAACCAGATATATTTTTAGCCCAAGTGTTTGTGGAGGAGCTGATAGCAGGGTGCTCTGGGGCAAGAGACAGCAGAGCTAAGGCTGTTTAATTAGGATGTTTGAGTGCGGCCTGTGAAGTAGTGGGGCCGCTCTTGAATTACACATGAGGACAAGTTTCAGACATGTTTTTTTTCCCCTCTGTGAAGTTATCACGTGTCACATTCATACCTTTGGATTTGAAGGCAGGCTAATACTGGGAAAAGGAAAAATGGCCAGCGCTGATTTTACTGATTAAAAAAAATAGAAGATAAGAAGTTGTATTGCTGTTTTTTTGCTCATATCACCCACTGTTCCCTGACAGTCGACCCTCTCGACAAATTTACAGATTTGACAGAGAACAAGCTGAAACAAAAACCCACCAAAGTGAGAGGCACTTGCTGAGAAGTGTCCACCCCCTTGCTTTGTCACTGTGGAACTTTTTCAGTGTGGTGCTGGGGTGAAGGGAATTTATTGTAAAGCGCACAAAACAAAGTCCATTGTTTCCACAAAATTGTCCGTTCGGCTTGTGCTTCTGTGCTGTATGTGGGTTTTGAAAGTCCTGTCATGGCGCGCTGCTTGGAAGGGAGGATGATAAAAGATGGGGACTTGTACTAATACAGAAAGGCCAACAAAGCCTTTTTCTGCATGTATAAGATAAACCTATTCAAAATGTGTACATCAATCCCAACAACATATTTAATTTAAGTAAAGCAAACAAATGTTTTCTGGCGCTCCCAACTTTGCTAATAAATAATAGTTGCCCGGTGTTTTTTTCACAGTTCACAGACTGACTCTATGCCATAAAGTGCGTCTGTATTTAGCCACAGGTGTGTTTTTAACACCTGTTTGGATTATGATTTGTAGCTGTCACTCATAAGCTGTGTACTGCACACACACAATACCCATTGCATGTGTTCCACCCTGTTGTCTGGTAAATGCATGAATGTGCTCATTGTGAAAAGAAATGATTCAATTCCGCCTGAAGGAAAACTCTGCACTTTTCGTCGTAGCTTATCACATACAGTCTGTTGACAGCTCTGAAGCCCAACCTGAAAAGGTCAGGACTTTAGGGGCAGGTAGGGACCTTTAATTCATGCTTTTTGGGCTCTATGAAAGCTAAGCAGTGAAAGCAGCTGCCATTGCATCAGTTATTTGGGTTTGTGTTGTAATGCACCAAGCCTGAAGAGCCCTGACAAGTCAAGTATACGTGTAGCCCATGCAGCAGAAAAGAAGAGACATAAGCATTCAGGATCACGGCCTGATTTATGGCTGCTGCAGACCTGAAGTCTGCTTCTGTGACGTGGCAGCTGAAGGTTTCTGCTGAGCTGTTGGGGTAATTCACCAGCAGCACACAGCCGAGTCTCGTGCTCTTCTCTGCAATGAAAGCGGGCATTCCTCTTCCCATTCTTGTTATCCACCGACCACGTTGGAACAATTGTGCTACTGTAATGTGGCGTCGTCTCTGATGTGTAGCATCTATAGTTCAGCACTTCTCTCTCTTCTGCTTTGCAGCCTGAGCGAGAGCTTCTTCATGGTGAAAGGTGCTGCTTTATTCCTGCAGCAGGGCAACAGTCACCAGGGCCAGAAAGCACATCCTCACCACAAACATGCAGGTAAGTACAAGACAAGACATTAAAAAATGCTCATCCTCTTACTCTAAAATGTACCCAAACAATAGTTGTGATCCCACCAATGGTTTTGTCACGTTAATGAGTTCATTTGTATAATAAGTTCAGGTGCTGAACTTGCTGACGTTGCAGCAGATGTTTGTAGCTGAGGCGAGTCTATAAGCATGCTCCAGATATATAGCTTAGGCAGATTAGTGCTTAAATCCAGCGCATGGGCAAAACCTCTGTGGATGACGGAAAGATACTCTTAATGTTTGTGCTACCTGAGGTTACCTGTTTTTCCACATGCACTTTGATAGGAAGTAGTAACAGCAGCCAAATTATTTTTAGCACTTGAAGTATTTGTGTCGTCCTGGTGGTTGATGTTGAGTAGTAAACAGCAGGATCTGAAAAAACGAAACGGGCCAACTCTGACCCACCGCTAGCCACTGTTAGTGGTGTTAAAACATAGTCAACTGCTTTAAAAATACGAGGGTGACCAGACGGTCCTCTGGTATGAAGGCACCAGCCAACAAACACTATGCTGCCGAATGTGGCTGCAGCTGGCAGCTTTGTCTACTCTGCCAGCCACTTGGTCAGGGCACTCATGTATGTGCTGGTCCTGCTGAGTTCTAAACACTCCCAGCGCCTGTACCTTTCAGAATAAAAGTGTGTCTGATTTAATTAACTGAAATACACTAAGATGATTAGTCCCTCAATTTTAAATGTAGTATCTTAATTCAACACTGGTGACCATTGTCAATCAGGACCACTTGGACTGCACTCACTTGAACCAGTGATGCTCAATGTCTCAGTCTTCATCAACGGCTGCCTTCCATTGCTGCTGGGACATTTCCACAACCTGTTTTACTGTTCCACCTCACTGACGTGTCTTGGCACGGGGAGCACGGAGAGGTGCAACATGCACAAAAGTTCCTGGAGTGTTATTTCAAGCCTGATAGATCTGTTAACACGAAGGCAGGAAATTTACTGCCACTTAATTTCATGTCATCACGTAACAACATGGGGCAAATGAAGGGCTTGTGACAGGTTATATGTGTACTTTTTCATAGAAAATGTTCTAGTTCTATGATTGAACATTAGTGCTCTCTCTAGCTTCATATATTGTCTAAAGTTCATGTGTATTGGACTGGTATGTAATATTATTCTGATTAATATTCCACTATTGTCAACATAATGTAGATTTTATCCCCCTTCTGTATTAAGCCAACATGTATTTGTATTTTCTTCAACAGGAGACCTACCTCAGCACCTGCAGGTGATGATAAATATTCTTCGCTCAGAGGACAGAATCAAACTGGTGAGAGAACAACATGAATATGGGAATATGTCAAAAGAAAAACATACACAGACAGACACACACACTCTTACATATACTGTAAAAGCCAGTGACTAATGTTCTGGCATAGCAAACCCTCTAGAGTTTATTGTGTTGCTAGTTAGCTCATAAGAGCAGGTTTGAACACACACAGGAGAGCATTACCAAATATTTCCATGCTCTGCGTATACTTTGCTTTGGGTTATTTCATTTCATGTTAGTCAGCTTTGCACTTGTACATCCTGAACAATCTGTTTTCCTATTACATCAGACGTGTGCTTTGTGAGTTGTCACATGGTAAACACAGACTTTAGCAAATGCTAAATCTTTTTATACAGCCTGGCATCTATTGGGTAGTAATATGAAAACAGGAAACATTTGAAAGTGAATTTTCTCTAACTTGTGCAGGCAGTGCGGCTGGAGAGTGCATGGTCCGATCGTGTGCGGTACATGGTGGTGGTGTACACCAGTGGGCGACAGGACACTGAGGAGAACATTTTACTGGGAATCGACTTCACCAACAAAGACTGGTATGAGAAAGCTTTAAGGTTTCCTTTCATTTACCTGTAGACCAGTCAGTATATATGAACTGATCCTAATGTATGGATGTAAAGTGTTGAGCTTGCTTTTAATGTGGAAATTGCCTTTATCTACCGTTAGCCATTTTCTTGTTTGTGCCTAGTTTTAACTTTTTGCCGCTCTCTTCCAGTAAAAGCTGTTCGATCGGCATGGCGCTACCTCTGTGGAGTGATACTAAGATCCATCTGGATGGAGATGGGTGAGTTTCCTTGTCAGTGCTGCTAGTGCAGAGAACACAGCTGCACTATTTAAACCATTGAATTTTCTCCGCTTACATTTTGCCCAACACTTTATCCACACACATAGTAGAAGCACGTTGTTCCAGCTCAGGAACTGACCATCTGTTTTGCTTGTTCCTCAGGGGCTTTACTGTGAACACGGCGGGTCGGACTCATGTATTCAAACCTGTGTCAGTGCAGGCTATGTGGTGAGTAATGAACAATCTCCAGTGACACAATTGAGTCTGCCATGCTTTAGCGTGCTGACACACCGCAGTAAATCTCCTGATAGACACACTGCACCGGTGAGCTAGGTTAAGGCAGCGCTGATTCATTCTGCCACCTGCTGGCTTTTAAAGGGCATGTGCACACAATCACACAAAGCCAAATTGTAAACACTACAGTCATTTCCTATGTAATCCATAAACAGCAGTCATCTATAACGCAAACAATTTTTCCCCCCAACAATAATCTAGGTCAGCCCTGCAGGTGCTGCACAAAGCCTGTGAGGTGTCACGCAGGTATAACTACTTCCCTGGAGGCATTGCTCTCACCTGGATGGGATACTATGAGAGCTGCATTGCTTCAGAACAGAGCTGCATCAATGAGTGGAACGCCATGAAAGACTTGGAGACCACGCGGCCTGACTCTCCCACCATGTTTGTGGACAAGTCAGTAAACGTATATCCTAAATAACTGACATTAAGTCAGTATCTGTATGTCAAAACCAAAACTAGTTACTCTTATACCTGCTGTTGAAATGGCCTGACTTCTGACTCTTTGACAGGCCTTCAGAGAGAGAGAGGACAGAGTGCCTTGTAAGAGCCAAACTCAGAAGCATCATGACGTGCCAGGACCTTGAGAACGTCACCTGCAAACAGGTAAATAAATACATAAGTAAAGCTAATGCTTGCTATATCACTGGCTGCGTTTACATTTCATTCTCCAAAGATGAGGACACAACCCCGTTCTGTAGTTGTTGGGAAGTGTTGCACAACCAAAGTGGGGTGTGACTCTTTCCGTCACATTCTCAATTAATGCTGAATATTTTTTGTCAGATCCGCACGGAGCTGGAGCAGCACATGAACTGCAACCTAAAGGAGTATAAAGAGTTTATAGACAATGAGATGTTGCTGATCTTGGGCCAAATGGACAAAGCCACTCTCATCTTCGACCATGTTTACCTGGTAGGAAAACTGCTGTTGGCATCTGCTGTTTCCTGTGAATTGTGGAGAAAATTTTGTTTTTGATCTTGTGTGTCTGGAATTTAAACATACAACGATTGACAAAATATTCTTAAAACGTATCTTCTCTGTTTTGTTTTTAGGGATCTGAATGGAATGCATCTAATTTGGAGGAGCTGCAAGAGACAGGGTGATTCATTTTATATTATGGAGGAGCTAAGATAACCGCACGCAAAACATATTTTGATTATGACTTGAGCAAGAAAGAATGTTGTTAAAAGTTAATATTATCTTTCCTCCCCAGGGTGGGCTATATCCTCAACGTTACCAGGGAGATAGACAACTTCTTTCCGGGCACATTCAGTTATCACAACGTACGCGTCTACGATGAAGAGGCCACTGACCTGCTTGCTCACTGGAATGAGACCTACAACTTTATTGTTAAAGCAAAGTGAGTGCTCAGTGGGACAGAGAACTGTTTGGTATCTTATTGCCACAGGCTTGTTTGTGATAGTGAACTGTCAAATATTACAGCTTCCCATGTAATTAGTATTTAGTGTTTGTAGGCTCTGGGCCCATTTTATAAAGCCTCTAGGAATCACTCCTGGAGATCGCACTGAAAGTTGGACATTTAAAGTACTGCTGCTCTCACTCTTACTTCCAGCAAGGAGTAGGACTGTTGGAAAGGATTGGATCAGATTTTAGTAACTTAAAGCATAGTACAGTTCTTACAGTCTCTCAGAGCTCTTAGATTTTACACGACTCACTGTTTATATCAGATTATGGAGTTAATGCAATTATTCTTTCACATGATGGAAGTTATGAGAAGAATTATTGTTTGTTTAGTGGTATTAATAGTGACTATGGTATTAATGTTTTAGCAACACTCATCTAAGAACAAATATGTTTCAGCTTTTATATGTAATGAAGGTTAGTTTAAAAAAACATCTGTTTATTACATTTTCTTGTGTGTTTGGTGCACAATAGTAAATTTGAGAACAGCTAAATGAGTCTACTTTGTTTGTTTTATTGTTGCTTCCTTGAGTTCGGTCAGTTGTTTCAATGCCCCATTCTGCTGAAAAAGACCACATGTTTGTTTATATATAATTCTTGCTTTCAGAAAGAGCCACTCAAAGTGTCTAGTTCACTGCAAAATGGGTGTCAGTCGGTCCGCCTCCACCGTCATTGCTTACGCCATGAAGGAGTACGGCTGGTCGTTGGAGAAGGCTTACAACTTTGTCAAGCAAAAGAGGAGCATCACGCGCCCCAATCCGGGTTTTATGAGGCAGCTGGCGGAGTACGAGGGCATCCTGGATGCCAGGTACAACCCCTCCCTCTCACGCATATGCAGCTTTTGTTGAGTGGTTGGCTTTTCTGAGTTTGACGTCCGTCTCCCTTCTGCACACTGCATTTTCAGTAAACAGCGGCACAACAAGTTGTGGCACCCGGACGCAGACTGCGAGATGGCAGAGGGGCAGCACGGAGTGCCTCCGTGTTGTGGAGGGGAGGAGGGAACTCAAGTGACCCCAGATGGGGAGATGTCTCCCTGTTGTGGGGAGGCAGTGTCTGTGAAAGGTGCCGCATGCCCCTCTCCATGCAGGACAGTTGCCCTGGAGATTGACCCCACCTACAACAACTACTACTTCCGCCGACTTTCTGACTCTGCACTGGACAGTGAGCCGTCAACACCTGTGCGTGGCCCTCCACTTCTAGGCATGGAGAAGGTCTTTATAGAAATCGAGGACGTGGAGCGGGACGCTCTGCTGGATGATGAGGCCTTTGATGGGCGAGAAGGTCTGCCCCTGCCTCTCTTTGGGCCTACAGGGGAGGGAACTGCAGCCCAGACAGGCAGCCGTGGCCCTGAGCCCATGGAGGAGCTGCGTCTGAGGCTGGAGTTTAGCACGGTGCAGGAGGAAGATGAGGAAGATGTGCAAAAGGAGGAGGCAGAGATGGAGGTTCTCATGCAGCCAGATGATGGTGGGGGTGGGGAAGAAAATGGAGGAGAGGAGACGCAAGATGTGGATGTAGAGGGTGAAGCCGAGGGAAACGGGATGGACTTGGCAACCCTGAATGAAAATTCCAACAACAACAACCATTTCAGTGTGCCACACAATCACAATGTAAGTTTAAGTGATTAACCTATGTTTTAAACTGTTTTATGAAGCAGTGAGCACATTCCCACAAACATTTGTTTTATTTCATTTATTTATTTAATTATTTTTATTTTTAGGAAAAATCTTTCTCTATCCCTGCTGATGCAGCTACATTAACCAGTCAGAAACAAGACTCTCCACCTCTGGCTTCTAAGCTTTGCCTTAACCCCACCTCTCCTGATGCCCCAAGTGCTTCATTCCACCAGTCCCATACTACCTCATTTGAGGACCTCAAGTCTTCAGTGGGACTGCTGAGCCCATCTGACCCTCTGTGTGACCATGCCAACCTTACAGAATCCCTGCCTACAGCTCTGCTCGTTAGAGCAGAGCAGCCAGGAGAATCTCTGCAGCCTCAGGATACCAGCGATTTGTTGGCAGCTCCCTCAGATGCTGTCCCTGAGCTGATGAGAATGGATTTGGAGGAGGAGAAGCCTGCAGTGGCTTGCTGCGTCGGCCAACAGCAGGAGACTCTTTCACAGTTGCAGAGATCTGGACTGGTTCGCCAGCGTGCAGAGAGATTAGAGAGACTGTCGGGTTTGTCTCAGGAGAGCCTGCAGTCTCTGAAGCCTTTGCATGCATGCCAGATATCGACGAAGAGTCACTTTCACACTGAGGAGGAAGACAAGTTCTCCAGCTTTTCTGGGAACTTTATTAAATCTTCTACACCATGCCAAGTGCGTTTAGAGCCACTTGTGGTCCCACTGACCAGTGAAGCCTTGTTAGGGGTGGTGGGGTCCGGTCTGCTCACACCAACCTCCTCACCTCACGGCTCGACCCTGACACGCAGTTCCAGCAGTGACAGTCTGCGCAGTGTGAGAGGGAAACCCGGCCTCGTGCGTCAGAGGGCGCAGGAGATCGAGACCCGCATGCGGCTGGCAGGCCTGACCGTCCCCTCGAGGCTGAAGCGGTCCAACTCGCTGGCCAAGTTGGGCAGCCTCACCTTCTCCTCTGAGGACCTATACTCGACCTGCTCCTCGGATGCAGGCACCCTGCTGCTGCTGTCACTGTCCCCGGAGCCCGACACAGGCCTTGAATGGGACGCCCCCCCCTCCTCCGCTCCGCCTCGACCCCGCAAAGACCTGCACACACCAGAGAGAGCACTACCCGGCGAGCCCAGAAGCTGACGCATCAGGTGAAGGTTTTATACACTCCAGCCATTGTGTGGCGCTGGAGAGGGATGTACAGGTTCTGGAAACAGGAGGATTGAATTTGAAAAAAAAAAAAACAAATGAAAACAAACAAAGCAATGCCAAGTGTTGTTGTAAAGAGTGGACACTCTTTTTTTTGCCACATTGTTTCTCAAACTGCTGTTCACACTGATCAAAGTCATATTGCTGTATCTGACAAGTGTGTAAAGCCATCGTTTCACCTCTAACTTGGTTTGATTCGTGGAGAAATAAGTGCCTTACCCACGAGACCAGAGGCACGGAGCTGTGTTAAGCTGCAGGATGAGAAGGTACAAGATGCTTTATTACCTTTAACTTCACAGCTGGTAGTACCTGCGAGGTACCGCTCCATGGGATAGTATCCATTGGCACTTCCATTATGTTTACCCATCTGGTACACAGTGGTAGCCTACATTGAAGAACTTGAGACTGTGCAGCTGGGCAGAACGCATAGCGTTAGTAATAGTAGACTTGTTTACCGCACAGTTTATGTTTTAGAAGTTAGAGGGTTGTACAATTATTGGTTACCTCATGGTGTATTCATGGAGCTCGTGTCAGATGAACACCAGGGTAGAATTGAATTTAGTTGCTGATATGGAGTTACCATGCCAGAGTCAGTTTTGAACTTGTTTTAATGCAACGGTGTCTGTTGGTGCATCGACTACGTGTGAGTCTCTGCGTGAGTGAATGGGATGAAAGGGATCAGAGGAGGCTGAAACTGTTTAGCCAGAGGCATGCTCACTGTTTCCAACAAACCCAACAGAAACATTTCTGAGTTTGTTGTTCCTTTGCACTGTTTTTAGCAAGCTATCTTCCAAAATAACATTAGAGTAATGTTATTGACCTCATCATTCCCTGAAATAATGTTGGGAGAGCAGTGAGGAGTCACACAGAACGGTGTGAACGCATCCTACAAACGCCTAATGTGACAGGGACTGAGGATTCAGACTGAGGCAGTCAGGGCGCACGGTGTGATGTACAGTTTGGGATCTTTTCCTCAGCTAGTTATTGGACCATTGTGACTAGTTATTAATACAAAACAGTAAATAATTTACTTCCAAGTCTTCTTTACCTTAAATTCATTTTTGAGGGTTGCCAAGATTTTGAAACTCATTCGTGCATCTTGAAATGTGAAAGACCAAAGTTGTTGACTGTCTCAGCAAATTGGAAACACCATTGAAGCTGTAAAAAAAAAAAAAAAAAAAAAATCTGTGAATCATAATGTCAATCATGTCCGTATTTAAATGCTGTCACATCTTTTTTGCACCTTTTGGGGGAAACAAAAGAGACTCGGTGGAGTCATCAGGCTCATAGCTGTTAAGCTTTTTATGCTCATATCGTCAATGAGTTGAAAAGCTTTTGTCACGCTGACGTGACAACGATCACTAAAGGTTACTTTGCAGTTTTGTAACCATTTTCTTTTTATATTTAAGTATGCAGTAACTTTTGTACTGTACATTGCTGTAGTTCAAATGCATATTGCACTTTTTATGTTGGTCAAAATGATGTACTGTATGTGCTAATTATGGAAATAAATCATTGTTTTACATAATGTACAGTGGATGAATGTTCTTTTACTGAATGTACCTTCTATCATATCACCTGATACCTGTCTAATACCTGCATTGACTACGATGCTGTGTGTCCTGACCTGACGTCATTGTGCCTCATCTCGTTTTTTCACAGCCAGGTTATATAACATTTGGCTTCCTGTCACTATTTACATGACATCACTGAATCTTGTACCTGGACAACGTGACTCTGTGTGATGGACGCTAGCAGAGCTGTGTGTGGCTGCATACAGTAGATGTTTGTGGGTGGATTCTGTTTATGTTCATTTAAGTAGAATAGAAGAAGAATGCCTGTGACGAACGTAAACTTGTACACATTTAAACAACAGCGAGAGGCTAAACGAGACGCCTGCTGGAGTCTGTTTTAAATGTATCATCAGCCTCAACCGCTAGCTAGGCGACCGCTAGCTGCCTGCCTGTCATCAGCGCAGTCCCTGGGTGTGGACCCTTCCTACCGGAGAATGCTTGGCCGACATACCTCCTCTTTGTTTTAATATCTGACGAGGTATCCTGTGTTGGATGTTACTATAGAGACCAGGAGAAACAATGGACCGCGGCCTGAGCTATTTGTCAGATAATTTCCCACACTGCTGGATGTGCACACGTTGTCTACAATTACTGACTATTTCTCCCAGACACAAGTATGCGTAGTTAACTGTTCCTGGAGTGAGCAGCCATGGCAGCAAAAGCAGATGAATAAGTACTAATGTCTTATATGTACTCTTGTTTGTTGTTCACTTATATTATCTTACATCTCAACAAAGTGAAAACACATTCAAACAAAAAGATGTGTTTATTAAGGCAGCAAACAGTAGAACCACAAGTCTGAGCGTTTCCTGATTGTATTAGTCAAATGCGGCGTGACGTCACATGGTTGCAATATAAGGCTCCCACTGCTTGTGGGTCTGAGAGAGGACTGATCATCACCAAACAACTAACCAAGAGCACACCGGGTCCTGAGAGAGAGCAGCCAGCTCCGCAGCGTCTAACGGGTAAGTGTCAGACCCAGCGTGTGAGAGGAGGTGGATTCACATCCGGCGCAGTGTGAGGCTGGAGAGCCGTCATGAGACTCCTGACCGGTGCGATGGGTTGTAATATTTCGAGATAAAGAAAAAAAAAAGTCGCGTATTTTCCAGATGCTTCGGCTTGTGGTCCGCCGGCTTGAATTCCTGTAGGTCTTCGGAGCATGTTGAAGCAGCGGAGCACATGGTGATCAAGTGATCAGCGCCGGGCGCCCGGGGCCATGAGAGCAGATAACGAAGCAGTTGTTAACCAGAATGAAGGGCCTTGAGGGAAGGTGCTGCCCACACTTACTAACAGTGAGTGGAGTGAAATCAATGGATGTCAACTGCTCTGAATGTTAATTCAACCTGAGTTCAGGTTGGTCCTCGGGTTTTTCGGGGCCGACACTCATCAGGCTGCGTCTCCTCCACACAACGCTGGCTCTATACAGGCAGAGTGCAGGCCTGTCAGATGATGAGACAACAGCAGTCATATGCTGTCACACACACGGCTGATGGGAAACACACTCATGTTCCCCCATCATTGTTTATTGTGCCCGACGGTCTCCTCTGCTTACGGCTGCAGTTTACTGGCTGAGCACTTATTACACAATTATTCAGCCTCGTGGAAAACTTTGTCTATGCAACGAGTTCTTTTTTAGGCCCGTGAAGTAACGTTCATCCTGTGGCTGTGGCTACAAAGCTTCTATCCTTAATGAGTGATGATATCACATTAATTCACATTAAACGTCGTTAAGGTACACTTATTCCATCTTCATCATGGCTGATAGCTTTAAAAGTGGCGAGTCAGACTGTAGCGGCATCTTGTGACTGTAATTTAGGTTGAACTGGTCCAGGCATCGCAAGTGCATGAAGGAGCCAACAGAGGGTATATTATAGCAGCTGAAGTCATAAGATTCTCCAACTGAACTGGACTCTGTGTGACTGAGTTGTTTGCTGCATGGTGGACGGCCTCTTCCCATCAAACCGGGTCCATTCATCCAAGGTGTCTCGTGTGCTGGCGTTCCATCACGTGAGAGCTTCCCGTTGTGACTTCAACACCGTGTCTTTCTCCTCAGGCCGGTATGGGACAGAACCAGGACAAACCCGAAGGAGAAGAGCAGACCCTCGGTGAGGGACCGGAGCAGACAGGGCTGTACCCTGATCCAGGAGGTGCCGGTAGTCTCACAGGTGATGTCACTGAGGGAGGAAGTTCCTGCAAGGAGGAGCCTGCGAATACCAGGGAACATTCAGGGGAGCCAGACGCACAGGACCTGGATGGGAGTCCCTGCCAAGAGGCTACAACTCTTTCTAATGAAAAGCACATACATTTGTGGATGAGTTCCTACGCTGCAAGGGAGGTGAGGCAGGGAGGGGCTGCAGGAAAGGAGGGGGGAGAAGGAGGCAGGATTGCTCCAGCCGTTCCACAGGAGACAGACACGGACCGAAAGCGTGGCGCAAGGACTGAGGAAGGAGCCAGAGCGTACAAGCTTGTGAGTCAAGTCAAGCGAGAGGACAGGATGGCTGAGGAGGAGCTTCCAACATCCGCTATCATCAAGATGGAGTCTCACGATGACCGTGCCCAGGAAGAAATTTCACATAAAACCCACGGTCGTGATACCTGCGGGGACGTAAACTTCCTGGATGGCGACGAAAAGGATTCTGCAGCCACGAGGAGCAACGAATCTGCAGCTCCTCCGGGACAAAGTGAGTTTCTGTCTGTTCAGATGCACGATGAAACCACCACGGCTGAAGCAGAGAATGAAGATATTAAACTCTCCGCAGGAACAGTGGGGAGTTTGAGCGGGGGGAAGGAACCACCTCCAGCTCAGCCCCAACATCCTTTGAAAAACAGTCCGCAGAAAGAGTCTTTATTGGGCATGAGTGATACCATTCACGGCAGCCCCGAAAAGGAGAGAGCAGAGGATAATACAAAGGAGGAAACGTGTGACGTGAGGCCGGCTTTAAATCAAAGCTCCTCAGAAAAAGCAAAGGTCACCCGAGCCGATATTCAAATGGAGTCGGTGGGGCCACTAAATCTGCAGATCGATGCAGGTGAAGCAACCACACGCCGAGAGACAGACTCGGCCCCTGCATCAAACCCAGGCTCACCCACGGAGGCGAGCTCTATTTTGGAGAAGTTACTGAAGAGAAACAGGAAGGAGGCAAACCCAGATACTTCTACAATGAAAGACGTTAACGTCGACATCCAGGAGAAGCCAGATGTTTCAGCGGTGTTGTATGCAAACAGCATTAGCCCGGTCAAAGGCCCCGGTGAAGGGCTGGATCCATCAGATCGGCCCAAAAAGGGTATCTTACCCTCCTCTGAGGATTCAAAAGCAAACCTTGCAATAAACATTCACGGCATTGAGGCCGTTAGCCTGAAACAGACAGACACAACGTCAGATGGACTCTGTTTCAGGCCTGGGATTGCCCAGTGCGAAAACACGTCTCTCGTCTCGGCAGATGTTTCAGTCAGGGAAAAGATGGAAGTAAAGCAGACCACGTGCCCCTCCAGAATCCTGCCCCCAACCTCAGAATCAGCTGTTTCAGCAGAAGGAGTGTCATGTGAAATGGGTGGTGTGATCGCCGAGGAATCTGCCTCTTCCTCCCTGTGTGATACAAAGGCTCCGCCCACAAAAAGTCATGAGGAAAATGTAGATTTAAGCCAGTCAGTTACTGACGAGGAGACGGACACCAGGGCTGTGAAATCACTTCCCCAAATAGAGAATGAGAGTGGCAGCAAAGCTGATTTGGAGTTTTGTGGATCTGAGAAGGAGGCCACTCCCTCTGTGATCACACAGAAGGTGGAGGCTTTGACTGAGGCCGCTGATCCAGATCCACAAGGACCAGTTACAGAGCAAAGCCAGCAGGTCACAAGCAGTAAACCTCACTCTGAAATGACACCGAACACAGAACCTCCAACACCAGGCCACTCTGATAATAAATCAGGCAAAGAGGCAGGTGACACTGTTTTAAAGAGAGACAAGTCCCAAAATGCTCCCAAAACAAGGCCCGTCTCAGACCTCATAAAGGAGACAATTCAACTGCACGAGAAGCTGCAGCACCAGGACCGAGCGAAGCCAGCTGAAGTCAGGATCGAAGAGCAGAGCCAGTCGGTGAAAGTGGCTCAGATGAAGGCGGCTTTCGACTCCGCTCAGAAATCGCCTGACAAACCAGTCGAGAGGAAGCCATCGGTGAGAAGAGGTAAGAAAACAAATGAGTAGTGCAATGGCAAATATGTAGAGACTGCAGGTACGGCAGTGCAGAAAACGCTGGAAAGCAGCACAGCAGGGAAATGGATCGGTGAGCCATTCGTAATTGCAAAAACAAGTAACGGGTGAGCTCTGCCCTCTTGGAATGTGGGCCGTGAGATGCCACCGCAAACACTTGCATCAACCCTAATCTACAGCCCTGACGCAGGGAGAGGAGAAAATAGATTACATGATGGAATCCAGCTGTGTGCTGCTGTCAGGAGTCTGCAGCGTTTCGAATTTGCAAAATACTGCCATCTTGTGGCGCAGCGATGTACTCGTGGTACATTGTGTTCCATATAAGTGTAAGCACGCACTGTGGATCGTAGTTTGTGTTTACCAACAGTCATTATAAAAGATAAGATGGTTCTGGAAACAAGAACTATGCAGCCATATCTTTTTGCGGTTTAATCATTAATAATTTTACGTGCCTCGTTTATTCACAACTCTACATTACTAGTCAGTCTGATTAAATCTGTATTATTTATACAATACTTACATTGTCCTTATTAAGACGTATTAAGTTGCTTCTTAGAGTAGGTCTATCTCTACATAAAAAATAACGAATTAAACTTATGTGCAGTGATTTTCTAAATGATATAAATACGACATAACTACTAAGCAGATAATAAAAGGCGGATACATAAGCAGAGATAACGATAATAAAAAAAACAGAGCACTAGAGATTTGAAACGCCAAAAATCATTGCAATTATAAAACTGTAAATGGAAAGTTTACGGTAAAGGGCGTACATTCTCTTGGTACCAATTCGTCACTATGAGTGGCTGCAACTGCTGCCTATCAAACGTCGTCGTTCCAATCAGAGCTCGCCAGGCCAAGCGAATGGGGCGGGCCGTCGTTAGAATTGGGAGAGAGCTCGGAGAGCGGGTGGTGTCTGCACAGCGGCGGCTCCGGCGACAGGAGGAGGAATCAATTGGGGAAAGGATTGGATTGTGTTTTATCATTCGACTTTCAGGAATACCACAAAATTCCTCTTGAAGGTGCGTTACCGAATTAGTAGCTGGTTAAGAATGTTTTTCGCCATTTCCCCCCTGATTCGGACGTAGCGGTCTCCGTCTGTCTATCTCCAGCACTCCAGACAGGAAAGTGCATGCGCTAGCTAAAATGAACCGGGACATAATGTGAATTGTTTTTTTTTTTGGCTTGAGCTAACCTTTAACGGCCGTTAACCGACAGAGCCGAGCGGGTTCGACCCCACACGGCTAGGAAACCGGTTCGGGTGATGAGAGGGCTCCTTTCCCTTTTGGCGTCGGCTTTCGTGCCCGGCTCGAGGACGTGAAATGTGGTGTCGTACGTTAATGAGCGGGGTGGGGTAGCGCCACAGCGCGACGGGGAAACTTATCTCCCGAACGGCAGAGCCACGCGCACGGAGCGGCGGGAGCGGCAACGGCAACCGCGCCCTGGCCCCGTGCACACGGCCAGCCTTTAAACTGAACAATGGGCTCCGCGCTCGGTCCGCGGCGCTGGTCGTCGGTTCGAATCCGGATGCCCGCTTCGACTGTGACCCCGCCGCACGCGTGAACGCGAGGGGGCCGCGGGAGAGAAGCGGCTCCGTGCTCACTAAGGGGAATATCACTGAACCAGTTCTGCTCGTTCGGACGCACAGTGGAATTGAAGGCACGTAGCAGGCAGCGAGGGCACGCGCGGGCTTGTCACGTAGCTGCACCTTCGTTATGAAGCCAGCTCGTTGTTCTGACATATACTGTTAATCCAAGCGACCTCAAAGCAGGTTAAAATGTGCTCCTTTTGTTTACCAGGGTGCTACGTTATTGCCAGATGCGTTTGATTTGCGGTTGATGTCACGAGTAACGTTCAGCAGCAAATCCCTGCTTTGAATAGCTACAAAAAGGAAATTGATCATAATATGGATTCAAATAATTTTATTTCAATCAGTTAGTCAATTAATTGATTCCATTGGCTTTCACCCTTGATTGCAAGTATTATGAATTGGCCTCACCCTTTCAAATGTAACTTGGGTAAGACAGGTAAAAGAGACGCAATTTAAATCCAAATATTGACTTTTTAAAAGGATCTGGGGAGGTTGGTGTTTTATACATGGAACTCAATGGGTTTAAAGCTCGATAGTGCTCTTCTTCTTACGCGGCGGTCCTAAATATCACCTGCAGACCAGCCTCTTGCTGATGATCCGGATGATCTCTGTGACCCCTCTTTGCTGCCACCAGCAGCTCGTTTGTTTGCTCGGCATAACGGCCTCGTTTGCTTTTCTGATGGCCGTGCCTAGTGGGCCAGAAGGGCAGCACCATCTACGTATCCGGCCCTGCCTCGAAGGAGCGTGCTCAGCTTGGAGCCGAGTGACTCTGTCACCTCGGAGCAGGTGAAGGCTGACAGGGGCCACGCTCGTCACAGCTACAGCCGTGTGCCGATTCGCTGCTGTTTCCAGACACGTCGACCTCCGCTGGTTGCGTTGCAGCACTAGGTCGCTTCCCTTCTTACAGCTATGCTGAGAGAGGAAGCGGGACACGAGGCAGAGGGACGCTATGCGTTATATGTTAAAGTGTGTTGGTTTCAGCTGCACCAAGACACTCGTTTGGACTGTCGTCAACTCATAGAGAGCACAGAATTGTAGGAGATTTGTCTAATACCCAGCATATTCATTACGTTTTTCACCAGTCTTGGCTAAGGTCTGGTACAGTACGTCTGTCTGAGATCAGATGTTGTCTGCTGACAATGTACATGCTGCTGCTAAAACCATAATTCAGGCCCTGATTTCGTTTTGTGGATATTAAGACCATGTCTTAGTCGTTAGTGTTGCCTACGGTAGTCCTATAAATATGTATTTTGGCATCTGCATCTCAGTTTGACTGAAAGACTGCATTCTTCTATCATGTTCGATAAAACCACTACTACTAATTATTGTTTTTATAACATAGTCATTTGATTCCTGAATCGTATGCATCAAAGGAATCATTATCCTGCTTCGGAATGAGGAAGAAAGAACAGTTGACTTCTGGTATTAAATTGTGCTTATACTTGTTTCTGCTTGTGTGTTACCTTGGGTTAAGTTGGACTTTGAGCCACAGTGCCCATGTGTCTGCAAATGTCATTTACTCTACAGAGTATTAAAAGATACAATAGCATTGTTTAAGCAGTTGTGCATAATGTATTGTCCTCCGCTAGTACTTCTGTTGAGCAGAGAACAGACTGCAGGGTTACTTGGGCTTGGAGAGACGTAAAAATGGCACCTTATCTAATTGTTGCAAAACGCTTAGGAATGTAGCTGGAATGGTTACAATGGTGGTCTGTGGCCTTGGTTACAGGAAAGGGAATTAGATGGTGTCTCACGCAGTGTTGGTGACAAAAGCCAAACGTCAGCCGGTGTATGGAGCCCAACGAGGCCATATCTCTGGTGTTTGAAGTGCGAGTGAGGGGTGTTCTCCACGTCCTGTCCTGTGTACATCACGCCACACCCCCTCTGTCGATGGCGTGCTATCCGTTCAAGGGACGTGCCCTGTAGGCTCCGACTGTGACCTGGAGCTGCCAAGATGACGTTGCGGTAGCGTCTGGTTGAAGGCAAGGCAAGTTTGGTTGTGGTGATGAAGCAGTGTGAAATGGAGGAATTGTAAATGCCCTTCCTTTTTTGTGTTCTTGTTCTAACACTGTATACAAAGAGAAGTTACATAAATGTGAAAGCCTCCAAATAAGAAGAGTGTTTGCAGTTTAAGGTGTAACTGCACATTCAGCAGCTCCAAAGTGTGTGTTTCTGGTGCAGCAACAGTCTCTTGCTTAATCGATTAGTAATTTTGAAACTTGGTGTTATTATTCACTACAACACAACAAGGTGGTAAAGTCCTGAAGTCCAATCTGTCCTGTTTGTATTAACTGATATTGATCAATCTAGTCTTGTGTTTTAAACCATTGGGCATAGTTTTAATTAATTAACTTTAGGCAGACTATTTTTTAGCGCCTTGGTCTTGTAATGCAATTGCTGCAGTGAGCAGTTTCTCTAAATCGTTGTTGTTTTCTCTATCATCTCTACTAACGCCTGTCTTTACGTGGGACACTAACACACTGTCTCTGAACCATGTGGGGTGTAGACAGAAAGGAGTAGCCCCAGGTTTTAATTGGAATGGTTCAACTGAGGCAGCAATAAATTTCTGTTGTCAGTGAAGACATGTCATAATCTTGCAGAATTGTCCACATGCTCCACAATCTATACAGGGTCACCTTCCCAAATAGTGTGTAGTATTGGTGTTTATTGAAATGCATTGAGGATCGTGAGGCAAAGAAAGTGTTAGTGATGTTTTATGAGTGAGTCCTCATTTCTTTTTTTAGCTTTGTGTAGTCAAAACAGAATTCATCCTCTAATGGACCTCATCCAACACAGTGAGGTCAGCAGCAAATATATATATTCTGTCACAATCAACCTTTCTTTCTTCCTCTAGATTTTAACCCAGGTTAACATCTATGTATTGTCAACAAAACTGTTATTAAAGGAGTCGGAGGAAAAACAAGAACAGTACTTAAAACGGCGTTGCACGGGTCGGTCCTTTCCTCAGGCCACTGGGTCCTCCTTCTGTCTCTGCACATCAGGGTCAGCTCTACTGGCTCGGGGGCAATAAGGTGCATAGCTCTCCTTTCATCTAATTTGCCCAGCAGTTACTTGAAGTACTTTTGCTTAAATTAGTGCTGAATCAGTGAGCTGTACTGTAAATAGTAGAGTGGGACAGAGCATGGCATTCCCCCAAAAATCTCTCAGGTGTGTGTGTGACTGTTCGACTAGTGCCTGACTTCCATTGCCTTAACACAGACTGTGATCACATTGTTTCATTCATTTGTCACGTTGGTATTCACATATTTTTTTTAGTGGTAGCCACAGGAATCTAAGGAGTTGGCCATTTGGATCAGTCCTTGGCCAGTTCTTCACAGAATGGCCCAGCTCTTGTGCTTCCACCATCATATCCAAAACGATTCAAGAGACTTGATTCACCACGTAGATATTTAGAATAATAGATATTGAATTGACAAACTGAGGTGTTGAGAACATACATTCTCATGCTGACACATTTCTAAATGGACCGGCCAGTCTCGTTGCTTCACGTTTACCCCATCAGGTGAAGGTAAGGGATGAAGATGTACTTAAAGAAGTACTGTTGGATAAATATGTTGATGGTTTGGCATTTGCTCAAGCAGCGGTTGGGACCTACGTGTCTTAAGGAAGGAGTTGCTGAGTGGGAGGCTCAACAAGTCCGGTCATGTGTAGCTTTCAGGATGGTAGGATTGTTGGGCTGTTTGAGCGTGATGTGATTTCAACAACTCTGAGTCTAGTCCAGCACATGAGCAATATAGTTAGAAGTATGCAGTTTGTTTTCAATGTATAGGTGCACTGCTTCTGACATAAACACATTAGTCATTTAGTCTAACAACAAAAACAACTATTGCGCTTTGTGTTTACATGTACGAATAGGACTGGCTGTTAAATGGCCACTGATATTGTGACATGTTGCTTAAAAGGATTGTCAGGACACCCCACCTCCTCACAACAAAGCTTACGCGCTAAGGTCCAATGTTGCACAATCGGCTACAAGCCTGCACAGTCTGATCAACCTGCAGCGTGTGCGCTAGCCCAACCCTCCTCAAATTCCTGAGAGGTTTTACATCCACTGTGTGGTTGGGGAAGCTGTCAAGTTCAGGTATTGGTACAGAACTAGAGGAGATCTTTGTTTTGTCTAAGCAAGTCACACTATTGTGGAGGAAAATGTCCTAAAAAGTGTTACTTCTTAAAAAAATGTGCTGCTCTACCTGGAATAAACTGTTTTACAGCTTGTACCATGAAAAGCTCTGTGGCGTTTTAGACAGATGTGTTATTAATAGTCTTGATTCACCCAAAAGCTGTGTCATTCTTCATCTGCATCTGATTCAGCTTTAATTTTGCTGCATCGCGTACAAAAAGGTGGCTTCGGACAGTCACCAACAAGCAAGGACATATTTAAAGGCGTGTCCCTGACCATTGAGTTTCTACTTGGAACCTGTCACAATGAAAGACAACTCTGATTCTGTTTTACAGTCTTTTTTTTTTTTTACCGTGCTATGTTTTAGCATCTGATAAGCTCCAAACACGTACGTTTGACCTTCTGGACCTACCGGGTTGTATTTCAACACCTCAGCAGTAAATGAGAGCCACCCCCACCACCACAACATCTTGCGATGTTATAACACGGGGCAAATGTCTGTGTATTCAGCCTTAGATCGTAAAGTGCACACACCCACTCCAGAGTATTATCAGGTTGGTCCACAATAATCTAGCTACTTCAGATCACCACAGACAATGTTGACCTGAGGGCAGATACAGAACATATCTGTGGTAGCTATAGTTCCTCACTGAGGGTTGCAGTACATCAGAGTCAGTACCCATGGTGAAAAGTTTAATCATTATATACCTAAATGGGATAAAACAAAATTACTATAATGTCCTTCTGGCCATTCAGCAGAGTTTTAAAACTAACCTAAAGCATCAGAAGCGCTGCTGTCTTCATACCATACCAAACGTTTTTTGGAGTTTTTAAGGCCGTTATTAGGTCTCCCACTAGACAGGTGTCTGATTTAGATGTGTGTTCACATCTAGTTTCTATTCTAGCCCAGCTATGTGACATATCCAAAGCTCTAAAGGTAAGCAAACAAGCCTCGCCCTCATGACAAAGTTGTCCTTGTTGAGTGTAGCTCCAGACTATCATCATATTACTGTAAGCCAGACTCATTTTTTTTCCCTGTTTTGTCATACTTGAAACAAAACTGATAAGGTTTTTTTTTTTTTCTCAGCCCTAACAAAGCTGATTCGTGGCTGCTGGTGACATGATAAAACATTTTTTTGTGTGTAATGTTGTTGTACGAATTTAGCATGTTTTACATAGTAACCCTCTGGCATTGTGATTTCCCATTAATAGTGCATCCTTCAGGAATGAGTGAACCCTCATCCCCTTCAGGAATGTACTCCCTGAAGACTATATGATGTTAAATATGAGCATTTGCTCTTGGTCTGCTTTTCCTTGACAAATTCACATCTCATCTAGATGAAGGACTTAGAGAATCTTATGTAACTCCTCTTTTAATTTAGAGAAGATTAACACTTAAGTGCTATTAAGTGTTTGATCTGATTCAAGCAAAATTGTGGCTGGAGTGGGGAGGGAGCAGCAGTGCTGTTCTTTTGACATAAGGAAATCATGCGTGTTACTGTGTGCCTTGGTTCATAGAGGAACTGAACTGTTAGGACACTCCTCCATCCTTACAGGAAGAGCTTCCTGCTTTTCCTGTCCGTAACATGCCATACAAGCACTTCTCGCTCATGCTCATTCTTTCCATCTTGCTCTGTCTCCGTTTCTCCCTCACATACTCCCGCGCACACAGTCACAATGGAAAACCACCTCCAAAACATGGCCCACATCCTGTGCTGTGCTTTGGTCATTTTGGTATTTTGGGCTGGTAAACTGTTACCATGTGCTGCATTTATTAAAACAAACAAAGCTAAATCATTGATCTACAGGCACTCAGGCTTTTGTCTTTTCTGTTTCATTTCACCTGCGGCCTTGGTGGTTTATCTAAAACTGGGCAGCTTTCTGTTATGTTTGGAAGCGGTGTATTATTGTAAGCAGAGAAGTGGGACTTGTACGCTACTTGTTTTCCAAAACTCTGGGGTGCCAGTAGATTCTTGTCTTGGTGAAGGTTTTAGTTGAACTAGCTATAAAATCTGTTTGTTTGGATTTAGTGTGTCCTATTTTACATTGGAGGCGACTCTAGTTACTTTTCTCTGGATAAAGATGGATGATATTTAAGATGATTGCAAACTGGCACAACAAACGTGTTTAATGTCATTTCAATTCTGTTTGTGTGCTAGATATTTCTTAAAGATGCATCCACTGTCCCATGTTCTCTTCGAATAGAGGATGTTGATTTTACAGTCTTACGACCATGATGGCAAGAAATTCCAGGAAGTCTCTTGGAGTAAAAAATAGTACTGTTTTTTTATACACAATAACCGCAAAGTGTGTGTGGATGCATTATATAAAAAGTCTCACTCATGGATCATCAGTCGCTAGTTTTGCTACCGTGTGTGTGGATGTTGTGTTGTCAAGTCTGTCATTTCATTCACATTTGGTGAGTAAATTCTCTGCCTTTCATTTCCGCAGATATGAAACGAGTTGTACGGCAGAGCAAATTCCGTCACGTTTTTGGCCAGCCGGCGAAAACTGACCAATGCTACGACGACATCCGGGTTTCAAGGGTCACGTGGGACAGCGCCTTCTGTGCAGTCAACCCCAAATATGTTGCCATAATTATTGAGGCCAGTGGTGGCGGAGCCTTTCTTGTCCTCCCTCTTCACAAGGTAAGATTCACAGACAGAGCAATAAGGCCCATGTGGAACCTGTTTGAACCGTCAGTAGTGAGTGTATATATCATGCAGTTCCTAATGGGAGTTTTCAGTGCTTGGTGCTGCTAAGTTTGGTTTGGTTGATTTTGGTGACGCTTGCTCCGGCCTGAGTAATTTTTTTGTACTCTGCAGTAAATATTCATGTACACCGAACACGTCTTTGAAGCAGAAATGATGATCCTTCATGTCAGTGTAACCTAAGCTTAATGTTTACCAGCGGGCTGTGTCACACCCTATGTGTAAAGCAGCAACTGCTCTGAGGCCTCAGTGAACAATCTCCTGATGTTTGCCTCCATAAAAGGAATCGCTCCACTCAAACTTGAATTGGGCTGGCAAGGCAGTATTTGAAGAGCATTTGGCTGTAAACACATGAGCTGGGTTCTGCTTCTTTAAAAACCTACTGTCATAGCTGATATAATTGGGGGCAATGCAGGTGAGACTCTATCTAATCCTGCCTGAACACGTCTTTTGAGGCGCATTCCTGATTCTGCTAGAGCATGTTTCTCAAAGAGCCCTTGGGTGCCGTTATTGTTGGAAATGGTAAATGGCAGGCTTCTGGTATCTCTGTTTGGCTCAATGCAGTGACCAAATGGCAGCTTGTGACACTCAGGGGACATAAGTACTGCAGTATTGTTGACAGGTCTAATCTGTGCCTGTAATTTGTGCACACAACTACAAACTCTCGTATCTTTGGGGAAGTCTGTGGCATAAGGGACGGGGTCATTAGGCCTGTCATCATATGACTTCCAGCCCTCAGCACCTCGTTCAATGCCTGGTTTGTGCTCGAGGTGGCTGCAGGCTTGGCCGCCTTCACGCTCCTCCTGCCCTCATCCGTGTCTGCGCTCAAACGAGTTGCCCTCCGCATGCTGCGTTCCACCTCACAATTGGTGGGTCCGCTGAACAAAGTCCACTTTCACTGGTGTAGTGAAAAGTTAAGAGAGGCCGGGGTTGTTGTGTGCAAAGCAAACCCCGGGCAATATCTTCAAATGACAGATTAAAGGCACTTGATTTTCAGATCTGCCCACGTATAAGCTTGGCAGGCCGACGCCGACTAATTCTTTACATACAGTATTTTCCATATTTCAGGCAATTGCTTTGACAGGACGGCGCCCGGGGGGAAATTCCATACGTATGGTGTATATGTGTTCTCGGACAGTGTGATCAGTTTATATTTTCACGTTGGCATGAACGGATGAAGTCATTCCTTGGAACACAGGAACAGACATTAGGGGGCATTCCTGTATAAGTGCATTTGTTTTTCTCATGTATTCATTACCAGGGTAATCTTGAAGGACTTTTCTAACAAAGCGGGTCCATCTGGAAATCTCAGTATAGCTTCAGCTAGCAGTGCTGGTCTCAAAAGTGGGACGAGTCTCTTCTTGGTGTAACCAGACCACACTGCAGTGATTCAGTAACTGCTCTCTCTCTTTTGTCAAAGGTAGAACCATAAAAAAATTTTTTTTGTCCTGAAATATTTTAGGAAACCTGGATGTTTTACTTTTAAATCTTCGTCCAAATTATTTTAGTATTTGATCAAAGCACAGTTTAACTTTAAAAGTGGTTGGTTCTTAATTTCAGCTTTGTTGCAGGGACCCCCGTTTCCTAACTGCTCCCATATTGTCCTGTCCCTAAGGTGGGGGTGCATCCGTCCAGCTAACCCATCTGCCTATGCTGTGTTGCTCTCAGCCTCTGTGGGTAGCCAGCTGCTCGGGGCCTTTGTTCTACACTTACTCCCAACCCAGCCCTTTGTCATGACTATACTTCATCTGAGGGGGAGGCAGAAGTGTTATTTTGCTCCTTCCCCCCTTCACAATTAAGCCACGGGTGGAGTGATGCAGGGTGGTTGGGGAATTAATTATTGAAATTCAGATCTTGGAAATATGGAGAAGATGTGTATGTCTTTACATTTGAACAGTGGAAAACATTACAAATGTCCTTGGACAAAATTAAAATTAATCAGATTTGTATAATGTTGGCTTAGTTGTGCGCGTGTGTGCATGCGTGTGTGTGTTTTTAGGTCAATGTGTATCACATGATTAACGCGGAAGCTGAGGTCAGTTCAGCCTGTGAGGTTGGTGCAGCAGGCTGCTGTGACTCAGCACAGCCACGTATTGTTGCTGCCCTCTGTCAGAGTACAGATTTATAGTGAGGCTCTCAGATGTCCAGTCCACCACATGTCATTCCCCTCTCTCATGCTTTTAATCCCCCCATTCTCTTTCTGGGCTCGATCCCTGCTAATTTATTCCCTGATTTCCATATGAAGGAAACCGTAGGAGTGAATGCTGCAGCTCGCAGTTGTTCAATTCCTTTCTGTCTGCTCATCATTAGAGAATGGAGGTATCAGTAAATGATTAGTTGTTGTGGCGTTCCTTGACTAAAACTTTTTTTTTTAATGCAAACTACCTATTTTAGTGCTTTGCGTGTCTCCTTCTTTCTTGTCTGAGTGAATTGGATTGGATTTCCTCATTTAAAGGACACGTTTAGTGTTGGCTCATCAAATGCTGCCTCTGTGCTGACAGAACAGGCGGATGTGGAGTGCGTGTGCTGGATTTGGATCCAAGCCGTCCACACACCATTCATCCAGTGCTCAACCTCTACTGTTAGCAATCCCTGGATGTGTGCACGGTGACACATCAGTTCTCTCCTTCCTCCCATACACCACTCTGACTGCTACCTAGGCCACATACTAACATAGTCTGGGTTGTGTCCAGGGTCTTCCCCATTCTATGCTGTTCAGTTCTCCCTGCTTTTGTCGCTTCTACCGCTTCGTCCTGCTGACTGCAGAATTTACCATATATGGTCATTCGCTGCTCCCTGCCTGACAGCCTTCCAAGACCATTTCCTCCCTGCGCTGCCATTGGCTGTTTCATGCAGTGTTGGTACACATGTGAATTCTGGGATAGGCTGAAACATGAAGAGCGGCCAGGATGAGAGAAATGGGTTGGAGTCAGATATTGTCTCTGTCACAGAGTCACTCACTGTGTCATCTACTCTAAACAGTACTCTGTTTAAATTAAGCATTTCCCAATAATGAAACAATTGTCTATTGATATAGGGCTTTTTTGTTTCAACCATATTGAACTGAATTAAGGTTTGCTGTAATAAAGCAACAATTTACAGACTGACTATGGCTCCTTTTTAAATGCGGCAGGCTGCCAGACAACAGCGCCATTGATGTGTGTCAGAACATCTGCTGTTTCACATGCTGTCTACAGACGATTTCATTTTTGCAGGACTGTATCACAGCACGCACTGGAGACGTTGAACACAGTGGTCATCTGTCACAAGCAGCATACTATATTTAGACCAGTCTCATCAAAGTAAGAGCCCAACATAATGACCCTTTCCGATTAGTGTATTGAAGCTCTTGCTTGTAGCTAATTGGCCTGAGTCTACACACACTGGAATGGCTGTTTTTACACTAATCAGTCATCATAAACCACCAGTCATGCCTTTGGGCAGCGGGCATTTTGTACCAGGAGTACTTGATAACAAATATGACCCAACACTGAAGTCGCCCTAACTGGCATCAAACCGGCCTGAAATGCGGTTAAAACATGTCTGATGCTACCCAGAATACACCTCTTCATCAACATAGTTTCACTTACCAGAATTGTACTGTACCAAAATAGGTATATCTCCCTAATCTCAAGTTATTTGTAGCTCAGGTTTCCTGAGCTCGGCCTGCAGCCTGCTGCATCCTATTGTTCCGCTCTATCTTTTACAAGTTGTAAATCTTTAGATCTTAGGATCTCCTGGCGTCTCAACCGTACAGGCAGAGGCTTGTAAAAGTGGAAATTTCCATTCTCTAGGCGGCACTGGACAGCGTGCACGGAAGGCCCTTCAGTGGTGTGCACGTGTGAATCACATGTTGAGCTGCTAGGAGAGGAAGTGTGCAGGCCTCTTGTGTGAATGAGAAGAATGTCCTGTCTTGCCTTCAGGGAATGTTGTTACCCATTTTTTGTGTTCCATTGTTGTGCTGTACATCTGTCACTGTGTGACTCACTCATTTTCTGTAGCCTTAGTTGCTATGCAACTGGTTGTTTTCTAGGCATCAGACATTCCTCTTACAGGACACACACTTCTGTAGTTTAGTTTTGGACATGCTGGGTATTTTAGAGTTTTCATATTTCATGTTTTGGAAATAATCATGCTCACATGTCTTGCTGGGTACATAACATACCTGTAGAATGGTTGCCTTGGATAAAGCCTGCTTGCTTGGCTGGTTTGGTTAGTTTGTTCCTTTTTTTCTTATCGTGTGTGTGACGTTACTCAGACTCCTGTTTATCAGTCTGCCAATGTGTAAGCTCACTACAAGTTGGTAAGGATTAGGTGCTGCACCTTTAAGACCATTCTAGCTTGGTTCCTCCCATAAATAAAACTGTATAGTTTCTTACAAACAGTCCAGTTGATTCATGTAATGGAGAATGCAGGAGTTAACTATCGAAACATTGTTGTTTTAAAGTTACTCTTGAGACATCCTTTTCATGTTAAACTATTTTTTAACCCCTAAAGGGAGTAGGAGTAGGAGGGGTAGGAAGGACGAGGCAGATCCCATTTGTTACGTGGCTGTGATCTTCTTTCAAACTGAATTCCTGACTTGTGTTTCCTGTTATCACATGGATGTGCAGGCTTGAAGCAAAAACCGCTTGTTTGCTCTTCAAACCCTGGAATTCCTAACCATATCCACAAACATCAGTAACACCTTCCAACGTGGCTGTATGTGACACCCTTGCATCCCTCTTGCTCTCATTAGTCAAACCAATGCCAGAGCTGTCTGAGCCTGAGGAGTGGTATTCAAGGAACGCCTGACTCTCTGGCCCAACTGACTTACTGGGGTTGATCAGGAGCTTGAACTCCGAAGGTTCATGGCTAAGTGCCTCAAATCCACTCGAATGTGTCCACAATGTGTTTATCCTTCAAATCAAAGGTATTGGTGAAAAATGGATGTAGACATTGGATTTTTTTGTAACGTGTCTGGATTTGTGTTAACATGTGGGATGTGCCCGGGTCTCTTGAGTGTTGAGGTGAATTGCTTTTCTATTTTCATCCAATTGAGGGCCGTAACACATGCACCCTTCCTATTAACTGTCCTGCTAGCTTTTATAGTTATTAGGGGTGTTTCTCAATATGTGCTTTATGTCAACTTACATTTGCATTGTTCTGTGTCATCTGTGTTAAAAGCAACATATTCATAATATAATACATAAAGGATGTTTTAACCTTTTTAATTTGTTTATTTAACCTTTACTTTGTGTCCTTTTACCAGACATGTTTATGTTGCAACACCTTCTCACTAGTCTGAGGACTTTCCTGCTTTACATCCTGTTCCTTCTTCCTTTAGCAAGTCATATGCAGAAATAGTCCCAGTATGCTGTACTCAAAGATAAATCAATATACATGTACACGTTGCTTTTTCATCTTTTAGTTTTAGCAGCTATTCTTAAGACACTGTTGTTACTGTCCGGGTGATTCTTACTTTTTTCCTTGTTGGGGAAGGCATCATTCTTTAAATCGGGCTGCTGCTGTTGCAGTCATTCGCTTTGCACACTAAGTGACGTCATTTCTCTGGCCCTGAGGTGGTACACAGACAATGGGTGTGGCTCACACGCGCAGGCCACTATAGCATGGCTTTCCAAGTCACCTCACCATGGAGAGAGCTCCTGGTTCTCCCAGTTTATGGGGTCTTAAGGTTAAATGCTAATTTGTAGGCTTACTCTTCAAAAATGTAGGAGGAGGTACTATGATAAAGGTTGTGTGTGTATCAGAACAGTGTAGCAAGTTATGTCAAGGACATAGTTGGTGTGCATCTGTTGGAGGGGTCACGACTGATAACTTTCCTTAATTACTGTGGGTGGTCAAGAAGCTAAACCAGGAGCTAAAGAAATCTAATCTCAGTTTGCTTCTGTGTAGCACAACTAAAATCCAAGCCCCTTTAAGCCATGGTGTGACAAATCAATGCTGATGGTCCTTCAAGCTTGTTCTGTTTGTGTTTTGACTTTTTATTGATTTGGGGATTTCCCTTTTTTTAAGGACTACTTACTGTTGGACACAGTCAAAAAAAATTGAATTTGAACTGAAGTGGAAGTGGTGCAAGTGTTTAGACTCCAAAAATTAAATATACGTTGAATATATTCTGCCACTCTTGAGATGTCTTGTTATATTCAGACTAGTTGTTCCCGAGACTGCGTCATTCACATCTGATTTAATTTTCCTTGTAGGCTGAATCCGTCTAAGCGCCTTTTCTTGGATGTCGCTTGTGTATGTGAGCTTAATTTCGCAGGTGGGATTTAGGATTAAACTGTAATTGTCCTGTTTCCAAACATTCTCTCTCTCCCTTAGCATGGACAATGTTCCTAATGCAGGACTAGACTAAGGCTAATCTCATTATTGTGTGTTGTTTATCTTTGTCTTGCAGACGGGACGCATTGACAAATCCTACCCCACAGTCTGCGGTCATACAGGTCCAGTGTTAGACATTGACTGGTGCCCCCACAATGATCAGGTCATCGCCAGCGGCTCAGAGGACTGCACAGTGATGGTAAGGTTTGCCTCTACACTTAACTGCATGAAGACGGCCTCTCACTAACACCATGTACTTTATGTATTTATAGTGAAAGCCTATGTTATAAGTCAGGGATGGGTTCAGACCTCACCCTCTGGATCAGATTAAACGCAAATATGTGTTGTAGGAATCAGGGCTGGGGAATGATTTAGTTGTTTATTAAGATGAGGTCACCAAGTATTTTTTTTTTTTTTCATGTTCTTGCCCTTTCCACCACATGCCCTTATTTGGACAGAGGTTAGCACGCTGCCTGTGTCTCACCTGAAAGTCCGGTTTTCCTTTTAACCCCACTCTGAATAAACCTCATGCACATATTTGCAGACGTGTAACCATCAGTGGTTTCCCTCTTGGTAGCATTTGATCAAATCCATTTTTTCCTGCCATTTGTACTTTGGCATAAATTGGAATGGCTTGCATTCAAAACAGTGCAGCAGGTATATAAGTGACATTTTCACGGACGATGACTATGCAAACCACGCTGTCATCACCAAAACCAAAAATTTTAAACTGATTTTCAAAGAAGCCTTTTGGCAGAGGTTCCACACAGTACCAGCAAAACTACTACTGGCTACTCCAGAGCCTGCTTGTCTGCAGAAATCTTGGTCTCTACTGCCCCTCTGAGGCCTAATACTGTCACTACATTGTTCCTGGTCCCAATGTTTTAGAGTTGGCCATTACTTTATTTGGATGCACTGAAATTAACAAGGTTATAGTGGATTGGATTGTGCCTGTATTGGACGAGCACTCGACTTCAGTGTTTTAGCTGGCTGCAGCCTTTTATGATACACGTGCTTCTCCTACAGGGTTTGCCAGTCAAGATCAACTTGGCAGCTCAGGTGTCCCTAATTCCCCTTTCAATTCAAAGAATCAATATTTTAAGTTAAGCTTAGTTTATTAGATAAATCTGTCAGTTCACTGTAAGTGTAAATAAAACTGAATTAAATTATATTGTTGAACTGCATTCTTTTGTGATCTTTGTTCTTAACTCCTGTCATAACATTGTCCTCTGCAGGTGTGGCAGATTCCTGAGAATGGTCTTGTCACGTCCATGTCTGAGCCAGTAGTGGTACTGGAAGGCCACTCCAAACGTGTCGGCATCATCACATGGCATCCAACTGCGCGTAACATCCTACTTAGCGCAGGTCAGATCTCTCTGTAACCTAAAAGCTCCAAAAACGAATATACTAAAATTCTGCTGTCTGAAACAAAACCTCTCTGGAAATAAATCAGTTTTTGAAAACTAAACTCATTATGGCAGGTGTGATCTTGCTGCTTACCTCTGCCTTACTGTGTCTTCAGGATGTGATAATCAGATCATTATCTGGAACGTGGGCACCGGTGAGGCCATGATTACCCTCGAGGACATGCATTCTGACATGATTTACAACGTGTGTTGGAATCGTGACGGTAGTCTCATCTGCACCGCCTGCAAAGACAAGTCCATCCGTGTCATTGATCCTCGCAAAGGCCAGCTTGTTGCTGTGAGTAGATGATAAACAAACGTTTTTTGTTCTTACATGATATTTCTATATTAATTCCTCAATTTGAGGAGTTAATAAGTCTACCAAAGTTCTTTTAACACAACACCTTTTGATCTGGAACTAAAGCAGACTTCTCCATGATCACAGAATAAAGAAAAAGAAAATAAATGTGCAGATATTTTGCTTAGCGCCTTGGTGTTAACAGTGGACACAGGTGTTGACCTCTAAACTGCTCTTTACAGGAAAAGGAGAAGGCTCATGATGGTGCTCGGCCCATTAGGGCCATTTTCCTGTCTAATGGCAACATCCTCACCACAGGCTTTAGTCGCATGAGTGAGAGACAAGTAGCTCTCTGGAACGTTGTAAGTTGCTTCATGATGTCTGATTAAACTACATCATAGATTTTTGCCTTTTAACACAATATTCCAATTATGCAAAGCAATTACAGATATTTTATTTCACCAGGAAAACATGGAGGAGCCCATGGCTGTGAATGAATTGGATACTAGCAATGGAGTGCTCCTGCCATTTTATGACCCAGACACCAGTGTGGTTTACCTCTGTGGGAAGGTTAGTGTTCAGTGGTCAAATAAAGTATCAACAGCACAAAGCTTAAAGCTGATTACCACAAATTGTAATCTAAAAGTACTCGTTTCTTTATTTCTTCACAGGGGGACAGTAGCATCCGTTACTTCGAAATCACAGACGAAGCGCCGTATGTTCACTTCCTCAACACCTTTGCCAGCAAGGAACCCCAGAGAGGCATGGGCTTCATGCCCAAGAGGGGACTTGATGTCAATAAATGCGAAATTGCGAGGTAAGCTAAGACAAACTGTGGCTTGTTGTTATCGGCTACTTCTAAAGTGTTATTGCTAGATTTCCCACAAGGATGCAGAACATAGTAATGATACCATCACTAGCCTCGTGACAGTCCAGTGATTGGTTCGTATTTGTATGTTACCAGGTTCTACAAACTGCACGAAAGGAAGTGTGAGCCTGTTGTGATGACCGTGCCAAGAAAGGTGAGTTTATGTTCAAGTACCTGCATCTTTCTGAAGACCTGGTTTTCCTAACACTTTACTCATGTCTCACCTTGTCACTCTGTCTGCCTCCTTTAGTCGGACCTGTTCCAGGATGACTTGTACCCAGATACCGCTGGCCCAGACCATACCCTGGAGTCTGATGAGTGGTTTGAGGGAAAGAATGGAGACCCCATCCTGATTTCCCTCAAGAACGGCTACGTCCCTACAAAGAAAAGTGACATCCAGGTGGTCAAAAAGAATATTTTAGACAAGACCCCAAAGAAGACTGAGAACTCATGCTCTGCCAACAGGTCTGCCTCCCCAACTCCACCAGTCGTAAGTATATGCCTCGTCTTCTGAATGGAACATGTCTCTTTACATTTCAGTCAGTGATCAGTGATTGTTTAATACAATGATGAGGAAATTCACTGTAGAGGTAAATCTAGGTTTTCACAACTCCTAATATAATTTTATATAATGAGCATATTGTGCTTTAATTTGTTATTTAATAGTTATCTTCAGGCATTACTTGGAGTCTTCTTGCCTCCCTCTTTATTCAAGAATGACTAGACGCATGTCTGCGGCTTGTATGTATCAAATACATGTGTTTGTAGATGTAGTTCAACCCACTCTCTCACCCATAAACTGAGGGTCTGCTTCTCTGGGCGTCCTGCTTCACCTCACCCACAACACAGCCAGCCTGCTGGTACCCAGCCCATTCATCCCCCTGTTTTGCTCTGTAATCAGAAGCCAAATGCTAACCCTGGTGGTACCAGGCCCTGCCACATGGTATATACAGTCCAGGACTCAAAAAAACTTCCTTAACACGGGAAACGTGTTGTGCAGTATTAACTCAAACACAGGTCTTAATGTGGCTTCAGTTGTGGCCTTGTTCTGTAATGGAAATGGGTTCGGACCTGTCAGTAAAGCCACTTGTGTCTTGTGTGTCCCACAGAAATCCGAAGCAAAGCTGGAGGAGATCTTGAAAGAAATCAAGTCTCTCAAGGACCTGGTCAGCAGTCAGGAGAAGCGAATCGTCAAACTTGAAGAGCAGATGTCCAAAGTTGCCATTTAAGAACCCTGTACCCAACCCACGACAATTCAGGACTCTCATTGGCTGGGGCTGGCGGGACCGGTCACTGTCTGTCTCCATGACGGTGTTCGTCTGGGTCCTGCCAAGCAATGATCCCTAGCTACATTCCAGATTAACTTTTTTTTTTTTTTCTTAGCTAGCTCTCAATCCTCAGTTTAACACAGGTGGAATAAGGACATTTGGTAAATTTAGCAGAAATGACACAAATGCAAGGGACTTTCTTTTAATCTGTGGCAGGCATTTTTATTTTGTCTGCTTGTGTAATAAGGTCTTACATAATTATTTTAGTTTAAGAATAAAGGAGGAAAACTGTCAACAGTAGCCATTTACTGTTGGAAGCCCAAATGTTTTTTTTATTAGGTTTGTTTCATGTTACCCCCAAACTATTATGTTGCCAAATTTTGTTTACACTTCATTAACAGTATTTGTTTCTTTCCCTTTGGTGGGAACAGTTAAAATGCAAGCAGGGATGTTGTAGACTGGTTATCCAGCAAAGAGAATTTCATCAGAAAAATAAAATAGCTTCATGAAAGGAAGATCCATATGCCATGCCCTAGAAGTAGAAGGAAACCCACATTTTGCTGCCACAGCCTACACAAACTCTCGGATGACAAATTCTTGCTGTCTGTGTTGACTTTGCACAAAACCTGCTTTTTGCTGTTTCCCTTAAATCCCAACGCTTCCCGTCATTTTTTCTTTGGACGCGTTTGTCCATGTAAACATTCCTTTCTGTCTTGCTTCTCGAACATGCATGTACCTATTGAACAAAATGACATTCCACAAATCTCATTGACACTTTTGGGTGGGGGTGTGTGTGACTAGTTTCTCTGAACACATTACTGTAGTGACTCAGTAACACTGGTTGTTGTGACGTCTCATGTGCTGCCCATGCGAAGACCGGCTGTGGATTTGTGTTAAGTGTTTTGTTTTTTTTTGGAAGGTCCAGTCAACAACCTCATTGTTTTCTGCTCAACACACAACCGTAGTCAAGTTTTGTAGGACTATTTCTGTCCTACATTATTACAAACCAGGAATTATTACAACATGCAAGTGTTCGCACACTGTCTTGACCGTCTGGTGATAAAACAGGGGACTGCTGCAGAAACTGCTTTACGATCAGCCTTAAAGGCCTCGAGTGTGTATGAATATGTGCCTCTCAGACATTTGTGTTTTTCCTGTTGGAGGGGGTTTTGAGACAGACACCCAACACTTGGCTGTATCAGATGACCATTATTGGGTTATTACTTTGCCGGTAATTCTAGCCTGTTTCTTGTTCCAGCTGTGCTCACATCCCTCCTTATTTTTCTTGTATTTGTTACATGACCCAAATCAGAACTGTTCACTTGTCCATTGTGAGCTGTATTGCTATTATAAAAGGCTCTATTTTCTTGAATTAGGTTTGGTTTCCTAGGGTGACGCTGAGACGGGTAATGGCTTAGTCTGTTGTTTGCCTTCAATAATTGTTACCACTGTAAAGACCTGAAAGTGCCATAGAGGTGACCATGGAAGTGTTTGTAGAAGACTGTTGTGCGAGTAGATTTGTTTAGTAAATGGTAAATTGATAGATGCCCAGGTGTAAAATCACTGAGGTGCTGTAGTTCATGCAAACACTATGTTCAATGACCCTGTTCCTAACGTACTGTATGTCACCTGGATGACCTCAAGATGTCAACGCCTCCCAGCCGGACTCGTACCGTGGCCCTGGCGCTTAGATAATCTCCATCTGGGTGCGGGTAATCTGTAATGATGATGATGGACGAGACGACGTTGGCTAAACACGCCCGTTTGAGTCATCGCGGTTGAAAGATGCAATTTGAGCAGTGAGTCGTAGAATATTAGTGACAGTGGCGCGGGTCCGATGAGGATTATGCTGTGCTGCCATGTTGTAGATCAGACGTGCGGCCACTGTTTGGATTCTCAGTAGCACTGTAGGCACGAGAGCCGTCTGAGGAGCAGTAGTGGATAGAAATCCAAAGGGACGCTGTAGGTTGGAGACGTGAAAGACAGATGTATGTTTGAAGTTATGGTCTAGACGAGTGAAAGCTGTGTAAATAACACAACTGTGTTTTCAGTTCTTTTTTTTTTTTTTTTTTTTTTTTTTTTTCTTTGGGTGGTTGTGCTGAGGGTGTCTGTATGGGTGGTGGGTTTTATGTTCCCCTCTTGTCTGTTCCGTGCACCTTGCCATAATGCGTCATGAAAAAAAGCTGAATCTCTTTTTATAGTGGAGGTCGTATGAATATCAAGGAAGAGATGCGTAGAAAAGCGAACCAGGAGAAATCCTCATGTGGAGGTGTGCTCAGCATTTTTTGTTCATTTTTCTTGCTTCAAGTATCAAACATTGATTTAAGACAACTTAATAAAGAATTTTTAAAATGGTTTCATTGTGGCTCTCTATTTGTGGCTCATCAAACCCAATGAGCGGCGTATTATAGTTCAGCTCCAACAAACGTGAACATCCTTCAGACTTGCAAATTGCTACGTTCACGACACTTCAACTGTCAGGCTGAACATCTGTAATATCACCGTCTCACATCATCTGTCACTATAATGAAGATTAAAATCAGAAAGGAGGCATGCCTCAAATAGAGGACCTGCACGACCTGTTAATGTCTGTTCGCTCTGTACGTGTGTTTCAGAATGAAAGGGCTGTGTTTTCTCTGCACTGGTCTTGTGCCCTGCAAAGACAGGCTGTAATCCATGGAGACTAAATTAGAGAGGACTTGGTGGGAGGCAGAGAAGTCTTGGGACTCGCCCAACCCAGTACAGAAATACACACATCTCTGAAACATGGGCCTGGTGTAATAACTGCAACAGCAGTAGAAAGTTATTGTGAAGGCGATATTTCAGGTAAACTCCACTTATCAGTGCTGTGAGGCAAACCTTGTCTGGATGAAAATGTTTTTTTTTTTTGAAGATTAAACTAATGAAAATCAATTTATTATTGATTTATCTGCATAATATTATGCTGTATATGTCACCATGCACAGTTTCACCCTCTAACACCATAGGTGTTTTTGAAAAAGTATAAGCAACAATCCCCAAAATGTGCTGCAGCAAGTACAGTAGATGCAGCGGGAGGAAGACTGAGGGTGGCAGCTTGAAAAAAGGAGGAGAGGCTGGAAATAGAGGGCTGGACCTGGCTCTGCAGGGACGATACTCAGCATGGTAAAATCCAATCTCCCTGCATAACTTACTGCAGCAGCGAGAGCCAACGTGCTGAAACTATATTTCACTCTTACTTTCCCCGTTACTTCGGCTCCCTCGTCTTTCTCCCTCTGACTCCCGCGCTGCGTTGAGCTGCTTGGCAGATAAACGAGAGCAGGTTCTGTAAGTATAGTTATTTAATCTCAATATCTAAGTATTGTAGATTATCATTATTTTTTTCCTTTAGTTTAAATGTTTTAGAACATGGTCATTATGTATTTTTTGCTTCACTATACTGTTCTATAAACACTACACGTACTGCATTGCATACTCAGTTTTTTTTATTTCACCCTATACTATGTTTGCCATAGTACCTCTCCATTAATGAAATAAGATTTACTAGTAATACAACATCTTAGTGTTTTTGTATTGATGCTTTTATTTTCACTAAGCCTTAATTAGTTTTTTAATCTAAATACCTCATCTCTGCTAAAATTCTATATAGTGATTATCTTAAATAATCAGTGATTTAATCCAGATTTTATCATGTAGAAAGTAAAATTATTTTATGTAAGACAGTGTGTTGAGGCAATTTAATCTCTATCAGAGGGAAGTTACTCAAAAACCTGACATCCAAACTTCAGACATTTTTCCCATTGTGACATTTAGCATTAGTGAGAGGTAAAATATTCATGAGAAAGAAAACTTTCTGAAGCGAGTGTAGATTTTAATTGTATTAATGACATCTCTGTGTCAGATGACCTTCAGCTGAAGGTAGTTTCAACCCGTTAGTATAATTCAGGAAACACATTTATAGCTGTAATTATGGGGATCCAAGGGGCACTTTAGCTGTACATCAATGGTGGAGACCCAGCCTCCCCTCCAGGCTGGTCCAGCAGTAGGTGTATGTCCCACCACAAGGGGAGGGGGGGGGTCTAGACACTGAAAATCAGAGCAGCTTCAGCTTCACTATAGCACAATTCAAATGAAGTTTACTTTTACAGTTCTGCTCTGTGTAATTAGATTTTGTTAAACTGGTTTAATGGCAGCGGTTCTCATTGAGATGGAAACAGAATAATGGCAGGAAAGCGGGCCGGGGTGGGGACGTTTATCCAGTCAGTTGTGCTGTAGGTAAATGCAGGGTTCCTCTGGGCAGAAATATCTCCATGGGCCTGGGCTGCTGTGGGATGTTGCACAGCAGCTGCTGCCCAATGTAAATATAGAGGCCGTGGCCACAGATCTCCCACGCCTCTGTGCTCCCTCTGGAATACGGCTCCTTCCTGACTTTGGTGTGGTGGATGGGTGGCCTCCCTCTGCTCTACAAATTATAAGGCCTTCAGCACCAAGCGCGCTGTCTCCACCCCAAATAAGTAATGGCTACCCAGCTGGCAGCTGAAATAGATCTGGGGCAGGACAGGGACGACTTAAAGATACTGCACTTACACTTTATATGGAAACTGCAGCGAGTCCTTCATTCGCGTCATGGTTGAATAACAAGGAGCCAGAATCATATATATTGTATACATGGCAGGTTGCAGTTTAGCTCAGCGGCCTGTAGAGGATAAAACTATTAGCTAAACTTACATTACCACGATCTAAACTAATCAGCATCACCAGTTTTGGATTATTGGAGAGTTGAAGTAACCCAGCACAAACCAGTGGATGCTTGTTGTTGCAGGATTCAGAAGAAGGATGAGGTCCCGCCTGGTTTTCCACGTCACCTGCGTGAGCCTGCTCTCCGTGCTGTGCAGCGTGTGCCACTCCACGCCTCTGTTCTACAACGCCTCCATGGACGGCAGTGGGGACGAAGCGGAGCTCGAGCTCCTCTTCCCGACCTCGTTCTCCACCCGCGCCCCTGTTCAGATTACCGCTGCTACTGGACCTCCCAGTCTCACCAACACCATCACCACCACCATGGTTCGCCTCAAGGACTTCGTCTTTAGCAGAGTGGTGGATTTCCTGCAGGAGAACCTGCTCATCATCATCGTGGTGACCTCTCTGCTTATCGTCATGGTCTTTATCATCTGCTGTGCCTCTGCCATGAGTCATAAGCGCAAGCTGGAGGCCTACAAGCCGCCCCCCAACCCACCCAGGAAGTATGTGGCTGATAAAGCAGGTGAAGCCAAGAATGCAAGCGAGCTCCAGGAGAGGCCGTACGCTTTCGACCACATCAAAGGGGTCCAGACTCAGGGCACTGCCTCCCCCAAGAACCTGCGCATGCCCTCCAAGGCCCTGGTGGGAGAGAGGGGGAGGGACGTCAGGTCGTCGCCTCGGCAGGAGGTCAGAAAGGTCAGGGAGGCGGAGGAGGCGGTGGAAAGGCAGAGGGAGGTGCCCAAGCCCAAAGAGCAGGAGCAGTCCAAGCACAGAGAGGAGGCCCATAGTTCCAGCATCAGCGCCAGTCAGCCGGTGTGCACCTGCCACCTGAAGAAGGGCCACCACTGAGGTGGGACAGACACCCAGTCCTTCCACACGGAACAAATGTTCACATGCTTCAATTACAAAGTCTCTTTATGTATTTATACCAGTCAGCCAAAGAAAGAAAGAGAAGAAGTAAACATTAAACCAATATGTTCTTTTATTAGAAAACAGAGTAAACCACGACTAAACGTCTATAAGTCTTTATGTTTGTGAATAAATGATGTCAGTGGATGTTGGAAAATACAAGAGGTTTCTGGTAGCAACTCATTTTTCACCAGTGGCTGCAGCAACAGATATTACACCACTGTGAGATTAAAAAACAAGAGAAACCTCTTAAAAAATTAATTGCAGCAAATACTTCTGTTTTGCATTTGGACGTGTTTTCTCGTTGGCGTCTCCTCAGGAACCGCTAGCCGCTGCATCACCTCAATAAAGCAGCAAGGAGCCAATAAACCTGAGGACGCATCCTCTTTATATTTACATTCATATTTACTTTATTCTGATAGCAAAATGTTTTTTATCATATGTTGTGTATTTTACATTAAAAACCCAAAACTTGAGACCCAAGCAATAATTATGGAGATTTTATTACTGAGTAGCTGAATTTAGCTTTTTGTGGTAAATAGAATAGTTCGATTTTGTTTTAAATAAGTAACTATTATGTACAAGATGAATTATGTTTTCTTAATGTGATGAGTTACTTCAAAAATGTACTTAAAAACCATGTATTTGTCTGATATTATTTTACCTAAATTCAGATTTGACTGGGGATGTGTCAGAAATCCTCCCAGTACTGATATTTAGTGATACAGATTTTGTTGGAGTTATGAGAATATTGTCATGTTTAAACTGAATCTCAGTTTGCAGTGCTCAGATGTTTCCAGACATACATTCTTGTGCCATTCACTAATGCCATTCACTAAATTACTATTTTGTTTTGATAATCTTTAATAAAACTCTTAATACTGTAGTGATGTTTCTGTCATTAATGGATATTTAGCAGGGCAAAGAATAGAATCTGTGCCATGAAGCCACAAAAAGCCCTGATGTGAAACTAGAATTAGAGACAGGGTTTTTAAAAACCAAACGAATGTTATGATTAAGCTGAATCTGTCATTTCAAGCTGCATCGGCTCAAGAATTGTAGGTGCTTATTTTAAAGGTACGTAAGCAAATGTTAGAGTCGTGACATCTTCTCTGTGGAAACGTAATCTGTCTTCTAGCTGCATGAAGCGGCCTTGGCATCGTCACACCCAGACCCAAGGACGGCTGCAGGCACTGGAGCCTGGAGGTGACGGGAGGACCCTTTGTCCTCCACCGGCTACTGTACAAGAAGCTTTAAATATTTCAGCAGCAGTAAACCAGATCCATACAGAGACCTTTGCTCCAAAACAAGAGCCTGTGTATTGTCTGGAGACACTGATTTGTTCCAGTGGAGTTTAAATAAATACGCAGCAACCATTGGGTTCCATATTGTGACAGTGTAACTGCTCAGTAGTCGTGTAAACAGTGATTAAGCTGTTTGCAACAGATTCTCTTTTTCACATTAACCATTCTGACCTCACCTCATCTTCTTGTTTATCGCTCTGTTGTGCGTCTGAAGCACAAACCGTTTTTTATAAGTGGCTCAAGTTGCCAAAGGTCCAACATCAAAGATGACAAAGCCGAGCGTCGTCCTGCGGAGGCCGACACCTGAGCCCGGATCGGGGGCAGGGTCAGATTCCTCACTCTGATCAATGAGGTGCTAAATTATTCGAGACCATACAACCCTTCACTTTCATTCTTCTCACCAGGCGACATGGAGGAAACACAACAGAACCACATGGCAACACTTTACCACACAGGACAGGTGCACTGTGGGAATAAGTGGAATATGAGAACTGCTATGTTTTTAGACTCTTACTTTTTTTACAAGGTGTCTTAACAAATGTCTCGTTTGTTCTATTTATCTATCAGTGATAAATTATAGGACCTCTCTATGTGTGCGAATGGTGATGAGGATCCAGAATAGGTAATATAGCACCTTAAGGCTGTCGTTAAACTTTGATGAGCATCTGCCTGGAATTCTTAAGAGCGACAGTGGTTGTCTTTAGACGGCGGGTCAAGAGAGGACCATGGGAAAACACACCTGCCCGCTCCTTGGAGGAGCAGACGATAATGAAGGATAAACAGAAACATGGTAAGTGCTTGGACCTTTATTTAAGTGCTTGTAGGTTGCTCTTAATGTCTTTTACTTATTAATTAATGAGGACATCTTGCTGGTTGTCTGGTTGTGGAAGAGCATCTCTGTTTAGTGGCTCATGAATAGTCAAGTTGTTAATAAATACTGAGTAGTTTCACAATGTCCCAGAGGCACTGACACAAAAGTTTACTTGTAAAATTGTAAATGAATGGTAACAAACCATTGAGGCAGATGTCGCCTGCTTTTTGTATCTAATAAACTGTAATTGTTAGTTATTTGAGTGAATAATTCTATATAATTCTAAATATTCTATATAACATAATTTGAATAACCATTAATTATCTTTGGAAAAACTGAGAGATGATGCACTGACGCCGTGTAATTTCTCTCCTCATAGTAAGTCATGCTTTGGCGTGGATGTGGGGTCCTACTGGTTCTCTGTGTCTGCCCTCTAGCCTGCATCCCCATGTCCCAGTGTCCCACTGGCTGCTGCTGCCTTCAGCCAGGGCTTCTGGTTCTGTGTGAGTCCCTGGGCCTCAGGTCGCTGCCTCGCTCCGTCCCCCTCGGAACTTCAGTTCTGTCTGTGGCCAGAAATCAGCTGTGCAATGTGGACCACCTGCTGCGGCCCTTCTCCGGCCTCCAGGAGCTCAGCCTCAGTCACAACCTGCTGGGGCGCTTCCCTCGAGGCCTTCCTCCCAGCCTGGAGTCCCTGCTCCTGCAGGAAAACCGCATTACTTACATCACTGTGGGGGCTTTGAGGCATCTGGGGAATCTCACTCGTCTGGATCTGGAGGCCAATCGGATCCGCGCCATTCAACCCGGGGCGCTCGAGGCTCTGAATAAGCTGCAGGTTCTGACACTGAAGGGTAACAGGCTGACGAGCCTCCCGCTGAATCTCCCTGCGTCACTCACCCATCTGGACCTCTCAGCAAACTGCATCTCTGTCCTAGACCTGCCCTCGCTGTCGTCTCTGGTCAACCTGCAGGTCTTGAAGATCAACAGCAACTGCCTGCGCTCAGTGCCGGAGAGCGCCTTCGATACCCTGCCGCGCCTCCGATCTGTGGACCTCACCAACAACCTGTGGGTGTGCGAGTGTGACATCTTGTACCTTTATCGCTGGCTGCTGAGCGGACGGCTGAAAATGGCCACAGACCTGGTGTGCACAGAACCTCTACATCTGGCTCACCACCTGCTTCTGAATCTGTCTGTCATTACCATCTGTCCTCATGTCCTGGAGCCAAAAGAGGAGGCACAACAACTGGCTCTTAACTCGGAGAGAAAGCTGGAGACACCAGAGACACAAACAACACGTAGCTCATTTGAAAACAAGGATATAGAAAATATATCATTAGATACGGATGTTGGACTCATTTCCAGACATGATCCTAAAAACCGTGTCTTACTTCAACACTACGCTTTAGAAACCCTCACCTATGAGGAGTGTTTATCCCTGAATAAAACTCAACCTGTGAGCTCTCCTTCCCATTTAAAAACTACCGCCTTTATTCTAGGTGATGAACACAAATGTCAGGACAACATCACAGGTCGGTATCCTCCAGATAATGCAACCTCTGCCGTGACGCAGCCTTTGTTTTCCACAAATAGAGATGCACCTCTGCCCACGGTTGATCCACAGCCATTTACACAAGACTCTGCAGTAGTGGTCTCTCTGCTGGCTGTGCTGTGTGTATTAGTAGTTCTCCTACTGCTGGCGGTGCTGATCCTACTGAAAAAGGTGCTCCTGCGCCAACAAAGAGTGGCTCCACTCGATATGGGATCAGGTGGATGACATCGGCACAGACACAAAAAAAGGCTTTTGCTTATTTAATTCACGTAAATGATTGTGTTTTTCTCTTTGTACCCAGAGGTTCCTTAATAACTGCATTTTCATACAGAATGCTCCACATGGGGCTGGTGATTTTATACAAACAAGCCAAAATGAAGCTTAAACATGCCAAACAAAAACATTTGTAAGTTTATGATGCATCTCATGTTCAGTGTAAAAGAAAAGCACTGAAAAGTAGCAACTCTGTTTGGTATTCTTGTTTAAAAATTAAGGAACATCAATCTCTTCACACATTTGCCTTGGGTTTCAACCCCAAGATCTGTATGAATTAATAAGCATCTCATTTGGAAATATGAACATTATCATCTGGCACTTCAACAATAACGGAATCTTGGAGCTTTTTAAAAAGCGTGTGAATCTCCCAGAAGGCTGCAAGACCTGATGTAGTGTTACTCATTGTCCACAGAGCACTGCTATGCTATCTGATGTTTGCTGATGCTGAGATATCCGTGACACATCCCATGAGGAGACCTGCATGTTAGCCGCTGGCTTTGGCGTGTTCCTCCTTCTTGTCCTGTTGTTTAACTCGGTAGTCTGACAGCGCTGCTTTGATGGCATCCTCTGCAAGCACTGAAGGAGAGTTTTTAAAAGAGACGATCTCAGCATGAATGGATTTTACTAAAAAAAAAAATTTTTAAAAAACAAACCATCTAGTATCACGGCACAGACTCATGTAACAATACCTACTGTAATAGAACACTGTTTCTGGTGGTGGAAGCTGAAATGTCACATTTTGGGTGATGGAATGATTCAGATATTTTATATTAACTGTTCAGCAATTCAATGAGAGGTTCTAAAGGGACAGATAGGACTTGATCGCGTCACCAAAACACAACTGATGAAGGACATATTTGTTAGTCTTCTCTAGATGTAATGAACCAACTTACTTGAGCAATGAAGCTTGACTGGCGGAAGGCATAATTCTTTGGCAATATCTGTGTTTTTGATCTTCAGCGCTTCATCAACCTGCAGGGTGAAGAAGAGGAGTTAGGCAGGCATTCAACAAACCAGCCAACACTACAGCCCAGCTTCCCCTTTTTGACCTACCGACTTCCCCTTGACCCATTCTGTTGCTAGAGAACTGGAGGCAATGGCCGAGCCACAGCCAAATGTCTTAAACTTAGCATCCACGATCTTGCCATGTTCATCCACCTCAATCTGAAAACAAGTGAGACACACTCACACTCGGTAATGCCGCATCGAGTCGGAACATAAATTCAATTCCTGCTTCTTCACCACTACTTTACCTGAAGTTTCATCACATCGCCACAGGCTGGTGCACCCACCAAGCCCGTCCCCACGTTCTTGGAGTTTTTGTCCAGAGAACCAACATTTCTTGGGTTTTCGTAGTGGTCGACCACCTTCAGGAATCAAGTACAAACCACAACATATCGCTGCTGTTTCTTGCTGACCGGTCATTTAGCTTAGCTAACGTCAAACTTGAACGTGAACTAGCGAATGACAGACTTGGCTCTAGCTAACGATGAACATAACCCCAACCTAAAGCCGGCTCGGTCACTAACAGACTAATCATTTTGGATGCGTTACCTTTTTGTGATATGAACAGAGGGCGTTCAGCTCCGGTCTGAGTAATCTTCGGCTGAATAACAACAGCGAGGTCGCAGACTTTCCTACGAACCGCGCCATGTTCACTCGCCAAGTCTCGAACGGAAACGCACGAGCGGCAGCGAATTTAACCGAACTGTCTGTTGGTAAACAAGCGAAGAAAGGGAGGAGTCGCCGTGGGGGTGGGGACCGAACGCCCCCTGGCGGTCAGCGGCGGCGCGCAGCAGCAGGCTCCGCCTCTCACGACGCGCGAGCCTCGTTAGGGTTGTTACCAGGCAGACGGCATTTCCAACATGGCTGCGCCGAGCAACGCAGAGCAAACGCAGTTGCAAGATATGGAGGAGGAAGACGCGGGGACAGAAGAGAGGGAGATGGAATCGGACGAAGAGGAGGAGGTCGGCATGGGAGTGGAAAACTCAGACGACGACGACGACGACGACGAGGAGGACGATACGTCGGAGGACGAGAGGGAAAATGAAGCCGAAATCCAGCGGCTGGAGGAGCAGGTAATTAGCAAGGAAGCGTTAGCCGAGGAGCTAATGAGAATGAATGGGTGGTAAACACAGTCCAGCGAGACAGCCGCCGATGTGCTGCTCTCATCTCCCCTAGTGCGATACGCGCTGCTAATATGCGGAAGCTACTATCAGTTCTATTAGTTGTTAATAAACTAGAATAGTTTATTATCTGTTGTTATGAGGAACATTTAGCGCCAGCGGAACGGGCGCCTTGTACGTCACGTTAATTCATGGCTGTCGTGATTAGCTGATGGTTTGTTTTCTGCGTCAGGCGCCTTTTTACTTAGCTCAGTGTCGCTGGGGGAAAGCGTGTGTCCCCTTCATGCACGTGTTGTCTACTAACCATTTAAAATTACATTAAAAATTCTGCATGTTGGAAGGAGAATAGGTTGAATATCTGCGAGGAATATGTGTTGACAGTAAAAGTGGATTAAGCAATGACAGATGAATTCTCCATTGGGTTTATTGCCAATAATATTAATGTCAGATTTTCATGTTAGATTTCATTAGTTCATCTGTTGTGTACTTAATAATCTGGCAAGTGGTTCTCCTCATTTATGATTTAATTAGCTTTACTTCTCGACCTGAGACGTTTAGAAATCAGTGAAGAGATAATTGTTAAACAGTTTGAGGCATAAAACTACTACTATGATGAGCTATCCAATATTAAACTAGAAAATTTCCAATTCAGTGCTGAACCAATCTACACACGTTTAGCTGCATTGTGCATTGACCTACCCTCGTTTTCCCCCTTAGCTGTCAATCAATGCATTCGACTACAACTGTCACGTGGACCTCATCAAACTGCTCAAACACGAGGGAGAACTTTTGCGCCTGCGAAAGGCGCGGCAGAAGATGAGTGAACTCTTCCCTCTCACTGAAGGTTGGTTCATGTCAGACACTGTTTGGGTGTCACAGTGATCCCTGTCTCTGCATTTAAAAGCACATTGATTTTAATCCTGCAGAGATCTGGCTGGATTGGCTGAAGGATGAAATCCGCCTAAGTGAGGACGAGCCAAATCGGGAGAAAGTCTATGAGCTGTTTGAGAGAGCTACAAAAGACTATATTTGTGAGTGCACTGCATCATTTGTCGCCTTTTCATCTCATGCCTATTCATTCAATTGTATTGATATTCAGTTGTCTTCCATTCTATCCAGGTCCAGATATCTGGCTTGAATACGCTCAGTATTCAATAGGTGGCATGGGCTCACCAGGTGGAATAGACAAAGTGAGAGCCATCTTTGAGAGAGCAATGACAGCTGTGGGGCTTCATATGACCAAGGGCCAGACGGTGTGGGAAGCATATCGCGAGTTTGAGAATGCCATTTTGTCAACAGTCCAAGTGTGTATTTCCATCATTAGAAAATCTCTTATTTTGTGAAACTGAAACACTGAGTGATTGGATAATGCTATTAATAAAATCTTGCCATTACATTCATAATTCATTATACATATTTATGGTGGTTTATATCTATATTGGTTTATAGTTCCATAATTAGATATTATCTTTTTATTTTATTAATGTGGCTATTTATTCGATTGGTTTCAAAACATTCTCCACTCAGATAAATAAGTTCAAACACCTATAAAAATATTTTTTATGTTTGCAAAAATTCACCATTTGCTCCTCTCCCTCTCAGCCTCCTCCTGGCAGGATTCCCAGCCGTGAAGAGCAGGAGCTGCTGAACACTCAGCTCCAGAGAATCCATACACTGTTTCGCCGCCAGCTGGCTGTTCCCTTAATGGGTGAGCACGATGCCTCTTGTGCCCAGATGGTTTGCTATAAAATGGTCAGGATTTCTTTTTTGAGGGCTGTATGTCATGGACCACCTGAAAAAACTGTGAGGCCTGTGGGATCATTAATTCAACAGGATGTTTCTGTTTTGTTTGCTCATTTATATGAACTATGCTTTTTAGTGCTAGGATTTTGAGAATACAGTAAATATTGAAGTGCATCTTTTTGATATAAAACAGGAAAAATGTAATCAGTCATATGATTGTTCACTGCCTCATTGCAGATATGGAAGCAACGTATGCAGAATATGAAGAGTGGTCTGAACAGGGAGTGCCTGAGACAGTCGCACATCAGTACAAAAAGGCTCTGCAGCAGATGGAAGCACGCAAATCTTCAGAAGAATCACTGGTAGCTGATTTGCATCTTTTTCAGTTGTCCAGACTTTTCATGTGCATATTCTGTGTGATGTATAACATTTGCATGCTGTCGTTGTTGTTGCTGTAGCTGGTAGCAGAACCTCCCAAGCTATCAGAATATCAGGCCTACATCGACTTTGAACTAAAGGAAGGTGACCCAGCACGGATCCAGATAACCTTTGAGCGGGCTCTGGCTGAGAACTGCTTGGTACCAGACATGTGGGCAAAATACACCATTTATCTTGTGAGTATTCCTGTTTTATGTGGTGCTTTACAGGTTTCCAATCAGCCTAACTGCTCTTATTTAGTGATTAAAAACTTCAACAACAAATGTTTAGCTCCAAATGCTGAACAGTGGAGTTGGGAAGTGTGCTTTAAAGATTGAAATAGAGTTAGTAAAAAATTCATAAATCTTCAGTAATAAATATGTTGACATTTTTTTTTCTCACAGGATCGTCAGCTGAAAGTCAAAGACATGGTTCTCTCCACTCATGAACGTGCTGTTAGGAATTGTCCCTGGACCATGGGCCTGTGGAAAAGCTACCTGCTCGCTCTAGAGAGACACGGAGCTGATCATCAGACTGTCTCAGGTAAGCAAGAGTGCAGCAAGAATCTTCCCTGAACAATCAGTTCCTGTTATATGTAATTTCAGTGTTGTTGTTTTTTTAAATAAACCGCTGAGGTTGATCTTTATTTTATTAGAGAGGGACATGAAAATTGTAAATTATGTTTTAAAAAAAACTCTTGCCCTTATGAAGAAATAACCAAAACCCAATGTGTTATCTATTATTTTAGCATTGTAATGTTATTTCTTTCCACACAGATGTGTTTGAGAAAGCGCTGAATGCAGGTTTCATTCAAGCCACGGATTATGTGGAAATTTGGCAGGCAAAGCTGGACTACTTAAGGAGACGTGTTGATTTCAGCAAAGGTGAGAGCAGCTGTTTGTCAAAAGGGGACTGACCGTGTCTTTACTAGGAGCATTCAGCTTATGCCATACGTGTGTTTTCTGGACTTTCAGAATCAAGTAAAGAGTTGGAGGAACTACGTTCAGCCTTCTCCCGATCTCTGGACTACATGAAACAAGATGTGGAGGAAAGTAAGTGTTCTTCACTGAAAACTATTAAGTCATTGATGTATTGGTGTTCTGGGGATGGTTTTCATTTACTTTTGTTGTGCTGTAGGATTTGGTGAAAGCGGAGATCCCTCCTGTATCATAATGCAAATATGGGCAAGGATAGAGGTAAGCATTGTTACACTGAAACATGGAAAGTATTTTGCACACAGTGTAGTAAATATTTGTTATACACCTACTGACCATCCTGTTTGTAACACTCCACATTCGCTCACTCATGTTTCTGTACTTTACTATCAGGCACTCCACTGTAAGAACATGCAAAAAGCCAGAGAACTCTGGGACAGTATCATGACCAAGGGGAACGCTAAGTACGCCAACATGTGGCTGGAGTACTATAACCTTGAGAGGTTTGTCATTAGAAACAAGCTTGTTCTGAGTTAACTGCTGATTCCTATTGTTAACTACAACTTCGGCATTTCACCCAATTTTAATTGTATCTGTAGGTCTTATGGGGACCCGGTTCACTGTCGGAAAGCTCTCCACAGAGCCGTTCAGTGCACCTCAGACTACCCAGAGCACGTGTGTGAAGTCCTGCTCACCTTTGAAAGGGTGGAAGGTGAGTTCACGCATGAAAGCCTTTGACAACAATAAAGGATATTTGACTAGTGAACATGTCTCTCAATGTTTTGCAACCTCACCTTCAGGTTCTCTGGAAGACTGGGATGTAGCAGTGCAAAAGACGGAGACCCGGCTCAACAGGATTAATGAGCAACGGACAAAAGTAAGGGCACATGTCAGTTTATTGCACACAAGCGCCATTCTTCTGCTTATGGCTAATGTTGTTATGTTTTGCCCATTTTATTAGGCAGCTGAGAAAGAAGCCAATCTGACCCGCCAAGAAGAGGAGAGAGCTGAGCAGCGGCGAAAGGGCAAGGCAGACAAGAAGGCTCAGAAAAAGGTCCAGAAAGGAAACCGAGTCGGGGAGAAGAGGAAAGCAGAACCGGATGATTATCAGAACGAGTGGAACGAGGACTCGGGTAGGACCGCGTCAGCAGTTCTCAGTGTTGTTTATCATGACCTCTGTTCTGCCTGTTTTCTAGCTGTCTTCCATACCCACGATCACCTGACCCAGGTGTGGTCAGTGAATCAGAAGCTGTAAAATACGTTTGGCTTCATGACTTGACCAATCATCTCAGTTAATATCTTCCAGCTTCTTGTTGACTGAATTACACCTGATCCAATGACTTTGAATATCATGACTTAACATTAAATTTGATATTATTGATGATGGGGTTTACTCTTTTTTTTTTTTCTTCAAGGCCCTAAAAGGCACAAAGGAAATGGTGACCAAAGCACAGAGGAGTACATGGAGACAGAGACAGGACTCTTTGGGAAAAAGGCTCCTCCTGGTTTTAAGGCTGCTCTTCCTGGAAATAAAAAAGTTCAGCCCGGAGCAGCACCAGCTGCCCAGAGGCACAATGACGACAAGCCAGAACTCCGAAATGACGACTGCAGTGTGTTCATAAGCAACCTGACCTACACCCTGGAGGAGCCAGAGGCAAAGCTGAGAACGCTGTTTGAGACGTGTGGTCCAATCAAACAGATTCGCCCAGTTTTCAGTAACAAAGGGGGCTTCAAAGGCTACTGTTATGTCCAGTTTGAATCCTCTATGTCGGTTCCTGAAGCTCTGAAGCTAGACAGACAGGAGGTGGAGGGGAGGCCCATGTTTGTCTCCCCTTGCGTGGATAAAAACAAAAATCCTGACTTTAAGGTAAATTTTACGGGTGTGTTAAAATTGTTTTTATATTATTACCAGAGCACCCACAAGTCTACCAAAGAAAATATTTAACCATGTTAATCTGTTTAAATTAGTGTTAGAAGGCATAAAACTATTTTTAATATTTAAAAATTTCAAATTCAAAGCATTTCAAATGAGACTTTCTCGTTATTGTCTTTGTAGGTGTTTAAATACAACACATCAATGGAGAAACACAAAGTCTTCATTTCTGGGCTGCCGTTCTCATGCACTAAAGAGCAGCTGGAGGAAATCTGTAAAAGTCACGGCTCCATCAGAGAAGTTCGTCTGGTCACGTATCGCTCAGGAAAACCCAAGGTGAGCTAAAGGGTGGAGGACAGCGCCCCAGTGTCTTGACTGAGCTAATGACTTTCATCTTTGACCCGTGCAGATGCTGCTGCATGCACAGAGGCAGTGTATAGAGTCTGTTAATGTACTAACTCCCTCGGTCCTGTCTCTACGCAGGGTTTGGCATATGTCGAGTTTGCAAATGAAACAGAGGCGTCTCAGGCGGTTCTAAAAATGGACGGTATGGAAGTAGAGGGCAACAAAATTTCAGTTGCTATAAGTAACCCTCCCCGCAGAAACGTGATGGAAAAGCCTGGTTCCAGTAGATCAGACATGATGTCTCGCCAGATCTATGGATCGTAAGTTTTTGACGCGTCTCATTCAAATGTTATTGAATTATCATGATTCATAGTTTGTTTCTCTACACAAACGAACATGTTTGTTTTTTATTCCCAGGAGAGGAAGAGGCCGAACGCAGCTGTCCTTACTCCCTCGTTCGTTACAAAGAAACAGTGCGCCGGTAAGCAAAGTAGAGAATGGGACTGCAGCTGAGCGTGGACCAGCAGCAGCGGCCGCTTCAGTGAGCGGGGCTGGAGAGACGAAGCCTTTGTCCAATTCAGACTTTGCCAGAATGCTTCTAAACAAGTGAGAAGATGCGCGAGAGAATTATGAAGCCTTCAACCTGAAAGCCATCTTGTGTCCTTAAAATTAATGTTAGTGACATTTCTGTAATTGGTTATCTGCCTTCCCTTTAATCTTCGTCCTGTTCTCATCCTCCCTTCTGCAAGATTGCCTTAATCAAGCTCCTGCCCTCCATCAAAAGCCCTTTCAGTAGTGTGACAGATTGACTTTGCTGAGTGTGTTTGAATGTGGTCGGCAGGCAATTTTATAAAGTGTATCATTTGTGTATAAAATATACTGTCTCTAAAATTGTATGGTTTATGTTGCGAAGTGTCTTCTGTTGTGTAATGTGAAAAGTATTTGACAGAAAGACATGGGAGAGTATTTTTTTAAATATTCCTAGCAGCCAAACTTGTGAATGTTGTTTTAAAGGGTGTATGCAGCAGTTGGACACTTAAGATGTGGTGTAATATAGTTGGTGTGTATGTGTACATAAATTGGTTGTGCTAATCCTCCAGATGTTTTTAGGGACCCTAGATCTATGTTGTGTAACTGATTTTGACCTCTGAGGACAAGGGTGTTTATTTCTACCTGTGTACTAGGAGTCATTTTAAATGATAACAGCGCAGTAACCAGTGCTAGTACGTCCTAGATAGTGTTTAATTTGCTTCATTATTGCCTGGGTTGTTAAAGTACAGACCACAGGTCATGCCAGACAGTACTTCATAGAAAGTTCCATCTTGTGTTTTCATCCATCACTGTCGCTGTGACTCATGTTTGGGGTAAATGTCCTCTGTCACATTTTGTGTTAATTGTGCTGAAGAGTTCCGATGGAAATGGACTAGATTGCCTTTGGCCTGTAAAGTGTGCACATGGTTCTACACATCCTGACTCTGCTTTAGTTTGTTTATAAAACATGTTTTCAGTGGTTTGATCTTGAACATTACATAAAAAAATCCCAACAATTAAGAGCTGCAGCATTGTTTTGGACAGAAATTTAAGTGGCAAATAATTAATTTTTATTTTTTGATATATTCTATGTTATAAAATATTTTTAGGTTTTGAACAATATAAAAAAACAATGTGATTATTACATTACCTAGAAGTTAGTGGACAGTTTTTCTAGTGAGATGTGTTTTGGACCAGTGTTCTTCTATTCGTACTAGTTGATCTCATTCTCTGCAACAACCTGTGTAAAGGCAAACCGTGGTTCAGAGGCAGGTTATTGCCATCCGCAAATTTAAGTCTGCAGAAAAACGAGAAACTATGCAGTTGTATTTGATTTCAAACATCTGGAGTTGACCACCTGCCTGGATATTCACCATTTGATTTACTGTTGTAAGTAAGTCTGCATGCAGTATAAATATACGTTTTTAAGACAGATGGAATACAAGCTATATGTATTGCTCTCACCACAGTGGCCTAAACTATAAAAAGGTTCTCTAGGAGTCACATCATGTTTAAGGTGATGTGTGCATTGTTGTTTTCCATCATTCCTATAGTTGTGTTTAGTTTGGTATAGAGGTAACTAATAACTGACTTCCCATTCCATTGGACCTGCCATTGGGTGTTTGAGTCCTAAAAAAGTTGTTTTCTTTTCTGGTCTAAAACATATTCTAATAAACTTCTGTACATCCCAATGTCTCTTAAACATTTTGTTATTTTAAAGGATTAAAGCACATCCAGACAAAAAGATAATAGATTTGCACATTTATTTAAAATAAATAGTAAAATACAGTAAAGTGCTTAACGGTGTTATGACATCTTTTTTCCAAAAGAGACGACAAACACTACAAATTCAAAAATTACTGAAATGATTAAAGCCACAACTTAAAGCTTTGTTCCTCACTCACATTAATGGTACTTTATGTTCAGAATGTTTTCTACAAGTATCACTCCTATACGACTGAAGTTACAAACTAAAAGTGGGAAATCTGTATAAATGAACCTGAAAACAGCACACTCAGACTTCCTGCACCAGCTTCAGTTAGTTCAGAGCGTACAGAACCCACACGAGGCAAGAGGCAGGAAATTCAACAGGTTTTAAGGGTCATTAATGCTGCTGTTAGTTTAATGTAAACTCGCTGCATGCTAGCATAATGTGCCTCCCTTCATCTGTCTCCAGGTCAGTTGTGGATTGGGATGGTCTGCTTGTAATCGGGACAAGCCTGGGCCGGGCCTGCCCCCGGCAGTCCCACAGCATGCTCTGTTGTAGAAATCAACAGCGTGTCCAGTGTCATCTCTGTACATTTGGCTATAAAGCGAATGAAGGGTCGTACATCACCCTCATTGGCCGTGTCGAGGGCTGCGTAATATTCAGCCCTTTGTTCTTTGCGAATGGTGATTGGCGGATATCTTGCCTGCATGAGCCCAAGGTTCATGAGCAGGCGTGACGTGCGTCCGTTGCCATCCACAAATGGGTGCACGTACACCAGTTTGTAGTGGGCGAGGGCCGCGTACTCCACTGGGTGCAGCTGCAGAGCTTCATCCGAGTTGAGCCACTGAACCAGCTCCTCCATGTGCCTCTGCAGGTCCCGAGGATGGGGTGGAATGTGGTGGCCCACGAACACCTGGCTGGTGCGCAGCCTCCCTCCCTCCACAGGGTCTACATACCCGAGCACCCGCCTGTGAATCTCCAGGATGTCACCGACGGTCATGGCTCCTGACCTGGACAGCAGCGTGGTGTTGATGTACTTCATGGCCGCGTCCACGCCGATCGCTTCGTTCTGCTCCTGCAGACTCTTCCCAGGGACAGCGTAGCGCGTCTCAATGATGTGACGAATCTCAGACAGAGTGAGCGTGTTGCCTTCGATGGCCACCGTGTGGTAGATGTGGTGGTAGTAGGTTTCTTCCATCACTCGGCGGAGTGCAGAGTTCCCCTTGGGAATGGACATGAGCTGGCGCACTTTACTGTCAATGATGCTAAAATACCGCTGGTCTATCTCCTCCACCAGGGGAAGCGTCCGATCTCGACTGACCAGCGCCCGCTCGTTGCACGGAGAGATGGCCAAGGCCTTGGTATAGAGATGGTCTGCCTGAACCACATCCTTCTCCTCCTCCAAAATGGTTCCAAGCTCCGTCAGGGCATCCACAAATTCTGGATTTATACTGAGCGCATGTGCCAGCAGCTTGTGCGCCTTCTCCCTCTTTCCCAGTTTCTTCATCTCCAGAGCCTGTTGCAGAGCTGCTTTGGCCTCCAGCTTCATCTCTACAAACAAAACACAACTACTGTTAACTCCATTACAGTACAGAGGCAACATGAGTGTCCTTACTGTAACATATGGTACTTATTGCATCTGTAAATGAGCAGCCTGTACCTAAACTCGGCTCGGACCTCAGCGGCAGCAGATCAAGACCAGTGAAGGGGACGGTGAGGCTGGTGGACTGCACAGCGGGCGGCTGACGAGGTCTTCCCCACAGCAGGCAACGGAGCTGAGCCACGCCTTGCAGGCCGGCGCAGCACTGGTCCTCCACGCCGACCATCGGCATCAGGAAGGCCACCAGAGAGCCGAGGAAGACGCACAGCAGTGGGCCCCATCCTCCGAGGACACGGCCGCTGGTGTAGCGCCACACCTTCACTGCAGCCATGACGGTCCCTGGTTAACTCCTCCATACTCTGGCGATACCGGCCCCCATAAGCTTGCACCTCGGCTGGGAGAGCCGAAGGGAGGTGATGGAAGTCTGCGGCAGGAAAGGCACCTTAATCGCCAACTATAACAGCTGCTACGTCCGGTGTTCAAGCCCCTGTCGCTTTCGTTTCCGTTTAAGTCTCTGGTCAAATAAACTTTAAAAACCAGAGCGAAAGAACGACGCGAGACTGACTGGAAGTTAGCATCGGGACATTTGTATACAAAATACACATCATCCACTTCTTCCCGTTGACCGTACGAACATTCTAGTTTATTACTGGACGCTGTATATTCAAGAGTCATACTGATTGGCTATAGACGCACCAATACGACAACGGGATCGTAGCCGTTTCTGATTGGTTTATTTATGTTCCGTGACGTTTAGCCCTGAGTACAGTCTGTCAGGCAGCAAACGACAAACCTTGACTAAACTACACTATGATGGTATAGATATGGCTAATAGGGCTAATGTTTTAACAATTATTTCTTCTATTTATGCACTTGCATTTTAAAACATTTTTTATTAGGGTAAATATGATATGCCCACTTGGTCGAATTTAAATATAAAACGATGAAGTACTTCATAAAGCGATAGCGCTGATAGGAGAATCCAGCTTGACTACGTCTCTCCGTGAATGCAGCCTGACAGACAAACAGCAGAGGGCAGTATAGCTCTACCATGTTAACACGGTCTGTGCGGTGGAATCCTGTCCCTCAAAATCAATATAATCAAGATTTGGCAGTAATCCGTCCAGTTTGGGGATTTACTGGAAACATTTTGTATTTGTCTGACTTAAAACCGATGTCTCATCATTTATACTCGTCTTTCATGTCATTGGTTTTCAGTTTTCTGTCTTTTTCAAGGCTTTTTACTATAATAGGCTCGGTGTCATCTATTTATAGTGAAAATGCAACTACAGAAATTACCACCAGCTGTGAACAGCCTGTAGCGATGAGGATTGATTCCAGGCCATGAGCCAAAGCCAACACTATTGGATGTATCTCCAGCAGATGGCCGTGGCAGCCTATCAGCTCCAAACTGCTGATATTCACACACTTTGAGACCCCGCGGTGCAGGGAAATTTATGAATGAACAACACACCATTGTTTGCGGAGTCTGCGTATCGGTTTTGGAGATCTGTCTAATTGCTTCGCAGGGAGCTCTGCTATTTCCTGCCACAGAACGTCTCTGTGCGTTCAGTGCTGCAGGATAATGGAGCAGCCTGTCGGAATGATCCTGATGCTACTGTTCTTCACTCACGTTATTCCAGCACTTTATCTCACACTTTGTGGCAGAAAACAGAGTATTCGGTCGACCTGCGAGTAATTAACTGTGGCCGATTTGAAAAGAAGATGCATGCTCTTTATTCAGTTCATTTGTTTTCAAGTTATAAACAGCATTCTAGTGTATGTTATTAAACTGTATTTCAGTCCTTATTAGAAGACCTTATGACACGGTTGAAAGTTGTGGGGTGAAAATGAACTATCTGTGTTTGCAGGGTCTAATGAGGTGGCGAATGCAGCACAGCTTGGCCTCATTTGCATCACATTTGGCTATTTATGTTTCCATCTGATCCGGGTGGTTGGCCCAACTGTTGGTCATTCAGAGCCATTTTTGTTGTTTCCCTTTAAAATGTGCGACTGATGCACGTTCAAACCAAGATCTAACATTTAGATCTCTTTCAAGGTTTTGGTGTGACGCCAACTGTGGTTTAGCTTCTTGAAAGAGAAGAACAAACACCGCCTTCCTTATTTTATATTAGCGGTTAGGTAGCTCTGAAACACACAGAGACAATGGTGTTCTTAGAACGATTGGTAAAGAATAAGTGGCTGCTGGGCTCGTGTGAGAGCTTCCTTTGGTCATTATGCTATCTGGCTGCGGTCCAGGTGATTACACCAGAAATAAGACTGAAAGCAGTGACTCACTGGTTTATTCTCCACATAAGAGTTGACAGTCGGGTTTCGATTCTGCTTTAGTGGGAAATGCAAGAACAAATTTGGTAGAATGAGCAGCTGATGAAGGAGAAGTCATGGCATGAGATGAATGGCTTTTGGCCCATATTGTGGTCTAATTCTGTGTCCATCTGGTATGTTTCCACATTAGCTGAAAGCTCTTCAGCTGCGGAAGCATGAGCACAACCCTGAAGTTGAATCATCAATGACTCTGAAATTTGTTTTTCGCGGTTTAGTTTCTCATTTACCGGCGTGATAAAAAAAAAAGCCTGTTTCCGCCAGTTATATCTCGAATTAGTAAAATATCAGCTCCACCGGCTACGTGATCCATCCAGCAGCTGACATGTTAACTTGAAGCACACTCCACAGATAGCTATTAAAATAACAGCCTGTCTTCCCAGGACTCGCTGGAACTGTGAGCGGTAGGAAATCCATCTGCCCACCTGGAAAAAAGGAGAGACCTGTCAGGCCAGGAAATAAATCCCCCCGGCACCCCCCCCCCCCCCCCCCCCCCCCACCGGCCCGGCGCTGCGCTCCACTCTCCGGCCTCGGTGGAGCCGTCAGTCTGCTCCGCTCTCTGTCTGAGGAGCGGCTTAGTTCCGGGTGACGGAGCCCCGGTGTCAGAGATGGAGCATCTCGTTAGACAGTCAGAGAGGGATGGTGGCCTTCTCTTTGCTTTCTGCGTGCGGATGTCTGAGGAAGCAGAGGTGGGGGGGGCATAAAGTGGATGTCACAGTGAAGGAGAGTCGAGCCGGGAGCAACAACTGCCCTGTCAGCATCCAAAATACCTACATGAAAAGAGGGTTTGCTCCAAAATGCAGTGTCAACACGCCCATTGACAGGCCGACAAGCGCCGCTACCGGGCTGTTTGGGAGGTTAAGACGTCTACAGTGGAGGGCAGAGGGATGCTCTGGTCCCCGCCGTCACTCCAGGTTCAGACCGGTGGCTCCTCCAAACAGCCAGGCGCAATAAATAAGGCGGAAAAACACCATAAAAACACGTTTTAGGTAAATGAGTTGATCTAAAGGGGGAAAGTATCTAAAAGTAAGATATGAGTCAATGGACTGAGGGGAAATGATTAGCTCTCCGCTCAGAGCCAGTCATTGCTGGAGCTGCGCGCCTCTCGCTGCGCCTCCGGTTCATTATCGTCCTTCCACGCTGGCCTGAGCCGTTCAGAGGAGTGGGAGTGCAGTCAAATGTACCGATTCCTGCTCCAGCGCATTCTGCACCGCGCAGTAATGAGTCAGCAGTCGTGGGAGGCTCAGGACAAAACCCAAAATGTCAGCTTCTCGTTACATGATTAGACACAACGCGGTGCAGCCGGATGGCGGCGTTTGCGCCAGTGAAACCGGAGCACCACTGGTGTCAACGCTCCGAAATTAATTAGCGACAAGCCTCAAGCCAGTTTCTGTTTCTATTATTATTAGAGCGGTTTTTTCATATCGCTGACAAACACTCCGGCGTCAGGGTTGCGTTAACCCGTTGCGTGTCACACGCTTTGCCTTTTAATTCTGGCCGCGCTCATGCGTGCGCGCACTTGTGTTTGATCTTTGAGTTTCAGCTCCTGCACTAAGTCAAAAATACACTGCGTACATTTCATTTAGGACCTTAAGCCCCAAAACGGTGACATTGACGCCCATTAAACCCATTAAACCCAGTGGAGTGTTTCGTAGGAACCATCCTGGGCTTCGGTCACGAGCGCCTCCGACTCACATCTGAACGGCGCAGCGTGCAGGACGTTAAAAGGATGCCGAGGGTTAAGAGTCGCAGATGGATGCTGAGCTGTAGTTACATAAATAATATCAAAACGATACAGTCTTTAATTACGCGCGCGGGCTGGCGTCACACTGAGGATTTGGAGTAGCTGCAGACCTGCGCTGTGCCTCGGGAACGTCCCGGCAGGATTTAGACGGTTAAAAGCCGCACAGATGATCAGATAAAACCACAGATCCAGGGTCAGCGTGGATGAACAAAGATGCATAAATTATGGTGATTCCGTTCAATCCTGTTAGTTACATTTTCTTAATCTAAAAGCCCCAGTAGGAAATAATTTCATTTTTCAGGTGCATCCAATAATGTGAGCGAATCAGAGAGAAATTCTTTTCCACAGACACTATGCTATAGTATAATACAGTACAGTATAGTATAGTATAGAAAAACCTTCTACTGCTCCTTGAAGGACCACCCGCTGTATTGTGGTCATTTCTGAGGTAATAGCACACTTCTGCTCCTCAGATCATGGCCACTATCTATTTTTGATACATTTTAATCTACATGGTGGAGGTGGATTTAAGGTAAGCAGATTTATGGCCGCTGCTACACTTTAATCTACATAATGGCTTCCGAGCAGAACCCACGGATGCTGCGGTGATGCTCGGGTTCCAGTGGCCCAGTGGCAGACAGCAGGGAGGTCTGACACCTTTCAACACAGAGGCTTCAGGCTCATTTTGCCAAAAGCCGCTGTTGTTGCCAGTTCATTAAGAGACAACAAGTGTGACGACAATCGCACGCCGGCGTGGTGTCTGACTCTAACCAGGATGGAGCAGGGACACTCGCTGCGTGTTGCCTGGGGCGACAGACGACCGAGAGCTCCTGCTGGAAAAGACACAAGCATTTGACCAGATTTCCTCTTTTCTCTCATGTGACGTTGAACAAAATGGGACCAGGAGTCCAGCTCTGCGTTTGGGATCGACTGACTTGTGTAACATCTGCTCCTCCCCGTGCAGCTGTTCTCGCCGCCGCAGCTGGAACCCGACCAGCCGCATTTGTCTTTGCGATTACGAGACGCGAGGCTTGGAGAACGACCTCCGAGGCCGGAGGCCAAAAGGTCAAAGTAAAAGGAGCGTTCGCTGGCCACGACGCCCGTCGGTTCCCATCGTTTCCCCATCGATGAGTGCGGATTTCATCCCACACCCGAACAGGTGCATCTGGCCGACGAGCAGGAAACGGTTTCCTCTGCTTCACGTCGTACACACGCGTGCACAAAGTTGGTTATAAACCTAAACAACTGCCCTGAAGTTCCATAATGTGCAAGAGGCCAAATGGAGTAGTGAAAGCGTTTAGGGGATGGATGTGTTGACACACCAGCAGTCAGCTGAGCGTGAGCTGCTGTGGGGTTGTTATCTGGAGGAAGTTCACTGTGTGCACACTCAGCTCTGGACTCCAGCGAGGCGGCAGCAGTCAAGTCCTGTAGGTACGTTCCAATATTTAACCTAATAATTAATATTCTATAGAGATAGATTTTTTTTCTTTTACTGTGACGATTAAAAAAAAAATAGCATCAGTTGTTGTTGTACGCATAAAATATGTATTTATGTATTTGTTTTATTTTAAGCCAGTTTGTTTGTTTACACAATAGACTCAAGGAAAAAACACAACAATAAAGCTTTTATATTCTCAATGGCCAATGTTTTTGTGTCATTAATAGTTCATATCAGAGATATTATTATTTTAAAAAACCTCCTTAGGGAAGTTTACTTCATATGCATGAACACAACAAATGGTCAAATGGAAGCCAGAGGGTTAATAAATGTCAGATTTTATATTACATATTTTATTTAATATTTAATAATTTATTTATTTATATAAAATACAATTTTTTTACTCAACTGTGTCCTTTCTCCACAGCATCTCGGGTATTTAGGGCACAATGGATTATCTTGACGACTATGACTCCACAGCCGTCTACAACTACACCGAGGAGACGATCCCTTGGCACGAGGAGCCCGTTTTCAAGCACAGGTCCACATGTTTCAGCGGCGTCCTGTGCGTGTTGCTGCTGGTGGTCAGCGTGCTCATCTTCCTGCTGGGCTTCTTCGGAAACGGACTGGTCATCTGGATCGCGGGCTTCAAGATGAAGAGGACGGTCAACACGTCCTGGTACCTGAGCCTGGCCGTGTCCGACTTCGTCTTCTGCGCCTTCCTGCCGTTCAACATCGTCAGCATGGTGATGGAGGATTGGATCTTCGGCGTGTTCCTCTGCAAGTTCGCCTCCTGGGTGATGTTCCTCAACATGTTCAGCAGCATCTTCCTGCTGGTGGTCATCAGCGTCGACCGCTGCGTCTCCGTCGTGTTCCCGGTGTGGGCTCAGAACCAGCGCACGGTTAAAAAGGCCTGGGTGGTGATCGTGCTGGCCTGGGTTCTGGCCATGGTCCTGAGCGTGCCCTCCATAGTCTACCGAGACATCAACACTCACCTGGGCGCGACCACTTGCTTTAATAAGTACCCGTTGTACAGGACCCAGCAGATAGTGGCGCTGAGCCGCTTCCTCGCTGGGTTTGTGGTCCCTTTGGTCATAATCTTCACGTGCTACTCCATCATCATGTCCAAACTGCGCAACAACAGGATGAACAAGTCGTCCAAGCCCTTCAAAGTCATGACGGCGCTGGTTGCTGCTTTCTTCACCTGCTGGCTGCCCTACCACGTCTTCGTCCTGCTGGAGCTGGATGAAAAGCACCACAGCAGCGCCCTGAAGGCGGGACTCCAAATAAGCACCTACGTGGCCTCGGCCAACAGCTTCCTCAACCCGGTGCTGTACGTCTTCATGGGCAGCGACTTCAAGAAGAAGTTCAGGAGCTCAGTGCTGTCAAAGATGGCAAACGCGATGGCGGAGGAGGCCCGCACCACCAGCAGGTACCTGTCCAGGTCCAGCTCCATGGACGCCAGAGCCTCCACACACATTTAGAGGTTCTGAGTGCGACTGGGTGGAATACGTCGTAACGTAATGATAAAACAGGAACTTGTGATTGGTATCATTTACTGTATGCACAACTAAAGGGATGTTCTGTGGTTGCGCTGCCACCGACCCCACGCTGTGCAAGTTTTCTTTATTGCAGCTGAAGGTGCAGACGTTGCTTTAGAACTGGTCTGCGTTCAGTGGTTGATCTTCATGTTCACCTCTGGTGATGATTGATAAAAGCAGTTTGTTGTAACTGTAGGTCTGTTTTTCATTTCCTGAGTATACAGTGAATAAATGTAAATAATAAATGTAAATAATATGCACTTGTTATCGTTTTGGAGCTTTTATTCCAAATGAAAACAGTTCAGAACTTAGCACATAAACAGAATTTAAACATGTGGAAGCCACCGGGAAAATGGTTTTAATCTGTAGTTATTTGAAAGCACTGAGGGACATGGTGGGATGATATCATCATTATAGGTACTGTAAGAAGCATTTGACCTTGGTATGTTGCATGTGTTCAGGCCAATCTTTTCCAGAAATGCATAATAACAACAAGTGAAATAGCTTAAACAGAAGTATACAAGCTTAAAGCTTCAAGCACCATGAAGGTGAAAACACGAGACAACCCCAGAGGCCGTCGCTCCCCCTGCACGTGCGTGTCTGCTGAAAAACATCAACCTCCGAAAATCACCTCTGCAAAAACAGCCATTCCTGCTCAGAAGCAGCACGAGAGCTGTCAAAGCAAGACGGAGGAGAGACCCGACGTCTGACACTGACAGTGAGCGTCCACCAAACGTCCCGTCGCCTAGACTTTAAGCCGCTTGTCTGCGCATCGGCTCTTCATCTGTAAAAACAAACAGCAGCGAGAAATAGTCCATGTCCTCATTTATTGGGTCTGTTCACATTACATTCATTCCATAGAAAATACATTCAAATGTGACGCCTGTGTTCACAAAGTGCCTGCTCGTCCACTGAACAAGAGCCAAATAGTTTAAAGCATGTGTTAAAAATAGAAGCATCTTCTCCAGTTTGCCCGTTGCAGTACAAATATCAACACGTCAGCAAACACGCTATAAAAATATATTTATATTGTACTGAAAATGGAAGTCAGTGAATGGTTTCAGGCTCTTAGTCACCAGCATTGTTTATACATTTTATATATATTGGAAGTGATGAGGGACGCTGCTGATTTGAGAAGATGAATTAAAGTTTTTGGGCTGGATTTTTTTGAAGAACAAAATCATCACGACTGTTCGCTACCCGATCTCTCTTTTCACAACAAAGCAAAAACGAAAGCAAAATCACATTAGGTCTGATTAAATGCTAGAAAGAAAGTCCACAATGATCACTTCTTCTAAATGCAACCTCAGGTCAGATGAGTATAGAGCCTAATTCCCCTGTGACCTCTGGGGAGGTGTCGCACAGAGAAGTGCTTTTTGGATATTTGCACCAACCAGTGTTGAGAAACCGTATTCCCAACCACAGCTATCGCCTTGGAGGCGGATAAACGCTGTGGAGACGAATCCTCTCCTCACCTTGAGTCAAGGAGGAGCTGAGGTTTCAGTCATTTACCTCAGTCGGTAATTAAAGCCTGCATATTGCATTTTCCCTCTAACAAAGCCTGAAGCACTTGAAGCTTATAAACCTCTCGTCCTGTAACTGTTATAGCAGCAGTAAAGTCCACCGTTCTCTGTTGTTTCAGCCCTGTTGCTTCCTCCGGGTGGTTCGTTTGCTCGGCTTCGAGCGGCCACGGACGCCTTCGTGTTAAAGGCCCGTGCGTGATGAGAGGTGCTGCTTTTCTTGTTCAGCCAAAGCAGAAACACACACCTCCGCTGCTCAAACCGTGCGAAGCTGCGGGGACTGAAAGGTGATTAATAAAAGATGCAAAAAGGAGGATAAAGACTTTAGCGCCTCAGTGTGAATGAAGAATAATAAGTGGTGTCATCCTAAAAAACGTGGCGCGCACAGGGAAACACAGGGATCATGTTTATCATCTTGGCATGTAGTCCTCTGGAACGCCAGACATGTTCCTTTTCTTCAAGGCAGAGTCCACTGTTCTGATCAGCTCACTGATGCTCGCTCTCATGTCAGGAGTATAAGGGTCGTATTCAAGTTTCCTCAGGCCCGATCGCTTGAAGTTGCCGTCCTTCTGTCCCTCGACGCAGAGCAGCCGGTCCTCGGACACCCTCAGCTTCAGGAACTGCACCATCCCCTTGAGCTGCGAGAACAGGTCTCTCTTCAGGTTCTCGAAGTGCACCACGTGGACGTTCTTGCCGTAGGTCAGCCAGTCCAGCGTGTGCGACGCCCACCACGGCGCGTAGTTCTTCACGAACTCTGGCCACTCTGCAGGAGAACGAGGGGGAGAAGGGATTAGTCAAAAGGCGTCAAACACATCACACGATCAAAACCACCGCGGCTGAGCTGACGTGGAGGAAATGAGAGTCCTCCGAACGCTGACGTCGTTTGGATTGGCAGGTCTGGCACAATCCGCGACAGGCTCCTGAGTCAACTATTTCGAAGCCGAGTTGGAAATTCTTAGCTGTCAGTGGATCTTTTGAGGCGCTGTGGGAAAATCCTTCGCTGGCAACTTTCAGTCAACGATAATCCACTGGACCATAAAAGCAGCGGCGGAGAGGAGCTGCGCTGCATTAGGGCATTTAATATTCAGGCGAGGCTGTCGCTGAAGTCTAAGGTCTGCTGAATGTGCACTGACGTCGGAAAAAAAAAAAAAAAAACAAGCAGAGGGAAGTTCAGAGTTTTATACAGCGCCTGTGGAAACAGGCTGTGCTCGTCCTTTACGCTCAAGAAACTGAACCTGAAAATAAGAGGAGGCCCTGAGTTGACATCTGTTGAAAAGCCTGCCACACCATCAACGGGCAAGACAAAACCAGTTGCCGTGGTTACGGAGACACACTCGAGTGGGCGGACGTCGCGAGGAGAGCCAGAGAACGCAGGAGAAATAAATATATCTGCGCGAACCACAGCCAGAGTTACTGGAGCCACGCGTTTGATGTCGTTAGAGGTCACGGAGAGCGACGTTTAAATATCTCCTTGAATCAGGAATTCACCTTCTGTGAAGATGTTCGTTTCATTACTCACTTCTCCAAATCCAAAGAAGGCAACGCTTCACCTTTTGACTGATCTTGGGTAAGTGGTTGAGGTTTTCCCCCCCGAAGCCACAAAAACCACCAAAGGAGAGGATCTAAAGGAGGTGCCGCTCTGAAGGCGGGGGTTGTGAAACAGCGGCAGTGACGACGGTTTATTGTCAGAACATCTCGGGCTGATTGACTCATGTCTTAAATGTGCTAAACTAAGCACATCGCACTTCATCCCCAGTGACGTCTCTGAGGGTGACGAGTTCACGCCGCGCCGCTCGCCTTCGCTTCGCGCCGCTAATACCGATGCCGGCAATCCAGCGCCAGCTCAGCGTTCCCGGTGCCAGGTCCACAATGCAGTCGCTGAGTCTGCTCTCTGGCTCTGGCGCATCCATCACCGTCTGACTCGGCCCGGCCTCAGCGTGACAGGAGGCTGCAGCATTCAGAGAAGGCTGCGGGAAGGATCATTAGCGCGCGCTGGGAGCTGCTCAGGAAACGGGCAGAGGAAGTCAAACCAAGGCCTCCTCAGATCAACAGCGACGAATCAAGAGCAAGAGCAGCACGAAGCCTCCTCTATTCATACAGACACGCAGTTACTGCATTTAAAATGGCACATGTTTGTTTGCATGCGTTTGTGAGCCTCACCTTTCCCCCCCCAGTGGGCTTGCGAGGCGAATCCAATATGGCCGCCGTATTTCCTGTTGAACTCGGCCATGAGGGCTTTGTAGGGGTTGCGGATCATGAGGATGCTGGAGTCGAAGGCCTCGATCTCCTTCCTGCCGCTCTCGTGCGTCTTGATGCAGACGGTCCTGCCGCTCCGCCAGTGGTCGCGCTCGCCCTTGAACCCTGCGAGACACGGACATCCGTGTTGGCCCGTGAACACGAATGCGAATGCTGCCAGACAAAACGGGGGGGGGGGGGCTCACCTTTGTTGTAGAGGGAGCCGTCGAAGTAATAGCTGCCGGTGTAGAAGCCGGTGGCCAGCTCGATGAGGTGCCGGGCCCAGGTGTTGCCGGCCCCGGGGAAGCTGGCCAGCGCCACCAGCTGCTTGGCGCGGGTGGACAGGAAGTGGCGGTCCATGCAGCGATTATCTGGCAACCCGTGATACGGTTACTGAGGTCACGGCAGCGATGAGTTGCGACAGTGGACTATGATGATGTCAATTACACGACACGTTCGAGCTTCAAATAGAGACGGAAAGTCTCATGTTTTTCATCTTTTTCTAATGAAGGGCACTGAAGATGTTGAAACACTGAGAGAGAGGCTTTTCAAGAGAAATGAAGGGTCTGAACATGAAGATGTGAACACAAAGCGGTGGATCGATTAGTTCCTCTTCCTCACAGGCTGTTTACTAATGTCTAGTTGCTGTAGCAACATTAACATGGATGTTAGATGTCTCGTATGACATTGATACGAATGTGTGACTTCCCTCTGCAACGCTCTCATCCACTCTTTGTCCTGATCTTTGCATTTTTGCTGATCTCAGCAACAGTATTTGACTCAGCGTCTGCCCATGACAACAAATGACTAATACCAAATAACAAGTGACAAGAGTACAGCTCTTGCTCTCTATCTCTAAGTTAATACAGTAAGTGCTAGAAGCTGTCGTGGATGATTAAACAGGGTGACACAGGGAAACAGGAAGTCTGAAACCAACCACCGTTCCCGTTTTCCCGTCACCCTGTACTTCATAGTTCCTGCCAATATGTTTGCGTACTGCACGTGTACTTCTTCACCTTGAACCTGCGTCTGATACACCACGAAGTACTCGTCGTTGCCGCAGCTCTCGAACTCCTCCCCGTGGCAGCGGTGGAGACACAGGTCCTCGTCCTCCGGCTCGTGGAGCGAGAAGCGCGGCGTCGGGAAGCCGCAGTGGCACCGGTCCCCGGCCAGGACCGCCAGCGACTTGTCCTGGAAGCAGATGGGCGTTATACCCTGCACGCAGGCACGCAGGCGCACACGCAGGCACAGGCCGGCGGCCGCTCACCCTCTCCGTGCACATGTCCACGCACTTGTCCACCGACATGTTCTGGACCACGGCGCTGAAGGGAAGGGCCACGGTGACGTTGTCTGGCCGGCGGAAGCACCCTTTGAAGATGGCACTGCCGTCTGAAACGCACACGGGGCGAAAAGACGAAATGAAAACAACATCCGTGGGCTTGTCCTCCGCCCGCTGACCCCTCATGTGGACGCCCCAGCGCGACTCTCCCAGGAGCTAATGAGGTCGAGACCTGCTGGTGGACTGTCCCCCCTCCCGGACCAGTAGCAACACTCAGGTCCCTGCAGCGCCATGATAACCTTTGACCCCAGTCCTCGCTCTCTGATGGATAGACCACAGATCACATAAGTGAGTCTACCGACCCACTCTCTTTTCATCTCTGCTCGTTTTGATATGCTGTTACAGAGTGTACATTAAATATTTGCAAGGCTGGCTAATAATTATTTGCCAGCCACAGCACAATAAGTCACTTATGGTAAAAGAATGTTAACATGTCAACATGTGAAACTACTGACCACAGACTGAGGTGATAATGACACAGGAAGGAAACCAAGCACACTTAGCTTAACGCTGTGAGGACAAACGTCCTCGGTGTAAAATGAAATGTGCAAATGAAGTCGAGCACCTTTGTCTGACTCTTAAACTCTACTTCGTTAGTTCTTTTATATCACCACAAGATGTGTGTGTGTGTGTGTTTATTTTTGACCTGTTCCTTTAACAGAAAGTTGTTTTTTTTTTATATCAGCATATCTTCAGTACATCTGCTTTGTGTTCTTCCTTTTTTGTGCGCTGCAGCTTTTCTAACCAAAGGTGTTGCCGTGCTTTGTTGGACTCGGGCATATGCAGCATCCGCACTCGCATCACAAACACGGCCCCTCGCAACTAAATAACAGACCGCTGATGCAAAAAAAACCACGTCCGAGTTTAATCTGGTGGATGAAGCGTGATCTTTGCGCGTCGCTAACAGATGGGGCGCGTAGAACAAACGTCTACGAAGGGTCGACGGAAAGCACTCGATCGTGCGTCTGCGACGGCGGAACGCGAGGCCGCTGCGTCGACACATTTCCAAATTTCCTCTTTGACGCGCTCACATGACGGCAGTCGGGGTCAGGGGTGAAAACGCAAAGAGCGGACTCAGCGTTTTCATACATGACAAACAGCAGGAAAAAAAAAACAGAAATGAAAATAATAAACAAACAGTAGCTGAGCCGCAGCACACTTTGCTTGTTATTCTCCTGACATGAACGGGACGGCTTTAAGGAAACAGACGAAGCAGACGAGAAACGAGAAGAGGCAAAAGGAGAAGGAAAGGTGTGAGCGCTTGCTTCACCTCAACTTCACGTCTGACAGAAAAAAAAAGCCCCGCGTTGCACGGGTCTCTTCCGTTAAGCGGCCCCCTCGCGTGTCCACCAGTGGGCGCGGGGATGCGATGCGCGCGCGGCTCCGTCGTGTTTACTTCCGTCCCCGGCGCCCAACTGCGGCGTTAGCGCAAAATCACACCCATATGTTCCCTCCCTGATCAAACAGCGTCCCCTCTCTAATTGGACTAATTGGCGCCCGGCCGCGCGCGTCGCGCTCACGGCCGCGCGCATCGCACTCACAGCGGCGCGCCGACTCCTGGCTCAGCTCCAGCCTGTAGATGGACAGCCTGTTGGCTCCTCCGCACAGGTTGCTCCTCTCCCCTTTACACTCCATGTTGCACTCGCTCTCCGAGGCGTTGGGCGCTTGAACCTTGTGGCCGCAGTAGCACTCGGCTCCGAACTCCAGGCCGGCGTACATGTAACCTCTGGGGGGGGGGGGGATTAGCGTCATTAGTGGAGGGAGACAGAGAGAGAGGGCCCGATGAGCGTTCTGAGCCTTTATTGTGTGTCTTAATCCTCCAAGCGGGTACAGTGCATCGGCCTGAGCAACTGGATGAGCCGTAATCAATAAAGAGAAAGGAATTATGCCCCGAGGATGCTGAGGTGACATAAATACACTGTGAAACGTTTTTCTCTTCGGAGGACGAGCGAATTGACACAAAGCCAAATATAAACGTGGACGCTGAATCCGCCTCACGAGGTCTCTCTTCGCGCCGTTCCCGCTCATGGAGGATTTGACACCCAAGAGGCCTTTCGGATGCAATTAGACATCTAACACTGCCCTCGCACGGAACAAATCCCCAGAGCTGTCACTCAAACCCGGACCGTCCGCGCGCCGCTCTGTGCTGTTGCCCCTCATTTGTTTGTCTGTTTTTATTACCTGGCGGCGCCGGGAGAGGAAACGGCCCGAAAACCAGCGGCTTCGCCGGAATTTAGAGCCGCGCCGGCTGTTCCTCGGGGAGGAGGAGCGAGGCGAGCGGGAGGCGGCGAGGCGGCGGGGGGGCAGGAGGGGAGGCAGCCCAAGATAAATGGAGGAGAGCAGCAGCAAGGTGCCTGGGAATCCCCTGGAGAACTGGTGCACGCATAACTGGTTTCCATGTCACAACCGGGAGCTGGAAACGTCGATTTCTATGCAGATACACTGTCGCCACCTTATGTATGTGCTATATATAGTATATGTTCAGGCACAGGAGCCCAAAGATGTGCAAGAATGGCTCCAGACCAGGCGACAGCCGTCAGGTCTCAACCGCTTTATGCTAATTTACTTGTGAGAGAATCACTAATGCAGCACGCCCACTGACAGGGTCTGGAGCTCAATGTGCAACTGGATCTGACACCTCTTGTTAATTTTTCACAACTCTTATTTTCCTACTTTGGTGTGTGATATGGTCCTGAATTCGACACAGACAGTCTGGCGCCAGATGCGTTCCAGCTCAGAAACGTGCAGAGAACGGGAGGGACGGGAGCTTAACGGGCTCGGCAGCTCCCTGTTTGCCCTGTGGCTGTGTAACAGTTTAATCCGAGCGCGTGTGGAGGGAGTTCAGGGCAGAGCGTGGAATTCCACCCAACCCAAAAAGTTATTTTTTTTTTTTTTTCGGTCCACTGGGGCCTTTATAATGTTAAACAGGAAACGGGCTTCCACCAAACCGCTGACGCAAGCGTTCGAGTTCATCCCGCTGTGAATAGCCTTCGCTGGAACTAAGGAACCTCACCCGATCGATGCAAAACAGCCCCGGACCAACCGCAAGGTCACGAGCGTGTGCATGCACATAGTTTATTTACAAAGGAAGACGCCTGGAGAAAGTACGAGATCGGTGAAAGCTGCTAAACAGCCACAAAATGGGATTGTTTCCCTCACATAAAGCAGATCTGTGCTGGTCAGACTCTGGACATCAGCGCCGTGTATCACTGTGACGTGACTGGGACCAACACACAGATAAACTGTATACTGCGTGAGTGGTTTTTGTTGCTCCATCTCTTTATCCTACCTTTCTGCACAGTTGTCCTGGCAACGGAATACTGTCATTTTCTTGTAGTCAAAAAAGGAAACTCCTCTTAGCGCTCTTTTCTGGGTGTTGTCGACGTAGCAACCGATGTATTTCGCTGGAAAACACAACAGAGGCAGATATCGTTGCACCATACGTTACACATAATATAAAATATGACTATATAATGTGACTATGTCTTTCTTCACAGGCCTGAACAGTCTATGAGTGTGTACGAGGTCCGCGCCAAACTGGGGCAGAATCTTTATTTATTTATAAAGCCACACACCCCCTTCTAGTGGCCTGTAACTGTAGTGGCAGGCATCTCTTGAATTTTTCAGCGTGTGTGTGTGTGTGTGTGTGTGTGTGTGTGTGTGTGTGTGTGTGTGAACCTGCACAGACAACCTCAGTGAGTGAGACGCCGTTGCAGCACAAACCTTTCGCCATCTGCGCCGGGCTCTGATCCTCTCGCCGCCGAGCGGAGGGAACGTCCCGGTCCCCTGCATTACTTTAATTGTCGCGCCGAGGCCATGTGGCGGCTGCCGCAGCGCTAAGCCGCCGCGTTCCTCCTAACTAGCGCTGAGCCGGATGATAATTGGTTTTTTTTTGTGCCGATTTAAATCAATCTGCCGCTTCCCTTTTCGGAGCAGCGAGTTTCTGTCCGCCATCAGAACGAAACCGCGCGTTTTACCGACGCGTATTTTCCCTATTATAAGCAGCTCGGTTGAAGCGCACGCACGGTGGCTGCGGCGCACCTGCTGAATCATAGCGACTCATTTCTACAGGAGGCAAGTGCCGCTGCAGCACCACCGCTTTCTGCTGCGCTCGGCACCTTATGCTGCAATATTCCCCCCAAATTAATTCAGCGCCAGCGAGAGAGCAGGTGTAAAAGTCTCTTAACCTGAACGCAGCAGGCTTCTGAGGACGGGAGACTGCAGAGTAATGAGTGGCGCCACGTGTGAGTAAACACCGAGTCTTTGAAGCTATAAATAATAATTAATAAATAACTACCCGAGCAGCTTCGAGCCTACTAATTACTCCATCACCACGTTCGGCTGCGGTCGTGTTCAGACGAGGAGGTGTGTGTGTGTGTGTGTGTGTGTGTGTGTGTGTGTGTGTGTGTGTGTGTGTGTGTGTGTGTGTGTGTGTGTGTGGGCGGATTAGACGAGGGCGAGCCCAGATGTACACTGTAAACATGTTTGTGGCTTTGGCCTTGGATTGAAAACGAAACAAATCAACCGTTTTTGATAGTTGACTGTTGCCCCCCCCCCCTGTTATTTCCTGCGTTCTAACATGCTGTAGGTTCTGGTGCTGGGCTGGGACTCAGAGTCCGTCCAGCCGTTATTAATTCTCTCTGCTGGTGCAGGCGTCAGCGACCGAGCGGCATCGCTCATTCCTATGTTTCTCGTTCCTCCACCCGCCGATCCTGCGAACAGAAACCCGCTCAACCTCCCTGGGTTCACAGTAAATGTTATTTATGGTTGTTCCGGGTGTTTTTAGGATTTTATGGGGGAACACGCTGAAACTCCTCAGATATTACAGTAGGTTCGCATCGGACGATCATCGCTGCAGAACCAAACGTTTCCAGCCACTGAAATGTTATTTAGAAGCATTTTCCTGGTATTATACACCACTTTATAGTTTCACTGCATGCCGTTTGTTTAGCAGTATCTAAGATTTTAGTAACATCTAAGCAGTAATGAATCCCCTTTTACTACGAGAGGAGTAAATAAAAGCTTCCAATCAGCTGATCCCACGTTTCATTAAAGGGCAGCTCCGTCTGCACTGGACAGACGTTCCCCATCCGCATTGAGTTTACATGTAAACGGCTGATGGGGTCGTGTGGCTCGGCGCGTCGTAAAAACACGGGGATCCTGTGATTATGCTGTCGTTCAGCCGGCGTGGCGCGCGTTCAGCGTGAGAAGGGTCGTCGTCGTTATCGCCCCCGCGCTTCTCGCTCGTATTCCGGTGGCAGTAAATAACTTGCAGCCATTAAAGTGCTGCAGCTGGTGATCGGAGGTCACAGTGTGACCGAGGTGCTGCTCAGAAAGAGCAAGATGGAGCTGCTCAATGAAAACGTTTGAAATTCATAGAACTGTTGAATAAATGAATACCTTAAAAGCATGTGCGGTAATTGTACTAATAATAATTGAGATTTACACCGCGAATAGTGTTGCAAAATTGCAGTGATTCTGTCCACTGTGACCACATAATGTGGCCATTTCCTCACTCCTGCTGCCACTAATTTCTATTTATGCCTTTGTGGATGTGCACAACTGTGCTCTGCAGTGTGTTTCTGTACTCTCTCATTTTTCTTCTTTTGTCTTACATTATCTGCTCTTTTAGAACTTTCACATCAAATGAACACAAAGCCACTGAACACCATGAGTAACGTAGCATAATAAGCCTCGACCCACCTCTTCCATCGTCCACGTCTTTGGCGCTGCGACCTTTCAGCGCCCGGTTCCAGTTGCTGGTGTAGTCTTCGCCCCGGCTCATCGTCTCCTGGCCCTCCTTTCGGAACCTCTTCATCCACGGCGGGCCGTACCTCCGGCCCGGTCTGCGTGACTCCTTGGACACCCTGCCCGTGCCGCTGAGCCCTCGGGTATCGGAGGAGGACGCCCGCGGCCCCGTCTCCGCCGCCACCACAGAGTCCCGGCGCCCTCGGCCCCCGGGGCCGCCGTCCCCGACGAAGCCGGAGTGCAGGAGGACAAGGCTCCCGGCGGTCAGGTAGAGCAGGATGAGGGAAAAGAATCGGACAGGTTTCCTGCAAAAATAGCGCTGTACCCTCAGCAGAGGCTTGAGCATGCTGGCTCGCCCTGCCACGCAGGCGCCCTCACCCAGGTAGAAAGAGTCATAAAGCAGGAGGGCCAACACAAACAGCCCCTGCTCCCAACAAATAGGAGGAAGTCAGTCAGCGTGGTTTAATCCTGGATAAATCATCTAAATGACAGCGTGGATGCATCTTCAGTCTCACGGGGACGGCGCGTTTCGCCTGCAGCTCCGTCGACGCCGACAGTCCGGCCCTGAGAGCGGGGCCCCGGAGGCACCATGAAAGGCGAGCGGCTCGCTGTGAAAGATGATCGCCCGCGTTATCGGCCGCGGAGACGCCGCAGCGGCCGATCGCTCCCACGCCGAGGAGAAAGGAGAGGGTTTTATTTACAGGCCGAGCTGGAGACGCTCCCGCCCTCGTGCGACCGTCTATTCAGCGGGACCACGCGGTAGCGAGCGGCCGTGACTCACCGTCTGCAGCAAACACACACACACACACACACACACACAAACACGGGCAGATAAGTACACCTGAGTGGGCTGCGTGTGGACGAGGAGGAAAAAACACCGGGAGGCTGCAAAAGGATGAAAAGAGCTCTCTTCCTGCCGGGCTTTAAATTAAAGCCACAAAAATAAACCAGCTAAAGAATCCCTTTGGTTCCATTACCGTTCCATGTAAACTCATCATGAACCTGAGCTGTCCTCGTTCCTCGTCTGCACTGAAACGCACATTAATGAGAGCAAAATCAGATAAGCTGTAAAAACCAAATAATAGGATTAAAAGCAATTAAGTAGCTGGGAAACTTATCAGTGTTAATAGTGAGGGAACAACCAGTCAGAGGAGCTTCCCTTCAACAAGCTTCTACTTTATCTTCATTAAAGTAGGTTAAGCTGGAGAAACTTCTACCCTGCGGCGATTTTACTGATGTTTTGGGGAGTTAATTTGGGCGAGACTAGACATTTGTTATTCGACTTGATCCAAGCTGATCATGATTCGTGCGAATGTGTGACGGGACAGGAGAGGGGCTCATCCTCCAAGCCTAATTCAGGCACAGCGTCCTCAAAGGCGCCTTTGTCTCCAGGCCAGTCCGGGACGCGGCTGCTGGAAAGCGTAATGTAATACTCCTCCGGGGTCAAGGAACCTTCCAGAGTATTCAGGGGGACGGTCGCCCTTGTGGCTCCCCGTCGGCCCCGAGGACAAATCCACAGAGCACCCGTCACCTGAAACCTGAATGGCCCCGCAGACGCCCCCTGGCTTCCTGCCCCTCGACTTTTCACTGCTGTGTGGGAAGAGTCTGGGACCCTGGAGGAGAAGAGGATCACAGTCCGCTCATGTGCTCGGAGCAGCAGAATCCAGGCACAAAGACAACCCTCATGCCGCCTTGACTTGCCTGCGTATCCTCCCGGTAACCTCCAACTAACCACGACCACAGGGTCTCGTTCCCGGCGCCTCTGTCTGCATTTTAATTATTTAGCGCTTCATTCAAGATCAGATCTCTTGTGCTTGGTCAAATTCCAGACATAAATGGTCTGGAGCATAAACGGAGGGTGTTGCTGGTGACGGGTGGACGTAAATCAGATTAGTCGGGTTCACTCTCGGGACATTAAAGTCATAACAGAGTCTGAACCTTTTCAAGGAGCTTCTGCTGGGGCAGAGTTAAGCATGTTAGACTGAGCATAAATACAGCTGTAAGATGCTTTTGTGTCCAGACGACCAAGGTCAACATCTTCCCTTTACTGAATTCCATTCCTCAGCGATTCATGTGCACGCAAATGAAGTTCAACAGTATAACAACGATGGCTCCCATCGGTTCCTATAGATGAGCAGCTGTCTAAACAACAGTGAGACGGGTCCGACGCCCCCCTGCGCCCCCCAGGACCATCCCATTTAGAGGTTATCAGCAAACAGGAAATCTCAGCTCATATATGATGGGAGGCGCAGAATCTCGGCGGGGGCGGCGTTCTCGCGTGCTTTATGTCCGTCCGGGGACGAGGAAGCAGAGATGAGGTCACCTCACGCCGCGGCGTCAGCGCCGCAGCTGCGAGCGTCCGACGGACTTATGATGGGAGGTGTCAAAAAAACAGTAATATGCAAATAAAAGTTTGCATTCTGATCTGATGTCTCACAACCAGAAGGTGCTTTCACTCGGCAGCAGCAGATACATGTATTTGCGTTACTTAAGATTCGGGGTTGTAATGATTTCCCACTCCCTCGTCCGGCGCTGCCAAAGACACATTCTTCACACTGAACTGTGGGCGAGGCCTCGACACTGCAGGACACTCCAGCTGGATCGCGTTAGATCTCCTCCCATTTGAGAAGCATTTTTTTGGTTTCACGTCAGTGAGGTCATGTTTTCTCTACGCTCTCCGCGTGTGCTCGTAGCACGTTAGCCAAATCAAGCCAAAGGTGTGGTCAGCGCCACCGCTTCGAACACGATAATAACGATAACACGATCACTCCGGCGCTTTTCTCCGCTCGCCGCTTGGCAACGGCGAGGGTGCGCCCACCTCCACGGCAGCCATTTTAATTGAATCTGTGTTTGATCCAAGTGTGTGCCAGCACTAGTGACTGGCTTGGTGCCAGGCCCAATTATTTGCTGGTGGCCACTCAAGAGGGAAACTCATCAGCGCAGACGACTCTCAGCGACACAGTGACAAATCTAAAGGTTTTAAAACTCTCGGGCAGCTTTTTGCTGTGAACTGCCCCCCCCAGAACCTGTGAGCGAGACGCCATTCATTACAGACAGAGATAAAGTTTCTTAAAGCAGCTTATTCTTATGCTCATCTGTGAGTGCTGTTAATCAGAACGCTCCTGCAGGAACCTCTGTAATTCTGTAATTCAGCGCAGACGCACACGAATCTGAGCTGCAAAGATCGCGGACGAGCTGCAGATTAGTGGACGCTCTTCACCCACTCCTCATTTCAGTGACCTTTCATTATTGTCCTGCTGAGAGGTTAATGACACAAGATGCAGATTGAGGACGGACAACGCTGCTTGATTTCATTTTCTTTTGCCACAGATCGTTTTAAAAGAGCAAAGCAGCCGGTTTGGACATCGGCAAAATATTAGAGCAAAGCTCCACTTTAACTGTACAAAGGTACAAATGTTTCCAGGGGTTTGGCTGAAAAGGCAGTTACTGACCGTAAAGAATCACACACACAGTCAGACTGAAGGATTGTGTGGCGAATGTGGCAGCTTTTCCAAAACCCAGACTAAAATATAGCTGGTTGTACATATTCTGAATTTCTTCAGCAGCTGAGGAAGAGACGCTGAGCTGGGAGCGATTCCAAGGAAATATTTATATAATAATTTAGGGCCTCACAGTATTCAACGTGCTGTTGTTTCTGCAAGCAAAGCCAAGTTGCACCACTCACGTTCTCCTGGCTGCGGCTACATCTTAGCTCCTCACCAACAGCCGATGCAACTGGAGCCTCAGGAGGCTGCGTTTACGCAGATCTCTGCTCACTGAAGACGCCGCATGGGTCGTGAAAGGATACTGTTGGCTTCAGCCTCCCAAAGCCCGGGGGTTAATTACAAATACTGAAGCATTTGGCATGGGAGAGGCTGAAAGGCCCGTGACAGGAGGAGTTTTAGCCGCGTACCCCGTGAAGCTTGGAAATTAAGCTCACAATGGCAGGAAAAAAGCTCATTGTAATCCTTATAATACCCAGCGGTGCATTAGGCTCAGTGGTGACCTGCTCTCAGAAAAAAGCTAAATTAAAGAGTCTGCAAAAAAAAAAAAACAGTGTAATCCTCTTCTTTGACATTCATTGCTTTAACAGTAGTGTTATTTCCCAGCATTGTAGTCGGGGGCCGGTCACCGCGAATCCTGGCCGTTATCTGTTCAGTGACGACAAACACACTCCGAGTAGGCTCTAACAAGACAATCGACAAAATCTGAGCTAGTGCCGCTCAGTCCAGAGTCTGTAACAGGGGAAACGCATGCGGGAGAGAAACACCAAAGGACTGTTCTGACAGTGATGGGTCTCCAAACAGAGAAACATCCCAGTTCCCCGTTGCGAGTTTCACACCAACCCTCCCAGATCCCAGTCGGCCGCGTCCAGTAGATGGACACTGGAGAAGCAATCACTTGAAGCGGTCGTCTCTAATGGCTTCATAAAAGGAGTAATTATTCTGCAGCAGGGAGGCAGCGTCAGCGGCAGATCAAATGATGTCTTCCACTATCCGGCCACAACAAAGCTCCTCATTCAGGGCCGTACCGAATATCTGCAGCTCTGTGTGTGTGTGTGTGTGTGTGTGTGTGTGTGTGTGTGTGTGTGTGTGTGTGTGTGTGTGTGTGTGTGTGTGTGTGTGTGTTTTTTCCTCCTTCCCCCTTCTCTTCCCCCACCTTTATGGGCACAGAGGATCTCTCCGCCTTAATTAAAAATGAATTCTCCCTGCTCGGCTGTGCCGCGGATCTCACTCCGCTTTGCTTGAACAGACTTAAGAGGGGATTGCAGAGGGTTTTTCTGCGAATGTTTAGTTGGTGGAGGAGGAAGGATGAGGGGAAATAGGAAATGCCTCAGTGTGGATCTGTAGGCTGCTTCCAGCAGTCGCATTGTTAAAGGCACAACAACGCTGGCAAATGCATCCTTTGTATGCAGCAAAGAAATATATTACATAAAACAGGCCTCTTTGTTCACCTATGAACAAATATGTTCTCAGCAGCGCCAATGAGTAGGTGTTTGGCTCAGCTCGATAGTCAACCAAGGAAAAGCTTGGAGTGGAGATGCTCATTTGCTTATGGCGTCCCGTCACCTTTGTTATCTGATTTACACATCCTGTCTGTGCAAAGTCTCGGTGCCCGGCTGCTCTTTGCACTGACTGCGCTTCATGCACCTTATTGCACCTTTCCCCGTGTGGCAGTAATAAACGTTTATCAGATTTGATTTGCTTTTATCACACTAATGAAGTAAGTCGTGATTATTGAGCTGCAGAATTGCCGCTGCTGCAGATGTATTTTTTATTTTGACAAGAATCATGTCAATTGAAGCTAACCACATCCTGTCGCCAGGGCTCCACTGGCCCTGGGGCAGATATTTTTAGGTTGCTAAGTGAAGAAGCCTTCTGCTAACCTGTTCACAATATGCTTCTACCAGATGACAAAACACCGGGGTTTCCTGGACGGCTCAGCCCACTGCTTTCAGCCTCCTCTGGTCTGCTGGGCAGAGAAAGCAGGAAAACTAGCGGCTGCTCGACAGTGCAGTTGAGAGGGGAGACAGACCCTCTACTGTATGACCGCCTCCAGCTCCTGTGTCCATAAGCACCCACTCTGCTCAAGTGTCCTTCAGCAAGAAGTTCAGTCCTCTGGTCCTCTAACCCCTCACGCTCACCTCTCACAGCGGAGGAAGGGAAGCGTTTAGGATGAAAAGCTCGGTGTGAACAGTCGAAACCGTCGCGATTCTGACCAACGTATGTGCCTGAGAGTTAGCGACTGCACGTCTGCGCCGCTCAAAGCCGGGGGAAAGGGGGGATTAGAGGAGCTACTACAGATGATGTCTGGAGTAAATCCTCTTTACGGCACCACATGCTCGGATCACTTGAGACGCTACAAGATCCGGAAACTAAGAGCTGCCTTCTCAGAAAGAAGCGGCGGATATTTAATAGTTAAGTACTTATGGAAGTAATCAGTAATTAATCATTAGGTAATCATCCGTCTGTCTCTCCGTAGGCAGGCTTCATCCTTACTGTTACTGCCTAGACACAAAATCCACAGGATGGTCGGGACTGGATGCTCAGGGAGCCTGCACGGGAGCTGAACGCAAGCTGGGGGGTGGGGGGGTGTGGGGGTGCAGAGGAGCAGAGGCGCGATGAACAGGACCTAATCATCTAAACGACATTAAACACCATCACGGGCTGATCTGATTTGCTTTAATAAGCAGCGAACAAACAGGCATCACGGGGCCGCTCAGCTCGGCCCGTCAATCACGCGGCCTCGCGAGGCGGCGGCGGCTCGAGCGCACTGGCGTGGACGCGTTGGTTCCCGGGGACGCGGCGTAAGCGTGTGCAGCGAACCGCGGCCCCACCAGCAGCACGCGCATCTGCACGTAAAGGTCGAGCAGCACCAGAGGCCCCGCTGTCAACAGACCTCCGCTCATTAGAGGCCTCGTTGCTCGCGCCGCTCCTTAGACCTCGTTGTTGACGCTTGATCTGCCCGCGTTAAGCTAAAATGCATCTTAAAACCCAGCATCTCTCGCCACACGTTACCGCACAGTCTGCGGGAAATTGAGAAAAGGGATCTTTCTGCAATAAAAGAAAAGGCTGCGAGCGAGAGGGCGGCGTAGTAAACAAGTGCGTGCGTGTTAAAAGAGAAATGTGTGAACGTACCGGGGGACCGGGGCTTTCTAGCAGCCGCCTGCTCCGGGCTCGCAGGAAGGAGCCGTGCCTCCCGCCGCCTCTCCCGCCATGAATAAAATATGACGCGCACACGCAGAAACGCTCCGCTGTCGCTCTGACGCAACGTGGAACAACACCGGCGAACCACAGGAGGAGGCGAGGGAGGAGGCTGACGCTGTGGCGGAGGAAACCGTAGAGCCGAATCACGGAGGAGCAGCAGACTCGACGCTGGTCCCGCATTGGACACGTGCGTCGCGGGTTATTATGAAACCGTCCCGTCCGCTGCCGGAGGGAAGCGAGGCCGCCGAGGCCCGACAAATTGGGAAGCGGCGCGCTGTGAAATGATCCGGCCCGCGTTCCGGCCTCTGACCGTGCTTAAGCCGCCGCGGTTGACTGAGGAGAGGGCTGAACGGGGGTAGTGGGGGGGGGCTGAGTCATCCGTGCCCCGGAGCAACCTGGGAAAGACATCTGCACGGGCCGCCGCCGCCGCCGAGCGGAGGCGATGAGGGCCGACGCGGCGTGGCGGCCGACCAGGCGCGCCTCATTCGCCGCATGTGATAGTTCCTGAGTACGAGCCCGACCCGGCAGCTTTACTGACAGATGGAGAACATTAGAGCCGGCGTGCGCTCGCCAGATCCAGGGAGGCGGCCGATAAGGGGATAGACTTAGGTGCTCATCCTGCTTGCCACTGGAAATTAATAGAACGCCATGTAAGGCAGAGGGTAAGAACATGAAACTGAGCCCTCGCTGCGAGCGCGTATGAATAAACGCAGCGTGGTTACAGCGGCACATTTCTCACGCGAAATCCCAGGAGATGCAATTACGGAGCACAATGCTATTATGAAAACATATCTCTGCTTAACCTTTAATGGCAGATTCCCAACAGTGAGCGAAGGAGGGGTTTGCTCGTTGAGAAGCCCGGGGTTGCGATGCCATGATAATCGCAGCAGGAACCTGGTGATTTCAGACGCAACGCGGGGACAATTTGGCCACTAATTCACTTTGCGGCGACCTGCAAATTTTCCCCGGCGTGTGTGACAGCCCAATTAGGGCCCAGCGCGCCGAGAGAGGATCTGAGGCCGGCGCCGACGCCGACCGCACGGGCTGACGGGCCCAGCGGGGGCTGCCTCTCCCTGACTCTTCATCACGTCGGACCCCCCGCTGCTCCCCGGTGGTACCGTTGGGCCGGGGCTTCTCAAACTCTCCCCGCGTCCTGCTCGAAAGGAAAAAAGATCCAGTCTAATGGATGTGTTTTCACAGACGGACTGCGCCGCCGCGTCATCCTCTCAAAGCTGAGAAAACACCACAGGGCTCCTCGCTAATTTGGATGTAACGTCCACTCTATCAGCCTAATAGAGCTTTAAAATAACCCTTTGTGTGTTTTCCAGATATCATCTTTATAATCAATGGGGAAAAATGTGAGTTCAGTCTAATTCATTCCTTTTGATTCCATTTAATCATTTTTCTTCCGCCTTCAAACGCGGATAAAATGGGAGAACTAATTTAGGAGCATAAAAGCAGCCTCCGTTTAAGGTCAGAGGCACTGAGCAAAGATAAAGGCTCCTCAGACGAACACACATGCGCCACTGAGATGGCTTTGTCCTCCGGTTTCCTGAAGTGGAGTCTGTAAACTGCATTGGTGCAAGCAGAGGCTCAGCTGTTGCCAGGTTGGAGCGCTGCTGGTGCCGCAGGTACAGCAAACAGGGCCCAGCAGTTTAGCACCAACAAAGGCCTTCCTGTGAAGCGGAGATCAGGTTGAAGAAAGGACAAGGGGCTCTGCTGCTCCAGGTGAGTAATTACAGCGGTGATGTGCTAATCTGGCCGGCTGGCCCCGGCCCAAGGTCAGCCGCGGAACACGGAGAATGTGGCCTTTATACCCACGGTTCGCTCCCTATCCTTTCATCGCTTTTAATTTTCCCCGTCCGCAATGCCATCTCACACACAAGCAGCATCGGGAGCTCCGGCTTCCCGGGGCCCGGTTCTGGGAGCCGGAACCGGGGCCACGTGACCCCGACGACCTCCAAACGAACCTCCGAATGCAGAAACGGAAAGATTTAGGATGTAGAGCAGACGCATATGACCACGCGGCCTTGTGCCTTCTATAGCCTCGCTTGGCTTAAGCCGGGCCTTTATCCTCAGCAGGGTGTTAGTCCGACACAAAGGCATCAACAGCAGGTCATGACGAACGAACGGGCTAATTGGCTTCAGTCACACAACCGTCGATCCATTCACAGTTAAAACACAACAACGCACGTCTGGGAGAGAACTCAGAATTTGGGGGTTTTCACGTTTTCCGACCACCAGCGAATATCTGGACACGTCCTACGGAAGACGTGTTGTGAATAATCCTGTGAGCTGAAGATCTGGCTGAGATGCGCATGCAGCGAGGCTGACCCACTCCTCCAACATTGTCCTATTTCTGAAATGAGATATTATTTGAGGTCTTGAGCGATGCGACGAATGAAGGCGTAGCCGCCGTGTTTGGAATTCGTAGAAAGACAAACAGGAATCCGACGCCTCTGAGAGCAAACTCATCATCATCATCATCATCATCATCATCATCATCTATCAGCACATCTTCAGCCCAGACAGCGGAGCATTAAATGCCAAGCTATTTTGGTAGCGCTCCTAATGAGGCTCTTGACATTGTTTCTCGATAGTGATACGTCCAGGCGACAGCTCTGCACCGTCGCTTCCCCGCCCGCTCCTCCAAAGGCCGCGGCCGCTGGACCCGGTCCACGGCACGTCTCTGACGGGTCACGGGGAGGATGGGGCGATGGGCTTCGAATTCCTCCGAAGCCTCCTCGCTGTGCTGCTGCTCCACCGGCCCAGCGGCACACAAAGAGACTCATATCTGAGCCACCTCCACCCCCCTAGCATGTGAAATTCAATCTCTAATTAAAAAAAAAACAAAAAAACATTTCTCTGCTTGGAGGTTGTGGCTCCTGGGGGGTTGTGGTGGTACAAAACGCCGCTTCTCTCGCCGTGATTATGCACTAAATCAACAACAGCAGGGCGAGCAGCGTCCCACTACTCTGGAGAGTGCAAATATGAATATGAGTTGGCATGCGTGCGCCTCGGGGAGGGCTGGGTTCAAGGGAAAGCGGAGCCGCTATTAGCAACATTAAATCTATGTGACTTTATTTATGTCCACGCATTTCTGTCCGCCACGAGTGAAACCGCTCCGCTCGTGAAAAATGACGTGAAGTGTCTGCGGGGGTGAAATTTAATTTGGGTACTGGGGCTTTTTATTATCATTTGTTAGATTCCACAGCGGCGTCCCTATTGATTCTTCCAGCCACGGGCTCCTGCTGCACTAACATGAGGTCTGTCATGCTTCACGCTTAATGTGGCACCGAGCGCCGCCGTAGCAGCGTAATTGGCATCATTCATCAATTGATTTTAATATCGCTGTGATTAACGTGTGCAGCTCGAATGGTCTTCCACTTCAACCCTTGACACTGAGCTACAGTGGAGCGGTGCAGTGCAAAGAGAATGGACCTGCTTGTTAAACTGGCGATAAATCCAACGTTTCATAGGGAGCAATAGCATAGGGAGCGTCGAATTCCATTAAAAATGGCAACTACGGGAAGAGACGGCGAAAGAGGAGACAGAAAATGAAATAAACACGCAGGCGGTGGGAGAAAAAAGGCCGCGTGGCTGCGACCTCAGACACAAATTTAGATTCTTAAACCAACAAAGTAAATGGGGTCGAGTCGGAGTCAGGTCTGATTTGCAGCCCTGTGCAAAAGTTAACAGGAGGCCTCTAATGAAAGTCCCACACTCACGCTTCTTGTCCAACCCCATCAACAATTAAAAGTTGAATTCAATAGAAATCATCTGGCTTCTTCCGTGCAGCGGCCAGAACCAGGCTGGGCTGATTAGGGCTCTAACTCTACACCACTCAGGTATTTTTATCCCAGAGGCTCAGTCTGATCAAACATATGGCCTTTAAATAGAAATGCCTGCTGCCGGTTTAACAAGTGCCAGGTTCCTGCTTCGTGCTGGTGGTCATTAGAAATAACAGGGGAGTGAATTGACTCGCGGCGAACTGGCTCCCGGGCTGCTGCCCCGCTCCGCCTCGGTGATGTTAACACGCAGTGATCGTGGAAGTGCGGCTGTAACGAGAAGCCATCAATACTTCTGCAACACCGACACCGACACCAACAGAACCGACCTGGACCCGGCGAGGCGGACAGGCGCTTCGCTTCTATCGAATCACAGACGAGAGCAGCGGGGAGCATCGCTGTTACCGCAGACGTCGGTCGACACGAACCTTCAGCAGATGATCTGATGTTGCAGCTCTTTGGATTCAACTCGGCTCTCGGGGCTCCGGCGCGACGCTCCGTCTCGTAGCGATCGCTCAGCCAAATACCAGCGGCAGCCTTGTTTCACAGCGCCGGCGTTAGTTCACGGATCCCTCCGGCGCCTTCGGTCTCCGGGCGCCGCTCGGCGCGACTGTAGGCTGCGTGTGAGCCGCTACACGCTTCAAGCTTCCAGCCGAAGAGAACGGCCCCGCTGGCTCCTCCGTCTGCTCTGCATCGCCCCCACTGCGACAGTCCCCTCCGCGGCTCACGCGCTCCGGTCTCCCGCTGAGGTCACCGCGCGGACTCGGTGCGGTCCCGCAACCCGCCTTCGCCCGTCGCCCGTCCGGTGTGGAGGAAGGGATGTTCGACGCTGCGGAGAGCCAGCGCCGTATCGCGCCGTGCGTGCGCCGTGCGCTCCCCACGCGGACCAACAGCACTGCCTGCTGCACTTAAAGAGACACGACAGCGCGCGCGCGCGCGCGGATGCGGAGCGGCCGCCGCGCGCGCGGGTTTGGCACATTCGCGGCCACGCGTCACGCAGAAAGTCCCCCTGCAACCACAGCATCAGCCTTTACGCGTGTGCGGGAGGAAAGTTGGACCCGCGTGAAGTCAGGCGCTCCGTGAGAAGTGGCGGTTGAACCCGATGTAACACAATAGAGCCACAATCAGACGCGCTTGTGCGATGCATTTTAGTTTGACGCCCGGTTTAATAACAAACAAACTCATCGTCGATGCAAACAGCAAGCAGCTGAGGGGGCAACAAATCAATGGGAGCTTATTGCGTGACTCACCTGCGTGCTCCCCGTCCCGCATCGAGCCGCTCGGCTCCGCACCGGCCGCTGGTGGGTCCTGAGGGGCAGGTGTGACGGCGCGTGTCCGAGCTGCGTCAGTTCACGGCCTGGTCGCCGCTGTCACTTCCAATCAGCCTCATCCACTCATGAGTCAGCGACGGGCTCCACTCCACGCTGCACATCAGCAGTGAGCAGCGGTGATGCTGCTCACGTTAAATCGGGCGGACGGGACTGGACGGCGGCCAAACGCTGGGAACTTTCGAGCTGATCTTTGAGAAAAGTCTGGACGTGGCGCCAGAGACGAGTCCCCGTCAGCCGCGTGCGTCTCCTCGCACCGTCAATCGACAACAACGGGCTCCTTGTTGAACGAAAAGAATGTTTCTCCATTTTCTGATTGACAATTAAATCTTTCTTCCCGATTGCCCCGTTTCATATTCACACCAGACCTGATTCACTGTGACCATGGATACACGCCGACACAAATAGCAGCGAGGCTGCGTAAAATTATAGCAAACCGTGTTTGACCAGAAGATTATTCACACGAGGCGACCGCATCTCTCACGCAGGAGGCCGAGATCTGCCAAACACAATTACACGTAAACGTCCCCGCCACACATTTTTCGCATTTAGCGGGTCTCATCTTCCAGAAAAAATTGCTTTAGCGGCGTAAATAAAGACATGTGTGCCGCAGTGAGAGACGGAAAGAGAGGCTCCGTGACCACATGTGTGGTGGCTCCTCCAGCTGCGATTACTGAGCAGAACGTCTCACGTAACAAACATCGAACCCGGTCAATGCCATTATTCTCATTTGAGCTGCTTGTGTCAGTCAGATGACAATCAGATCATGTTTATTGATCTGCACAGTGATTTACTAGCCGCTCGCTGACCACCCTCCCCCGAGTCCGTCAGCGACCCCCTAATGGGATCAACAACGAACTCTCTCCATGAGAAAAGTGTCTGCCGAGTGTTTCTGCTTCTCTGCACTGCAGTGGTATTTCCTAACATCCCAGTTCCTTTCTGGAATAGTTCCCATTGATTTGACACCGGAATAGCGCAATCAATAAGTGTAGTTGCTCTGCACTCGCTCTGACCTTTAAACCAATAAACACTTGCTTCCTACTCTGCGGGCGGCGTTTGGCAGCGGTTACATAAGTCTGTGCTCCGAGTAATTCTTTATCAAGGGCGTTCGCGATCGTTTCCTCGAATAGCCCTGGGAGGCTCTTGAGCCCCGCGGCTCATTGGGAGCGGCGGACACGCGCGCCCCGCCCCCCACTCGCCGCCCCCCCCCCCCCACGCGCCGTGCGGCCTGACCGTGAAACGACACACAACTCCAAGGGACAAGCGACAGTAAACACAGCTGCGGCTCCTCCGCGACCTTAGAGTGACACTATCACGGCAACGCAGCTCTCATCATCGGCCGTGGACGACCCTCCCGTGACAGCGCCTGCGAATGCTAAGAGTGTTATTATCACCCGCACGTCGAGCCGCTCGCACATTGGGACGCGGTGGTTCCAGGTGAAGGGTCCCACAGACACACTTCACCCAGTAATGACTTCATGTCAGCAACTCGCATCATTGTGTCCGAGCGGCTGTGAATGTCACAAACATCAGACCCAGCACGGGTGTAGGTGTAGGTTGGGTCCAGTCTCTCACAAAGGTGGCACACAATGTCCTGCACCGGACGCTATCATCTATTAGATGATATCTGTCATTAATAATTCATCAGTTTTGGTGAAATACACCCTGCATTATTTAAAGAGCACACTGAATTAATTAGAAACATGAATTAATGATGACATTTTCCCAAGCATTCAACTTAAATCCCTGGCACTCGAGCGGCGCCGGCCGCGCCCGTCGCCTCCCCGCGCTCACACACGCATGAAAGGGTGCGCTTGAAAGACTGAGGCTGTGAAATCAAGCGCCGCGCTGCCATTTGCTATTCAGGAAGCATCTCAATGTCACTGTCGCGGCTCACGGTGTGTTGCCGTTATCCCGGGGCAGTGTTACTGGAGGCGCACAACTTTCGCTCGCCGGGAAATAACAATGAATATTTCAACGAGCTGCACGTGACCCCTTTGACTGTGGCGCCTGTCGGAAGGGTTTGGTTCCTGGCCCCGGTGTCCTTGAGCCTTGCGTGTAGAGGTTGCAGGTTCCAGTCCGGGTGCGACTCGACTCAAGCAACAACCAGCTGAAATCTACATGAAACCTACCCGATCCAAACCCGCCTCATTCACAGTAACGATCTCCATGCGTCCGCCGCATTTCTGGCCTACACACACGTCCCACACACTTGTGGTTCCGCGTCTGTTAAAAGTAAACGGGAAAACAAAACACCCTAGATTTTGAGGCAGATGTGAAATGGCAGCCCGCTTGTGCCACAATCATCCATTCTGAGCATGCCCATGAGAGCTGACCCACTTCACGGAGCCATTTGTCTCGGTGACATCCTCCTTCACTTCTGTCTTTCGCTGCCAGTCAACATCAATGCGTTCAGATGACCTGAAAAAAAGGAAAGTTGTGTTTCCCCCGTTCTCCGCACGCTGACACCGTTCCAACGCGGTGGAAAATCAATGAGGATCAACAGGAATCCGCGCCAGTGTTTGATACGCGTGCTCTCCTCCGTGAGGCACCTGCTCAGACGCACGATGCACTGACTGCATCACTCAGCTTCAACAATGAGCTGTTGACGCTTTTAGCTGCACAAGTCCAGTCTGGGTGGTGCTTTTTTTTCCCGAAACAAACATACTTCATTGTTCACCTTGAGCAGCTCGCAGGCAGCGTATGAGCACGCCAAGGTCGCCTCTCCTCCACCGCCTGCAAACAGCAGCAAAAGAGCCGCTAGGACGCTAAAATGTTAAAAACCCCGTAAAGCGCCTGTAATTGTAGCGGGGGCTTATGAGTGTGAAGCTCAGAGCAGCCATCTGTGCGGCCCTACTGTGTAACAAGCCCTCTGGTGCATGAGGTTTAGCGCCGGCAGATGACGGTCGTGTTCACAGCGAGCGGACACGCCGGGACCCGGGGTGACATCGCATGTTTGCGCGCCGCAGATGCTCGGGATTGAGACGAGGGGCTGCGTCCGTCGCAGGCAGGTTCATCTGAGAGTGCTGCACGGCGCGAGTGGGAAAAACTCCAACGGAAACCCATGCAAATGTGGGAAAAAATACACAGAGAGGCTCAATCGGCCCCAGGGTCTGATTCAGCTCCCTGTCACGTTTAAAAAAAAAAAGCAGACAAAACATAATGCGGGGCTCTTTGCAACGTGTGAACTGATGAGAGTCGCACGTGAACCTGAGTGGAGGTGGAAGAAACGAGGAGCACGGAGAACACGTCAGACATCGCGGGAGATAAAAGGCTCATAAGCCCGCGCGCACCTGTGACATCCATTCCACACTCGTCCCAAATCCAATGAGACTCCTCGCGGGAAGTTCCTTTGAACGAGCCGAGGCGCCGGCTCCTTCCCATCGCTCTCCGCGGGGCACAAAGGACGCCATCCTCGCTCGGCAGAAGTCATTATATCGGTTCTGCGCTGCCGAGTCATGCATATTTAGAGAGACCGGCGCAGACGCCACACAAACCGCCTTTTTTTTCACCCATTCTGCGAGGAATGGAAGCGAAAGAGACATTTCACCCATCTGAGACCGGCCTAGAAACTATTAATGCAATATGGTGCATTTTAACAGGCATGTCTCAACGTTCACGCACGAGGACATCTGTTTGTACCGTTCCCTTAACGCGCGTGTCCGTCGCGTGAGTTCTGTTTCGGTAGAAGCCGCTCAGCTGTTTGGAATCGATGCGTCCATGAACCACAACAAGAGATGTGAGGAGATGAGAAGAGCATGATTCACAGACGAAGCCCGGGTTAAACTGACAGACAACGGGACACTGCAGTGTTAAGTGCTTTTGCCTTTTCAGGTTCCACTTGTTTTGTATCAAATTGCGGAGTCTTCTTTGTTGGAAAGGTCACCAGCGACTGTACTCTTAGTGTGATTCATAGTGAGGTTGCAAGTATCACACAGAGATACTAAGAATATCTGAATAAATAGCCAGGATGCGATATGAACACACTTCCGCATAGAGGAACCAGTACAGCAGTCAATAACTGGGAGAAAGGCCAAGTGGTGCTGTGAGCTGTGGCTGTTTGTTTGTTATGCACATCGCAAACAGTCTAAAAGAAAAGCGCAAAAATATAATCCCCATGGAACAAAGGCAACGGTGCAGCAGGGGCAGACTGTAACATCTGAGCTTAAAGGCTTCTATCTGCATATGAATGCTTGGCAGGATCCGCTCATTAGCATTTTAATGGGCCAAAATGGAAAACATACGTGAACAAATATGCCTATTTGGATATTCTGGAGCCGTCGCGTTTGCAGTAAAATACACAGTCGGACCGCGCGCAGGCGCCCGGTTCCCCTCAGTTCCTCCGGCGTCGCCACCCGCTGCCCAGAGGTTTCGGTTCTGCACGGAGAATGGGCAAAGTCATACAGAGAACGACAGGTGCGGAGAGCGAGCGTCTGTTTTTGCTGAGTGAAGTCGCGGTTCGCGTCAGGCAGCGACCGCAGGGGAGCAAAGCAGCGTGGTAAAACAAAGAGGGGGGGGGGGTGAACTCTCAGTGCACCCGGGTCAGTTTAGAGCAGCTTCACGCTTACTGCATCCGCTGCAGATTCCCCCTGTTGAAAAGAAAAAAAAAGGCCGCGACCTTCCACTGAGGTCACGGTAGCGAAAAGGCTTCACGGCCAAGTCAGGAACGCGTGATCCTGTGTTTTACCACATGCTACGCACGCTGAGCCACGTCCTTCTACTCGAGGATGGAGCAGCTCCACCTCGTCGTCTCGTCGCACCTCACGGGGAGATTTAGACGGTGACCCCCGCCCTCTCGCGGGCCGTGCAGGCCCACGAACGCTCCCCCTCCGCCTCGCTCGCCCATTAATCCGCTGCCCCCCAGGCCGGAGCTGTCTGTGGCTGTCGATCAAACAGCGCGGCCGGTGCTAATTTACTGCCCATGATGCGTCCTGTCATGTGGGCGGAGGATCGATCGACGGACAGTTCTGCTCGCGGTGCCGCAGTATACGGCAAGGATCTAATGAACTGGACTCCGTTCTGCTCCGCTCCGCTCTGCTTCAAGCGGCTCGGAGCGGCCAGATGTGCTGCGCTTGGCTTTGACAGCACACGCTGATGTGATCTTGTTACGGGTTCCGCTCTGCTCCTGAGCCGCGACGTTATGGAGGGGGCTGATTTAACAGGCCGTTCTTCAAAGTTGCCTTCAGATTTAGATCGGGTCTCTGGAGGAGGCAAACACCATAACAGACGACTGCTTGAGTTTGGGGTGAATGTGAGGTTATGATGTGGGGAAAAACAGAGGCCCCCACCCCCGACTGTTTAATCTACCCACAAGCTTTGGCAGTGAACGGTTCAGTTGTGTGTATTGCGAAGACCCGCTCTCTTTCAGTGCTGCTCTACTGCCACCTAGAGGGTCTTAGAGGTAATGAATGCAATGCGCCAACTACTGACACCTATGAAGTGGAGAACAAATTACATAACAAACTATTAGGTTTGTTTAGATAATAAACTTGTGGTTTAAAAAACATAAGGACTTATTGAACATTTATCAATATGAACTAAAATTATTTTTGTATTTGGCTTCTATCAAATTTTTTGGGCACTCCTACCCACAAGACTGGACAAGAGTTCCCTGCATTCCTCCATAATGGGAGGTCTTTGGTAATCTGTACATTGCAGACAAACTGTTCTTGACTGATTGTCTGCACAAACAGTCTCTGTTTACTGTTCCCATGTGTCAGTGGGAGCCACAAAAACAAGTGGACCTTGCGCCAACGTTGACGGTAAAAACTAACTCACCCAAATTGTTAGTAGAGGTATTTTATTTCCTTAAACTTTCTGAGCTTTGCACATAAGCACAAAGACTGGTATGGATTTTTTAATAGAAAACATAAGCTTTGTCTGTGAGCATGTTTATCTCAATCACATTTGAACACTTTGATAGTTACTCACCTCGAGGCATGGGTGTCACTAAAGACATGCAGTGCCCAACAGTAAACTCGTTTGCCAGACTAGGACATTGTGGTGAGATAAATCAATCGTTCGTGAATTTCCTACGTGTGATTAAACTTTTCAAGAATAGGCTTGACTTTGAATCAATGTTTTCTATTTAAATGTACTACTATTCTACTGTAAAAACTTGTGGTAATGTTGGCGTATGTAATGTGTGATTGATTTATTTTGAGAAATGTTCTCAATTGTGCATTAGAAACATTTTTATTGCTGTTCTTAAATAATAGTTTATAGCAAATTTTAAAAAGTAGACTTTATGGGAAAAAACCTTTCTGTTAGAATGCACCTAGCGTCGTGTGGCCGCTAGATGGCGCCACTGTCGTCGTCTTCCACTTCGCAGCCGGACCTCGGTTCCCTCCCGCTTCCAGGTGCTGCCGCTGCGCCCTTCCGCTCTACGTACAGGAATGTGTAGCCTGCATTACGTCACTTATCCTGCGCGCGGCGAGAAAGCGGCCCCGTCCGGGAGGACGGAAGGGACGTTTTTAAAAAGCCGTGATTTGTGCGCGTCCCCGTCTCACACAGAGCTGGTCCACTGGGAGTGCGGGGCCGAGCGACGGGGGGAAGTCAGACCTTTGAGGCGCCGCATCTCCGCGCTCCTGCGTCAGAATGAGAAGCCTGTAAAAGCGTCCCGCACATCGACGACTCGCGCGGAAAATAGATGGAGGAACAAGAAGGTAAGAAACCGCTGCGGCCGCAAACGGAGCACACGGTGTCACAGCGGACGAGGCTCGCGCTTTTTAACGGCCACTGAAGAACGACGCTGCAACTTTCTCAAACGTCCCTCGGCGCAGGTTCGTTCTACCTGTTGTTGACGCGCTCCGGGTTCAGGCCGCTTGTGCTTTGTCCGCGCAGGTACCGACGACTGCTACTGTTCGGGCTGCGGCGGACAAATCCAGGACTCGTTCCACATGAAGGTCCTGCAGGACACCTGGCACAACGCCTGCTTCCAGTGAGTAGAACGGCGTCGAGCGCCTCCGCCTCCGGTCCGTACGTTGTGTTGTTGTGACAGCGCCCCGTTGTCCGCTGCGGACGCGGCGCGCGTGCAGGACGCCGCGACTCGTCCGCGCTGAGCGGCCTGAGACGAGTTCCAAACGATCGCTTGTCCTCACGTGAGTTAACGCCACGCAGGATTTAGAGCCTGGTTGCTCTTATTCAGCAGACAGGTGCTGTGATCCTCCGCCTCACTCAATATAACGTGACCGGGTAAACGCACGAGTACGATTTCAGCCTTTTATTGTTGGCCACAACAATAAAAGTAAAAGTTATATGGCTGAACATCTGGAGTCTGGTGAGTCAAAGCAAACAACAGAGTGAGTCCAAGTCTGGCTCTGCGTCCTGCAGCGTCCTTACACAACCTTGACTCCTCCCGCACGTGACCGCTTACCTGGGCGTCCTGGTGTAGGTATTTAACAGGCACCTCCTCGGGTGGTTGGTGGAAGCGCTGCAGTCGCTCCCAGACGTCGTTGGGTGAGAGGGGGGGGGGGAAGCGTAGCTGGTGCCCGCTGACGTAACGCCCCCCCGCGGCGTCGGGTACGCTCCATTGTCCGCGTCCTTTCACCTTGCGCAGCATTCCTACGGGCTGAGGTCACCGCTGTTCCCGCAAACCTGCCCCTGCTGCAGAGGCCTATAGGTAGCGGCGCACTCGGCTCGGCTGCGTTCTGCATTCCTAGACGGCGATTCAGACGTGAGTCCAGTGGCTCAGACGCAGACTGCAGAGATTAGCCCCCCCCCCCCCCAAAAAAGAAAGCCCTGCTTTACTCCTTGCACTTCATTTCTACAAAGAGAGTTTTGCCCTATGCAGTAAAAAGAGTTTTCTATTTCCATGCTTGTTTGTGATGCACAGATGAAAAGTTCTTATAGTGTCAATTTTTAGTCTTTTTTTTTTTACCAGCTCCGTGTTTTAGCCCCAAAACTCGACTTTCCAGACTGCTGAGTGAGAGACTACATACGTCTTAAGAATGTGTTGTCCAGGGCGCTGGGAACACGGCCGTCGCACACCCTGAGATAACGTCTCCCAACAAGAGAAACCCTCCACATTAGCGGTCTCGCCCCACGGCGTCTGCCCCACGCTCCAACAAAGGAATACCTCCCTGCAGGAATGCGGATTTAAGGAAACCAGCGGTGTTTATTTTGCCGTGTTTGTGCACTGCCGCATTGTTCCCTGCAGAACCACCTGACGTTAGTACACACTTCAGACTCACTGAAGAAAGTCAGCTGACGGCTTTTATATTTATGCGCTGCAGGGACGATAATTATAGTTTATGAGCCGTTCTTGTCTAGGAATGCACTTTGTGAAGAACAAAGTAGACAAAGTGGATGGTTCTTTGTCTTTCCTGCCACACCTGGACAAATACTTTAGACACCTGGATTAAAAGGCTGCACTGTCTTTATCTCTTATTCCCACGGTCTTATCTTTTATCAGATCAGACTAATGCACTCCAGTCCAGATAAAACGCAGATAGTAAGGATGCACTAACTTGACTACTGACGGCTTTGAGACCGCTGACCTGGCAGACGTTGAGACTTCAATGACTGAATAACGAGACAGCGTTTGATCAGATGGGAGCTCTGCAGCGTCGCAGCGCAGCCACCATGACTCATGCAGTCGTTACCCTGGCAAACCTTCAGCTCTGCTTCCCCTCATTATGTCACAGTGTGATGAATCAGACCCGGGTCCCTATTATACAGGCCTCCTGAGGCAATAGGTGTTACTTGATGTCACAGACTGAACTGTCAACAGTGTCGCCTTACATGCTGTTACACACTGGGCTGCACATTTCACGCAATAGCCCCACTATTATAAATATGAGGGTATTCAGCAGACCTCTCCCTCCTCATGCATTATTAAAGGCAGAAAGGCACACCTCCAATTAAGATTATATTCGAATAAGGAATGTTTGCACATGTCAGTTTTTCAACATCCCAGTCCTAAAAGGAAGCGGGTGGAGGTGTTTTCGGATGTTCTAATGGCAGCAGCAGACATTTTGGAAACCTGATCCCAGACGCAGTGATTTATCCTCGGCTCCACTGTGGCAGTCGAACCTTCTGCCACCATTTTGCGTAACCAGCGCAGCTTGTTTGAGCGCGTCGCCTGCAGGTGCTTCCCAGTTCGCATTCCTTTTACTCTGAACATTTTGTCCCAAAGTCACTAACAAAAACATCTCTTACCCTCCGAAGTACATTTATCTCCTCAGGTGGCATCTTGGTTTGTAATACAACTGGGTATGGCAGATTATTTTATTTTTTTTGCTGCAGCAGCATTCAGTTGTAGCGTGTCTGATGTAGATTAGACAGCTGACAGACGAGTGTGAGGAAGATAAGACCTGGTGGCTGGGGTTTGTAAATGAACACATGACGAGGCAAAGTTTGCACCGTGGCCATAAACGCTAACAGGACGCTAACACGTCTTGGTGTCGTTTGCATTGAACGACTCAAGAAAATGCAAACCGGGCGGTTTGCTAAGCAACTGCACACGAACCCTGGACAATGAACAGCCAGTCGATGTGAGGACTTCGCTCCTGGAGAGATGCTCCTCGCTTGCGTTAGCAGGGTGCAGGGCAACGCCAGAGAGGCCACAGCGCTCCTCACACATCTGGGTTCTATTACGCTGATGGAAATAGGCAAACGTTTTGACCGTATGGCTGGTGATGTGCAGGGGCTAATAACCAAAAATCTATCCGCGGAGGCTTGGCAGATTCCAAAGGGAAGGCACTTGTGCTGCAGTGTAAAAAACACATGTCCTGAACAAGGTATTTACTGTTCCCCGCTCTCGGTAAACTGGAAGAAAAGTACACGTTGCTGTTGGGAACTTTCCCACAGCTAACGTGTCTCCAAGCTCATGGTTGAAAACGCTGTGGTCAGCAGTATGATTAATGGCTTCTGCACCATCTCTCTTATTATTTAACTGCGCCGGCGGGATTGTGATGCGTCGGCTTTTTACACTCAGCTTTTTACAGCGCTGAAACTAGTTAAATGGTTCATTCAATGCTCTGTCATTCATACCTGTTAATAAACATTCTGTCATTGAAAGGACCATTATAAACAATTTTATAAAAAAATTGTAGGATCAACTATTTTTGTCATCCATTTAATTCCATACAGAATGTTTGAAATTATTGAAAACTGATCTGAATTGTTTCATATTAAAATCAGGTTTACTGCACCTCCATGTCATTGTTTTACAACCAGGTGGATCACATTAACCTGTGTGAGTCAAACTCTGCTGCATTAGAATCCTAAAACCTTCCATACACACCTTTGCTAGTTTACGCTGTGAAAGGCTTCACCTCTACATTCTTCCCTTTCTGTCATTATTCGTTTTCGTTGACCAGGATGCTTTTTCTCTCTCCTCCCAGTTGTTCCGTGTGCTGTGACCACCTCACTAACTGGTACTATGAGAAAGACGGCAAGCTGTACTGTCGCAAACACTACTGGGAGAAGTTCGGGGAGCTCTGTCACGGCTGCTCTCTGCTCATGACTGGACCGACCATGGTAAGTCTGAGACCTTGGTCCTTCGAGCTGCATTAAGGGAAATGTACAATATGGCTTTGAAACCTTACAGGGAAACTCCTCTGATTTCTTGGCTTTGTTGTTTTAGTCATGCGTTTAGTTGTCTCTGTGTTTTTTTTTATTGCGTGAGGCTTCAGTCTAACAAATCTCCAGTAAGAATTATTAGACCACTGCTGCTACATGTGAATGCCAAGCTTTCAAAGTCTGCCTTGCCATGAATCATATAACAACAATTGCCAACAATTTCCCACTCTACTTAAATAATACCAGAGTGCCCACAGAGCGTGTCAGTGCCCTCTGAGTTCCCACTTTTCTGCACTGCTCCAGATTCTTGCTGGATATGTATTAAAAGGCAGGAGGCTATTTTTGTGGCGATTACATTACATGACTTCACATGGGCTGCTGCTGCTGAACATAGCGCACTGGCCCCAAAGTGCTCACTTGTGAATTGGTTTCACCCCTCGAGGCCCCAATTTTGTTCCATCTCTGCGCTGAAGCTCTCCACAGTTCACTTCCTCAAGGACACAAAGTATTTAGTGGGAAGACGCTAGAACATGAGGTGGTTTCTGAGCCCGTCTTCAAGAGTCCTCTGTGGTAGAGTGACTCTGTGGATGCTGCCCACAATCTATCATTCCTATTAAAAGCTGTGTTTTGTAACGTTTGAAAGAAAACATTGTGCATTGACTTCATCCACACAATGACACAGACTCTGAATTTAGCTTTAATCTTGACTTCACGAGGCGAAACATGAAATTTCAGGTGGCAGCGGCTCCCGCTGGTCACAATTGGGTCGGCTGCTTATCAGAATCAAAGCGAAGTCCCTCGCTTTGCCACCGAGCAGCACACATGAGGGGCTCTTCTACTTAGTATTGGCGTCCTGCTTCATCAGCCGCTGAGGCCAAGTGCTTTTGGCAGCGCTGAACTGGCACCATGTCGTCGCAGCCAGAAAGGGAGTCGTTGTTGTTCGCCGGCAGAGGAGGCTCACGCAGAGCCGCTGCCGCTTTGTTGGGCGTTGGGGTCGGGAACACTGCTGTCGTTGTCCTGGGTTTAATCATTTGTTTGTCTTGTGCATTGTGAGCTCGCGTTGTTGATGATCTTCTTGCGTAACTCACCTGCTTTTGCTCTCCGGTTTCACCTCTTCTGCCGCTCCAGATGAGCTCAGTTGTTGACATGTGTCGTGTTGTGAGGCCCGAGGCAGGTTGTGAGGTTTCGTCTTGGCTTCCAGGCAGGGAGGCTCTCGCAGACTCCTGAGGTGTCACAATCCCTTGGCTGACGTCACTTTAGTTTAGTTTCAGCAAAGGGAACCCTTTCCACAGCACCGACTCAAAGACGGATGAACAAAATGTGGTTGAATACTACTTAACTAAACTATGTAGCTGCGTCCCTCAGTCTGTTGTGTTCATGGCAGAAATTACACAAGCTAAACTAAAAAAAGCATTTAACAAACAGACATTGCTGAACTTCTCACAGCTGGAAAACAGCTGGCGAAATAGCCTCAAACACAAATGTACATACAATTAATTATTGATATAGTACTTTTTGAATAATAGAAAACATTGTTCTCTTTGTTTGACATTATATTCAGTCATTTTCTTTATCCTTTATTGCTTCAGTCAGACAAGTAAACTGTAAAACCTGTGGTGCCCCGTTTGATTGCCCGCCTGCTTCGGGCAAAGACACATTATCTCATCTTGCATGAGAGAGAGTAAATATCCAGGTGACGAGGCAGCCATAAACTTCAGAGAGGGAATTCTGCTATCGACGCGTAAGCAGTGTTGGCGAGAGATACGCACGTTGGGGAGAGTTGAAAGTGTGAGCGCCAGCGAGGTGAGTGGCTCAGACCTGCAGAGAGCGAGAGAGAGAGGGGTGACATCATAGCAGATTCCAGACAGCCTGAGAGCGAAGCAGGTGTTACCGCTGTGTCACCGCCAAAGCAGCAGCAGCAGGAGGAGGGTAGAGAACGCAGATGAGCTCCCCTCACACCAGCAGAAACTGCAGAGCGGGACGGCAGCTCCTTCCCTGCGTACAGTACGTTGTGGTGCTCAGCAGGGCTGCTTGTGGTTGCAGGTGGCTGGAGAACACAAGTATCACCCGGAGTGCTTCGAGTGTCTGAGGTGCAAGGTGGTGATCGAGGACAGGGACACCTATGCCCTGGTCGAGCGGTCAAAACTCTACTGGTAAGTCCTCCGCACCAAATGCCTATTATTGCAGTAATGACAGTTTAGTGTAAAGTAGTCACATGCAGTTGCCACATTTTGTATCATGCTATTTTATCTGGTTCCTGAAGTGCTAGTTTTAAAATGTGGGCCAACTCTGTAGTGATGATGTAAAGTTATTCTGTCATTTCATGTAGCACAACAGCTTTGAGTAAAGTTCCTGTTCCTCCTTTTATCGGACTTCCCTTCATTTTGTAAATGGAGTTTAAGTCCAAATGACCCTTTTTGTTAATTTGCTTGTCGAAAACAAAATATTATTTTTAATATATGGCTTTAATGAATAGCACACAACCGCAAGTTAATGTGTAGCCATTATTCATTAACCACCATTTTTTGAATGACTGTTTAGGGAACACATGATCCCTCATGAACTGTTTCCTCTCTCTCCTTTTCGTTTACAGTGGAAAGTGCTACAAGCAGGTGGTCCTGACACCCATGTTGGAAAAGCGATCCCACGACTCGGTGCTGGACTCTTTGCCCCACACGGTGACGCTCATCTCCATGCCCTCTGCAGCCAACGGGAAAAGGGGCCTGTCCGTGTCGGTGCTGAGGGACACCAACGGCTCAGCCAGTGTACAAGTCAAGGAGTAAGTGGCAGCGAATGCAGACCGGCTGTTGAGCAGCAGGGTGCGGATGTGTGTTTAAGGTGGTTGATGTAATATGTATGATTCAGTCGGCATAGTGGCCGAGCTTTCCTTAATGTAAATCAGTATATTCACTCTGCTAAATAGTCACGCAGCACTGTTGCTTCTGCGCTGTTCCAGGGTCAGGGGGATGCTTATTAGTCCAGAGGTACGAAATGCCATCCATGTTGGGGACAGGATCCTGGAGATCAATGGACTTCCAGTGGGGACATTGATGGAGGAGGAGGTAAGTTTGTACTGCACACAAGAGGTAGCGGAGGAGTATTTAGTGTAAACTAGAGGTAGAATTGCAGATGTTTTTTGAACCTTTACTCAACTAGAAGCCCTAATTATTTGCTCTAAAATGACTTTGATGTACTAGTATGCAACGCAACTAAAGAAACATGTACATTGATTCTTCTACTGCTGATATTATCAAAGTGCTATGTTTTCACTATACAGCCACTCCATGTGTGATTTTTTTTTTTTTTTTTTTTTCTTTTTGCATTCTTTGCATTCCTCATTTATACATACTTCAGGTGGGATAGGAAGGTATGTGGAACGACTGTGCTCTAAGGTTCATTCCCACAACCTCACCCTCTCAAAATGACACACATTTCAAAGCCGCCTTTATTTACTGTGCTGTCATGGTATTTGTTTCCCCACCTGTTGGTTTCTGATGATGATTACTGTACAGTCATGCAAGTACAAATGGAGAGAGGAGAAAAAGTGGTAAGCAAAAAAAAGTGCAGAACGGCCCCAACGTCAGTGCATTTACAGTAAATGCTTCGGCTTCATGATCCCAACGGAAAGCATCCAAACCACGGAGTGAACCCGACACAGGCTAATTAATGTGAACGAGGTGGATGATTAAGTGTCTGTACGAGTTCTTTGTGTAAGCACTTAGAGGGAAAACGCCATGATGTCTGTCTTCCACAGGGTTGGGTGTCCTGCAAGCAGCTTCAAAATATAATGAAACTGTGTAAACCTGAGCACAACCTTACTGTTAATGTAGCTCTAATTAGAAACAACTAATTCATCTTGTGTCAATTCTCCTTTTAAACTCTCTTGTGTGTATTTTTCAGGTGGACAATCTGATCCATCACACCAGTCACACGCTGGAGCTGCTCATTGAGTACGACCCGGTCAGGCAGCGTCTGGACCGGCACAGGCTGGGCTCGCCCAGCAACACCCTGGGCGTACCCGCCACCTCTCGCATGCGTCTGTCCTCGCCGTCCAATGCGGTCCTGGAGAGAACGGATGTGGTTGACGACAGCACACTAAAGCGGAGGTCTTTGAGGTACGTCACTGCAACATGAGTCTGCGTGGCCGAAGGGTCGTGTGTTGCGACAGAAAAGGATAACGGTGATCATTTTAATATTCCCACTATTCCAGACGCAGTAACAGCATATGTAAGTCACCCGGGCCAAATTCTCCCAAGGAGCCGGCTTTTATCACACGAGACATCCTGCGCTCTGAGTCCTTGAGGTCCTCCAGCAGTTGCTCTCACCGCATCTTCCGGCCGTGTGACCTCATCCACGGAGAGATCTTGGGGAAAGGATTCTTCGGCCAGGCCATTAAGGTCAGTCTCCAACTGAGCTTTTGAGGCAGATCTTCTTAAGATTGAGGGAGTACACGAGTTGCTTTTGTTTTGGAAACAGGTGACTCATAAAGCCACAGGAGAGGTGATGGTGATGAAGGAGCTAATCCGCTGCGATGAGGAGACACAGAAAACCTTCCTGAAGGAGGTTAGAGTTGTGCTGCCTCACAGATAAACCGTTCTCTGGCTTATTATTTGACTTCTTCCTCCCATTGATGTGCTCAAATAATCTTAGTGCCTAAAGGTGAAGTTTCACTTCACTCGCTTCTCTCCACTATTCAGGTTAAAGTTATGCGGAGTCTGGAACACCCCCATGTGTTGAAGTTCATCGGCGTGCTCTACAAAGATAAGAGGCTCAATTTGATAACGGAGTTCATTGAGGGAGGCACACTGAAGGATTTCATTAGAGACACAGTGAGTTAAGCTACTTGATTCATTTGCTTCTCTCCTCTTTCTTTCCACCGTGAAGCAGAAAAATTGTCTACAGTTGCCAGTGGAAGAGGTGTGTGGGAGGGGTCTGACCTGAATTAAACTCTGACAGAGGGGCTTTGTTGTGGGCTGGCTGGCATGTCAAATGATGTGGAATGAGAAACACCTTAATACAGAGAGGAGAGAGGAGGGAGGATTGTTTTTGTTTTTTTTAGTCAGCAACTATATTTAAAGGTCACGAGGGAGGAGCAGGCTGCTGTTTTTTAATGATTTATCTTTCGTTTTTTTGGGGGGAATGTTTATTTGTCTTGTCATTGGTGCAAAGCCATTTTGTGTAGAAAAGCCTCAAAGGAAGCACTGATTCCTTTCTCCTTTCTGTTTGTTCTGTACTTTTTCTCTTTGCTCTGAACTAACAGGACCCGTTTCCGTGGCAACAGAGGGTGAGCTTTGCAAAGAGCGTGGCTTCAGGCATGGTGAGTTGGCCTCTTGCAACAATTAGTGAGGTCTTTAGCTGCTATTTTCAGCTACTGAGACTTGTGTAAATTTGCCACAGAGTAAATGTTAGTTTGTTGCAAGGGTTCAGTGAGAATTCAGTAGATGTGGGTTTAGGATGTTTACCAGCCAGCTGAAGATGAATTGATAGTTGTAATCAGCATCCTTAAAAAAAAATAAAACAAGTGCACAAAACATGTGAATGTTATCCATCTTGACCTTTCAGGCCTACCTGCATTCAATGAGCATCATACACAGAGACCTCAATACTCACAACTGCCTGGTCAAACTGGTAGGTGACGCAGTGTCCTGGCAGCACTCACATCATAAAAAGAATAATAACTAATAATTTAAAAAAATGTTTTTTTAACAGGACAACACTGTGGTTGTCGCTGACTTTGGACTCTCTCGGCTCGTAGTAGAGGAGAAAGCCAAGCCTCTATCTGAAAAATCTTCCACTAAGAAGCGGTTCAGACGTCCCGACAGAAAGAAACGATACACAGTCGTAGGAAACCCGTACTGGATGGCTCCAGAGATGCTCAACGGTGAGCTGCAGACCAGAAATGAAACAACAGAGAGCAAATCCTTTTCAGACTCAACAATTCTCATTTACTGTGTTATTGCAGGTAAACGCTATGATGAGAAGGTGGACGTTTTCTCTTTTGGAATTGTGCTGTGTGAGGTATGCACAACGCTGAGCATCGTCTGATTATGTGCTTTGATTTTGGTTTGATTTTGTCAAGTCTCCACAGATCTAAGACGAGAAGCTGCAGTTTATAAAATGTAAAGAGGTCACACTGTAAATCATGTTTTCTCCTCCTGTGTCTTATGATCCAGATCATTGGAAAAGTCTACGCGGACCCTGAGTGCCTCCCCAGGACTTTGGACTTTGGCCTGAATGTTGGCAAATTTGTGGAGAAATTCCTCCCTGAGGACAGTCCACCGACTTTCTTTCCGCTGGCTGTAGCCTGCTGTGACCTGACACCAGACAACCGGTAAGATCCAACGTTTCATCTGCACTTTGTTGAATGTGAAGCATTTACTGTTGCTGAGTGATGCCTATTACTGCGTGAGCGTCCACCCAGTGTCCTACCAGGGACCTGGGGAAGCAGCGCTGTGACTGACATACAGAAACTTTCCTGTGAAGGGACGCTCCCCTGCTTGCTGGTCGCTTCCTCGTGTTGTTCACCAACCTTGTCAGTCTGGTTTTAACACCTTTTCTTTGTCCTCCCTGCTTGCTCCTCCCAAATCAGTCCACCTTTCGAGAAGCTGGAGGACTGGTTTGAAGCTCTGTCCCTCAACCTGGAGCTGGGGATCCCCCTGCCAGGCGAAGTGGATGAACTGCATCACAGCCTCAGTCAGCTCCACTGGCCTAAAGACGGCTCGCCAGCCCAGAGCCCATCGAGCCCATCGAGCCCATCAACACCGACGGCAGCCTCATCAGACTCTTCCAGCAGGATAGACAACGGCACCTAGAACCTGCACCCTCCTCTGAACTGCTGCACTGTTCGCATGGGATAAAGGAAAACTTGCATTGAACTCGAGCCATATTAGAACTGGAGAACCTGAGCTAACTGGACCAACCAAACCTGAGCAGGCCAGTTAACTGCAATGTGACAGGAAAGACACATTTCAACAAGATGAGTATTAGATGCATTTTTTTCAGCCCTACTTCATCTCCTCTCCGACACACACACAGTGTTGTGCTAATGTTTACTGTGTATAAGGGCCCAATGTAGCTTCCTGCTTTTGAACTGACAGCAGATCATCATCTTTTTAAGGCTGAGAGTCCCCATATGACACCATTTTTGTTTTTCTGGCTCTGAAGCTGTTGTCTGCCTTGTATGGAATGCGAAGCTCAGTCGTTGCCCAGAAGAGAACTGGCTTCACTGCAGCAGAATAGAAACACGCTTGACTGATGAGTCTAAGTAAACAGAGGGACGGCTTGAAGAAAAGAGGAGTGACTTAATGCAGCCGTGGAAGCAAAACAAGTACTGAATGGCCTGTCTATCCCTATCCCTATCCTATTTGTACTGCAAACATTTTCTTAAATGAGATTGGCGCTGATAAATACACAAACTTTCTTTATGGATTTGATTATTTTAAAACAAAACAGACTTTTATTTGTGAGATCCCACAATATGTTTTTTATTGTTATTATTATTTCATTCCGTTTTTAATTCATATTCTCACTCATAACAGAATGGGGTTTTCATGAAATAGGAGAAACCCACTTGCTGTCATTTTTTTGTACATGTTCAAGCATCCATCTATTATTCAACACCGAGCTCTTGTCTGTTTTAGAGCTGGCATATACTGTTCCCTCCAGAATTCACTTGTTGTGTTTGCTGTACTTTGAGGACATTTAGGTTTATGATCTAAGGACGAGTATGACGCAATACAGCTTGTAGTTGATAGTTGTATAAGATGAAAAGAAGTACTGTACTAGCAGAAAATAGGTTTGAGACTAATAAAAGGTTTGATTGGTGGCATCACTTGGGTCGGTTAAGACCTGGTTATTTATTGTCCCACACACAATGATAAATGACCCTCTAGTGAGACTGTTCAGCGAGCAGCCATGTACATTACCCTGCTTGGTTTGGATTTGACCAACGTAATAGTTTTCCTCTCCACACTGCGGTCTTTAATGCACTTTGGTGCAGGTTTATGTCGGCCTCTTGTGTCCATTAAACATTGTTTCAGAGGTTTTGTGGCTCATCTCTGTACATTCTGTTAATACCAACCTGGCTGATGTGGTGTGCTTTCTGTATTTCATCTCTGCAGATGATGCTTTGTGATAACGTCACCTCTGTTTTGTGGTAGTTGTCAGTAATGCCACTGAGTGGGTTTAGATTTTTTCACAGCATCGTCATCTGCTGTTTTCATTTGCCCTCCTGGTGCTCCAGTAGTTGCACCGGTGGTTTCTTCCTGTTGTACAGTTTGGTTTTAGCTGGTTTCCCTACTTTCTAGCTTTTCGTTGATAGACAGTTCTTAAACACAAGCTTCAAAGGTGTCAAACTCAACTCAGGGTGGTTACTTTGGTTATTAAAAACAGTTGTTATGACTCATGTTAAATTATAGAAAAACGGCTTTAGCCTAATAGACATGTTCTGATCTTAAGCCTCAATGTCCTCACTGTACAGAAACCACAAACAAACAGGCCGATGACAAGCACTCGTTTCTCCTCTTCTACTACATGTTACTGACTTACAACTTTCAGACAAGTTGCCTTGTACAGAGACTTTTTTCCTTAGGTGTATACACCAAGTATGTGCCTCAGATTGAATGTTGTTAGTCTGATGGGAGACTAGATTTGTAGATTTTTTTCTATACATTTCGATTGGAAGTTTTTGCCTTTTTTGCTACTGTCATGCAAGGTACTGACGACCAGATGTAGCCACTATTATTTATATAATATAGTAGTGTTTCATAAATAAATCTTTTGAGTCATCTTGTTGATGCATATTGTGAAGAATTGTGTAACAAAATAATTTAATTGTATATATTTTTGAGTATGTTTTCACATATAGGAAGAGCTGTGGCTTATTTAACAATTTAATATTGGTTGAATGCCACGATCAAAACATGCTGCGTAACATTCAGACATAGAAACTCCTGGGAAGTCACCCACCGAACATAGAACGTGGGATCGATGGTTCCAATCCTGGCTCTACCGGTCATCCTTTGAAGTGTCCTTGGGCAAGACATCAAATCCAGTGGGCCCAGGTGAGTCAGGTACAGTAAAGGAGGTTGTTTATCTTATCACGTTCTACTTTCACTTGTCTTATCTTGACCTGCTCACTGAAGTAGCGCCAGTAGCTGAACTAATCTATTTAACTGCCAACAGAGGGAGCTGAGGTTCCTACTCAGCCGCCTGAATAACAAGACCAGTTGCAGTCCATGTCTGCGAAGAAAAAGTCTTTAGATTTAAATGTACAAATGACAGACGTTGTTACGTTTGATTCTTTATTTCAATCTTAGAAGTGAATCTGCATTCATACATATACAAAATTAAGATGCTGGAAAACAATATTTCAAACACACTATATGGAAAAGGGAAAAAAACTAATTACAGCACGCTGAAAACAATGGAGCAGCAGATAACCGGGAATGTGGATTCAGCAGTAATCGTACGATAAGACCTCTGAGTGTGAAAGAACTGGCAAAATACTGAAACAGTGCAACATGCGTAACAAACTACAGTGAAGGATGACGGCTGCTTTCAGCCAGGCGTGTTCTAAATGTCACGGAGTACAAACACAGCAGATAAACGGTACATGCAATCATGTTTTTGAACGAACCAGACCAAACTTTGGAGCGTTGCTATGACAACCGGCTCCCACCCCCACCCTGAAACCTCAAGGACGAGTCTCCGATACGGGAATCCGTTCCAGCCGGGGGTTTCTCCAGGTCGGCGCCCGCGTGGCGCTGCTTCGTTGCCTGGTCGCGCCGGTCGTGTGCCGCGGCAGTGCTGTTTTGGGGCGAACTGCGGCCTCTCACGGTTCCTGAGAGAGAGCTCTCTACGTTTCCTGTCACTCCTTAACCTGTGGAAGAAAAGGGCAAGTCCTCTGCCGTGTCCCTGGCACTGTCATGCTTTATATCCACAGTGGCCCATCGAGAGTGCAAATAGAAAAAGGAGGGGTCTAGGAACAGTTGGATACATTCAGAAGTATCATGCTAAGGCAGTTTCTGAGTCCGGTCCTCTCCTTGTACCTCCATCCTGGGGCATCATACTGTATGCGTCTGTGTCACCATTTGTACAAAAGGAGCTCAACACGAGCCTCCTTCACACTGCAATATACTATATATAGGAATTAGAACAACCCCCATTTTGCGCTGATTATTTTAGGGTTCAGTCCATGACCTTGTTTTTTGCCTATCAATGAACAGAATGTCAATGTTAAGAGCTTCGTGGCCACTTTACTGGTTGACTTGTGGCCATCAGGACTGTTCGTGGTGTGTCAGCGTTCCTGTCCTCAGTCACAGGTGTACAGTTTAAAACCAACAGAAATGGGGCACAAAGAACACAGCACCGTCCCATCCGTCCGACGGCAGCGCCGCGGACCTCACGCTCCAGGCGTTCCGGCCCGGGGGCCCATGAGCGGGTCCTGGCCCTCCACGCCGCCCCGGACGGGGCTGCTCTCGTGCTCGGCCGTGATCACGATGGTGTTCTCGTCCACCAGCTCGCAGGTGGGGTTGGAGAACGCCGACAGGGGCAGCGTGATCCGCTGCATCTCGCGCTCGTACACCCGCTGCTCGTGCTGCTTCTTCAGGTCCTGAGTCCTGAGGGCAGACGCACATCGGCCGTGATGTTACAGAGCTCTGACAACGCCCAGGCACCTCGTCCCGATTCTCACACCAGGCTGTGCTTAATTTGAATTCCGAGCACATCTGGTTCAACTAGACCACTAGATTTGCACTCGAATGCCACACGTGCATCGCGTTACTGCACATTAGGTGAAGGCATAAACCTTCTGACATAATATGCTGTTCCTCTTTATTAAAAAATACTTCCTAAATATAGAGATCGAAGACGGGGGCACTGCTAATGAAGTCTGACAGCCCAACACAGAGCTGTCAGGACAGTGTGTTCCCCAGGGAACCAGAGTCCCCCTCTTTCCCAACACCGGGACCCCCCCCACTTTGCCCATTACATAAGCCCGACTGTAGGCTTTTCAGCCTGTGCCACGTTCTTCCCTATATTCTGTTGCGATCACAGTAATGACACTAAGGCAGCCGAACTGCATCCAAGTGAACAACACAGAGCGTTGTTAGTGAATGGGAACAACAGCTGATTCACCAACGACACTTCCACCGTCCATTCAGACTGTGTGTGTGTGTGTGTGTGTGTGTGTGTGTGTGTGTGTGTGTGTGTGTGTGTGTGTGTGTGAGAAACAGGAAGTCGCCAAAAGGCTCAGCAGCAAAAGGAAATAGATGCTCTCTCACACTCTTCTCCTTCACATAATGTCCCAAATAGAAGGTAATTGCTGTCATGACTTTCATACTGACCTCTTATAGCAGTAGCCCACTGTGATGCCCGCTCCAAGCATGATTATGATCGCAATCATGAGGACGCCGAGGACGTAGCCTGAAGGATCAAAGCAGATGATTGGTTTGAAGCGGGACACGCGACGTGCTGCTGGATGAACTAGGGTTCGTTGCCAACGATGGCGACCTACCAAGCACTCCCAGGTCCTTCTTCTTCTTGGGTCCCGTGTGCACCCGCTGGCTGATGCCCATCACCGGCTGCACGGCGCCGACCTCTCCCTGGGGGGCTCCCTGCTTGGCCGGCACCGACAGCTTCTCTGTGGGGGGGCCCGGCGTCGGCCCGAGAGCCTCGGCCTCTGGCCGCACAGTGGAGGCTTCGGCTGAAGAGACGATAAAAACACACCTTACGGCTTTTTTCATTGGATTTATTTCATTTCCTAAATTATTATTTATTATAATCATAATATTCTTTTTCCCCCCATCTTGGCTCAACCCTAGAAAACATGTGAATTATTACCAGAGGCTGTCTGCGTCTCAGACATCCACCATGTTGTGTGGTGCGTGGAGCCACATACTGAGCCGCCTGTGCGTCAACTGAGCCGTGTAACACGGCGGTGACGCACAGGCTGAAAACAACGCTCTTCTGAAGTTGCTGGAGCATAAATCACAGCTCGTTTTGTTTTTTTCCCACTGCGCCGGGCACAAACCGGCCCAGCGCGTTCAGGGAGGCAGAAGAGAGTCGGGTCCGGATGTCAACATCTGCCCCGTGACTCGTTTCCTGCACGCTCCGGTTTCCTCCTGCTCTGCAGTTAAAGGCCCTCGAACTCTAGAGTTAAAGGCGTTAAAGTCGGAAACTGAAGCAGCCAATGAGCTGCTGTTTCCATGGCTGGACTCCTGCTCTCTGCCAATCGGCAGAGTTTGGGGGCGGGGTTAGTTGCTCTCTTCAAACTTTCTGACATGTGACTCGGGCCTTTGTTGTTGTGACTTGAAGGAAACAAAAGGGAGGAAGGCTTTTCACAGCAGCTAACTCTGACCAAGTGACCTACAACAGACTGATGCCTTTTCCTAGAAAAGCTAAAAAGTTGTGACATACATAAAGTTTGAACACGTGGACGAAATTTGCAGCTACTAAAGCATTACTTCTCCCCAGCGCAGCCTACTTTTTACCCCATTGAGGGTTTTACTCACCTTTGCATGGGCCGATTGCACAGAACTGTCTCTGGATTGTCCCGTCTGGACCAGTAATGTAGCACCAAGGCCTCTCGGAGGAGTCTGGGTTCCGGCAGTAACTGTGATCTCCCACACCTTCAAAGAGCAAACATGTTACTGATTTCACGTGGAGACACCAGTCTGTCCCAGTGTGTCTGCAACTGGACCCATTAATCATTCATGGACATCACTTCAGGACTACACAAGGAACATGCCGTAAAAACAAAGAAGGGAAACTGCAGCTGCTGTAAAAGCATCAGCAGCAACACACACTCCTACAGGTAAATAGGAGCACGTTATCACTGGGCGGACCTCGTCTCCAGTCACGGCTTCATCTAACGCCGCGTTCACTGACCTCTGCATTGAATTACGTACCTGTCTGTGAATCGGGGTGGACTTTAACGTCGTAGTCTCTGGTGGTGTTGCTCCAGTTCAAGCAGATCAGACCCGAGGAAGCGCTGCGCTGTTCCCCTCTGTACCGCACGCAGTCTGCGGAGCACAGCAAAACGACACGTATAGTTACGACACAGTGTGCCTTTTATTCGAAGCGCGGCGAGCAAGTGCGAAAAAACAGTCCATTTTACCCTCATCGCCTCCGGAGGATGCGCTGCTCTGCGCGACCGCCGCGATCAGGAAAACAACACCGCGCAACGCCAGGCGCATTTCTGCAGTCGACGGGTGGAGACGCGAGTGAGGAAAAATGGGTTGATGAAAAATGGAAACGAGGGGAGAGCCTGTGCTGAATGCGCATCAGACACACTGCTCTCCTGCCAGCTCGTGTTTTTGTCGGGCGAGCTCAGCTTCTTCAGTAAACAAGGGAGGAGGAAGAGGAGGAGGAGGAAGAGGAGGAGGAGCGGAGAACCTCGATGACAGAGAGAGAGAGAGTCTTGTGAGAATAAACACAGTCCAAACACTCTGCAGAAACAGTGATATTTCTACAATTATTTTTCAACCTACTTACTCACTTTTTACTGAGGACCTGTGGGCCCCGATGCACCAACCCCAGCGCTGTGAGCAGTCAAAGCACAGGGAGCCTGGGCCATTGTTGGCTCAACGGTAAACAGGGCCCACGCGCAGCGCAGCCTGTGGTTCACACAGACGCTCGCCCAGTTTTCAGGCAATTACCAGAGCAAACACGCAGCATCTGTCCGTCACAGTGAGGGTTGTTACGGGGAAGCGTTTCTCCCAGCATGCAATGGGTGAAACCCTAAAGCCCGTAGGCCTGTAAAGGCTGAATGCATTTGTGACTATGAAAGAGTGAAAATACATTCTCTCAAAACTAAAAAAGCTTTTTATTTAAAAACGAGTTTAAAATGGTATCTTCATCAATCAGTACATACTTGAAATTGAGGGCTGCTGCACAGTTCCTCATAGGATAACTCTGCAGACTGACGGCTCTTTGATCAACTTCGCATTCGCAATCTAATCTCAGAGCTCTCTACCAGGTGTTACCTTGGTCCTGGGTATCAGTAAAAGTTATGCTGATACAATGACGCCATGTTGCGTAATTTAGAAGCCTGCAAGAAAACAGTTTTACACACACATTGGAAACTTTTGTGTAGTCAGATGTACAGTGTGTAAAACAATGAGCATTCGTTGACGGTTTATAGTGAGATGATGATCAATGATGCTGTGCAAATGTGATCACCGCTGAAAAATATACAATTTATGAGCATATACATTTCCATAAACATGTCATTAGTAGCCAAACAGTGCAGCATGTGCAGCCTTCGTGGCAGAGCTCGTCTAACAACTCACAGCAGGGGGGCTACCGGTGATGTAACTCTGCTCTGATGTGTGGTCGGTCGCTGAGCAACCGTCTGCTCGTCTTGTACTCCATTAAATCGGTCAATCATCTTCAGCCCCCATGCGGCCTGAGAATGGACACTTATCCAACGCACAGCCTCTAATGGAGCATTAAAGCAGAGACTCATCAGCTCCTCCCTGCTGCGCTGTAAGAAACCAATACGGACGGATGCTGCTGCATTACATCAGAGGGCTGATCTGGGAGTATAAACGGAGCAGACTGGGATCGGAACCACGGGCCTGGGGCTTCACCGGTGGCTGTGCCTCTGGATAGAATGTCAAACGCACTGTATCAAGAACATGCCTTGAAGTTATAGGGAAGAACCGTTTTGTCCACGTGGCAGCTCATCGCTGTGTTCGCCTTCTCTGTGTAGGTAACACGATGATGGGGAGCAGATGGACGGCAGCCACTGAGCTCTTGCATAAGTCATTGAGCCTGACAACTTGAGGTGTGCTGCAGCGTTACCCTGCTGAAACCCCTACAGGTAAGACGTCTGGTCCCATCACAGCGGCAGCTCCCCAGCAACAGCCGCTCTTATGGCGGCAGGAAGGTGGACGCCGTTCTGGGAGAGCACACGACAAGCCTTCTGTAAATCCGCGTGCAGGGAGGACGCGTCGAACGGGCGTCCTGCGCCCTCAGCTGTGTTTAGCAGGCGGAGGAGGAAGGCGGCTCTGCAGAACAGGCCACAGAGAGCGCTGTGGAAAGCGTGGTTCACCAGGAGAGCCAGCCAGGTGGGGGTCAAGGCCTCAGCTTGAGGGGGAACAAACAGTCCCACTGTAACACAGGCGCTTTGCAATACACCACAGGGGAGCATCTCAAACACAGTAAGCTGATGTGTGGTACCTGGAAGCATCTCCCTGCAGACTGCGACGCCGTCTAGCACCTGGGCAGCATTCTGCTCTGCCCACGCGACGAGGCTCTGGGCCAAAGCGGGCGATTCAGAGCGTTTCTCAGCCACCTGCAGCAGGTAAGGCAGCACGTGTGCCGACATCGCCGCCGGCTCCGCAAACACGTTGGCCTCGTCCTGCTCGTACAGACTGGAACGCCTGAATGGAAGAGGCAGGACAGCGGCTGAGCAGGCGGTCGGGGTTGCTCCGTCGGCAGTAGCGTGTTTGTGATGTAGCATACCCTGAGCCCGAGGCCTCTCTCAGCACAGCTCTGAGGTCAGACTGGGGCAGGTGACACAGCAGCACCTCCAGCGTGCCTGGGGTGTCCCAGCATTGCTCCAGCAGCATGTCCAACAGCAGCGGCAGAGCCTGGTTGACCTGTGCGACATAGCTGCTGCTCGCGCCTTCACCCTGCCTCACACGGTGCAGCACGGAGGCAAAACGGGCCACCTTCACCCTCACCGCCTGGCTTTGGTCCTGCAGCAGGTAAAGGCCTGTGTTGATCAAGCTGAGAGAGAAAAACAGGGCGACTGTCTATTCATCATTATCATCATCATCATCATCATCAGCTGATTGGCAACATTACTATTATGTAGGATACAGTACCTGATCATGATGGCGCTGCTGCTTTCCCTCAGGCTTTGACTCAGGCTGTCTAGAGCCTCAGCACACGCCATTCTGAGCACCTCAGGGGCCTCTGGGGACCGGTGGCGTTCCAAGACGCTACACAAGCGCTGCATCATGGATGCCTTCAACCTGATTCGTACATGGAGCAGAAGAAAATCTGAACTGCAGGTGGGGTTGTTCCACGTGACAGTAACACGCAACTTTACACAGGTATAATAGCAATAGAACACGTCAGAACCTGGAGTCTGGCCATTGGGAGAGTAGCAGACTCGCTGCGTAGAGGGCCTGAGACAGAGATTCTGGCCCGCCTTGCTGCTCCTCCAGGTTCCCGAGCAACCAATCCAGACACTCAGGCAGAACCGGCTCCTCCAGCAGAGCAGACTGAGGAGGAGGATGAGGTGAAGCGAAATCGGCCCGGGCCATCGTCGCTACCAGGGCTGTGAGGTAGGTCCTGCGGTACTGCACACTGTGGCTCGACAACGCCTCCATCAGGTTCGACTGGACACGGACAACATAAACTTCAAGTTGTTTGTCAAGAGCTCATTGTGCCTGGACATACGTGCTGGAATATGTCTTTATATATTATAACTAATAATAGTACTAACTTATCATCACTCCCTGTCTCTAGTTATTCTATGACACATCAAGAACAGGATACACATGAACAGAAACAGCAGGTGGTCGAGATAATGCAACATACAGGAGTTTATCTCAGTGACCTACAGTGTATAAAGCCACATTATATGTTCCCAGGTCGACTGTGCTTGTGTGCTCATAATAATACAAACTGTATAATCGCTTCGGGCACACCCATTCTTTAGAGGAGGAAAAAAAAAAAAGAGAGATCTGCAGCCAGATTTCAGCCTCACTGACATTACACACGGGCCTATCTTTGCTTCCCTGATTTCCTCACATTGTGGACGCAGAAGGTCGTTGAAAGCTGCTCAACAGGTTTTTTTAAAAGCTTGTTTTGCTCCTGGGAGCAAACCGCGTCTCACCTGCAACACCCTCCTGATCGCCTCATTCAGGGCTGTCTGCCGCGAACCTCGCCCATCCACCGCCCACGTGAGTAACACCAGTCTAATGTCCTGGCCTGCTGCGGGGAAGCTGTCCCAGATGTGACATGCCCACCGCGCATCTGCGCACAGGAAGCAAACAGCTTGTTGATGGAACGAGGGCAACCCAACCTGCAGAGACACAGACAAAACACACTGCTTAGAAACGTTCAACTCCCTGGAAACAGATCATCTCCTTCATTTCATTCTTTAAGCAGTTACTGTACAGGTTTTACATCCCTCAAAAGCAATGATGTAACTCTGGCTGTAGCCATGACTGTGCCAAGCTATTATGATGGGTGTAACTTTTATTACCTGTACAGTAGATAAAGAAAGTTAAGTAGTTAGTAAATACTGCATAGAAGTTTCACAATTCTGTGACAGAGCTTTATCTACTTTTATCAACAGTCAAATCAGTATAGTACGTCAGAGTACAGTACAGTAAGAAATCTGTCAGTCAAAAAGACAAATTAAACATCTTTAGGCCACATACAATGAAATTGCGGTGTCGTCCGTTCAATTCATCCCAGAGACGCTCAATAAGCAGCTAAAATAATAATAATAATTTGTTCTTGTGAGTTTGTTACCCACCTGAAGCCCCTGTTGGGGCGTTTGGAGGTCCTGCAGGAGAGTCTCACTGAGCTTTGTCACATAGGCCTCACTGCAGAATCCTCGCAGAGACTCTGCGACGCTGAGATACGCTGCTCTCACTAGGGGGCAGTGCTGAGCTCCAGTCCCCAACCACAGAGAGGCCCAGACCCTGTCCAGCACTTCAGAGAGGCCTGCTGACGGGAGACTGCGAACCACAAGGCAGTAGGATTATTGCAGCCTTCATGTGTGTGATGAATTATTGATTGAACAAATCTCCTCAAAGCCACACCTGTCCGTGCACAGAGCTCTGTCTAACAGAGCTTTAACCTGCAGCAGCTGTCCATGCAGCCGGTTGTGGCTGCAGCCCTCCTCGGGACTGGGCAGCTGGGCTGTAAGTTTGATGAGGATGTTCATGTACTCAGAAGGGGGAGTCATGGCAACCAATGCCTTGGAGGCCATCACCCTCACACTGTAAATAGGACTGGAGGACAGTTGCAGCAAAGGAGGCAGAAAGTCTGACAAAGACCTGAAAAAGTTCAAATCCAAAGAAGGTTTAACTCACACACCGCTTTGCATTAATACACAAAACAAGGCAACAATGTAGTGATAAGCAGACGTAATCACTCTGTGGAGTCTTGGGCGCCAGGCTGGAGCTGGGCTAGCAGGGTGAGGACAGGGTGGAGCGAGGGCTGGAGGTGCAGCTTGGCCTCATGAGGCGAACCCCGGTGGTCTCGCGCCGCTCCTCTCAGCTCGTCCAGCAGGAAGGGCTGGAGCGCAGGGTAGTGAAAGAAGAAGCCGGAGGGCGACACGCAGTGCTGAGCGGGGCTGCCGTCCTCACTGCCGGGCTGCTGACCGAGCAGCCGCGAGCACAGGGAACCTGGAGGCGGGGTGTTAGTTAAAGAAGGACCCGGAACACGCATGCAATACAATCCTCCAGGTTGCAAACAGACTATAATAAAACCTACTGTAAAGCTGCAGAGCAGCGTTCCTCACGGCCCAGCAAGGAGAGCTGAGCAGTGTGAGCGACAGGATGGCGACAACGGGGGCGAACTGGAGGAGAGCCAGTCCCAGGCCTGAGCCACGCACCAGCGCCTGCAGAGTGTGGACCGCACACACCTGGGGCAGGTCCAGCGTTTGGTCCCAGTTCTCGGGCAGAGGCGTTCGGGCCGTGTCCAACAAGGTCTGCACGCTGTCCGCCAGCAGCGCTCTGGCTTTACAGGCCTCCTCCGCTGACACCACACACAGGATGAGCATGGGCAGACCCGCCGCACGCCGGGTCACCGACGTGGAGCTGGGGGACTGCACAACCTGCAGCCCCTACAAGCACACGGGAGACGGAACAGTCAGGCGGGATCGCTCGCTTTCGTGCGTCTCCATCGCGCGTCGGGACCCACTTGTTTCAGCATGCGAGCCGGGATTTTCCGAAGCTCGGGATCGCTGCTGCTCAGCAGGGAGGCACAGAACTTGGTGAAGCCGACACAGCACCCCTCTACTGCCCCCTGGTGAGAAGAAAGTCTCATTCAGAGAGGACCGTGAGAGTGATTCACACTATATATAATACACATCTACAGTAACTTACCCAGTGGCGGCATTTGAGAAGAATATTCCTGAATATTTCTGCTGCTCTTTTTAGATCCTGTTCTGTTAAAAGGCAGCCATTTGGGCCGGATTTGATTAAAAGCTTCTCTACCAGCAGACCTAAAAAGATGCCAATTTCCTAAAAGAGGATATATAAAATCAAGAACGACTTCAGCAAATATATCGACGTCAAAGCTTCAAAGCACGCCTGTTTTACCTTAAGGGAGACCCAGCAGCAGGTGAGGACGAGGCTGTGCTCCTCAGACAGCAGCACACACTCCTCTCCATCTCCTGGGGCTCCTCCAGACGCCTGGGCTATAAGGGAGCTGATGGCATTGCCCATGTCACAAAAGGAAGGGGGCGCATCTAAGGCAGAAGGGATGTCAGAAATGGCTGATGTCATACGTTAAACTGAGATGGGACGTACGTCATCGTTACCTTTCTCAGTGGCACCAGCCTCTTTGTCTCCATACAGAACTCCGAGCAGCAGCAGGGACAGATTCTCCAACAGGCCCAAGATCTGGGCGATCCAGCCGTGGTCCAGTGTGTCATAGACACCGCTGGGTCCTTCAAGCAAACACTTCTGAAGGGCGCTGAGGACACCTGGAACGTTGTTCATAGCAGGGTTTAAAGCGGCTGAGGCTCCATATTTGAAACCAGTGTCCGTGTTGCAGATGTTTCACCGTGTACAGGCTTGGTTCTGGCAGCGAGCATCACGTCAGCCTTGGCCGTCACGTAGTGCTCCTCCAGCTCCTTCACCAGGAACCCGACCACGCTGCTCACGTCTGCCTCGCGGTCACTCCTCAAGCTCCCGTCTGCAGGACCCGCGTCCCGCCATCTGCGGGTCAACAACCGACAGCGGCTCACGCTGACATTTAGGGCGGGAGCGGTTCTGAGCCAGGACGGGTCGGAGGCTTACTTGTGGAAGAGGACTTTGACCATCAGCGCGCCCATCTGGGCCTCCTGCACGCGAGGGCTGCACAGGAGCCGCCTGCTCCGCGTGAAGAGAACTGAAGAAATGTCACGTGGAAAAGCGGGCGGGAAGAATCTCAACAACAAACCCGCCGAGAGCTCTCGAATCTGTAGAGAAAAAAAATTATCTCTTCATCCGTTCTTTAAAACAATAAATCTCAATATTAAACATATCAACAAAATATGAGGCAAGTTTGTGAGTAAGCTAAGTGCCTCGTTTGTAGAATCTTCCAAACAGCTGATGAGGACCAGCTGCTTCGACCTGCAGAAGAAATCCCACAGTCCCTTCTCTCTGGCGTAGGTAATAAGAGATCCCATGTTTGCTGCGAAAATCAATGAAATCGAAATCAAACTCCGAGCTAGAATTATAACAAAACAAACTGTGTGTGAGACAAGCTGACCTGGAGGCTGCCCCTTCCTTTTGTCGGGGCTCCAGGTGTCGGTGCAGGTCTCCAGCACCGCAGACAGCAGCAGCAGCGCCGTCTTCTTCCGCTGGTAACTGTGTCCTGAGGCCAGACAGCTGTACGGAAGCTGACTCAGCCATTCTATGAACCCTGTTTGTAGAAAAGAACACAGCACGACACCATACGATACGTCAGTCTGTGGAGTTCAACAACCTTGTGTGAATGTATAACGAGCGGTCAGTGGTCGCACCTACTCCCTGCTCCAGTGGAGTCCCCTCTGCATCCACGGCGTCGCCGCTGCTTTTGCCTCTCTCTCCTCTGACACGCGCCAAGCAGCCGTCTCTGATGCGAACTAGGAACCTCCTCACTCCTGCCTGAAAGTGCTGGCGAAAAGGCGAGGACTCGCAATTCAGATTCTGAGGAACGAACGCGGTCATGACGGACATTTCCTCCGTGGTGGGCGCGTCTTTGCTCTTCGGGCTCCAGCAGAGGAGGCCGAGCGCGGCGAGGCGGACCCTGTCGTCGGCGGACCCCAGGGCGAGCCGGAGGGCCTCTGGGGTCGAGCCGCCCCGCGGGGGGGCTCCGGTCGCGGCCCGATGGGCGGCCGCGACGCAGGCCCAGGCGCGGAGGTGGCCGGGCGCGGCCGCGTCCAGCGAGGCCAGCAGGTGATCCGCGGCGCCGGGGAAGACGCGGAGGGTGCAGGGGAGCAGGTGCGTGGAGCTGTTGCTCTGCAGGAGAGTCACGTCGGACGTCAGCGCCTCCTGGAGGAAGGGCCGCCAGCGCCGCGCCCAGCGATTAGCCAGGTCCACGTCAGAGTGTGGAGCGGACGCCTGCTCCCGCCGCTGCTGCTGGATCAGACTCTTATACAGCTCGGATCCACAGGGCGACAGGTGATTGGTGGACAAGCACTTTAGGAGATGATGAGGGAGGTCGGCACACTGCTCCAACACCTGATCGACAAAAAAAAGACTTGAGAACAAGTACTAACAGCTTTATAACGGTATTAACGCTGTAACTAGCCACAATCCTTACTCTGTCACTTCCCACGTATGGCAGCAGGGCACAAAGATGGTGATATTTGGCTTTGGATTCCCAGGGCAGCGTCAATATTCGCTCGAGCAAAGTAAAATAAAGGGTTTTCTTTGCGTCACCGAACTGCTGACAGTCCATCTCATAGAGGTCCAGCAGCAGAGCGAAGGCGCCGCGGACCAGCTCGGACACGCCTTCAACCTGGTGACGCACAGAAGGACGGATGTCGCTGAAGACGCGTGCGACCGCCAGTCGCCGTCGCCATCAGTTAGTCCGACTCACCGGGCTCTCAGCATTGGTCCACATGATGTGCGTGAGCTGCCGCTGCAACGCGCCGCTGTCGGGGAGGAGGCGGCCGCCCGTCATCTCCCACACGTCGCCCACGCACGCCTTCACTTTCCTCAGCCAGAGCATGAGCACTGCAACAGCGTTTGACAGTTAAAGCGCCGCGCAGCCGCTCGGACCGTCAACCCGGACCCGGCTTCACACACCTTCAAAGGCAAAGTACTGACAGTCCAGCTTCTCCTCACACAAACCGCAGACCAGAGGAAACAAACCCTTCAGCAGCAAACACTGGAACGAAGCACATTGTGGGTTCGGTGGTGACAGCAAAGCAACGCGGAAGCGAGACACTTTGAATGGATTTACTTCTGAGGAACGTGCACTGAGCAGGATGGGAGGCGGACAGCAGGCGAGGAGGCCCCGGCTCACCGCCAACCGGCCCACTCCGTCCTCCCCCTTAGGGACGCACTGAGCCTGGAGAGCTCCCACAGCCAGCAGCCAGGGCTCTGGCAAACACAGGAAGGAAGCGCTCACGGATACGCAGCACAGACCGGTTCAGACGGGTGAAATGGTTCCGGAGCCTACCTGACCGGGAGACCTGCAGCAGACTCCAGGCGGCCGCCCCTCCTGCTCCGCTGTCCGACGCGGTGCCGATCAGCATGGCCACGGCGGTGCCCGCCAAGAGACGGGTGTCCCTGTTGACGCACTGGGAGACAAGACGCTCGCTGGTGACGCGGATCTGAAAGGGCGCATCCGAGTGGCCGCTAATCCGCGAATGTGTAGGGAAACCTGTCCGAGAATGATGTCCATGAGCGCCTGCAGAATCCGCTGCACGGCAGGGACCCCACGCTCCGGGTCCCACACTAGCGGGGCCACGTCGCCGGACAGCAGCTGGAACGTCTGCAAGCACATCTGCACAGACGTCGCGCGTCCTCAGGCCGCCAAGCGAACACGATAATAATCCCGTGCGCGATGTGTTGAGATCATTCACGTACCTTGACAGTGATGTAACACAGAGGTCCATCTCTTAGGGATTCCTGTTGCAGAACCGCAGAGAACAACTCGGACACTTTGTTCAGCCACGCGAGGTGCGACTGACGCCACACTTCGCGGCCCACGGTGCTGTCTTCCAGGAACATGCAGGCTAAAAAAAAGGCAAAATAATAAATAAATAAATGAAAAATAAGACAAGGGATAAGACTTATGATTTCACCAACCTTTCTGCAGATCCTCAAAACACAACATCTGAAAAGAAGAAAGTAGAAGTTATATGAAGTGACTGCATACAAACACATGACAAACAGGTTTATGAGCGAGAGCTGCACCTGCTCAGTGTTGACTATGGAAGACACACACTGCTGAGTTTCTCTGAAAACCAACTGGTGATCCACCTTCGCCAAATGCTGCAGCATCTGTGGAGTCAACACAAAGCCCTCATGAGCTCCCACTGGATTTTAATGCCCGCTGAGTGTGACGAGTGGGGGCTGACCTGGTCCACTTTACGGCAGCCCGTGGAGCTGCTGGCCATCTGCACCTGCAGGGAGAGCAGGAGGCGGACGAGGAGCAGGAGCTGGGTCTCCCCCGCGCCTCGAAGCTGCGCCTCGGGAATCTGCCTCAGCAGCTGCGTGGCCTCGTCCAAGCAGCGCTCCTTGGACCTTTTCACGCTGCTCCTGTGAAATCAGAGCGGGCGGAGGCGCCCGTGTTTACATCAGCCGATGATGTTCAGGACAGTTCTCGACATGCTCGCAGCAGGCGCCGACCTGGAGGATTCAGTGAGTTTGTCGATGAACCGCCTGAGCGTCTGTCTGCCATTGTCAGAGGTCTGATCCTCGCCGATGCCGCAATCCCGCAGACGTGTCGCCAGTTCCTCAAACGGCATCGTTGCAATTACTCCACCGAGTGAATGCTCCCAAACACGCCGGGGAGCACGCCGGGTGCTGCCGCGATGGACGGTCACGTGACACTGCTCTTATTCTAGTCCCGTAAAACCAGCGCTTGCCATACAATTGCAGCTACACAGTGCCCCCTACAGGATGGTTGGGTCTGACTCGTTTGTCTAAAATAAAAATTATTTAATCTTACGTTTACTTAAGATTAGGGAAGCTGCATCAATGGAGAATTACTTAAGTATCTTGACCTTTTTTCTTATCTCATCTTCCAGACGAATCCTAGCATTTGGAGCGGACGTAAGGGTTTCTACCACGCCTGACCGCACGGGGGCGCTGCTGCACACTGACGTGCACTTATTGTTCCCTAGAACGAGACAGGACGTTACCATGACATCAAACAATTTACAAATATGTCGACTTTCTAATCTGAAGTGAGCCCCATGGCTAACGTGGTTCATAGGGTCTATTCTCCCGCCGTCACACGCCAGGTCGGATGGTTTTTGCTGCTGTTTTCCTTGGCTCGCACTCAGAACACTCTCGGTAAGCTACTGTTGGTAGCTAACGCTGCTAAGCAGCATTAGTTGATTCGCTGACTAACTAATTTCAATCCTTTAATATGGCATCAGTGCCGATCTGTAAACAAAAACTACTTCCATTATATTCAACAGTCTTCCAGCCGGCGTTTCTGACTGCAACTGGTCCAACTGTGAGCGCACTTCTGCTTGGAAACACGGCGAACGTCTCTGTGCATCTGAGGACTGTGTCTCCATCCAATACCACAGGTCAGTGATACTTATCATCAGGCTACTCTGACAATGTCAGTCATCAGAGGATCCACAATGACCTGACATGATATTGTAACATTTTACAGGTACAAACCTAGTGTCTTAATTAAGATTCCTATAAGTAATGTAATATAATAGTTATGGTATAAAACCATTACTAGAAACGTAATGTAGTAGAACTAGTTCTGGATCTTTTGTAAAACTATATATATTTTGAATGCTCTACTTCTATAGCTGGATGGGATGTGTTTTTATTGCCTACTAGTATCTCAAGCATGTAGGTTCCCTGGTTTAAGAGGCAAAATAATAAAGTTGCAATAACAACATCTTTGCCTACAGTACTCTGAAACTGCAGTACTTGGGTTGGTGATGGTTATTGTCCTTCACAGGAAGTATTGAATCTCCAACATGCGTGGATGAAGCAACTCAGTGGGTGCTCACAAGAGAGCAGGTCGAAAAGGTACAAATTCTATTTTTAAGTAGATTGTAAACGATTATAGCTACAGCCACTGATCACGGATAACATAGGAAGACAGGGAGAAAATATTTCTCAAACGTCTTTGTTTCTCGTCCAGACTGCAGTTCGAGTTCAGCTGAAGCTGGATAAGAATCTGCGTTTGTGTGGTAAGAATGAGACTGCAGACTGCTGTCCGAAGCCACTGTGTGTCCTGGAGACCCTCCAGGTGTCTGCTTGTGTGAGCAGCGCACCTCAGGCCTCGCTGCTGATCCAGGCCACCATAAATGCGCTGTTGGTTCCTGCTAATGGTGTATCTGGTAATAATGACGCTTGTATCTTCGGCCTTCATCCTGAGTTTATACTGTAATAGTCCATACAAAGTTCATCATTGAAAAACTGCATTATGCATTTCAGAAAATAAAACAGTGATTCCAAACCAAGTGTACCAACCATTAGGCTCTTGTCCTTGTGATCTCACATTCAGAGCATGTGATGTACGCTGCTGCTGCGATAAGGTGAGAAGTCAAATTCAGGCAAATGTATTCTTCTCTTTCTTAATCAACAGTGACCTAATTGTCTTTCTCTCTCTCAGGATTGTTCCACTGAAGAGCTGAGGCTATTTGTGTCCCAGTGTTTCCCAGGGCCCTTTGGTGGACAGGTCTCCCCTGTTCCAGAGTACCAGTGCTCTGAACAAACTGCTAAAAACTCACCAGACTGGTTTCCATTTTTATGTGTCAATTCTCCACTGGAAAACAACCCGTATCTTGGTCTCTTTTACCATGGAGACACAATGTGAGAAATGTTTAAATATGTTTTTGTTGTTATCTTAGCTTTTTTTGTGATTGTATAATACATTGTAATATATGTTTACTATTTTATAGTACATCTAAGCCTGGTCCATCCTTCCAACGGCCTGTTTTGTCAGCTCCAGCGCCAGTTAATGTTTACATTCAAGGAAGTCCCATTCTCACACTGAATAACCAGTACTTCACAATTCCCCAGGTCAGCTGTGTGAAATGGGTGTTGTTGTTTCTCTAAATACATTTTGGATTGTATTTTGTAAAAATTAACACCTGTATACTTCTGTTTCACAGAAAATGCTTGGGCAGTGTGTAAACAATGCACCTGTAGCATTTTTGAACAATTTTAAAGTTGACTGTAGATCTTTGCTAAGTTTCTGTCCAACTGGATCTCCCTTGCATACACTACCAACAGATTTGAGTGTCAACGTTGGGAATGGAGAAGGAGGTATGAATCAGTTAGTGAATAAATTACTTAATCAATCAGTAACAGCCTGTGTGTGTAGTAGCGTATTAGCACATGGCAAAGACAGAGCAAGAACACTCAACATGAAGTACATAATGGAGAAATTCTGTCACTTTTGTCACTGTCACAAATTCATCATAATAAAAAGGTTGCATATGTGAGTTCTGGCTTGTGGCTGCCTAAAGAGAGAGTCAAAAGGCAGCACCTGAAACTCAGATAAGAGAGGTTTTATTTGTTCAGTAGCTGCTTTTTATAGAAATCTGGCAGGTTGATTAAAAAGGTTACGAAGATTTTAGTTACATTCTTAGTTATGTCATCAACACTGACACTGTTCTCCAGTTGTTTAGATCGATATGTCTTAATTTCTTTCCTTTATATGTTTTTCAGGTGGTGTTGTAGTGGATGTAATTGATGAAGTAGCTGCTGACCTAAGTCCCTTTATTTCAAGCACAACTCTTTTTGCCTCTTCAGGTATGAAGATTAGATTATGAATAAAACAACATCTTAAAGAGACTATAAACTGTAATGTTGAAATCCTATAATATTCCACCGAAGGTGAGAGTTTGCAATGTGAAAATGTGACCTTGGCACTGGACTATAAATTCTACTGGAAAGGAAATGGCATCACAAATATCACACTTACACGCACAGTTGGAACTATCATCTTCAAGGCCAGTGGTGAGTGCTCCAACACTTGCCTGTAATTTGGCTGTTTATTTTACTGAGGTGAGTTGCTGTGACTGCTATTGTTTTGTTAATGTCTTTTCTCACAGTGGCATTAACTACCAGGTATTCTGCCGTGTTTTTAAATGGAGCATCCGTTGGTGAGCCCAACTCAGGGAACCCAGGTAAGTCACAATAAAATAATTTGTCATGAGTGTTTTTAAAGGTAAATGATTTGCAGACTGTAGTTCACATTTTATTTTATTGAATAAAATGACAATCATTTTAAATGACAGGTTACCAGGTGGGAAGACCTGTCATTGGCGGAATATTACTGGGCACTGCTGACAATTACACAGGCTCCATACAGAGAACATCAGTTGATCTTTGGAAAGCAGGTAAAACCTGTTGTATGACAATAGGTAATTGCAGAAACCCTGTTACTTAAGCTGCTGTATTGTGATCCTACTGTTAGTGAGCGATGGACTCTGTTCTACTGCTGAGAAAAAGCCAATCCTCTTTGGAGAAAATTCAACATCAGGATGTCTGTTACCTGTCAGCCAACAGAATCTGAGTCAGTGCGATCTCCTGAGGTCAGTGCCTAAGCACGGGTAGAGGTGGGAGCTGTGTATATACAGATATAAAATCTCACTTATTTTTGGTAAATGTCATATTTTCTTCTTTAGAGACACCATTACATCTCTCCAGGGAGCTTTAATAACTGCTAGATATGTGGCAAGGAATGGAAACCCAGATCCTTTAACTATGACAGACTGGGTTAACATAAGCTGTAAGTAGTGTAGATGGTACATAAAACATACTGTAAAACACGAAACAGTCTGGCTTGTGTAATAAGATCACAATTCTAACTTCTAATCAAATAATGATGTATCTTGTGAATGATGTGCAGTTGTGACGTTAAACTCAAGTTCACTGATGGAAGACACTACAAGTTCATGCTATGGGATCCCATCTCACTATCACATCCATGTTTGGAGTTCTGTCACTGGCGTGGTGCAGGGCGTACCCCAAAGGGATATCCGTGCTTTGCAAGTCAGGTGTGGATTAGTTGTTAACTTGCTGTAATATTTAGTGTACTGTTAGATGTGTTTTCACTTCAGAGGGATGGGTATTCAGTTATTGTTAATCAAGAATCTTGATTTAAATGGTGTTTTTAGCTACAGCCTGTCAACCTGGGCCCTGGATTGTGGAGGAGGTGTCTCCTCATGTACCAACCCAGTGGAGACTCAACTCTTCCCCATCACCTCCTCAGTCACCTTCATAAACATTCCTGTCAATACAACACCACCAAAAACTAGGTACTACAGTTGTTAATGTTCATGTTTATATATGCGGTACCTGACTGGTTTGGACTAGACTGTAATGTTTGAATTTAATTTTCCAGATTCCAGATCAACTTCACAGAATATGACTGTGACAGGAATGATGTGTGTTGGCCCGAGCTCATCTTTCCCATCACCAAGTATTACACAGGTGAGAGCAAATATAAAAACATCCACAGTACATTTATGACCTCAATGGAAAAAAACTATTTAAGGTACAATGTGAATACTGACTTAGAGTATTTTCCCCTTTTCCTTTCAAGGTGAGCCGTATTCTCAGTCACTGGCAAAGGGCCTTATCTTGGTGTTCTTCTTCATTATTGCATCAGTTCTTGGGACTCCGTGGAGACAAATTCGACAGGCGTGGAGCAGTGCTGCTCTCTAACACTGAGAAAACACAAAGAAGGCAGGATAATGGAAGAGAGGATTATTTAAGCCCACACATTAGAATATATTACATACAAATATAGGTCTTTAGTTTGTAAATGGTTGAGAATGTAAATATCTGTTTCTGGTGCATGTGATTGTAATAAAATATATTTTTAATAATTTTTCTATTTTCTAGCTGGCTCAGTCTTTGCAAAGATCTTAAGTTATACTTTTTCACACACCAACAAATACATTGTTGATGCTGTTGTTTGTTATTGATAAAAAATATGAATGGCCAATGGCCAGTTTCAGTAGTCAAAACAAAGTTTCATCATGGAGAAACAAAAAGTAAATTTATCTTGTCTTCCTGTTTCTCCGGTTTAAGGCCGCGGTCAAATGAGCCGCTGTTTGCTTTTCCGTGGTCAAATGAGCCGTCGCTATTTTCGAGGAGCAAATATCAGATACTTTTACTGCATAGTTATAGAGTTATCCTTCAATGAACTATCGTACAAGTAAGTACTATACAATAAAAGTAAGTACTATACGATAAAAGTATCTGATATTTGCTGTGATAGTAGTCGAGGTAGTACTAAGCAGAACTGTGAAGGAATGGCGATGAACTATAATTTGAAGAAGTCATTTTATTCAAATTCAAGTTTTAGAATAGAGGCCAATTCCCTTTTTATATTTTCCATCAGTAAATATTGTTTTAAACAGTCACTGTAAATTCCATGATTTCTTAAATTTGCTTCCTCCCCTTACAACATTAACCCTAATGTCGCCTCAGTTGCTCATTAGAGTGAGTGGCTCCGCTCTTCTCGGTGATCGCAACACTGTTACCGTAACTTTTGCACGAATCGCACACCTCGAATACAGCGACGGCTCATTCGAGCACGGAAAAGCTGACTCCCGTTCACGTGTCATGGACATTGCTAAACATACAAGGCATTTGCGACGCAAATAAGAAGTCTCATGTGTAGAAGAAGTGGGTGTGTAGTTTGCACATGTTCAGGAATCCCTATTCCAACACCCAGTGCTTGGTGAAACAGGAGCCACGCTGTTACTTTTTAATTCCATGCCCCGAAAAAGTAGGCGCAGCACGAAGGCGTGAAAAAAGACACCTTCGCTTGGTGACGTCACCATGTAACATGACCGACGAGCCGACGCTCGCACGGTTCCGCCTTCAGGCACAGATGAGGGATGAAGGCGCTGCGTCACGGAGCGGCCCCAGTGCGCAGACTCCAGGGGGAAGCTGAAACGTGAAGTGACGTGGGTACCACGGACGTGAGGAGTGGACGTCTGCGAAAACTTCGTAAACAATGAGGAGAGTTGTGTCCGCATCTTTTAAAATTCAACGCTCTTGATATCCGCTGCCTCACATTTTTACAGTAGCCTCAGTTTTGACATAGCAACTTTTTCATTCACGAAACAACAGAGCGCGCGCCGGCTAGCACGTCACGTATCCAAGCTAACAGGCTGTAACGAAACTAGCCTGGGCCATCCATCCGAAGTCCGTGTTACGCGTGGCAAACGCTGTGTTTTTACTGGAGCTGAACATGAAAAAGACCAGGAAGGGCTCGACTGGACGTCGTTGATGTTCAATCTACGAAAAACAGTACTAACGTTAGTTGACGCCAGCGAATACCAGCCCGTCGGTCGAGCAGGGGAACACAAGAGCAAACTGTCAGAATGGGTTCCGTGCTCCGGGGTGAGGAGATGTGTCTGGCCCAGCTGTTCCTGCAGTCTGGCTCTGCGTACGACTGCATCAGCGAACTCGGGGAGCTGGGGCTCGTGGAGTTCAGAGACGTAAGTTCCGACAAAGATCGATTTCTAATCTCAGTTTATGCAACTGAACGACATACAATCAGAACACGCGATAGATCTTCTAAAGAGACGAGCGTTTGTCTTTTGCTACAACTCCTATAAGGAAGTCATCGCTATCTCACCGACGCAGCTGTTAAGTGTTACAGGTCGTTTGTAAGTGGTTTACTGCAGGACAAATTTACCCTGAAGATATTTGTATGTGTCACATGTTCCCAGAGATTAGTGGATAAGATCTGCTGACTGATTATACGTAATTTCTACTCGTTCCAGCTCAATCCCACTGTCAACGCATTCCATCGTAAACATGTGAATGAGATCAAAAAATGTGAAGAGATGGAAAGGATTCTTGGTAAGAATGAATATGCACGTTCACAGGAAGGATCTCTGTTTATTGTCACGTGGTCACGCAAGTCTTGAGCAGGACATAAAACAATGTGGCTCATCAGGATTAAGACAAAGAATCAAGAAAGATAAAGAAGCAAATCTGAACTAAGTAAAACCACCAGTTTATTCTCCCTAGATTGAACTGGGCCCACAGTCATGGGAAATGTCAGCTGGATTTGGTTAAATGAAATGTCATGCTTCGTTAACAAAACCCTTCTTTATTAGATTAGGAGAAGATAAAATGTTCACATTTGCTTAAGTCCGATGTTATGCAAAGGCTGGTTCTTGCGTTTGTTGTAGAATAATTATACTTTATTCTTAACAGGATACCTTCTGAGGGAGATCAAGAAAGCAGACATTTCACTGCCAGAAAGTGAAGTGAACCCTGTTGCTCCTTTACCTAAACATGTGATGGATATAATGGTTAGTTAATTGCCTGTGAATCAGTGGTTGATGAAAGTATTCTTGAAATCTAAAATAAAAAAGGAGTAGTGATAAGTGCATTAATATTATTAATATTTCACTAGCCTTGGGTGCTTGTTTACAGGACCAACTGCAGAGACTAAAAGTAGAGTTAGGTGAAGTCACCAGGAATAAAGAGAAGCTGCAAAAGAATATGCGGGAGCTGAAGGAGTACAAACACATGCTTCGTATTACTCGCAACTTTGTGCAAAGAACCTCTGAAGTAAGTCTGTTATTCCCCAGTGTAGCATGTGTCTTCTTTTCATGCAAATTTTCTAAATGTGGTTTAAAGAAAAATATCCTTTTACATTATATCTAATAGAATCTACCCACTAGTGGTATTTATTTAATTTATGTCTTAAACTCCTGCATCTTGTCCTGTACGCTTTAGCGAGAGTCCAGACAAGTGCAGTATGAGGAGTTTCCGTTCCTAGAAAAAGACCCAAAGATGGACTACAGCAGCATGCAGAGGCTTGGAGCTAAACTTGGGTGAGGCACATATATATATATATATATATATATATATATATATATATATATATATATATATATATATATATAACAAACAGAAACAAACAAATAGATTTAGTTAAACGTTAGTTATAGTTGCAGCGACAATGAGGGCTTGGGAACAGACTGCAAAAAAAAACACATCAGGCATATCTCTATATCAATTTTGTTTAGCACCAATATTTTAGGAAATGAACACACCGTCTTCCTCATCCCTGTCATTCTCTTTTAGTTTCATCTCTGGGCTTATTCAGACAGTGAAGATTGAAGCGTTTGAGCGGATGCTGTGGAGAATGTGTAAAGGTTACACAATCCTTAGCTATGCTGAGGTTGAAGAGTATCTGGAAGATCCTGACACAGTAGGTTTATTATGTGTTCAATTTAAGTTGAAATGATTCAGTTATAAAACACATTTGCATAATTTATTATCTCACAACCTTATAAAGCTTTTTGTCTACCAATAAGTTCTTTTAAACACAATTATGAAACTCTGGCCTACAGTGCTGTAAGAATTGCAAGTGACAATCCGTAAACAGCTACTAGGGATTAAGAAATTGGACAAAACTGAAACAGACAATGATGAGGCAGTTGTGAAGTTTCATCCTCCTTCCTGTTCATAAACCACAGGTGGTCCTATCTGTTTAAACTGAGTGACAACACTAATCTACGTACCAATTCCCTCTGCTTGACCAGAAAACAGGCACTTAAGGTTGTAACTGATCACTAATGGAATGTGAGGACATACGTTCCCTGAAAATGTCTGTGCCAAATGATGTGGAAATTTGAACAGAGTTTATTATTGTTTTTGTCTTTTGATCCTGAACAGCTTGACATGCCTCTGGACTTTGTAGAATAGAGATAGGGAAATGTACTACTTTCTGATCTGAATGCCACTGCTCATTATATTTTCAGTGGAGCATCTGACATACAACACTTTGTCCTGTTTTCAATCTGCAGGGTGAGCTTACCAAAAGTGTTGTCTTCCTGATTTCCTACTGGGGAGACCAAATTGGGCAGAAAGTGAAGAAAATCTGTGACTGGTAAGCTGCCATTGCTTTTCATACATTTCATCAATAAATAGTATAAAATAGTCTTCTTGTAAATAACATTCTTTCTCCTCCATAGCTACCGCTGTCATCTATATCCCTATCCCAGTAGCAATGAGGAAAGGATTGATGTTGTGGAAGGACTCGGAACTCGCATTCAGGATCTGCACACAGTATGTCCTACAACTTATGTGTATGTGTTTATGCAGATGTTAAGTTTGTAGGAGGCAAGTAGTCATTCTGTTTGCCATTGACTAAAGGTGTACTTTGAAAATTCAATGACTCACTGATTTGCCACGAGATTAACCTTCTTGTAAGCCAGTCTCAGAAGTTAAAGGCACAGTTGAATCATTTGGTAGCCTTCACCCACTGTTACTGAATAATAGGGTTTCGTTCACTCCCTGTAGCACATGATCAACCTCATGAGGCCTCAGTTGAAATTTGAACTGTTTTTTCTCTTTTTGGACTTTCTAATCTGCTGCTCCCCCCACACAGACTTCTTTCTGCCTCATTGCTTTGTTTCTCTGAATATCACACATACAGACTCACAAATGCCTCTTGTTACAAATGTTAATGTATTTTTCACTATTCACGGCCCTATGATTAATGTCTGCTGGGCACCAAAACAAACTAAAGGCAAGATCCTGCCACTGTTGCATATTACCTTTAATCCTTCCGTCCTGTTTTTGTGCGCTTCCATGTATGTTGCTGGTCTCCTGGTCAAAGCCACCATTGCTCCTATGTCCTTTTTTTTGAAGTGGCAACATATGCTTGGGACTCTACTCTTTTCATAAGTTTCCCTACAGTAGGTGGTAGGCATGGCTGATTTCTGGTCTGTAGCCTTAGTCTCTTGGGAATAACAAGAAAGGGCCTGTACAGTATGTACAGTAACCCAGAAATAGGAACTAATGTAGAACAGCTGAGGTACAAAGAAATAACAGGTCTGGAAAACAGTATCCTTATGATGTTTCTTCTTCTGTACAGGTACTTCACAGGACAGAGGACTACCTGAGACAGGTCTTGGTTAAGGCTTCGGAGTCTATCTACACCTGGGTAATCCAGGTCAAAAAGATGAAGGCCATCTACTATATCCTGAACCAGTGTAGTTTTGATGTTACGAACAAGTGTCTGATTGCTGAAGTATGGTGTCCTGTCAATGATGTGCCCACACTGCGACGAGCACTAGAAGACGGATCGGTGAGTTAATCCCTTTAGTCGTGGCTTACATTTTTTTTTTCTGTGTATTTAACCAGACTGTTTCTTTATGAGATGGGGTATTGTTATCAGAAAGCAAGCATTGCTTTGTTTAAATAAGCACTTTACCACAGTTTGGGTCCTCAATGTGTGCATTATGTCAAAGGGCATCATACTGTAGCTACTGTTCCTCTCAGTTGATTTGCATGAGCTGCCTGATTTTTCTCCTAAGCTCACACAAACATTGGATATTAAGAAGAAATAGTTTTGTGGTTGTCTAGTGAACAATTGTTGTTGTTGACATTGCTATTTCAGAGAAAAAGTGGGGCAACAGTTCCTTCGTTCGTGAATCGTATTCCCACCAAAGAAACTCCCCCCACCCTGATTAGGACCAACAAGTTCACCTCTGGCTTCCAGAACATTGTGGATGCCTATGGAGTGGGCAGTTACAGGGAGGTAAACCCTGGTGAGTGAGTGAGATGTTTAGTTTACTTTGCTTCATAATATCATAGTTATTATAGTGCGACCATATACATAAACATTTTACTTTGTCTTCATTTTTAGCTCCTTTCACAATCATCACTTTCCCGTTCCTGTTCGCCGTGATGTTTGGAGACCTCGGCCACGGCGTAATCATGGCTCTGTTTGCTTTATGGATGGTGCTGTTTGAGAAAAACCGCAAAACTTAAAAACACCAGGAATGAGGTAGCACCAGTGCAATATTTGTAACCTTTTTGCCATTTCAAAGCCATGCTGACATACCTTACCTTCTCAATGCTGCAGTGTGGCATAAAGTGTCTGAAGTGTAACTACTTATTTTGGTGTGTAGTTCTGGAACACGTTCTTTGAAGGCCGCTATATCATCCTATTGATGGGCCTGTTCTCCATTTACACTGGCCTGATATACAATGACTGTTTCTCAAAGTCCCTAAACATCTTTGGTTCTGGATGGAGTGTAAAGCCCATGTATGATGTGTGGAAGTAAGTAAGCATTTCCATGAATACCAGAGCAATGTCTCTGTACATGTAGATGTTTCCACATGACATTCGTAAAATGCACTCATGGTTGTATTTGTGACTTGCAGGCAAGAGAATATTAAGGGGAAAAAAATTCTGTCTCTGGACCCAAACATTTCAGGGGTTTTCATGGGACCATATCCTCTGGGAATTGACCCTGTAAGTAGAAAGTCATAAAATCAAAACTAGTCATGTGCCTATAAATAATAACCAGAAACAGATGAGTGTCCTTGTTACAACATTTACAACTACAAAATTAGACGAAAGTCCTAAAAGATCTCTGTCACATTCATGATCTGCAGAATTTGTTGATGAATCCCATTGTTGTGCCGTTTAAAAATGGTTTCTTGGTATTCTTTAGAATAGGTAAAGACGAGCCTGCAGGTCATTTCAGAGAATGAAATTGTAGATCACAAGAATGACAATCTTGGCACTGAAATTAAATGTGAACAATAGTGTTTATTAACTTTGTTTATATTTTGTACCCTGTAAAGATCTGGAACTTGGCAACCAACCGCCTTTCATTTTTGAACTCCTACAAGATGAAGATGTCTGTGATACTGGGCATCGTACACATGAGCTTTGGCGTCATCCTGAGTGCATATAATCACTTGTAAGTATCAACTGGTTACTGAACCTCAAAACATACTCTTAATTAAATGCTGTATTTTAAAGAGCCTTTTTGTCTTTTCCAACAAAAACAGATACTTTAGGAAGAAATACAACATTTACTTGGTAGTTGTCCCTGAGCTCCTGTTCCTGCTGTCGCTCTTCGGCTACCTGGTGTTCATGATTTTCTACAAGTGGCTGTTTTTCTCTGCTAAACACGTCAATGCTGCCCCAAGCATCCTCATTCAATTCATAAACATGTTCCTTATGCAGGATTCAAAAGTTCAACTATACACAGGACAGGTGAGAAGCTAATGTAAAGGTACAGTAGTTTACCTTACACTGTATACAGTAAAGCAGCATTCATTAATAGACAACATTTGTTTCTTCATCTTTCAGTTTGGCCTGCAGGTGTTCTTGGTTGTTATTGCTATCCTTTCAGTACCAGTCCTACTCCTGGGGAAACCTGTCTACCTGTATTGGCTTAAAAATGGAAGCCAGCGCCTCGGAGTGTACAGGGTGAGGTTTGAAACACATTCCTACAGATTTGTTCATTTGTGATTATAAATATATGATTGGTCTTTTTTCTGGTTTTCAGGGATATGAGCGTGTGAGGCATAACAGTGATGAGGAGCTCTGCCTGCTGAGGACACATGACATGGAGGAGGGCAGCAGTCACAGCGACTTCTCTTCTAGCGGAGAACACCAGACAATGGAGGTAAGCCCAGCAAAGCAGACAGTTAAACAGCAATCTTTCAATTTGCATCTAAGACTGAGTTTTGTTTTGTTTTGTTTTGCTTTTTCAAAAGTTTGACTTCGCAGATGAGCTTCTGCATCAGTCTATCCACACTATAGAGTACTGCCTGGGTTGCATCTCCAACACAGCCTCCTACCTGAGGCTCTGGGCTCTGAGCCTGGCACATGCACGTGAGTTTGATGGTTTGCAGTACAACATAATGGTCATTTATTTGTCACTTTTTATATAGGAAGTCATGGTGCTTCACATAAACCAATCACAGACCTAAAATCAGTCTGACAGGTTTGTTCAGTTTTTTCTTCTCTGATTTTACAGAGCTATCAGAGGTGCTGTGGACCATGGTGATGCGAATAGGACTTCGAATGAATAACAGCCTTGGAGTTTTATTCTTGGTACCCGTGTTTGGCCTGTTTGCCATTCTCACTGTGTCTATCCTTCTGGTAATGGAGGGTCTGTCTGCATTCCTTCATGCTCTACGGCTGCATTGGTAAGATACTGTAACACTAACTGCTAAAACATGTATATACCACCGGCCGTTAAATGGAGTTAGCCTGTTATGTTCACACCAACTGTTTCTTCCACAGGGTGGAGTTTCAAAATAAATTCTACAGCGGAACTGGAGTCAAGTTTTACCCCTTTTCCTTCTGTCGTCTGTCTTCAAGTTTGGAAAATGATGGTTTACCTTAAAACTATCTGTAGAGTGACGTCCTTTTTTTTCGTTTAAGTGGTGAACTCCAGCCTTGGACTGAAAATCGCTTCTATTTTAGAAACCTAGACTAGACAGCACAGAAACTTAGAATGTAACTCAGTTACTTGAAAACTTAAATTTTATTTTTAGTAACATTTTTAGGATACAAAGGTTAAAAAAAAACATAATTTGGTTTAGTTGTTCTTTCCATGGAAGTTGCCAATTAAAAAATTTCTCACTTTTAATCACCTTCAATTTCAGTTTCCTATTATCTGTTATAATTGGATTTGTATGAATGTTGCCATAGTTATACAAATTTCCTTTTTTGTTGATCTGCTTTCCATACAATGAGTAACAATCCAACTTCCACCTTAAGTTTTACTGACTTGTTATTGCACTGACTTGCCTTACAGAATAAGAACCAAAGGACAGCATACTGTATTGTTCTTCAGGTTCTGTTGTATTCTTACATTGTGGTACCAAAACACTGCAAAGTATCTTTTCTGTACCCATAAGTGCTCAGGCAGGTGTGTCATGAGATGTATATACTTTCAGAGAACTATTTTTTAATTTGTTGTATTTTAAATGTTGGTTTAGAATTAAAGATGAGCGTTAATGGGAAATGATTTTTATTTTTCTGCATTCACAGTGTTGCCTAAGCATCTGCAGTTTAATGTACATTTTACATTCCCTGCATTGATTTCATCAGTTCTTTATAGAGATGCCTGCACTTTCACTGGCACCTAAGCATGCCACAGAAAAACACTGCCACACTGTCTCTTATTGCTGATATTGTTTTTATGATGTAACGATCTGAGCGTGAAATGTTCATGAAACAAGTGTCAGTTGCTTTTATTTAAGCTGCCTGATGTTTTATTAGCAGACATTTGCCTTAATTAACAATGAACTGTGACTTAATTCAATTAACTTTTAATTGTATTTCAAACCTAGTCCATTAAAGTGAAGAATTGTCTTTTTTTCCATTAAGAAACACTCCTGGTTAAAACCTTGTTCTTCATCATCTCTAAATGAATTATTTTTTTCCCCTCATGCATTTATTAAAACCATTAACTTTGTCCTCATCATGCTGCAGGGTTTTACACGGTGAATATTGTGTGGTCCTTTATTCAGTACATATAAAAACTAGAGGGGTAAATATTGGTGATAGAGTAAAGGACAAAGCTTGTTAAAAAAGATGATGTACGTTTTGTGGAATTCTATCGACCATGATATGTAAAATCATTAATTGTTGATGAAGCTCAGTAATCATGTACAACAATAAAACAACAAACTTTGATCAATGTCTCGTGTTGACACGCAAACACGGGGGTTGGTCACGGGGTTTTGTCGGGGCATCGGTACGGTGCGCTGCCTGACAACCCCCACCGCGGGCATTAATTTCCCAAAACTCTCAGACATGAGCTCGAGGTGTTTGATGGTTACCATGGCAACGAAGATAGCTAAAACGCTGCACGTTGGTTGCGCTTCTGGCAACCGTACGAGAATAATGACACAAGTTCAAATGACGTCAGGTTTGTAGAGAGTTTGAAAAGAAAGTAGTGGAGCTCTGTAATTCTTCTGACGTCAAATAACATGGTCCACAACGACTTACGAGTGGAGTGGATCCGACGAGGGGTGTCCGCGGGCTTCAACTTGTCCGGCGGTCCCAACTGTTTCGATGAGCTACTTAGTAGAAGAGATGGTGAAGAAGAGGAAAAAATCCTCCGTTTTTTGAATTTTGTCTCCGAAGATGACTCACCGTCATGCCTTTTGTTTTTCAAAACGTTTAGAGAAGAACAAATTGAAGTTGAAATTCCAGGTAAAGTGTAAGCGTTGTAGCTAGCTTGCTAGCGCTGGGTTAGCATCGGGGTCACACTAACACTAAGGGGGCATTTCGAATGCTAAATAGCATAATTATTTGTCACAGCAGTGACATATAGTAACGTATTCAGAATCATTCATTGGTTGAATAAATAGCTTACAGGGATGTTGTAACCTCTTTGTAGTTTTGTTAACGTGTGGAAATCACATTGTGTAATCTCAGAAGTGAAAAATGAAGAAGCCTCTCGGCCGCAAAGTGGAACAGATATGACCACATACACACAGAAGAAGATGGAGCAAAGTCCCAGCTATGTGAGCTTGTGTCAATAGTTTTTTAATTGTAAATGTTATTATTGATGTGTGTATAATTCATGGAATGTTATTGATATAAAACTTATCTCATTTCTCGTTGTCAGAGTACAGAGTTTCAAGTGGTCTATCACATGGAGCTTCATGTAGCAGTGAACGAGTACCCGGAGAAATATTTGAATTCTTGCGTCTTCTACTTTCTGAGGAGCACAAGGGGTGAGATTATGTTTCAGTATAAATACAATAAAGCATGCTCAGGCCTTAATTTCACATAACAAAGCATTAACCAATACATTATCATTTGTGTTGCAATCAGATACTATAAGTGAACCGCTCGACATAAACGAGGCCTATGTCCTGATGCCTAGGCTGTTTGACTTTGGCATACACAGTGGAGACCCCCTTAGTGTGCTGCAGAACAAGCTTGCCAATGTACAGTAAAACAAAATGGTTACAAAGCAATGCATTAAGCTCAACCAGTGAAAAGGTCAATATTATATACAGTGGGAGTATTTTAATTTGCTTGTCTTCTTAGGTGTATATACCCCTGCTTACTGCCCACCAAATGAAGGAAACTGGTGGCGGTTATCAAAGTGAGGCTGAAGGGCCAACGAGTGGCAAAAATGAAAGAAAAAGTTCAGCAAAGTCAAGGGAGAAAGCAGGGGGCGGGAAGAGGGGCCGCAACAGGACGGACAAAGTGGGGGACAGTAGGAACACAACCAGCCAGGCAAACGCAGAGGCAAGGGGGGGAAAGGGTGGGGAAAGAAGGGGGAATGAGGGACGAGAGAGCGAGAGGAGAGAGGAGAGGAGAGAGGAGAGGAGAGAGAGAGAGAGTAGAGAGAGAGACACAGAAGAACACAAACAGAGAGAGAGAGAGAGAGAGAGAGAGAGAGAGACGAGAGGAGAGAGACATGACAGACACAGAGACAGAGAGAGAGAGAGACAGACACAGAGAGAGAGAGAGAGAGAGAGAGATGAGAGTAGTATAGAGAGAGTAGCGATATAGATAGAGAGACAGACACACACACACACACACACCACACACACACACACACACTACACACACACCACACATATATATATATATATATATATATATATATATATATATATATATATATATATATATATATATATATATATATGTGTGAATTGTATTGTATTGTAAATGACCAGCTTCCTCTGTAAGCATCTTCTCATCTATCCCAAGCTACAAACAAAATTTTGCTCACAGTAAAATATTGCAAAACATACTGATTACGGTTGTTCATTTAAAAATTGGTAAATATAGCTCATAAACTTGAAACACATTTTGCATAATTGTTTTATCCAATTTCTTAATAAACAGTCTGATCTGCCTCTTATGATTGCAGATGAGATTACCCTGCACGTCCCCGATCTTGATCTAGAGCAAGATGTGAATGTGCTACTTTCTGATGCAAAGATGGTAGAGGAGTTGGAGCAATGTGTGATGAACTGGCAGACTCACATTACCATTGTTATTGAGGAGCAGCAAAGCAAAAGACCACAAGTTTGTTACTCTCCTCTTACTTATAGTGACAGTGATAGTGAAGATGATCAATAGACAATAAAATGCTTTATCGCCTTAAGATGCCTTAAGAGATAAGTAAAGTGTAAGACCTTACAGAACACAGTTGCAGAACTACACAGAATTTGTACACAAACCTAGCCCTCATCTGTATAACTACTGAAAAATCCAAACTATAATCCCTGTTGGGTAAACTGCTGGCTGTACTCATCCCTGTCACTTTCCATTTTTACAGGCACCTGGGCCTATGGCTGAGATAATGTTTTGGCAGGAGCGTGCATCTGTCTTTAATACTATGTGTGAGCAGTTGAAACATCCTGTAGTAAAGAAGATCTTGGAGGTAATGACTAAAGCAGATGCAAGTATTGTTCTGATCTTGGAAGATACAGTCGCTGAACTTAATAAACATCGTGCTGAATCAGACGATAATGCTCGTTACCTCAGCACACTGGAAAGATACTTCATGGTAAGCTGTAATTCATAGTAAGTCACTGATTAATATTTTATACACTGACCACTTGGTTCTGTAAACTATGAGCTGTGTACTGTAACCAACAATAAGAGGTACTGTAGGTATTCCCCTTTTTCGCAATAGTGATTACAAGATTATTCTTTTCTTCATTTCCATTAATTAGAATCTAGCTACTGGAGCAAATTTTGGTGTGATCCTGGAGACCATAGAGCCTCTAATGAACAGCTTGCAAATTGTGTGGATTATCTCATCCCACTATAACACAAATGAACGTATGGTCCCTCTAATGGAGCGCATTGCCTGGCAGCTGTGTGAGCGGGTGTCTCAAGTAATTGATGTCCATACACTATTCAAGTATGTATAAATACATTATAAATACAACTTACACTGGTGGTTGGCTTAGATTTAAGATATACATTTAGAATATATTCAAATCAAACCTTGGCATATTTACTATGAGAGACCAATGTACTGTGCCTTGGACAGGGATAAGAGGAAAGTGGCCAAAACCAAGGTGCATGATGCTAACCAGGTTCTGGAGAAGTGGAAGTCGTCCTACTTCGTAGTACGTGCTGAAATTGAAGAATCAGGAAGGGATTTACGGTGGGAATTTGACCGCAAGCGGCTGTTTGAGAGAACCGATTACATGGCATCCATCTGTCAGGACCTAAACAATGTTTTACAGGTCAGTGCACATGTATTAAATAAGTAATGATCTCTCCTTCAAGATCTGGAGATTCAGCTATGATTATACAGCGTTTGCATTTGTCCTATGCAGGTTTTGGAGGAGCTGTATAATGTCTTTGGTCCAGAATTAAAAGGTGTAGCTGGTGATGCTAAATGCATTGAAGAGGTGCTGTGTAGAATACATTATCTGGTTAAGCCTTTTGAGGAGCTCAGTTTTAATCCTTTCAACATCTGTAAAATGAGCAGCTGGAAGATGGTCATGCAAGAATTCAACGATACAGTTCAGGTGAGTTTAGGTATTTAAGTTGTTAAAATTCTTTAAGTTGTGAACCAACGTACAGTTTGCAGTGTCAATTTTCCAAGTTTAGTAATTTTACTAAATATAAGTTAGCAAGCTTTTTTGTGTTTTGTATCTGTCTGCACAGGCTATTGAAGGAGATGCCATCAACCTAATTGATCATTCTTTTAAGACACTGCGTTCTTCAACTGCTGCATTTAAAATGCTCCTAAAATTCAAGCACATCTGCTTCAGAAAGGCCATCAGCGACCATTTGATGAAAAAGTTTAATGACATCCTGGTTCAGTTTTGCAAAGAGGTATCGTATGCTAACTGATGCCGTCTGTATATACATATAATGTTTAAATTAAATTGGTTCTATGTACATTACAAAGTTGTGATTTTATCAAATCAGAACAATGCTTTATTATAGCAACTTCCTTTTCAGAAGTACTAATATTCGGCTTGATCATTTAAAGCTGTATGTAACATTGCTGGATGCCACTCTACTGAGCTTTATACTAAAAGTGCACGATACATTCTTTTAACTTTGAGTATAGTGGGCACTTTTATATTATTATGTATTGTCTTTGTTATAGGTTGACAGTGTAAATGAAATCTTTGAGGCAAAGAAGGATAAACCCCCTCTAAATAAAAATGAGCCTCCTGTGGCAGGATCAATCAGATGGGTTCGATCTCTGCTCTACCGCATGAAACACACCTTCCTTCCCTTTCTAGATGTGCCTGAGATAACAGAGAGTGGACACTTCAAAGTGGTGAGTTCTCTCACTTGCACAGCATTGTACACTACCAGGCAAGGCTTTATACATGCTTTGTCCTACAGTGGTTTGTCTTTATTTATATTATTTTTTTAACATTGTACACTAATATTGAAAACATCCAAATATGCAAGTTATCAAGGTCAAAGTAACAAAATGTGTGAATTTTGCTGCATCTTTTTCAGGCCCATGACAAGTATGTGAAAATTGGAACACAGATCAGGGACTATGAGAAGAATAAGTTTGGACACTGGCAGGCTGAGACAGAACACGTGTTGCCATTACTAATGAAAAAGCCACTGTTGATCGCTCATGAAAAAAGCCTTCAGGGGGAATTGGTATGTATGTCCTGCTCTTTAAAAATTTGTTTGTACTGTAAGTATTTATAATATGCAAAAAAAAGTGTATATACATTCTTTTTTGTGAATCTTTGCTGTGGGGTAATGTGAGTAGGAAAAGTGAAGGGTGTCGCATTAATAATGGAAATCAGACATTTCTTCAAAAATATCTACAGTGCATGTAGGACTAGGTGGACAAAATAATTACCATGCATTAATTTACGCTGCTATATGCTGCTGTATTCATTATTATTCATGTGTGAAATTCTTTTTAAAGAAAAGATTTTTTGTTTTGGCATTTCTTGTTTTTAGGGCGTCCAACCAGCTGAAAGCAGCCAGAAGAGGGGTGTGCGATACTCTGTGAACTTTGCTCCAGAGATAAAACAAATCATTTCTGAGACAGCCAACCTTATGCTACTGGGCTACTCTGCGCCCTCCGTGGCTCAGAGTGTTGCTCTGCAGGAGAACACATTCATTAGGTACATGCTGTATGGCAGTTATCAGTCGCTAAGCACATTGAATGAAGTGCTGTTGGGCCTGACCTAGTTCTGTCCTGGTCTTTTCTGCAGGTATGTTGGCGACTTGAACAACCTTGTGAACCACTACCACTCTGCAATGGACAGCCTGAGCAATGCACAATTTATTATGCTGGAGCAAAAGATCACACTAGTCAACAACGAGATGCATTTTGGATGCAAAAGACTGAATTGGAATTCCTTGGGTATGGTGCAAAGAGGCTGACTTTTCTTTTTAAATAAATTTTTCCACATTTAAAGACTTGGAAGTTTAATGCAAAGACATATCATTTGTTTGTAGGTATCCGTGATTTCATCAGCCAAGGATTTCAAGTTGTTTCCAAGTTTGAGACAGTTGTCAACCAAATCCAGAAGAATGAGAGGGATATCGAATCCAGGCTGCAGTCCATAACGACAGCCAACTTAGTGAGATTTCCACTTCCAGACAAATCCAATGACTTGCCAGGTAGAATTAATCAAGTGATATTTACTGGATATAGTTCTGTAATTATGTTAGAATAGAAGAGGCTTTGACTTACTTGTGAATATATTTCAAGGTATCAAGGAGTTCTGCCAACATATTGAGCAAGAGCGGACCAAGGCTGTGAATTTGCTGAGTAGGAAGTATGCTGACATTGGGCCTCTCATTACTAAAACAGAACATTTGATTATGGAAACCAGCAGTGGCAAAGCCAAATGTATGGCTGAATATTACGTGTATTGGGAACACAAGGTGCTAGACGCTCTTATAAAGATGATATTGAGGTAATTACAGTAGATAATTCTTGTTGATGTTATCTGTTTCTTTAAAATATGGTACAATATCTGTCTGAACATTTAATGTCTTGACTTTTGACTTTTGCTTTAGGAGTATTCAGTCCTTTGACATGGCAATAATGGGAAATACTGCACTTTTCCAAATTGATGTCATCTTGTCTGCCCCTAAGATTGTACTGCAACCACAAAGCAATGAGATCTACTGGCTCATCATCCAGTGCATAAAAGACTGCGTTGAGAGCACCAAGGTGGGTTATCTGCAGAAAATATATATTTGTGTGTGTATTTAATGAAGACAAATAATGATATATAATTTTTTTGCATTTCAGCTCTTTGTGCGTTGGATGCATGGGACATGCATTGAGTGTCCTCCACAGCCCAGTGGCGAAGATGAGTTGGTGACATTCAGCTTCTGTAGCGATGTATGGCAGCATCCTCAGATAAATGAAAGTGCCATGATGGTGTCTCAGAACATTAAGCAGCTACTTCATTCGTTGGAACGGTACCTTAATCATTGGAAACGGTATCGCCCTCTTTGGGAAAGGAACAAAACTATTGTGAATGAAAAGTTTGCTGCAAGGAAACCATCCTGTGTCATGTATGATTATAAGCTGCAGTTCCTTGCTCGTATCCATCAGGAGGTGAAGCTAGAGCCTCTTTCCAAGAATGAACACATGATTCATTTGAATCTGGAGCCTCTGTATCACACAGTGCAGGAGATTGCAGAGTCCTGGATCAGTTCACTGGGTAGCCTACTCAACAAGCCTGTCAAAGAGGATCTCTTCAACATAAGGGATGAACTCACAGTAAGAAATCATTAGTTATTTTTTATAATAAACTTTTAGTCATTTTTCTTGAGTTATTTATTTCACTATTCTTTATGTTCTTGGTATACAACAGCAACTCTCTACAAAGCTTCATCGGAGTCCTGATTCTTTTGATAATCTGAAGTCTGTCCTTGGGACAATCTCAAACATCAGGGATATGTCCCTAGATGTGGAAATAAGATTATCTGATATCAAGGAAAGATATAGAACATTGGCCATGTACAAAGTGGAGGTACTGTCTGTTTATTATGATTGTTAAAAGCTAAGTTGACATTCGTTTCCCCCTGTTGAACTTCCTGTTATCTGTACTTTTACACATACTGTAGGTTGGAGAAGAGGAGGTGGAACTGGTGGCAAAAATTGACCAAATATGGAGTGACCTGTTTGCAGAATCTAAAAAAGTGGACAAAAGTCTGACAGATGTCAAAACATCATTTACACACGTAAGACCTCAAACCCACAATCCTGATACAGAAAAGACAAGTTTAAATGTACACTATTATTCTAACTTCACTCCACTCTGAAAGATTACGAAAGAGAAGATTGAAGAGTTTAAGCAGGAGTTGTCAGTGTTTGCGGAAAGCTTTAATATGCATGGTCCCGGAGCTGTAGGAGACGATTTGGACAAAGGTACTTTAGAATTGAACTTTGGCTTTAGTTGTTATACCCAGAAATACAGTATAATCCTAATGATTAATTGTATTCTGTTGTTGTTAAAGGCAATTTCATACATTTATTGTTATTTGCAGGCCTGACGATTATGGCATCATATGAGGCAGACCTGGCTAAAATAGTTGCAGGAAGGCAGGATCTTGCAAATGCAGAGAAACTGTTGGACATGCCAGTCACCATGTACCAAGAAGTTGTCAGAATACAGAAGGACATGCAAGGCTTGAGACAAATATACCACATATATAAAGCTCAGAAGGTGCAATGTTGTAGCTATAGTTACCGTAATGAAGTTTAATGTCAAACACACATACATACATATATGCATACATATAGTTATATAGTTGTAGTGTATTTTCTATGGTGTATAATTTATATTATTCCTTTATTAGGATGCAAAGGCAGAGTGGTCTGAGACATTGTGGGTGGATTTAAACATCCAGGTGTTACAGGAGGGAGTTGAGAGTTTCATCAAAAGTTTGAGGCAATTGCCCAAAGATGTCCGAGCGTTGCCATTGGCCTTCTTCCTCGAAGGGCATATGAAAGAATTCAAAGAATCGCTGCCTCTTCTGCTGGACTTGAAAAACGAGGCCCTCAGAGACAGGTCAGTTGGTCACCTTTTAGACGGATACAGTGGTACACATGTATCAGGTAAAATGCTAAATTAATATTGCTTTAAATATTTTTGGGACTGCAGACACTGGAAGGAACTAATGGAAAGAACCGGTACCAGCTTTGAGATGAACCCTGAAAGCTTCACTTTGGAGAACATGTTTGCTATGGAGTTGCACAAATATGCAAATGTCATTGGCGACATTGTCACCTCTGCTGTAAAGGAGCTCAGTATTGAGAAGGCAAGCAGTCATGTCTTTGAATTATTTCAAACTGGACCTAGGGACCAGTTCTATTATAGTATTTCCAGTGAACTCATACAGTACATACATATGTGTGTTTGTGCTTCTAGGGAGTAAAGGAAGTGGTGGAAACGTGGGAAAATATGAAGTTCATTGTGCAGCCCTATTTTAAAGGTGCACAGGAGCGTGGTTATATTCTGAGCGCAGTGGATGAGATCCTGTTGAATGTGGACAATGATGCCATGAACTTACAGAGCATGGCAGGCAGCCGATTTGTTGGACCCTTCCTTGTCACTATACAACAATGGGAGAAACAGTTGTCACTTATAAGTGAGATCATAGAGGTTAGTGACAACCAACACCCAGAACACTTTAGCTGATCCATTAAAGCCATGCTGAATAACTGTTTATTGCACAGGTATGGTTGCTGGTGCAGCGAAAATGGATGTACCTTGAGAGCATATTTATTGGTGGAGATATTCGCTCACAGTTACCTGAGGAGGCCAAAAAATTTGATATTATTCACAAAAGGTTTAAAGAGGTAAGTTTTGCTTTTACATCTGATGATGTGTATTCGTAGAGGTGCATGTACAGTAAGTATATTTCTACCACCTATGGGGTCCACATATCTGGATCCCAAATTACCTCACTTTATTTGAAATGATGTTTCATGAAAATGTGTCTTGTGTATAGATAATGAATGACACAGTGAAGAACCCGAACATAAAGCGATGTTGCCTGATTCCCAACCGACTAACAGACCTGCAGGCCCTGAGTGATAGTTTAGAGCGGTGTCAGAAGAGTCTTAATGACTACCTGGACTCCAAGAGGAATGCCTTTCCTCGTTTCTTCTTCATCTCTGATGATGAACTACTGAGCATCCTGGGGAGTAGCACTCATACCTGTGTTCAGGAGCACATGATCAAGGTAACGAGAAACTACATAAAGTGATATACATGTATTAGTGTGTGTAACACTTCCTAACCCTGATCTGTTTATTTTTGTTTCACAAGATGTATGACAATATAGCATCTCTCAGGTTTGATGGAGAAAGCAATGGTGAAACAGTAGCTGCAGCTATGGTGTCTGCTGAAGGTGAAGTGATGGAGCTGAGGAAGCCCATCCCAGTAGAGGGCAGAGTAGAGGAGTGGATGACAGGAGTATTACTTGAGATGAGGAATACTAATAGACTTATCACAAAGGAAGCCATCTTTCACTACTGTGAAGACAGGACCAGGTTTGTAGATGTTTTATTTATACAAGTAGGTGCCGGTTTTATTCCAAACAAGTCACAGTACTGTAGATTTGTCCTTCCCATGTCCTTTAGGGTGGATTGGATGTTGCTGTACCAGGGCATGGTAGTACTAGCTGCAAACCAAGTCTGGTGGACCTGGGAAGTAGAGGATGTCTTTAGAAATGTGAAGAATGGAGAGAAACATGCTCTGAAGAAGTATGCAAAGAAAATGCACCAACAGATTGATGAGCTGGTAACTCGCATAACACAACCTATGAAGAAAAATGACAGAAGAAAGCTTAACACTGTTCTTATCATTGATGTCCACGCAAGAGACATTGTTGACAGCTTCGTACTAAACAGGTAAACTACTGACTGACTGTACCTCCCACATTTCTAATTCTGCAGTCTTTGTGTCAACTTATCTTCGTGAAAGAAATAAAACCTTTTTTCTATTTCTAGTATAATGGATGCACATGAGTTTGAGTGGGAAAGCCAATTACGATTCTACTGGGTTCGTGAACAAGATAATCTGTTTGTGCACCAGTGCAGTGCTTCATTTTCTTATGGATATGAATACATGGGTTTGAACGGACGACTGGTTATAACCCCACTAACAGACCGCATCTATCTCACCCTCACTCAGGTTTGCCAATTTGTTTTAACATAAAAATCATAACCCAGCACACAAAACTATATACAAGGTTTCATAATCTCGTCTAGCTGCTAGCTGTCTGTGTATTTGCAATGCAGGCCCTCTCTATGTACTTGGGTGGTGCACCAGCTGGACCAGCTGGCACAGGCAAGACAGAGTCCACCAAAGATCTGGCCAAGGCTTTAGGCCTGCTGTGTGTTGTCACAAACTGTGGTGAGGGCATGGACTATATGGTAAGTAAACTTGAAAAGCGAGCAGCTGGTCAATATATAAAACAAACCCTATTTTGAAGCGTGTTAGTTTGAATTTCATATTTTAAAAGGTAGTTAAAAAAACAACCATATAATTGTTTTTTGTCACTTAATAGTCACTAAAGGAAACATACTGTAATATACTGTGCTGATTTTCTTCAATTTCTTCTGTGTGTGCAGGCTGTGGGTAAAATCTTTTCTGGCCTTGCTCAGTGTGGAGCTTGGGGCTGCTTCGATGAGTTCAATCGTATTGATGCTTCAGTGCTGTCAGTTATCTCCGCTCAAATCCAGACTATTCGCAATGCTCTCATTCTGCATGTTGAAAGGTTTCAAGTAAGTCAGTTGCTTGTTGTTTGTTTGTGTGGTGTAAATTGATAGAAACATAAATAACCTGTTATTTAGTTATTAACTATTATTCCGCAACCTTATTATCTTATCTCTTATTATGTATATCAGTTTGAAGGGCATGAAATCAGCCTGGACGAGCGAATGGGCATTTTCATTACCATGAACCCAGGTTATGCTGGACGCACAGAACTGCCTGAATCGGTCAAAGCTCTCTTCAGACCTGTTGTTGTCATTGTGCCTGATCTGCAGCAGATCTGTGAGATAATGCTCTTCTCCGAGGGCTTCTTAAATGCCAAGGTGAGAATCCACATCCAAAGCAAACATTACAGATCTTCTCACCTTGTACAATAACCCTACACTACTGGAAGTTCACTATAACGCATTGGCTTTGTAGGAATGTTCTGAGGTGTTAATAATATTAAAAACAATAAGAATAAAAGCATGTGAGGCTACTGATAAGCTACTCATTTCGAGTACTTCGTTTCATTCAGGTCTTAGCAAAGAAGATGACAGTGCTATATAAACTGGCTCGCGAGCAGTTGTCCAAACAGTCTCATTATGACTTTGGCCTCCGTGCTCTAAAGTCTGTCCTAGTGATGGCAGGAGAGCTAAAGAGGGGCTCACCAGACCTAAGTGAGGTAAGGAATAAAGAGAATTTGTTTCATTTTCCTGTGGTAGAAAACCTACATTAGAATGTGATAAAAAATTTAGGAATCACCCCTCTAATATACAGTACAATGAAGCTCACATGCTGTAAATAAAATAATTTATTTTCTTCAGATAAAATTGTTTTAAATTTTTTTTATTTCCTCTCCACAGGATGTGGTGTTGATGCGTGCCCTCAGGGACATGAACCTGCCAAAGTTTGTGTTTGAAGATGTGCCTCTCTTCCTCGGACTGATCACAGACTTGTTTCCTGGGCTGGACTGTCCTCGTGTGCGCTACCCTACCTACAATGATGCAGTGGAGCAGATCCTGCAAAAGAACAAATATATCATCCTGCCTACGCAGGTGTCTAACTTAGGTCTAAAAAGAACTGCTGAGTTTCAGTAAAAAAGATGTAGTTGTTTCTGAAGCGGTTTCTTGTTTCAGGTGGATAAGGTGGTGCAGATGTATGAGACAATGATGACCAGACACACTACTATGATTGTAGGTCCAACGGGCGGAGGTAAATCAGTGGTGATCAGTACTTTATGTCAAGCTCAAACCAAGTAAGTGACTGCCTACATCTCATAGGTTTACACCCTATTTCATGACCCTTGTGTGGTAAATGTTGGCATTTATTTTCCAGATTGGGGTTGCACACCAAGATGTACCCTTTAAATCCTAAAGCCATGACTGTTACTGAGCTTTATGGTGTTCTGGACCCTGACACTCGAGACTGGACTGATGGGATTTTATCTAACATCTTCCGGGACATTAACAAACCTACTGACAAACAAGAGCGGAGGTCATAAAACATAAAGGAGAAATTTAATTGTTGTCACTTGTTTTTCATGAATTCAATAAAAGACATACCTGACATTGACTTTGTTACACAGGTACATCCTGTTTGACGGTGATGTGGATGCTTTGTGGGTTGAGAATATGAACTCTGTGATGGATGACAACAAACTCCTCACTCTGGCTAATGGAGAAAGGATACGTCTACAGAGTCACTGTGCCCTGCTGTTTGAGGTTAGTATTTATTTAAAGGAGTCAGAAAATGTTCCAACTTTCAGTACATATTGTAACAAATCAGTCCTGTCACAGGTTGGAGACTTACAGTACGCCTCCCCTGCTACGGTTTCACGCTGTGGTATGGTTTTTGTTGACCCTAAAAACCTGCGCTACACTCCTTACTGGCAGAGATGGGTGAACAACAGACCTGACAAGGTACGAGCAAAAATGTAGGAAGTCATAGGAAGAACATTGTTGCTTGTTTTGTTTTTTTTAAGTATGTATTATATTCTAATGCTATCTTAATGCCTATTGTTTTTTAGGAACAAGAACTGCTCAACAAACTGTTTGAGAAATATGTGCCTGGCTCTATTGACATGATTGTACATGGTATTGTTGATGGCAAACAGGGCCAGAAACTTAAGACTATTGTTCCTCAGACAGATCTGAACATGGTACAGCAGCCTTATTTATCCTTTATATATGTATTCAGTCTTGCTTTTCTTTAATGCGAATGAAGATTAGCATAGTCCACTTTCATACTGCTTGGAATAATTACGTATGTGATCCTGGTCTGTTCAGGTTACTCAGCTGTGCTTGACTCTGGATGCGTTGCTTGAAAGTGAGAGCAGCAGTGCTGAAGTCTTGGAGTGTTACTTTCTGGAGGCACTGTACTGCTCACTTGGGGCCACGTTGTTGGAGAGTGGCAGGATCAAGTTTGATACTTTCATCAAAAAACTGTCATGTTTAACTATGATGGATGATGAGAAGGCCATGGCTGGACCTGGGGAAATCCCAGGTAGAAAAGTAGACATTTTATTAACAAATTAGTGTTAAATTTATGCATTTATTTATGAAAAATATTTAGAAAATATGGGGGAGAAAATTAAAACTAATAAGAACAATGTTTGTGCATCATCACAGGGTACCTTCCAACTCTATTTGATTTCCATTTTGATGGAACACAGGAAAAGTGGGTTCCATGGAGTTCATTAGTTGCCAAATACACCCACAACCCTGAAATGAATTTTGTCGATATTCTAGGTAAATTTGCTCTAAAATAAAATAATTTAGACATGTATCTAACATCATCTAACATGTTTGGTCACTCCAACCCCATACATTTCCTTAGTGCCAACTATTGACACCACAAGAACCAGCTGGATTCTGGATCTGATGGTGAAGATAAACAGACCAGTGCTCTTGGTTGGAGAGTCTGGCACTTCTAAGACATCTACTATTCACAATTTCCTGAAGAACCTTAATACAGACACAACAGTGAGTTTCCCATCACAGTGTCCAGAACGTTGTCATTTCTGTTCTAATTGTTTAATTTCTTTCATGTCTTTCTAGATTAGTCTGACCATAAACTTCTCATCCAGGACCACTTCAATGGACCTTCAAAGGAACTTGGAGGCCAGTGTGGAAAAAAGGACTAAAGAGATCTATGGGCCTCCTATGGGGAAGCGGCTACTGGTCTTTATGGATGACATGAACATGCCAAAGGTATCCAAATACGTTCATGGCAGACTGTGGTTCATTGTGTTTAGACTCCACACTTCTATTTGGCAATGTGTGTTAAACGATTTACGAATCAACAGTATTGTAATACTGTAATAAACTTGTTTATATTGTGTTATTTTTGTTTTACACATCCCCCCAACTTTTTGGTAATTGGCGTTGTATATTGTTTACCCATCCAGGTGGATAATTATGGGACACAACAACCTATTGCACTTTTAAAGCTGTTGTTGGATCGGGGTGGTCTATATGACAGAGGGAAGGAGCTTAACTACAAAATCCTCAAGGATCTTGGCTTTATTGCTGCCATGGGGAAGGCTGGAGGCGGGAGGAACGAAGTGGATACAAGATTCATCTCACTCTTTAGTGTCTTCAGCATCCCCTTCCCGTCTGTGGAGTCCCTCCATCTTATCTACGCTTCTATTTTGAAAGGTCACACCAGAGTGAGTATTTCTCATACTGTAAATCCATACATATCAGAAATTCAATGTCACCTATTACTTATTTTTTTTCCATTATTATTTTATTAGCTGTTTGAGGAAGCCATACAGAAGATTTGTGATGATATCACCTTCTGCACTTTGGAACTGTACAATTCAATCATCAAAGATATGCCACCTACTCCCTCCAAGTTTCACTATATCTTCAACCTGAGGGACCTGTCAAGAGTCTACAATGGATTGACCCTCACCAAACCCGACAGGTTTGATCGAGCCATGTGTAGTGATGTAGGGAGGACACCTACATCATCCCCCATGTTTCTGAATGTTTTTGTTTTTTACAGGTTCTTGACTGTCACTCAGTTTGTCCGTGTCTGGAGAAACGAGTGTCTAAGAATATTCCATGACAGACTCATTGATGAAACTGACAAAGCCTTGGTAATAATTAATAGTATTAAGTATTTAGTTACTCGACGTAGATGTATTGTGTGCAGTATTTGCTAAAATACCTCCAACTGTAATTATGTGCATTCAAATTTACTGTATACAGTATAAATAGTGTGGTAGTGCAGATTTAATTGTTTTGCTAGGTTCAAAACCACATAAGGAACTTGACAGAGGAGCATTTCAAGTCAGACCTAGACGCCGTCATTAGAGACCCAATTCTCTTTGGAGACTACCGGACAGCCCTCAGTGAAACAGAACCAAGGGTTTATGAGGACATACAGGACTATGATGCCTCAAAAGCCCTGTTTCAGGTATTGCCTGTGTGTTTTAGTTTAATGCTCTTTTTGAAATGTAATAGTAGAACAATAAGATAACATTTTATGTTAAGACTACTGTTTTTAATAATGTTTTTGGATTTTGCAGGAGATTTTGGAGGAGTACAATGAGAACAAGTCGAAGATGAACCTAGTACTTTTTGATGATGCTCTGGAACATCTGACTCGACTGCACCGCATCATACGAATTGATCGGGGCCATGCACTGCTCGTTGGGGTGGGAGGCTCTGGCAAGCAGTCGCTCACGAAGCTCGCTTCCTTCGCTGCTGGCTGTGAGGTTGTAAAAATTTGGTGTTTTTTTTTTTTTATAGATTGTTTTTTAGGGTGAATGCTCTTGACAGCCACAGAAACCAATCAAATATTAATACTGTACATTTAGCTTTTTAAGGACAGGCTGACTACCATTTATCTTATTTATATATATTTTCAAAATATTAGTAGGCATATTTTCTAGTCAAATAATGGAAGGTTTTTTCCTAGGTATTTGAAATAACACTAAGCAGAGGATACAATGAGTCAATCTTTCGTGAAGAACTGAAAACACTGTATTTGAAGCTTGGCATTGAAAATAGGAAGACAGTGTTCCTCTTTACTGATGCTCATGTTGCTGAGGAAGGCTTCTTGGAACTAATCAACAACATGCTTACCTCAGGTTGGATACCTCTGCACCATCGTGGCTTTAATACATTTATATTAAAACTGCAGTTACAGTTCTCTGATCACATCTTTTTCCAGGCATTGTTCCTGCATTGTTTCCTGATGATGAGAAGGACTCAATCCTCAATCAGCTTCGTGATGAGGCTCTTAAAATGGGAGCAGATCATTCCAAAGAGAGTTTGTGGCAATACTTTGTCAAAAAGAGTGCCAACAATCTACACATAATTTTGGGAATGTCTCCAGTTGGAGACACTTTGAGGACACGCTGCAGGAATTTTCCAGGTACAGTTAAATGTAGTGTTCGTGAAATTAAACAGTTCCACAAGTCATGTTGGATTTTGTCTTTTTTCTCTGTTTTCTCAGGGCTGATGAACAACACTGTTATAGACTGGTTCCAGCCGTGGCCTCCACAAGCATTACTTGCAGTAGCTCAGTCTTTCCTCGGTATGTATTGTGCCACATTACTAACCTTTCCTAAGTGTATTTGCTTTGTAGACGCATTTTAATGTGTGCATTTATTCAATTAGCTACAAGAATGATATCTCTGGATTTGAATACATTTTTAATTATTGACATATATTTTGTTTTATCCTTTGACAGGGGTAAACCCAATGATTCCTGAAGCACACACTGCAGAAGTAATAGCCCACGTATGCATGGTTCATAGCTCTGTAGATGTATATAGCAAGTTATTCCAACAGAAGGTCAGACGCAGTAACTTTGTTACACCAAAGAACTACTTGGACTTCATGAATACCTATTCTAACCTTTTGGAGGAAAATGACCAATCAGTCCTGGGTGAGAAGATGTAACACAGCTGATGCTTTTGTGTAGAGGATTAGACTGATGCCACACAGGTTGTTCTAATGAAAGTTTGAGAGACATTCCTTTATTAATTTACGATGTAATTTTCAGCTCAGTGTAAACGTCTAGAAGGAGGTTTAGATAAACTGAAGGAGGCCAGTGAGCAGCTGGCTGAGCTGAATGTCAAGCTAGCTGAACAGAAGGTGGTCCTCGCTGAGAAGTCCGCAGCTTGTGAGGCATTGCTGAATGAGATTGCCACAAACACGACTGTAGGTCAGTGAGCAATTCCATGTCTGAACTTGGGGTCGTAATGAACACTGTCCTATGAGCTTCCAACGTATAACATTTGTTGCTAAATGCTTGTGAAAAACTATCTTTTAGCTAAAGAGAAAAAGGCCCTGGCGGAAGTCAAAGCCGAAGAGATTGAAGAACAAAACAAAGTTATTGCTGTTGAGAAAAAAGAAGCTGAGAGCTCTTTGGCTAATGCTCTGCCAGCATTGGAAGCAGCCCGCAAGGCACTGCAAGATCTGGAAAAATCGGATGTCACTGAGATCCGGTAAGTTCTCGTGGCTAGGAGGACTATTTAATTGTATCGTTGAAAAAGATTTGACGCCAAGTTCATCAGGATGTAGGATAACATAGACTCAGATGTGTGTAAATCAAGCACTAAACATCTGTAAATAAAACCAGATGATAATCTGAATCCTAATTAAGTTAATTGTTCATATTTTATAATATATTTATGCAAGTAATGTCTTAAGAAAAGCTTATTTGTTCTGTTAATCTATTATCTTCTCTGGGCTTTTCTGCATTTTTTCTGGCTTTGCTATTGTGCAGATCCTTTGCAAAACCACCCAAACAGGTTCAAATGGTTTGTGAATGCATCTTGGTGCTGCGTGGCTACAAGGAGATCAGCTGGCAGTCAGCTAAGGGGATGATGTCTGAAGCTAACTTCCTGCGCTCGCTGATGGAGATGGACTGTGATACCATAAGTAACAACCAGGTCAGGACTGTCAGAGGTAAGTTGGCCTGCATGTAATAATCAATGACAATCTATCAACAAAAGAATTATTGCAATTTAGCCTACAGTGGCATTTGCATGTGACAATGTTGTTTTCTTTGCTATGAGTAGGCTTCCTAAAGAACCTGCAGACAAGCTTTGAGGAGATGCAAGCCATCAGTAAGGCTGGTTCAGGAATGCTAAAGTTTGTCGAGGCTGTCATGGGTTATTGTGACGTTGCCAGGGAGATAAAACCCAAGAGAGAGAAGGTAATGTAAGGTTTATGTCTGCTACATCATGCTCTATCAAAAGTACCCCAATTGAAGAGCTATGTTTCTGTTTTGTCAGGTGGCGCGCCTGGAAAAGAACTTTTTTCAGAGTGAACAGGAGCTGGAGCGCATTCAGAGTGAACTTAGCAATATCCAGAAGGAGCTTCAGACGCTTGAAGGAAAGTACCAAGCGGCTATTGAGGAGAAACATCTGCTACAGAAAGAGGCAGAGCTCATGGAGAAAAGGCTCATTGCTGCAGACAAACTCATCTCAGGCTTGAGTTCTGAAAATGAACGGTGAGGCTGCACACAGTCACACAACACAGTCACTTTCTTATTGACCTTTAAGAGTTTTGTATGGTTTTCCTCAAACCATTCCATCTCTTTTTCTAACTGCCCCACACAGGTGGACACAAGATTTAGAGGAGCTGAAGCAGCGGCGTGTGCGTCTCCTGGGTGACTGCCTAATTTCTGCGGCTTTCCTGAGCTATGAGGGGGCCTTCAGCTGGGACTTCAGGAATGAAATGGTATACCAAGTATGGGCTAAGGATGTGCAGGACAGAGGCATCCCCTTGAGTCAGCCTTTCAAAGTAGAAAGCCTTCTAACTGATGAAGTAGAAATCAGCAGGTTAGTAGTATTAAATCACTCAACACTGATTGTGGCTACTACAACGTTAATGTGTCACATATTCCTCTGGAATACTGCAGATGGGGCTCAGAGGGGCTGCCTCCAGATGAGCTGTCAGTGCAGAATGGAATACTCACAACCAGAGGGAGCAGGTTTCCACTGTGTGTTGACCCTCAACAGCAAGCCCTCAACTGGATCAAGAAAAAGGAAGAAAACAACAACCTCAAGGTTCTAAACCTTTTGTGCTTTGACAAGTAAACTGTAGCAATTCTCACATATTCTAGAACAGCTGCTTAGGCACTATCATGACATGCGTCCTGACAGTGTCATCACCTTTTCTTTCACAGGTCTCATCGTTCAGTGATCCAGACTTCTTGAAGCAGCTAGAGATGGCCATCAAATATGGCTTCCCATTTCTTTTTCAAGACGTTGATGAGTACATAGATCCTGTAATTGACAATGTCCTGGAAAAAAATGTAAAAGGAGTAGAGGGCCGGCAGGTTATCATGCTGGGTGACAAGGAGGTGGATTATGATCCAAACTTTAAACTGTATCTCAACACCAAGCTGGCCAACCCTAAATATTCTCCATCAGTTTTTGGGAAAGCCATGGTTATTAACTATACTGGTAAGGTCCTTTGCACTGGCGATCACAGATTATATCTGTAATTTAACAGCATGTACAGTGCTAAGTCTGTCTCGCTATTCATGTCAATGCTTTGCATGCATGTTGCATGTAGTGACCCTTAAGGGCCTAGAAGACCAGCTGCTGAGTGTTATAATGGGCTTTGAAAAGAAGGAGTTGGAGGAGCAGCGTGAGCATTTGATCCAAGAGACAAGCGACAATAAGAAGCTGCTGAAGAACCTCGGGGATACTCTACTCAGAGAACTGGCCACATCCGTAGGCAACATGTTGGATAACACAGAGCTAGTTCACACACTGGAGGAAACAAAGCTGAAAGCCAACGAGGTCTGTTTGGCCACAGCAAGCATCATTGAACTCAATGTTGAGTATTCATTTGTCCTGCTAAATTTCTTCTTTATGTTGCGATTATCAGGTATTTGAGAAACTGAAGTTGGCTGAAAAGACATCCATGGACATTGATAAACTCAGAGACGGCTACCGCCCTGCTGCTAAGCGAGGCGCTATCCTGTTCTTCGTACTGACAGAAATGGCTTTGGTGAACACCATGTATCAGTACTCCTTAGCCTCCTACCTGGAGGTGTTCGACTTTTCCCTTCGCAAATCCCTGCCTGACTCTGTCCTGCAACAGAGACTGAAGAACATTATGAGCACGCTGACGTATAGCGTTTATAACTATGCCTGCACAGGTAAACTATTTATATATATATATTTATATATATGATGAAATGTGGAAAGACTATTGTATTTCTGTTTGTTTTGTACATGTTATAAGCTGACCTCATGGTATATCCCTAGGCCTGTTTGAGAGACACAAGTTGCTCTTCTCCTTTACCATGACCATTAAGATTGAGCAGGCAGAAGGGAGGGTGCCCCAGGAAGAGTTGGACTTCTTTATTAAGGGTGAGATATTTGTGGCAACTTCTCTAAAATATTTCAGTACATGACATTGACCACATACATTCAAAATAAAGATGAATTAATTGTCTTGTTGTTCTACCTCTTGTGTGAAGGTAATCTGTCTCTGGAAAAGAGCAAGCGTAAGAAAGCTTGTGACTGGCTTTCTGACCAGGGCTGGGAGGACATAGTGAAACTGGCAGAACTCTTTCCTGAACAGTTTGACTCTCTGCCCGATGATGTGGAGAAACAATCCGGTGACTGGAAGTCTGTAAGTGACCTCAGTGACAGGAACACATGTGACATGTTAATTAAATGAGAACTGAGCCTTCTTTTTTTACTCCTCAGTGGTATGACCTGGATGAACCAGAACTGGCTCTGTTCCCTCTGAAGTACAAGGAGAACCTGTCGCCCTTTCAAAAACTGCTTTTGCTGCGCTGCTTTCGTGTTGACAGAGTCTATAGAGCTGTGACAGACTATGTAACTGTCACCATGGGCGAGAAGTGAGATATACAATAGATCTAAACGTATAGTGTCACTGTGTGTACTGTAGGCTATGTTGAATGAATGAAGTTCTTTGAACTAACCATATGTTTTCCTATATTTGTATTCAGATATGTACAGCCCCCTGTGATCAGCATCGAGGCGATTTATGAACAGAGCACCCCTTCTTCCCCTATTGTCTTCATCTTGAGCCCTGGCTCAGACCCAGCCACTGACCTAATGAAACTAGCAGAGAAGTCAGGCTTTGGGAGCAAATTCAAGTTCCTTGCTATGGGCCAAGGCCAAGAGAAGGTACTGCAGTATATTCAATCTAAGTATAGAGATTACTGTCTGTATGATACCCAGTCATAGTAAGACAGCATACTGAGTGTAATGTCTTTCTGTTTTTGTCATGAAGGTGGCGCTGCAGCTGCTGGAGATGGCTGTGTCCCGTGGTCAGTGGTTGATGCTACAGAACTGCCACCTGTTGGTGAAATGGCTAAAGGACCTAGAAAAGTCCTTAGAGAGGATCAGCAAACCCAATCCGAACTTCCGTTTGTGGGTCACCACCAACCCTATCAAGAATTTCCCTATTGGCATACTGCAAAAATCTTTAAAGGTTAAATAGGTTTTCTCCTTTAAGAAAGGTTTAATTTATAGGTGGCAGGAGTATTCTGTGGGAAACCAGAATATATCCCCCAAAAAAGTGTTTTCATGGTGTCATATAAATTAATGCCGACGCTTTGATTGTAAACAGCTGAGAAACTCCATCATTTCCTTGACATTGACGTTGGATTAGTCATCATACTGTAACGTTCTGTGCAGGTGGTGACTGAGGCTCCAAATGGTCTCAAACTCAACATGAGAGCCACATACTCCAAAATTTCCCATGAGACTTTGACTGCATGTCCACATCCTGCTTTCCGCGGCCTGGTGTATGTCCTGGCCTTCTTCCATGCAGTGGTGCAGGAAAGACGAAAATACGGCAAGATTGGCTGGAACGTTCCCTATGACTTTAACGAGTCGGACTTCTTTGTAAGTGGCAATGTGCTGGAAAGAGTTTGCTGTTTTTTGTTAAACGGATCTTGTATCAGTTACATTTTAACTTGTGTTCAAACATTTAACTGTGCTTGTCAGGTGTGTATGGAGATCCTGAATACCTACCTAACCAAAGCTCACAACCAGGGAGACAGCAACATTCCCTGGGGAAGTCTTAGATACCTTATTGGAGAGGTTGAGCTTCATCCGTTGTATTTTTATAAACTGTGTGGTATCTGTATCTGTTCTGCCAACTGAAGCTAGTTTAACGTGAACTTGGTGCTCACAGGTGATGTATGGCGGACGAGCAATAGATAGCTTTGATCGCAGGATCCTGACTGTGTACATGGAAGAGTACTTTGGAGACTTCCTCTTTTATACCTTCCGGCGCTTCCACTTCTTCATCAACAAGGACGTGGAATATAAGATTCCTCCTAATGGGGCAAAAAAAATATATGTTGGTCAGTACTTTAGGGTCTCCTACTGTACAGTAAGAGAAGTTAATTGTTTCTAATCTCAATGTTATGCGTTTCAGATGAGATTGAGAAAATGCCCCTGGCAAACACACCGGAGGTAATGGGCCTGCATTCCAATGCAGGGATCGGGTATTATACACAGGCAGCTAAGGACATGTGGACTCACCTAATAGACCTGCAGCCTCAGACAGGTATGGTTTTTCATTCTCATCTCTCTTGACTCTTAGGCAATGGAAGCACTGCTCTGTATTCAGTTTTAGGTGGCAAATAGCACCTCTGGGAAAAAAAGTTATTATAATACACACATGTTTCTTTTTTCCTTTGGCCTTACACTCACTTTTACATCTCAGGTGAATTCAGTGGATCCATTAGCAGAGATGAATACATCAGCCAGGCAGCGCAGGACATTCAGAACAAGCTGCCCGAGTTATTTGACATGGATGTCATCTATAAAAAGCTCGGGGCAGACGTTTCCCCAACTTCAGTGGTGCTGCTACAAGAGCTTGAGCGCTTCAATAAACTAGTGGTCCGCATGCAGCGTTCTCTGGCCGAGCTGCAGAGGGTGAGATCCTGGGGGGGTGCACAACAACACACTGGGAAACCAAACTGGTCTGCATTTGTTCTGATGCGCTGGTGTCTCCTAGGCCCTGGCTGGGGAGGTGGGTATGAGCAGTGAGTTGGATGAGGTCTCCTGGGCACTTTTTAATGGCCACATTCCTGCAATTTGGAAGAAGTTGGCACCGGACACTGTCAAGTCCCTTGGAAACTGGATGAGCCATTTCAAGAGGCGTTATGAACAGTATAGTAGCTGGGTAAGCACATTCATTCCATCGGTTCTGGCTTTACACAAGAGTAACAGACAAGTTAGTCAGAGAGATGATGTCTTGTATTCACCAGGTGGATGAAGGTGAGCCAACGGTGATGTGGCTGTCAGGCCTCCACATCCCTGAGTCCTACCTGACGGCTCTGGTTCAAGCCGCATGCAGGAGGAACGGTTGGCCTCTGGATCTTTCCACGCTGTACACCCAGGTGACGCAGTACCGCAGCGAAGACGAAGTCAGTAGCAGACCTGCACAAGGTAACGTAACGCCACCCCTGATGATTTGTGACGCGCTACAAAGACTCACAGTGCTTTTTGCTGCAGGCTGTTATGTGTCTGGCCTGTATCTGGAGGGAGCGGACTGGGACGTGGAGAAGGGTTGCCTGGTGAGAAGCAAACCAAAGGTTCTGGTTGTTGAACTGCCTATTCTCAGAGTCATCCCTACAGAGAGCCACCGCCACAGGCTGCAGGTGTGGATCACAGCCCCTGACTTCCTGCTCTTCACAGTGGCTTTTCTTCTAACGTGTGTATATTTTTGCACCACAGAACACTCTGAGGACACCCGTGTACACCACATCTTTGCGGAGAAACGCAATGGGCGTGGGCTTGGTGTTTGAGGCAGACCTGTCCACCACTATGCACTACTCCCACTGGGTTCTGCAGGGAGTGTGCTTATGCCTGAACGCTGACTAAAGCAGAGCTTCAGCTCACACCAACGGAGACAAAAAAGGCTCATGACAAAAGGCAAACAAATAGAAAACTGAGCAAAGATGTTACTCTCAATATGTTAAAGCCTTCACTATTTTCTCACTAGATGGCAGCAGTTGACAGCACTGTGTCCCCTCTGGAAGGAAACCAAGGGGTTTTCTTTGTTGCAGTGTTGCTCAGTGTCTTTCAAAAGAACTACTTCGGTTTTGTGGATTAATGAATAAATAGTTGCACTTATTTGACTAATTTTCTCTTTCCTCAACCAAACGTCTCTGGACTCCATTCTTAACCCAGATATTGGAGGCTGAATTTTCCTGCTGAGTAAAGGGAACAGCTGCTTCAGTCAGTGGAAACTGTAACAGTGACCAGCAGCTACTAAGGTTTTACACTTCACCCAAGTAGCTTTTCAGCTTTTCTCTGCAGCGTGGGCAGCTGTGAATGCTTTATTGTGACGGTTCACCAAGGCAAGACCAGATCCAGCGCCGCAGCGCGGGATTGGAGCCCAGGTGAGGTTTAACCCAGATTATCTGGCAGCTGGTGTGACAGTAACGTCACAGAAAGACTAAAAGAAACTTCAGCGGTTTCGAAGGATGAATGTGTTGCAAAACACGTGCAACATACATCATGTAGCCTGAGGGTGCAGCTGTGATGGAGTATTCTGGACACTACTTAAAATAAGCTGTGATATAAAGATGGAACTCAACAAAAGAAAAAAGAAATAACGTTGCATTTCCTCTCCTTCATTTCACATCACAGTCTTGCTGCTTCTGGAGTTGTCCACAGTAAACCAGCAGCTGATTGACATTTATACCTTTTAGACGAGCTCCCTCCCAGGACATGTTTACGACCAAACACTAAAAGAGGAGGGGAAGGATTGTGTTTCTCTGCGTTGACGGATAAGAGCAGTGGGCTGTTTAATTAACCTAGAGTTCATAGGCGCCAGCGTATCCTCACCCACACACACAATAGGTAATGCAGCTCTTTGTGTTTGCACAGTAAAGGGGAAAGAAACTGGTCTCAAAATAAAGAGATAAGAAATTCCTCTGAGTAGAACGGAGCCATGTGTCCCTCCTCAGAGGTCAGAATTATTTTCAGCTGCCCGTGACTGGAGAGATTTACAGTAACCCCAAGTTCTGGCTTTGCCTCCATCCAGTGGCCTCGTAAAATGCCACAAAACAAAACAAAAAAAACTCCTCTGACACAAACAGTTACCATTTGCTGTGATTGAGAGCAGGTGCGTGTTTGCTGTTTTCTCCCAGTAGTCAGGACTGTGGTTAGCGCCGCTCTGAAGCCCTTCTGTTACTGTAGCTGGGAACAACCGAAGGTCAGAGTCTGAGCGTCTGAGGTGCAGTCGCTCCAACCACACGCGTGCATCCCGTGCCCCGGTGTTTAGACTGGAGAAGACCTACATGTCCCGCAACCAGTGGCTTCAATATTTGTCACATTTACTTGTTTCCACCTGACAACGATTACTCATCCCCCCGCACGACACCGTGATTTAAAGACGCCTCGGAGCAGCAGCAGCAGCAGGAGCCCGTAATTCATTAGGAGCGGCCTCAGTGCGTAATGAGCCGCCGCCGCGAGCACGCTGCGTCCTCTGCGAGAGGTGGAACCGTGGCAGGGGCGAAACGACCCAGCAGGCTGCGCCTAGAAGCGACCCGAGGACGGTATAAAAGTGGTCCAGCGCCCGCCTGCAGTCAGAGAGCGCGCAGACAGACGCACGCACGGACGCACGCACGGACGGAGGCAGGCGGAGCGCACAGAGTCGAGGGGGGCGACCCGCACTTTGAGCAGGTTTATCTTCACGCGTCGCGTCTCACTCGTGGGTAGAGACAGAGGACGAGGCGGCGGTTCCCTTCGGGTCACTCGTGATTCTCCGGTAGCGCGCACAAAGTTCCCGTTTGTTTCCGTCACGCCTGCGATGCGCGTCTCCTGCGGCGGACCCGCGGCCGTTTGACGCGTCCGCCTCCGCAGCCGGACCCACCGCGCCGGCGTGTTCTCCAACCGGGCCAGCTCGGGCTCGTCGGAACTTTCGCGGTCGCGCTTTCGGTGCCGAGGACATGGGGCCGCGCCGACGGGACAGCGTGTCCGCGCTGTGCGGAGAAAGTTTGCTTTGGACCGCGCTGCTTCTGTGGCTCACGGCGTTTGTTGACGGCACCTGGAAGACGGGACTTTACAAAAGCTACTCCACCGGGACGCAGCTGAGCAGAGACCAGAGCGCAGCCTCGCACACTCCGATCTACCAGAAGAGGTACAGGCTCCAATACAGTCACTTTATATGTAGATCACATTTTCTGCCTCCAGTCTATTAAAAACCTTAGTTTTTTACTTTTCAATGCATGGCTGTGCGGAGCTACTCCCATCTCCATCCATCATCCATCCATCCATCCATCCATCTGTTTATCCATCCATCCATCCATCCATCCATCTGTTTATCCATCCATCCATCCATCTGTTTATCCATCCATCCATCCATCCATCCATCCATCCATCCATCCATCCATCCATCCATCTATCTATCCATCCATCCATCCATCCATCCATCCATCCATCCATCCATCCATCCATCCATCTATCTATCTATCCATCCATCCATCCATCCATCCATCCATCCATCCATCAATCCATCCATCTGTTTATCCATCCATCCATCCATCCATCCATCCATCCATCCATCCATCCATCCATCCATCCATCCATCCATCAGGTCTCATTGTCTTCCTGCCACTTGGTCCTTTTTCCCTCTCCTCCTCATCGTTGTCCCTGCTCATCCAGCTCCTCTGTCTGTGTGGCCGCTGCCATCACCTGTCCACGTGCAGCCTGACGTGTCACGGTGCTGTTGATCAGTGAATGCGTTGTTGATCAGAGTGTCTCTGAATGAGAGTCAACAGACTAAACACAGAGCCGGTGTTTAGTCCCTGGCTGTACTCTCTGAGCTAATGAGGGACGACGCTTCCCATCTCACAAATATTTAGGCTGTGGGGTTGTGCGTGGGTCTGGATGCGCCTGCGGCCGGGACCCGGTTCTTCTCCGGGGTGTTCAGGCTCAGGTGGCGCTTGGCCGCCGCGTTCGGGAGGTTTGCACATATGTTTAATAAACACCAGCAGCTGGGACTCGGCTGCATCTGGGCCTGTTTGGGGAAAGCGAGGGGTCAGCGGGTCGGAGGAGCCGAGCGCCTCTCAAACGGATGCGGGGCGGGTTCGTGGAGCACAGGTCCCCGTCCTGGACATGCACCGGATCAGGCGCCTTTTAAGCACGTCAGCGTGAACTCCAGCAGACAGGAAAAGGGTTCTGTCATGGGAAAATCCTCCTTAAGAATGTCTCCCTGCACACAGTGATTACCCCATCTGAGGAGGATTAGGAGCCCTTGAGTCGTTTGGTGACTGGCGGTGTCTGTGGAGGAGCTGATAAAGCGCTCGTTCGCCCTCGGCCGCTGCGCGCGGCTCCGGAGGCGGCGGCGGCGGCGCTTCCTCGCGGCGCTCACTTCTTTATCCTCCCTCTGAGGACTTGTCACGGTCTGACAGGCAGTCTGAGCCCCGTCGCCTCCCTCATTCCTCGCCCACATCAGCCATGTCCAGGTTTTCTTTAAGCACGGAATTAAGATGACAGAGATTCCAGCAGGCTCAGCCCGTCCGGCTTAGAGCGAAAGCACTTTAAATAACTTCAAATTAGGGACGTTTTCATGGAAATTCTGAAGCAGTCGACCCACTAGAACTCGGAAACAGCCAGTGGTTTTTTCATGGCTGCAACAAGGACTAGATTCAACTTTATCTACAAAGATAAGAGCACATTTTACAATAAATAAATTAAAAAAATTCCCAAATCTGATAGTTGCATCTTCTGAGTTCTGTTGGTGGCTTTATTCTGTATTTTTATCATTTTTAAAGCAATTTAACTTATAAATAATTAGCCTTAGGCCTTTGGGAACCAGTGATTCTACATCCAATGATTTATATGTTTGTAAATGTCTTTTGTGGTTGCAACGTCAAACACCCAGAAGAAGCGCGTATCAATTACACAGAGAAACGTAAAACTCCCAGGTGCTCGGGTTCGACAAAGACAGCGCCGCTGGTTGTTTGTCAGCGGCTGCCGTGTGTGTTGCTGCTTTGACGTTCCTCATTGTCTGCTGCACGTGAACGTCTCGCGGCACCTTTGAACCCGTAACACGAGACCTGTCTCTGTTGTGTCTCTCTTCCGTCCTTCCTGTTAGCATCTGTTCTGATCCGCTCTGTTTTGTCTTCTGAACTCCCTCTCTCCGTTACTTTCTCTGTGACCCGTTTCTCCCGAGCACCACAGAATCTGTCCTCCTTCCACCATTTCCCATCGGAAGCTTCCTTGCGTGACCCTCGCGGTGAGGTGACCTTTGCCTCCTCTCGTTTCCTCTCCTCTCTTTGTTTCCTCTCCTATTTGTTTCCTCTCCTCTTTGTTTCCTCTCCTCTCCTTGTTTCCTCTCCTTGTTTCCTCTCCTCTCGTTTCCTCTCCTCTTTTTGTTTCATCTCCTCTCCTCTCATTTCCTCACCTCTCTTTGTTTCCTCTCCTCGTTTTCTCCTCTCCTCGTTTTCTCTCCTCTCTTTGTTTCCTGTCCTCGTTTCCTCTCCTCTCTTTGTTTCCTTTCCCCTCGTTTCCTCTCCTTTCTTTGTTTCCTCTCCTCGTTTCCTCTCCTCTTGCTTCCTCTCCTCTTGTTTCCACTCCTCTCTTTGTTTCCTCTCCTCTTGTTTCCTCTCCTCTCTTTGTTTCCTCTCCTCTTGTTTCCTCTCCTCTATTTGTTTCCTCTCCTCTTGTTTCCTCTCCTCTTGTTTCCTCTCCTCTCTTTGTTTCCTCTCCTCTCGTTTCCTCTCCTCTTTGTTTCCTCTCCTCTCGTTTCCTCTCCTCTTTGTTTCCTCTCCCCTCGTTTCCTCTCCTCCTTGTTTCCTCTCCCCTCGTTTCCTCCTCTCCTCCCCTCTCCGCTGGCCGTTTGCCACATCTGTCTTTTTGTTCTTTTTCCCACCGACTGGAATCTAGAGAAACTCCTTTTCCCATTTCTCTCCACGCTGCATTGGGAACATGCTCGGCCTTCCTCCTCCCGCACTGTGAATGGATGTGTGGATGGAGAGGGACTCGCTGGGACTCTTTCTTCCCCAGCAGCCTCACCAGTGTTTTGCCCTCATCAATCCTCTTGTCAGTTCACACGACTGAACTCGCGGCCTCTTCCTCCCCACACACACGGTGCCCTCGCTCCGTCGTGGTCATGAAACATGCAGACTGCCCGGCTCGCAGGGCAAACGGGGTCCGTGACGGCGTTTCTGACCAACTCAGCCTCGCTGTCAGCGCCGGCATCCACTCAGGGTTCGGCCGTTTTCGTTTCCCTCCAGCGTTTTACTGTCTTGGCGTCTGTAGTTCCAGGAGCAGATGGGCCAAAGCTGTGATTTTCCGTCCCTTTTAAAAACCGTGGACTTCCTCCTCGACTGTTGGCCGCGTGTGACGGGAGGAGACGGATGATGATTTATTGAGTTTGGAGGCCTGATGCCGCTGAGGATCCGCTGGATGAAGCAGCGTGATGGTGGCTTCACACGCAGTAACACGGGGGTGACTCCACCGAGACCAACCACTAAACACACAAATCAGCGGAGCTTTAATGACGAGCTTGAACAGAGGTTTTAAATTTTAAACTCATATTTTTATGTTTTAAAACTAATTAATTATTGGATCATCCTTGAAAAAAGGGGAAGGTTATTGTTCCTTTCCTGTTTGGTGGACACGGGTTATGGGATGCAGTAAAGCCTCTTACGGCACCTGTATTTCTCCTCCAGTAAAGCAGCAGAGGTTGGCATTTCCTCAATGCTAATTGCAGAGAGGGAGGCCATTAAATCCCTCCACACACTGCACCCCCTGGTAACAACCTCCCTGTTCCCAGGCTCACCTGACGCTTATCTGTGGGGTCTGGAGGACGGAGCGCTGGGCCGAACACGGACCTGACGGCTCCTCCTCCCCCTCACAGCCCTTTCTGACCACAGCTCCAAGCGTGTGTGACGATCTCCACTGACGATTAGAGCCGTTTTTCTGGATAAGGCGAAGCGGTCACAGGGTAATCTCACACATCCCTGCGACTGATGTGTGTGTATAAACACACAATTTCCTAATCGTTGACGAGCTCAGGCCGTGTATGTCTGCACGCATTCTGTTACTACGCGTAACTCCTGTAACTCCGGGGCTTCTCCCAGCGGTGCCCGGCTCAGGTCTGCGTGTGCGGTCGCCACAACATGTGGGCGCGGTTAATGGGCGCTTGTTCGGGGGCCGCCGCGCGTCCTCTGCCTCTGGCACTTTCTGTCGCGCACGTGCAAACATATGGCCGTGCATATTGACAAACAGAGCCGGGTGGGAACGCCCCCCCGGGCCGGCGGACGCTGGCAGCGGAACACACGCGGTGGGGTTTTGTGGAGCAGCCACACGGTTTCCTTTGTGGCTGCTCTCTGAGCGTCTATTGATAGTGTGAACGCTGGCCGCGGTCATTGTTTCGCCTGCTTCTGCTCCAGCTTCAGCCACGTCGGTGCAGTCGTGCTGCTCCTCTGCCGATGCTATAATAGTACAGCTCTGTGTTTTCCATTATTAAAGCTCTATTAGAGTCCTGATTCTTTGTGTCGATTATAGCTGAGATGAAGTTCATGCTCTGATGCCGTGTGACTCCTCTCTGGAGGTGAAGTGAGCCCATGACCCGGCTCTAACCCAAGATGGAGCAGCTCACCTTCCTCCGATTCTCTCGTGAGGCACTTGACCTCCTCTGAGCCCCGGATGCAAACAGATGTTTATAGAGGACCGTAAACACAGCCGCGGTGCACGCCTGCCAATGTGGTGGCTGATTCAACACCATAAAGGGCCTTCCAGACAAAAGGCCTGGGGGGTGGGGGGTCCACAGCTACAGGAAGGCAGCAGCGTTGAATGGGACTGCGTGGCTGATTTCCTTTTCCAAATCTCCATTGAATTCTTAACAGTAAAATCAGATTTGGAATCTGGAAGTAACAGAGTGAAGTGATGTATTGTCGCCCTATTCTTCTCCCCCTGCGTTTCTCAGCTCCCTCTCAGGTTTTTGGTTTTGTTTCTCCCCCCTTTTAGGAACTGGTGTCCTCACACGGTCACGAAGACGGTGAGCTGCCAGGTGCAGAACGGGACGGTGCTGCAGCGCGTCTACCAGACGTGCCGCTGGCCTCAGGGGTGCACGGGAGGCAGGTAGGCGCTCGGCACCGCGCTCCGAAATCAGCGGAGCTCCGCCGTTTATTTAGGCCGCGTCCATCACTCAACGCCGCAGAGGCAGCTACTGTAGCTGATTTTAACGACGTGACCGCGGGGCGTGTAATGCGAGTAACCATCCATCACTCGTTCAGCAAATCTGCGGTACGATTCATTTGTTCTGGTGTGTGTGTGTGTGTGTGTGTGTGTGTGTGTGTGTGTGTGTGTGTGTGTGTGTGTGTGTGTGTGTGTGTGTGTGCGTGTGCGTGTGTTTCAGCTACAGGACCGTGGTGAGGCCGTCCTATAAGGTGGTGTACCGCTCGCTGACGTCTCTGGAGTGGAGATGCTGTCCAGGATTCAGCGGCACGGCCTGTGAGGAAGGTACGAACGGCCTCCACATCCTCCTCCTCTGTAGGCGGACTCATTGAAACCTGTGCTTCCCATACACGTGTCCAAATAATACTTAAACCAGGAGCCGCTCCCATTAAGGCTCACATAAGGCTCCTTCTGTCCTTTTAAACGAAGCAGGGAAATAAGATCCCTCGTCTCGTCAGAGTGGGCCGACGGCTCCTCTTTTTTAACCAGCTCGGACGCCTTCGATTTAGGAGCGCTCGTGGCAGTGTTTTCCGTGCGGTTTGCAGTTTTACGGCGCAGCTGCAGGCCTCGCGCTCCCAAACGCCGGGCGCTACGGTAGCAGCCGTGCACTCGCGGCCGGTAACGACTTCCTCTGGCAGCGGCGCCCGCACCCCGGCCGTCTGGAGCGCAGGGCGGAGACCCGGCGCCCGATTGGCTGTAACGCCGGTCTCAATAAATAAAATTTGCAGCGCCTCGAGCGGCCGCTCGCCTGCGGTCCTGAGCGTGAGGCTGGAAGCGGCTGCTGGAGCGAGGCCCCGACGGCTTGTTCGCTCAGGCGGGTGTGAAACCAGCGTCAGACCTCCGCCTCGTCTGAAAGTCAAAAAACAGTCTCGCTCGCAGACGTCACGGACTCCACTCGACAAAGGCGCAGGGAGGAAATGATCCAATTAAGCTGTTGCTGGAGGAGATTCCCCTCTGGTTGTCATGGCGTCGGGGGCCGCGGGGATGCTGGGGATTAGGCACTGATCCGCGCGTCGCTCCGGGCGGCTCGGATCACAGGCGGAGCTGAGTGGAAGCGACGGCTCCCGTTCACGGGGCCCTTTCGGCCTCGCGGCTCCGCGGACGCCGTCCAGCACCGAAACCGATGCGCCGCCGCTGCTGGAAACCGGGTCGTGTTTGAAAAGATCGGTGCCGAGTAAAATGAAAACGTTTGGCCGCAAGTTTTAATACCTGCGTGTGCTTCCGTCGAAAAACCTCCCAGATGCTTTGACCTTGAGTCCGGCTGAATGAAGAAGACTCTGTAAATGGCAGGCGTCTGTTACATAAACGTCTGCTGTCTGGGGCACACATTAAAGCACAGATTTGATCTCCTCGATAGCCAACGGGCAGAAACATACGTCTCTGCTGGAGTTCCACTGATGCTTATAGCTTTTGTTCCCATCATTGCCTTCTCTCGTTGCGTCTGCTTTTCACAGACTGTGGAAAATGTTTATGATCCGCTCATTTACTCACGCTGTTCGTGTCCAAAGCCTCCGGCCATGTTAGACTCCCAGGCCCATCCTGCATTACAGCAGAAGTGCACCATGTTTTCAGTGGAGACTGCGTCCCTCTGCTCTCGCCCTCTGAGGTCAGGCCCCATCCGAAGTAACGCGATAGATTAGATCTGGAGCTGTGCGTTTCCAAACCCAGCGTGGAGGCGAACGGGGGAACGCTGGGGGATGAGATCACGCCCTCCGTCCCCGTCCGTCGGCCGTACGCGGCCTCGTGATGTATTTTGGCGCGTCACCCTTCAAAAGCGAGGCATTACCTCACGTCCAGGCCGGTAAACAAACTCGTTCCATCAGAGTCGAGGCGCAGGAAGATAACCCTGCGTCAGACAGGCACCTTCCACATCGGGCCCAACCTCTGGGCTTGGCTGCAGTCCCCGGCCAGTGGTGTAATTACTGGGCCCTAATTGTTTTCTATGAGGTTTGGGAGATATTGTCTTACTTTTGGGCCTGGAACACAATGGTCTCTATCTCTGATTGAGCCTGGAGAAAAAAGGCTAAGCATTTGCAGATGGAGGTGCTTTCATGGCCTGCCAGGAGAAGGGATTTAATGTATGCCTGGTTGGCTTTCACATTCCGACTAAGAAAAGCTTGTTTTCAGATGGGATGCCCCAACGTCTGCTAGATCAAACACAAATATCAGAATTATACCTCATTTAGCGGCAATTTTGTGCTACAAGAATGTCAAATGTGACCAGTAAAGGCAATAGTTGTACATTAGAGGTGGCACTAAATGACACCGTGTCAACAAACAGTTCACTGACGATGGGTTGATGGTGAAATCTGATGAAATCTGAACACTTCATAGGCTTTTTTTAGACGCCTTCCTTGCTCATTTTGATGAGACCTTTTAAGTGTGAAGTGACACCGGATGACGACTGGCTGGTATCTACAGTAGACACGCACTCGATTTAAACACAACACAAAGAAATATGTCTGCAGTTGATCACGGGGGGGGGGTTGTCGCGCGGCAAAACATATGGGGGAGCGCAGGCTGGAATCAGCGCGGCTGTCAGAGCGCTTCCGCAGGGGTCCCCGTCGGGCTGCGGAGGCCGAGGTCTCGGCGCGGCGGCCGCGAAGGCGCGCTCGCCTGTAATAAGCCGCAGAAATGTAATCTGTGTTTTCACAGCTCAGCGCGGCTTATCGCGAGCCTCCACGCTAAACCCCGCGCTCCAAACATCAGTCGTCTGCAGCGAAGCGGGTGTGTGTGTGTGTGTGTGTGTGTGTGTGTGTGTGTGTGTGTGTGTGTGTGTGTGTGTGTGTGTGTGTGTGTGTGTGTGTGTGTGTGACAGTGAGGTGGTGGGGATTTGTACACTAAGTGATGCAGCTGTTGAGTGTGATTAGCCGCTTTAATGGCGGCAGGCATTGTTTGCTGTTGAGTGGAGGCACCCGAGCCTGGGGTCAAAGGGCACGGAGCGGAACAGGTGACCTCCCCTCCTCCTCGTCCCAGACCACCCAGAGCACGTTTTCATTACGTCGGGACGTTTCATTTAAGCCTCCCCTCCGCGTTCGGCTGCATGCTCGGCCTCCTCCTGTTTGGCGTTAATCAGCTGTTAAATACGTTATTCTGTCCTCGTTCTAGTCCATTCACAAAAACCACGTGGTGTCGCGTTCGTGCATGCATGCGCGCTACAAAGGCACATAAATTGCCCACATACAGCGCGGCGCGCTGTATGGAAAGCTGATACTGGGGCTCGTGTGAATGACTAGCGCAGCACACGTTGCCGAGCTCAAATTGGAAGCAGCTGAAGTTAAAGGGACTTGGCCGAGGGCCCCAGATGAGATTAGGCCTGGGAGCGTCCAGTCTTTGAGCCCAGGCTGCTCCACTCGGGGGAGCTGTCATTATAGTCAATAATTAATAAATAGCTAAAGCTGACATTACAGAGCAGCCAGCCTGGAGCTAACCGAGCAGCGGTGAGGGGGAGTTTTCCCTCTGCTTTTCTTTCCATACTGTCATTTTTTCATGTCAGTGTATACGGGATGTCAGGTTAACCAGAAAATACCCAAATTATCCTCTATAGAGGAATATTATGAAAATAACGATGGTAGATTATTTTAATGCTCCGTTGCAAACCGCATACATACAGTAGCGTTGAAGGCTGTGGATTAAATTATAGATAGTGATCTTATAATGTAACCTCTTGTTGCTTTAAAGTTGTGCAGCCAGGTTATTCTGAATATATAGGGATATGATTATGAATTTTATTCATCACAATAATAATTTCATTGGGTTTTATTGCGTAACGTCCCGTCTGTAGGCGAGAACCACGGTTGGTTTCATGCTTCGCTCCGTCTGTTCCTAAATCTAAGATAAACGACGGAGAACATCAGGAAATACAGAGTCCTTTTCGAAGGTTCTGTACATACTTAGCCTTGAATCTGAGTTAAGTTTTACGTCTCTGGCTCCCGGACTGGAAATGCCTCTTCTGCTTACTGATTTATTTATTATTTCCCAACACTTCCCCTCAGGAGTACATTGAAAACAGTTTTTCCTGCAGTCAGAGAGAAATAAACTAGGCCAAGTCGGCAGCGTGGAAAAAAAAAAGAAATTGTGAGATGAAAATAGACCCACGCCCACACGTGCCACAGCAGCTGGAGCGCGTCCCTGTCCCTAATAAAGCAGGAGGCCTTTCCCTGCGGTGCGCCGGTGCGCTGACTCAGCGACCCCATCACGCAATCAGAGCCACTGATCTGGACCGAAAACAGAGCTTTTAGCAGGTGGACGGGAATAAACAAAACCTGACTTTCCTTTGATCTACTCGGGGACGGACGTCATAAAAGCCGCATTAACCCCCGGCTGCTCCGTCCCTGCTCGCAGGTACAGGGTCGATCATATAGGTGCTGCACAACACAGCGCTTCTGTCTGTAGGTAATGAAGCATATTTGGCATTTTTCACGTCAGCGTTCAGACAATGGCGCCATTGACGATGCTCACGGTCGGTTCCGTGACGCTGTGACGGGTTCTCGGGACCTGGTGGCCTGTAGTCACGCTCACAATCCCAGACTTATCGCAGATTATATCTCTAATTTGTCAGAATTTTGCTAACCTTCCAACTTTGAGTTTACTTTGTTGCTCTTAATCTGCTTTGACCTTTGCGATTTATCTCTGAAATGTAAACAGTACGTTTCTTTTTTCCTTCTCATCCATTTTTTCTACTTTTAACCTCACAAATTAAACTTCTCATTTTTTCTTTGATTAGTCTTGATAATGTCGCTGTCAGTTCTAGCAGACGCCGTTCCCACACTCCACCACTTGTTTCATCAGTTCCCATAACGTGCTGAATGAATCCATAATTCCACCCTCAGTCATCCACGTCATCCGTCTTCTTTTTTTTAATGCTGCCAGTCGTCCTGATGATCCAGCTGCTCATTTGTCACCGCTGTGAGTTCGTAAACATATACAACACCACATTAGAGGCCCTGGACTGGTGCGGGTCGGGGTGCGGGTGGGGGTTTTACGGAGCCGACCTTCAAACCTCCTCCGCTCCCTTGCTGTGGTATTTTGTGGTGACATCATTTATGGCCTCTCGTATCGCAGACCTCCCAGACACCCCACTCCCACTCCCACTCCAGTCTCAGATTCCCAACTTCCAAGTGCTGCACTTTTGGAAAAGGTAAAATATAAGGGTTGCTGCCTCGTGCGACCTTTTACGCTCTACCTTGAGCTTTGCATACATTTCCATTTTCCAGGAGGTGGTTACTCCTGGAATAAACAGAGGACATTTAGATCAACCAGTAAGTGGAACTGGTAATATGCTTGGCTGAACTTAAGGCCGTCGTCTTCTCACTCCACTGACCTGGATCGCCTGGAGTCACGTCTCGTCCACACAGTTCTCCTCGTGAGCCGTCCTCTGGTTCGCGTGGAGGGATGCGACCGTGTTGCCGTGACGTCACGGTTTCACCGCTCTACAGCAGGTCCATTCTGTGTGGCTGGTGAGGCTGCGTCAGGGGCTCGGAGCCAGAGGGGCCCAGTGGGGTGAGCTCATTAACAACAGGACGTACCCCTGAAGCCCCAAACCCAGGCCTGCATTTCGTCCACCCCACGGCCCCCTGGGAGGCACCCGGGGGGGTGGGGGGGGGCTTTAACAGCCCTGATGTTTTGGTTGGACCCCGGCCACGGCCAAAGTCCCCCCCCCCTCAGTCCTCACCGTGAGTACAGGCCGGAGAGGGCGTCTCCCTCAGGTGTTCGCGGCTCCTCTTACTCATTCATGAGCTCACGGTCGGAGGCGAACAAGCGCTCGCTCCCGCTCCGACGGCGTGAAACACCTGTTCTCACGCGCGCATAACTAAACTCGTGCCGATTTCTGGCCAATGCGACCTGAAGGACGGGACAGACGCCGACCTCGCCGGGCACAGACGCGCTCCACGTCTGCGCTCAGACACGCTCTAGATCAGTTGCATGTGTGGCTTGCGACAGCTCGGGGCCGTAAATCATGGCTACTGTGCCAAAGTTAGAACTCTATCTGCTCTGGCCGCCGCCGCCGCTGTCGACTGCGTGCTGAGGGACAGAGGATGATGTCATGGCCTCTTTATTTACGTTGGCCTCCCTCCACGTTGGGCTCCATCTGACCTGATGGGGGCCACATGTGGCGTCATGAGAGCACGTCTGGTCAGCTGACGTCCAGATAGAGCTGAATGTGTGGTTGAGCAGTTATTAATAACTCGACGTGCATCTGATTTAGATCAATAGTTCAATGGTGAACATTGACTGACTTGATAAGTTTAGGTCACTTCATTGAAGCTGAAATGAGGCTCAGCCTGTGAGTTAAATATGAAAACTAGAGCCTCCAGCAAAAAACACACGGGAGAAGCATAAACCGAGCATCTAATAATGTTCCGTGCCTCAAAACATGTAACGTTATCTATCTGGACTGAGGTGAATGCTGCTATTGTTATGTCACAAACCCCAGTGTTGAACACACACTGGCCTCTCTGGATGCTTTGGACGTCCCCCGTCATTACACGCTATTTACCAAAGACCCAAAGGATTATTCTCAGTTAATGTGTTTTCTATGAAGCCCTCACTTCGCCTGTGTAAACCTAGCTAGTCGAGTAAACAGAGCCCCATTGAGGCCGAGTTACTAAATCTGCGGCCAGATGGGCTCTCGACCCGAGACGGAGGGGAGAATTACAGCGTGTGCTCGGAGCCTGAGCCCGGCGCTCGTCCTCTCTCCTCCCTCTGGCCTCGCTCAGGGAGGGAGACACGGTCCTCCCTCCCTCTCCCCGGCGGAGGGGCGAGCGAGCGTGCGGGGTGGCACCGCTCCAGCGGGACGCGTTTCCCCGAGCGTCGCACGCTCGCGAGGACCCGGGACGACGCTGCTGTTTGAGCCCAGATAAAGTCAACTTAACTGAAACAGCCTGCGCGTGTTCCCGGTAGGAGGACAAAGAACAGACTGAAGTAATAAGCGTGATGCGCATTCATATTTCTCCACCAGCGCTAACCACAGCGCTCCTTTGAGATCGTTTATCTTCTCGTAATGGGAGTGAGCTTTAGAAGCAAATTGGACTCGGGGCTTCGGTGTCCTTCTCTGCTTTGTCTGACCCACGCACCGCTGCCCCCTGGGACGCCGGCGGGGTCAAAGGTCAGGGAGCGCTCCGTGTTTTCCCACAGAATAATGCCACGCGTTGTTCTTTAAGTGGCACCACTGTATCTCCCACAGCTCCTCCACGTTTAATGTCTGCGGGGCACAACGTGTCCCTGTTAGCGCCTGCGTATCGGCAGATCGGGACAACGATTGAAGCCACGGAGCGGCCGAGCATTTGGGACGATGACTGACGTACTGTACGCTGGAAGAATTGAGCTGCTTGTTGCAGCCTGGCATTTGTAAGCGCGATGAAGGCCTCACTCGCTCCCTTATCCTCACTCCGCAATCAATCCTCAATCCACACTCACAGCTCCGGCAGAACTGTGAGTGTTAAACCTGCTGGAGTCCACGACCAAACATTTCCCAGAGACGCTGCAAAGCTCCCGACTTCTGAACACCAGGAATTTGTTCTCGCCACCACAGCCTGCAGAACCTAAACATTACTCAGGCTGTTTAGGCAATGCTGGTTGCACAGGTTTAGTGTTTCTACATGCCTCTTCTGCACAGCGCGTGCTGGACTCTTTCAAAGCGTACAAGCAGTCTGCGGTTTGAGTGTAGATTTGAAGCACGTTGGCTGAACCGTTTCAATGCTTATAACCTGTAGCTCTGAATGCGTGAGCACTCCCCTCCCATCTTTCTTTTTCCTCTGGTGACAATGAACACGTAACCACAACCTCAATTGTTCCCGGACCTTCGCCTGAGGCGCAGCGAGACGACGGGTTCCTGTCAGCGCATCAGAAAACGGTTCGAGTGTTTGTGTTGGAGGGCAAACAAAGACTAATGACTTGTTGGAGCCCATCTCGTCGCTCATCCTGCAGAGAATGGCCGGCGTGGTCGCACAAAAGCGCGGTTTAGACCTGGAGACGAGAGGGGAGTTAGCGCCAGACTCAAATGAAACGCAGTCCAGGGCTCAGCAGCTCAGTGTCGTGTGTGGGTGAGTTGTCAGAGCTACGACGGCGAGTCTAAAAACGACTTCCCATCGCACCACTGAGTGATGTCACAGAGCTGTGAAGCTTTCATGAGGCTTTAAACTTCAATGCCTTTTTCATAGTGGTCTGCTGTGTTGTTTAAAGCAAATGGACGTATAACGACTTATAAAGTTCGGGTTGCCCTAAATTGTCACTGGGATTCTTTACAGCCTTTATAAGTAGTTTAACATCTGTAGCTAAAAGGGGAGCAGCCCACTGAGTCTGCACAGTCGGGCTTTTATGAATCAATTAAAAACGCAATAAACAGGAGGACAGAGGATCGGACGCTCGTCAGAGGTGCCGCTGGCGGTTTTGGTCGGCCGCTCCGTTCTGAAGTCCTGACTAAGCAGCCGCTCCGCGTGAACTCTGACCCCCGCCTGCGCTCTGCTACCGTGGGAGGAACGAGGCGGGGAAGGGCCGCCTGCGTCCCTCACGCACACGTCATCCATATCCTTAAGTGGCGCGTTCTGACAGGCCTCAGGGCTTCAGGGGCTCCGGGTCGGACGTCCATCCATCTCCACTTTGGCACCAGAACGCCTGAGAGCATCAGGTCATTCTCAGCCAAGACCTCCGGGTCTGCTGTAAACGTGCGCACACACACACACACACACACACACACACACACACACACACACACACACACACACACACACACACACACACACACACACACACACACACACACACACACACGAGGCGTTAGTTTACACAGGCCAGATGTTTCACCTCCGATCGAGGTGTCGCAGCGTGTGGCTCCCGCTGATTAAAGCCACAGAACATCCTCTGCACCGACAAGACTCTTCACTTCATCTTTATCTCATTGTGTAAATAAGATCACTCACCCTTAAATTAATTCTGTAATGATCCTGAAATGACTCAACTAATATAATGATTAATACTGTGCCGCTGATTACTGTGTGACCGTAATGTCCCGCATTAATCATAATGATGAATAATGTTCCTACGTATATTCAAGATCCAAATATCTCATTTTCTTGCTCGGTTTCGAGTGTGTCGGAGTTGCTGTTGTCGTTAATACTTAATAGCTTGCAGTCAGGTCAAACCTTCCCTGCACTTGTTGATACTGAAGCGTGGACTGTGGCGTTTGCCTTGAAGTCGGCCTTTTGCTGGCTCAGCGCTGTCTCCTGTACTCCCTCACTCAGCGGAGGAGGAGTGTGGAGCAGAGCCGGTGTCCTTGTGTGAGATAAGGGCGGCATCGGCCCCCGTGGGGGAGAGTTCTGCCCCCGCTGACCTGGGACGGCCGCGTCCCGCTCGGCCTGTCGTTGGTCTCGGCCGTAAAGCAGGTGATGGTCCTGCCCTGTGATCCTGTGATCTCCTTCCACTCCCCCTCTGCATGTCAGACTCTGTGTGTGCGCTTTCATCCTCGCACGCGCGTCTTCACGCGACCGTCTCCGTCCCGTTAAAGTGCTGCCCTGAGATAAGACCCTCATTTGGGAGTGAGGATGAAGGGAGTGAGAACACTGTGAATGGACGCGTCCCATCAGCCTCCCTCTATCTGCCTCTATCATCCTCTTATCTTTCCGTCCTCGCCGGCCGCTTGCTCGTGTCTCCCTCTGCAGCAGACGCAGTAAATGGCAGCGCGCTCGTGAACCGCGGGAGTTTCTGGGTCGGCGCCGCAGCCTTTAGCCTCAGAGTGACAGCGAGCGGACGTCACATTAACACCCGGTCGGCCTCCGTTCGGGGCGAGAGTGAGCACAGACCTCAAATCCCTCCATCTGCTGTACAACTTGGAGCAGTGGCCGTGCAGTTAATAAATCTGTCTTTGAAGCGTAAAGCGACGTCCAGTCAAACACTGCCGGTTTGGACGCGTGGGCTCGTCTCCTCGCTCCAGACTCATTTTGACACTATGCAGAGCTGCCGTGCTTATTACAGGGCAGCAATCGAGATCGAATCCACAGCCTGATTTATGGACGCTTGGTGAACAGTTTAGGGGGTTTGGTTCCAACCGACAGAACTGCAGGTGTGCTTGTACTTTTACGAAACAATGTTGCATTCAGCACATATATGAAGCAAGGTCCTCGTGTGTATGCGTTTAAATTGACCTCATTTTGCATTCTCTTTGATCCTCTTTGAGTTTTCTGTGCATTTTGCAACACGATGAACTTGTTGAAGGCCACAAGACAACATTCTTTTCACCCCATGGGCTCGTCTGAGGAATGAGTTGTAGAGAAGCCTCCTCTCCCCTCTGTCTGTATTTCCCCCTCCCTTGTCTTATCATCCCTTTGTAGATCACACGGCGCACGCACACTTATCTCCAATGGTGCAAAACACAAACAAAGCAGGGCCCCTGTGTGCGCGAGGGCCCGTTTTACCTCCATCTGTCAGAGCACGCAGACATGAGGCAGAACCACAGGTCGCAGTAACACTGGCCAGGCCCGAAGTGTCGTCAGCGGCCCGGCTGGGCGTGGGCCGCTGGTGCCGCTCCAGACGGAGCAGAGGTGGGACGCGAAGGGACACCTGCACGGAGGCGCTTCAGGGCCATAAGAGGAACGGCTGTCACTATTTTTAGGCTGAAGAGCAATAACGCAGCATGTTTGCTTTTCCATAGTGTCGTGATTGTGCTGATCTGCGGGGCTGAAGTTACGTTAACATGGTTGCCCAGCTCCCACCGACATGTGGGTATGTTTGAGCAGATACTCGTTTATTATCAGGGGATTGTGCCGTGTTAGTCTTGCTAATCCTCGTGTTGTGTGTCTGACAGAGGACTTGAACTCGGAGCTCTTTTCTATCTCTGCGCATTAGTGTTGCCGTGGGCTATTTTCCTAATTCCACTACTTTACACAGTGTAGTGACACAATGAAGACTTCCTCCACTTCCTCCTGTGTTGTTTCAGACGGATTAAGGTAAACCTCCTGCCGGCGGGGCCAAAGGTCAGACGTTGTATGGATCTGCTGAGGTGTGTTTGAGGTCACGGCCGTTTAGCTACGGCGTTTGTTTGGTCTGTCTTCTGTTTCACAGGATGTAAGTTTAGCCGGTGTAAAGCCTGCACTGCTGCAGAATGAAGTCCAGATTGCAGCGCGGCCGCTCATGTACGTGTCCCCTTTGTTGTTGCCTCATCAAAGCTGCAGGGTGATGGGAAGAAGCACGTCCTGCAGCGCGTGTTTGTCTGACCTGTGAGTTACACGCGACAGCCTCGTCCCCTGTGGGCCGTTAGCACAGCGCCCGTTAGCGCTGCAGGGGTTTAGCGCGGGTCCGACCCCCCACCGGGTACCTGCAGCCTGGGTCGCGGTTTCACGTCACGGCCGAGGTGTCGCGCTCCCAGGCTCCGCCCCGCAAGTCTACCTGAGTGCAGGCCCGCTGCTCCACACGCTATGAGGCTGAACCCAGAAAGGCTGACCGGCTTTGATCGCTGGAGGTAAGTGGGGTCTAATCCCCAGAAAGCCTTAGAAAGACAGAGGAATGCCTGGCACACAGCACGCCATTCACCCAGGGATTAGACCCAGAGGAACTTCAGCTTCACACACTCATTAACTCCACTGGCTGTGTGTGTGTGTGTGTGTGTGTGTGTGTGTGTGTGTGTGTGTGTGTGTGTGTGTGTGTGCGTGTGTGTGCGTGTGTGTGTGTGTGTGCGCGCGCGCGTGTGCGCGTGTGCATGTGCGTATGCGTGTGTGTGTGTGTGTGTGTGTGTGCGCGCGCGTGTGCGCGTGTGCATGTGCGTATGCGTGTGTGTGTGTGTGTGTGTGTGTGTGTGTGTGTGTGTGTGTGTGCGTACTCATACATATGCGTCCAGGTTAAACAAAATAATCCCAAAACTCAAGACAACTTTTCTAACTCTGCCAGAAAGCCAGGTCGTATTAGGTTAAATTGTAATTAGCACCATTTGTTAGTAATAAAAGCGGTTTTTGGCAAACGGCTTGGTTTTTTTTTTGTTTTGTTTTTTTATCCTATGCGAGTTTTTAAAGCAGCAGGAGTTTCACAGAGGCCAAAGGCTGAAGGTTGACTGGTCCAGAAAAAACAAAGCAAGGTATCAAGTGAAACCTGCCGTCATAATATTAAATGAGTCCGTCTATAAGATCCTGTTAATGTAACCTGCATTAGTATCAGTGCACATCATGAAATCATGAAATAATCCGATTGATGTTCAGCAGATTTGAACGTCTCCCACTGTTTCATTACATCAGATGAAAAGTGTTAAAAACCTCTGTTACTCATTTGATTTTGCAGAAAAGAAAAAGCTCAAACCATCATGTTACCACCGAAAGCTGATAAACCATGATACTGAATCGCAGCCCATTCCCATTATAACGCTGACAATAGAAGCCAAATACTTCCAATGAAGAACAATGACATTACGGAAACTTTGGCCCGATCCGTTTGGCTCGGGGTTCGGTTTGATAGTCCAGTGAGCCTCCGGGGAGGGAAACCGGGCCCCGCTGCCTTCCATTACGGCTCCGCTCTCTGCCTGTCGGCGCCCAGAGGAGGGACGGGGGGGGGCACGCATGCACGGTGCATGTTTTAACAGGTGCACGGCGTTGAGGAGGATGCTCGGACGGGGAAGCGGCAGACTCATCGGTCTCCCGCTGACGCTGGAGTGTGGAGGGAGCCGTGTTGATGCTGGCGCCGGGCCAGCGCCTGCAGAGCTCGCCCATATGTAACTGTTTGCATAGTGATGGAGCGTCAGCTCATGGGTTTCATATGATCTATTAGGAGACGTGCGCTGGATGTCACTTCGGTTTAGGATTTCTTCCACTCTTTCACCTGGGAGGAGCCTTCGTAATGTCTGTCTTTGTTGTTTTTCTGACTCGAAGTCAAGGTTTTTTCTAAATCAGGGTCAGATCCTGCTCCTGAGTCAGGCCTGTGTCTCCAGTGCGTGTGTGACTCAGCCAGATTCACAACAAAGGGCTTCTTTAGTCACGCGGCGTGTCGGACACACAGACACTGTGCTTTTATCAGCCAGACGAGCGTATCTGCTTTCCTTTCATGCGCGAGCGTATCTCCTGTCAGGAAATGCGTTTCAGTGCTGTGCAGATATTTTACAGAACCTCCGTAGTGATACCGTGGGCGGCCCGTGACCCCTAACGGCTTCAGGATGCGTGAAACACGCCAGCGAGTGCAGCCGGTTTATCATTAGGATGAGTCTTTGGGTCCCAAACGGGTGGTTCTCTGCCTGTTGACACTGCGACACTCCCTCCGGCTCTTCTTCACAAACACCGGCCCGTCCAGCGCCGGGGGGGCCGCGGCCTCCAGCCATTTCAGCCCTCAGAGCTTATGGAGACAAAATGGAGATTAGGGTGTTGCACGAGACGTCCCTGAGGAACCGGGAGAATCAGATGATTTGTTATGACGGAGGACAATTCTCGCGGTAATAAACTGAAACAATGGCGAAGGATTTGGCCCGTTCATACCACACATGTCTGCAGCTCTCGGCTCATTTACGGGCGTCGGGAGCGGGGCAGGTTTAGGATCTGCTATCGAAGCGGTCCTATCGGAGCGGCTGCGGTCGAGCGATTGTGTCCCGGCTCTGGACGGACGAGTCACTGACAGTTACTTTTGTGCTTTTGTGTGGGGCTGTCATGGATCCTGCCTCACGCCTGTCAGAGAGGACGCCGCTGTTTTTATTGTTTTCTCGGGTGCTTCGGGAGCTCCACTGAGACCTTCAAGCTAGTTCAAGTTTTCAAGTTTGTGTTTTTCTTGTCTGTACGTTACTGTTACTAATCCCACTTTGAAGTCTTTGCTTTTATTCATCTGTGACGTAATTACGCAGCCCTACAGTATTTAGCTGAACAACCTCCATCTGATGAGTGGCAGAAACCTGAGATCATGATCATGAAAACCATCAAACCTATGGAAAAAGTCATTCTAACATAGTAAAGTGGAATTATCCTTTAAAGAGAAGCCGGCTGCACGTGATGTTGACCGGGTCCGTGCCGCCGGGCCTTGTAAAGTGCACACTGTTAAACAGCTCAGCGGAGGATATTTCAGGCTGGTGTAGTCAGCAGCAATAACTTGCAGTTAATACGGCGTGGTGCGTGTGTTGTGGGCTGTAATTGTCGGACTGTTATTGCTGCGGTTGGTGTCAACCTTTTAATAAGGGGCGGTCGCAGACGGGGACGGATCCTTCCCAGCCGCTCCATAGCGGCAGCGGAGGCCTGTCCCGGCTTCCGCTCATCCCCTCGGCGGCTGCAGCAGAAACGCAGGCTGGACGCGACGCCGCCCGGGGGAAAAAAAAAAGTTCACAAAGCAGCTTTTATGTGGGTCGGACGGGGCCGCGAGGCGGGAGCCGGGGGTCCGTCGGGCTCCGGCGTTACTGTGTCTCTCCCAATAAAAGTGACGGGCGTGCGCCGGATCGTCAGCCTGTGCCACGCGGCTTTATTGGACTTGTGCTGCCTTCGAGCGGGGGAGATGTTGAGGCTGCCGGGCGGATTCGACCGCGCGCTATCTCCAATCAACGCGCTGCAATTGGACAGATGCGCTCGCCACTAATTTCAGCCGCTTTGCACGGACCGCAGCAGTGTTTGCTTCATGGCACCGAGGACACGCTTTCCATTCCCCAGCTTCTATTTGTTTTCGTATACTCGTGGGACGGCAACGATTACCGCTGTTTCAATTCTAAAGCACCCTTTGTTAGTTTTTCATCTGTTTTTTGCTGCTGTGGGCTGTTTGGGAGCGAGACGCCACACGCCCGCTGCCCGACGCAGGCAGTCAGCAAACAGCCCAGGCAGAACCGTTGCTCAGTAATTAAGGGTGTAGGTGGCGAGTCATTGTAAAACAAAGCTCAGCTTTTCTTTAAGCAGATATCCTCGTCTGTCCGGAGCGAGCCGCCGTGTGCCTCATAGTTCGGGCCTCTGGTGGTGAAGCCTTGTGCAAAGTACAATGAGCAGGAAGCGTGACAGGAGGGAGGGGAGCTGAGGAAGGTGAGCCGTGCATCCTGTGCAGAGAGGTCTGCCCCACAGAGGCCGGGGTCCTGTCCCAGAATGCCAATGCCCCCCCCCCCGCATCAGTCGGACCGTAGCTCTGTAATTACACACCACCACCTGCTGGGGAAGGGGCGGGGGGGGGGGGGGGGCATCGCTGTGGCCGTGAACAGCGGAGAGAGTGAGAGGGAAGCTGAGGTAAAGACAGATCTGTGTGGGACAGGGAGGTGGGAGGACGTCCCTCCTCCTTCCTGCGAAAGATTACAGGCTGTGTGCGAGCACATCTGGACGGGCTGGAAGAGCTCAGAGGGCTGATGTGAAGATCTGCCCGGTTTCCGTGAAACGCAGGTGATAATTGAAGCTACACACTGACCTGGTCTCTAAATTAACATTAGTTATAACGCTTTATGATACTCGTCTGTGGAAATGACTGATTATAGACCCATCGTTTGCTATTAATTAATAAGTTTGATACATTATGGAATTTCCTGCAAACGTGACCGTGGCCGGGTTTTGTTAAACTCGTCAGACTTCAGTTAAACCTCGCTGTGAATGTGAATGCACCTCTCACCCAGCGACTGCCGGAGGTCCCGCTCCGCAGGGGGCACCGCCCGGCACGTGCGTTTGCTGACTGATGAGGTGCGATGCGTGTGCACGAGGTGAGAGCCGCTCTGACCCCGCGTGCTCTCACCTCCGCGAGGCCGTGACGTGCGGCGGGCCGCTCCGACACCTCGCGGGCCCACGGGCCGGAGCAGATGCAGCCTCGCCGGTTCCTTCTCCACCCGGCGGTGAGGAGTGGGTCTCGCCCCGGCTCACCTTCCCCTCTGGGACCAATTATCTGACCGAACGCCACGGCTGGGCTGCACTTCCCTCTCACCTGTAATTACGGTTGAACGCGTGGAAAGCGGAGGCAGGCAGACTGGCAGCACCGAAGGAAGGAAATGATGAAGTGTTTCCCACCCTGTGCATCAATCACCTAATAAAGGAAAGCTGTGACCCTGGGAAAGCACAGTAAACACTGGGGTTCAGTTGTGGGTCTGCACTCGGCACAGCACCCAGCACTGACCTCCAGACTGTGTGGGCGGCGGAAGCTGCTCACGGGCCTCCAGGTTGAATGTCTCATGCACAAAGGGAAGAGGTAATAGGTAGGAAGACAAACAATGAAACAGCGCAACCGCATCGCTTCACTCCGTCTATCTTGGATTGTGAAACGGACGAAGAAACCCGCTTGCTCAGCAAACCTCCTTCAGCTTGACTTGGCTCATTCGGGGCGCATTGTTCCCCGTGCGTGCGTTTCATCCGAAGGCTCCAGCGGCAGTCTTCAGTCGGTCCGAGGCAGAGCGGAGACTGTTTGTCAGCACTTGGTCACTAATGATGCTGCGGCGCTGAGCTCAGCTCACGGCCCGGACAGAGATGGATCGGGACCCCGCGTTCTGCTGCTGGTGCGCTCGCTCGCGCAGACGCTGCCAGGCCTCTGTTCCCCGTCTGAAAACAGGAGCTTCAAACGTCGAGGGCGGCACAGTGAGACGCTGACAGGCCTTTTTTCGCTGCATCCGGCTGAGAATAAAGAAGCTTCACTATGTTTGTTTGAGGATGCTGGTTGGCAGCAGTGACAGGGTTTTTACCACGAGGGCTTCGGTTTATATTCACAGTAAGAATTAGGGAAGGAATGACCCCATAAACATGGAACCAGTGTGTATTATCTCACATATACACACACACACACAATAATTTTCTAATGCTGTTATGAATTCTGAGCACTTTTGTGGAAGTCACATTAAAGAAACCTCTGACTGTATCAGTTCAGTTTCAGGTGTTCCCCCTGCTCACACTGCACAGAATGTTTCATCGGCTCTAAGTCAGACCGTGTCTCCCTGATGTGTCTGCCGTGTCTCACGGTTGTTTTAAACTTTTTAACCTTTTTTTATTTATACCCAAACGGCAGTGTAGAATCCAGCATGTGTGGGGAAATGAAATTAGACCATGAGTAATGAAGCATAGGCCATTTATCAACACATGTGACCTGCAGAATGTCTCAGCTGAACCTAAGCCCTGGCAACAACCGAGCAATGTTAAATTAATTATAATATTCAGATTATGCTAACAAACCTTCCCCATCAAGCTTAAATTAGACCGACAAGTGGCTATTTTGTTCTAATTTGATCTTAGACTCTTATGGTCACCTCAGAGTTTATCCAGTAATTCAGAGTGAAGTAACTGTAACTGAAAACATTTAGATTTTTTCACTAGCAGGTTATTAAGATATACAGTGTAACTCTGTGTGTGTGTGTGTGTGTGTGTGTGTGTGTGTGTGTGTGTGTGTGTGTGTGTGTGTGTGTGTGTGTGTGTGTGTGTGTGCGTGCATAAGAGACAAAAGCAAAATGCTAGACAGCGCTGATGTCAGGATGTCCTCTGGCCCCTGTGAACTCTCTGCAGGGGTGTTTTTCTAATGAGGGGCTCTGAGTGATTGTGGCCCAGTGCACCATGAGGTCAAAAGGTCAAATACATTCACACATTTCTATGATTCCCTCTCAACTGGGGCAATTAGCCCACTGAGAACTAAGAGCAGAGACAATGAACCCCGTCCAACGGGGGGCATTCATTAACTAGGATGGTGTTTTTGTTGGAGATGAGGGTGATGGATAACGCCGGCGGCGTCCAAGTCGCCCCGTCTGCGCGCACGCATCGCAGGAGTCTGCGGCTGAAAGACAGCGTTACTGTAGATACTGAAGGAAAGACAAGCCCGCAGGATTTCAGATGTGTTGTTTCAAGACAGAAAGAGTGTGTGTGTGTGTGTGTGTGTGTGTGTGTGTGTGTGTGTGTGTGTGTGTGTGTGTGTGTGTGTGTGTGTGTGTGTGTGTGTGTGTGTGAGTGTGTGTGTGTGTGTGACTGTTGTCCATGTGCCAAAGCCAGCTTATGCTTTATACAATAGCCTGAGTGTGGGTGAGGGGATCTTGGCGCTTGAATGTTCTGGAGGGATAAGAGGTGCTGTTGGGAGGGGTGGGGGCTCCATCTCCTATCCATAACCCCCTTGGAAAGCGAATGCAGACATGTACATGAGCTGAGCTCCAGAGAAAATGTCCTCAGCTTGCACACACGCACACGCACACACACACACACACACACACACACACACACACACACACACACACACACACACACACACACACACACACACACACACACACATAAACACTCTCTTTGTCTCTGCAGCCGTCACATGAGGGCGCGGCACAGGCAGTATCAATGTTTCATTTACAGTTCTCCTGAAATATCCCCAAAAACGCGAGGACAGAGGTGGAGGAGGCTTCTTCTCCCTTGCTGTTTCACCCCTTGGGTTAATTAGCTACGCTTTCCTGTCTGATGCTGTAATAAAGGAGACGATTCTCCAGCTGCTGCAGGTGTTTAGTGGCTCCCGGCCACCGAAGGGACGGACGTGCCTCCCCGTTGGCTAATGAGGTGCCGAACCCGGCCTCTCGTTTGTATCAGGAGCACCTGGGCCGAGCGCAGCCGGACCAGGCCAGACAAAGCAGTCAGTCTGGCCACAAAGGTCTGCCCATTGAGAAACGTCCACAAACCCAGCGACACAAACACCCACACTTCATAAAATGAAGGCAAGACAGAGTGAGAGGCGCGACTGTTCTGTGCGCACAAGAAAGCCATTGTTTGTCTTCACACACCCTCTCGCAAAGGACGTGGGATTTTATATTCCATAAAGAAACGGAGCAGAACAAAAGCAACTTGGCAAAGGCCTTCGCAGCCTGTAACGCAGACAAAAGCTTTCGCTTGTTTTTTCCCTGTTTGTTTTGCTCCACACTTCTGAGTTTAGGCACTTTTCAAGAGCCAGACTCTCACCTGGAGTAAAACCAAACACAGACAGAGGCAGCACGTGTCATTGGTTTTCTCTCTGTTATGTTAGAAAACTGTCAAGCGACTTGTTTTGTATGATCGCTCCACCAGGACAGAGATTATATTTTATATTATAACTCTAGGAGGGAATTTCCACTTGTTCTTTCCCCTCTTGTGGACTAATGGACAAAGAATTTACCAAAGATTACATTTTACATGTAGCTCGAGTCACACTGAAAACGTGAAACCTTTATCCTCATCCTCATCCTCATCATCATCATCGTCGTTGCAGATGCAGGGAACCAGCTTGTGGCTCAGGAGGCCATAAGGAAAGCCTCCACTCTACGCCGCCCAGCTGCACGGACAGGAGACGCCACCTCCAGTGAGAACAGCTTCCCGTTTACCTCCAACACGCTGCCAGAGGTTTGTTAAAGTGATTCCTGGAGGTAAATGAACAAACATTCTCATTGCAGACTGTCTGAACTGCAGCCGGATCTCAGCTCTGGGTGACAGGCTGAACTCACTGGAGGCAAAGGTACAGACTTCATCCGAACGACTTGTAAATTAAACAGGCTTGTTTTTCTACGGACCTAAACTGTTCGACGTCTTCCTGTGCCAGGTCCAGTTACTCACTGGCCCAGCTTCCATGTCACATCGCCACCTCCAGGCCAAAGGAGAAACTGCCCCAGAGGCCTCGTTGCTGAGGGGGGCCGTGCCCGCTCAGGGAGCTCCTGGTGAGCAGGGACCTGCAGGTAAATATACGGCCCTGTCACACGTGAACTCGCACAATACTGCTCCATTAAGTGGCGTTAAGGGCTTTGAGTTTTGCTTTCATAGTCTGAAATCACGCCTCGCAGCTTTTCCCTGTGAGCAGCAACTCCTTTCCTGACCTCTACCTGCTTACATCAACTCATATCCTATTTCCTCCGCTGCACATACACTCATTTCCTTTAGCAGGAGTAAGAGACCAGTTGTCTGCGCTGCTTAGTTTCAGGCCTTTCTGGCTGGATGGAAAGTGAACAAAGTCCTTTCCTTCACTGGAGTTGAGCCCAGGACAGCTGAAAACCTGGAGTTCACTCACCCTGCTGCACTGTCAGGAGAGGTTTAGGAGAAGGAAGTGGTGCAGATGACTCCACGTCTTGTTTTGGCCCCTTCATTCATTTCAAATATGGAGGCCAAAACACTGGGACCATGCCTTAGTATGATGCACTTGGTTCAACTCCAACACCGACTGTGACCAGTAAATAAAAAATAATTCTAGTTATAGAAAAAAATGAAAATGATAACCTGAAATATGGCAGAATTGTAGTGCTGTTTCCAGTGGATTTTGTTGTGTATGGAACACAGCATGGATGCAGATGCAGCAGATTTGGTCATTTCTTCTTTAAGTATTAATCCCCGAAACAGCAATGAATGTATGTTGTTGTTTTTTCTTTCTTTTATTGATCAACAGTAACTTGGAGTTTCGTGTCATGACAACGTTTCCCAGGGCTAAATGTTGTATTTAAGTCCCGTTCTCATTACAGGGCCTCAGGGTGAGAAGGGCAGAGATGGGTTCCCTGGCAGAGATGGTAAATAATAGGCGTCGTTGCTTATAGCTTATAAAGTCTTAAATCGTATATGAGCCCAGGCTTTGTGATCACTCCATCGGCTTCCTCCTCTTAGGGAAGCCAGGGTCTCGAGGGCTGCCAGGTCCCACTGGGCCTCGGGGGGAGGCTGGAGGGAGGGGCCCTTCTGGAGCCCCGGGATCAAAGGGAACCCCAGGACCCGCAGGTACAGTGAAGGGGACCTGGGAGCAGCGGTGCCTCCACTTAACCTGCTTCAGTGGATGTCCACTCAGGTGTCTTTGCGTCCGTTGGTCTGTTGAGGGACTGTCCTTGAACCGTGAACCACTTGTTCAGTTTGTTGGTTGCCTCGTCAAACCATCTATTTTTGAAAGTGCTTTTCCAATGGGCAGCAGCAGCAGTTGTTTCAAACTACAGTACAAACAAACTGCCCAACATGTGCTGCTGCTCTCGGTCCCGGCCAGAAGTGAAACAGGGGCATAAATCAGTTTCATGTATTCAGAGCTCACTGCCTATGTACTCATAATAAATGAGCTGTTGGATAAAAGTAAATCCACAGGCAGCTGTGACTTGAATGATAATAAAGTAAACGGTAGTATAAGTTTTGCACAACATCTGCTCCTACTATAGGCTGTTATTCCTGTGCTCGGGATGGTGAAGGGAGGGCTTTTCCTTTCGGGGTCACACATGACCCCTGCTCTGAGCCTGCTGCTGGGTGCAGAGCAGATTTAGAGCTAAAGTTAAACTACAAACTCGCCTTCTGAGAAGCACCATGTGACTTCAATCTAAAATGAACATGATCTATATATACACAAATCCCAGGCCCTTATGATTTCCATATGCCTGTAGTGTTATTGTTTTTTCTATCTCCATTACTTCATAAGAACCATAAACCAGGGCTGTATCTGTGTTTTTCTTGTTGTACAGATTTCGTTTCTTTTTTTTCTAATTTAAAGTGAAAAGTAAATATAAGACCTAATGAAAATGTTGATGTGTTTTGAGCCGTAGCTTCAGATAGAAAAGTTAGAGGAGACTTGTGTTACAAAGTGTGACTCATCTTTTAGCAACAACTACACTTTGGAAAGTAAACAGTTCATCCAGCGCCCAGCTGTTGGTTTGACTCACACACACAAGGACGTTCACTCCTGCTCTTCATCTAATGTATTTCACCTCTGGCCTTCGTCATACATCATCATCCTCGTGTCGGTCCCGGACATGTTAAATTGCCAGTCTGTCGTCAGACCTGGTAAATTTTTGCTGTAACACGCGTATGAATCACAATCTGCCTGTTCTGTCCTCCCTGGTCTCAGGCCCCCGTGGACCACCAGGACTTCCAGGAGAGAGGGGTCTACCGGGCCCACCTGGTCCCCCGGGACCCGCCAGTGCCCACATCCCAGAACCAGACCACAGTAAGACTATTATGAATGCTTAAGAGTACTGCACATCTCCCATGTCATAAGCTGGCACCTACATTATTCACAGTGCAGCTGTGGTTGTGCTTTATGCTGGTAGCAAACCTCAAGCAAACACTCGCTTCTCTCTAAATCCTCGCTTTTTCCGTCTCAGTCTCCAGTCTGACCGGGACTAAAATGTAACATCACAGTAACACTGGGGAACCTCTAAACAGGCTTTAACCACTGCACCAATTGCTGGATATTTAAGTTTTATGTGTTTTTTTTCCCTTTCGAGATTGAACAGCGACTGGTGCAGCTCATGAACTCTCACAACTGGTTCTTATCAACCTGTAGGTTTTTTTCAAGGTCCAGATGTAGAGTGCATCCATGTCAGGGGAGCACTTGACTACCTCCACCAAGCGTGAACAGGTCTCTTTCAGCGCCGTAACCCAGTTAAAGCCTTTGTTCTCAGCTAGCGTGGCGCAGATGTCGCATATCTTTAGTCCGACACTTGTTCCCTCCTGCTGCGGGAGATCTGTCGTGTTTTAGGACTGATGATGAGCAAAAGAAACAAAGAGTGAGGCTCAGACAGGACGCCGGTAGGCCTCTTGACTGCCACTTGCGCCGCGTCGTCCGCCAGCCGAGCGGAACCGAATCAAAGCGCATTAAACGGAGGCAGAGGCGGCCTGAGACTGACACAGTCCTCACGCTGGGATGAGAACCTGTCCACCGCTGATGTCACTCAACGGCTTCCAGATGTGGGCCGCTCACGGGGAGTGTGAGAGACAGACGGGGTCCGCACTGGCTTTTCAAGGTCAACACATCGGCAGGTTTCTTATGTGGTTTCAGTGGTAAAACAAAGATTTGTCAGCTCTGGGTCCCTGTGTGGAGGAAGCTGCGGGTAGGTCCACGCTGGCACGACCGCTTCCAAGGGCGCGAGCTGTTTCTTTCGCATCAAAGTAACAGCAGGGAACGTCGGGGCGGATCTAAACAGGGGGCTCTGGGTTTCCTTTAGAAAACACTGGTGTATTTGGCTTTCGCATCTGCATCGGGGGTTTGGAATTCCCTTCCAGAGCAGGAGAGTTCCCGAGCCTCAGGAGTGAAGAGGAGCGCTCACTGGTTCGGAGTGGGATGTCGGTATTTGCGAGCGCCCCGATCCTAGCGCTTTGGATGTCATCTCTGTGGCTGAAGTGCAATGATCCGGCAGCTGGAGGAGGTTTCTGGCTGTCAGCTCTCCTCCTCCACCTCCCTCCTCCCTGCGTCTCACGGGCTGCGAATGCATCCGTGTTTCCTGTCAGTAACCAAAAAGGCCCAACGAGCACACGCTTCCTCTGTAGCTCACACATCCACCACCCGCTTAGACGCACACATGCCCCGTTGGTGCTGTTGAGGAGGGACAGCATCTTTATGCAATATTATCGCATTTTCAATGAATCCCTGCTGAAGCCATTAGATGAGCTTGAGTCATTGTTGGAGAACGCTGCCCCCTACAGGCAACTGACATTTATTTAGGAGGAACTTACTGAGTTAAAGTAATCAGGCCTCCGTCAACAAAGTAGAGCTGCCTAAAGAGCAGCATCACAGACGTGAAAAGAAACAAAAGAAGCGTTATCCGTTCATATTGGTTCAATCACAACTTTGCCTGGAGCAAACATTTGGACACTGCTTTCTTCAGGTACTTGCCCTGCGCTCTGCTTTTCTGTCACAGGTGTACCCGCTTAGTTCCTGTTTGCAAACATAGTCTCCAGCCAACGGAGAAGCTTCTGTATCCTATTAAACACGCGCATTTTGTTTCAACTCCAGATCGTGGAAAAGACCCCTTCTTCACCAACACTTTCCATGACTCACGAGCGGTGCCTGTTCCAGGACCTCAGGGTCCTCCCGGGCCCATCGGTACGTCTTTGTCAGTCCCTTCACTGTGTTGTGTACCTCTGATTGCACACAGGATGTTACATACACTAGGTAAATGGATGCACACCCTGTTTGCCTCATTGTGGACATGGTCATATTCTTTTATGTAGACTTGTAAAATAATGCAGATTTCACGGAAGGTAATTTCTTTCATCTGTTCAAGGACTTGGTTAATTTTGTTGTATGCTAAAAATCTTATCCTTAACCAACTGTCTAAACACAAAACATCTGTTATATCTCAGTTCACACTGCAGGCTACTCTTAAGCATTACAAACTCCTACAGGTACTGTGCATATGTCTCGCTTAGTACGTTCGCCAGGGAAAACAAAACCTAAAACATGAAGAGATGCTGCGGGCTCCTGCTTCAGAGATGAATCTCTTCATTTCGTACACAGGTCCTCCAGGTCCTAAAGGCCCAGCAGGACCTCCTGGCCCAGCAGGACAGAGTGTGAGCTTCCTGTTTAGCATCACTGTTGGTCTTGTTGCTGTAGAAATTAATCTTTGTCATTCTGAATTTCCTCTCTTACTCCAACAGGGAAAACCTGGAGCTCCTGGAACAGCGGGGCCTGTGGGGCCAAAGGGAGAACGGGGAGAGAGAGTGAGTACACCCGGAGCTTTATAATATTTAGGTCTTCTTTGAACTGTGCACTGAAACAAACCTCTCTGAGACGCATCTTCGGTTTTTCAGGGTCCTTTAGGTTACCCTGGAGAGAGAGGGTTCAGAGGCGAGCCGGTAAGCCACCTCCGCCCTGGGTGCCACGAGGAGTGGTCTGAGTGAATCAGTGTACAAAGGGAAACATCAACACATCACGTCATATTGCTCTAAACTACACTAGCCAGCACTGCCACGAACAACATAGGGACCAGTGACAACCCCCGGAACAAACACGTTCAAAAATGTCTTGAATTCACGTTAATTTTCTCCCGTTGTTGCTGCATCATCACAGGGAGCCCCGGGACCCAAGGGAGAGCCAGGAGAGAAGGGCTTACCGGTAAGAACGTAGCTGGTGGCAGTTCACAGAGTGCATGTCGAATGCAGGGTGTTGAAGGGAGGATTTGTCTTTGGTTACAAGACCTGCTAAACTTTGTTAAGCATTTAATGTTTTCACTGGGTCTGTCTAATACTTCCTTTTCTTTTACTTTTCTTTTTTCTTAGAGCAATCTAAATGTAAGAGATATATATTATTTATGCCACCGTGTGTTCACTTAATTATGAATCTATTCAGTGACCTAAATTCTGTCTAACCATTACCTACACCTCAGGTTATGGTTACGATATATCCACAATCACCATGTTCAATGCAGTGATTGGCCTCAAAGTCGTGTTCAGTAGCACATCTTTATCTCGTCTACATTGTGGTTTCTGTTGAGTAGATATGATCCTATTTGTTGACCTGACTGATTTTGTGTGTGCACTCCTTCGGTGTTGTGTTATCGTTGTTGGTCCTTGGGGTGTGCTCTGGACTGCTGTCCCCTATCACAACACTGTCCTCTTGGCCCTAAAGCTGTTTGACTCCCTCTGCAAGCTGCTGTCCCCATGGCCACCTTTCACAGTCATCTTTTCAGCATCTGACTTTGGCATATACATGTAACTATTGGAAACAATATCAATCTCAAAAACTTCAAAAAATGCTCTAGATATGATTATAATGAATTATTATTATTATAATAAAACAACTTTTAGAAGTTGCCTAATATTAAATTCTATAATCATAGATCCTACATATAATAAAAAAATTTCCAACTTCAAATGTCTGAGATGTGTATGCCAAATCACTCCATACGTGTCAGTGACGAGTTCTGGTGGGTTTAGAGTTGTGCTCTGATGTGAGTGGAGTGGATACAGCTATTCTCTTTCATCCCACAATGCATGCGTTTGTCTGCACCGTGTGTGATTTGTTTTCCGGGCAATGCAACTACTAGATTTGTATGATGATTCAAATAACACATCGCTACTAAAAGAGAAACAAGGCAAAGTGTTTTACAGATCATCACCTGATTCAGATTATTATTTATTGTCTTGACATAAAAACTTGATATTGTCATGACTGAAGCTGAAATCTAAATGTAGTCCGCTTAATGAAACTTTGCCTTTTTTTCTCACATATAATGTCCTTGTTTTACTAACCAGTGCTTTGTCGTAATCACTCATCTGGGCTCCAAAGCTTCAGTCATTTTCTGCATGCCTCCTTCTGACGTGGTCTGACTTTCAGCTGTTTCTCTCTGCTTCTCTTTTTTTCTAACTACCTTTCTTGTTTTTTAAGATATGATCCATGAGGCCTTTGCCTTATGTGTCATATTTAAACTAGATATAGCTATTAATGGGGAACTTTAGAGACCACGGCGGCAAGAATGAGCGCTGTGCGGCTGAAAAGATTGGCCTGGCTTAACTGCTACCAAATAAAACCAAAGAAACGAGGGTTGCAAATGGCATGATCCAACCTGGATTCTGGCAAAGTGAGTGGGGATGAGTTGCGTCGCCCACGTGACTGGTCTGTAACGTGCATGCGGCTGTTGCCCAGCCCAGCATGGCAGAGACTGACTTCGTATCGCAGCATGACCGGAGAATGAGGGAGAAGCAGAGAAATGCTGGGAACAGAGAATGTCCGATAGTGCTGGGCAGATGTGTGGACTGTTTAACCCCCTAACTGCTCAACTGTTATGACAAAAGTGACTTGCATCTCGGCGAGCAGTTCTTTGGCTTGTCCTCCTTACCTTGACAGCTGTATCTATCTTCACAGGGGGACGGAATACATCAGATCAGAGAGGCGCTGAAGATCTTAGCCGAGAGGGTTTTAATCCTTGAGACTATGATCGGTATTCATGGTGAGTAGGAGGCCTGAGGCAGGGTCAGCTTTAGGCAGGGGTCAGAGCCTTAGGGGAGGGGGAGCGTAAACTCCCATCATGCCTCACTCCTGGGTCAGGGAGTGGGAACAGTCGTGAGCAGCCCCAGGACCCGAGCTGGTGTTTCCACCCCCCCTCACAGAGTCCCCCCTCCTGTCACTGCTCTCTAATAGGACGTTAGCTTGCAGATGTTCCAAGACTTGCAGGCCGACCTTGAGCTTCTGGCTCGCAGGGTGACGCTGCTGGAGGCTATCATCTGGCCAGGTAACGCTGAGACACCCTCACCCTCTGATCTGCTGGCCCTCAACTGACCCTTTTACCAGCATCTAGGAAATGTTGATTAGGTGGCACTTGCTACTTAATTGTTGAATGTTGATCTAGTGTTTAGGAATGTATGGATAAGTTCAGCTGTGACAGGATGAAGGCTGCACACTAACCCTACCTCCCCAGCTTCTTCTCCTGAGAGACATGGTCCTAAACCCAAATGTATTGTTACATATGTATACTTTATGTTATTTAAAATAGGATATGTGTATTTTCTATGCTATTCTTGGTTTTAATGTGACAGATAGATGATAAAGTGATGATATTACATATATTTAAGATTCAGCTGTACTTGAATCAAAGCCCGGCAGACAGACTGATCCATGGCTGTGATTCAAACTCAGGCATATTGGCAGAGCTTTTGTGTGTTAAACATTTTTTAATCTTAACATACTTATTTAATCATGAATGTTATCAGGGCCTTGGGGGCTTTAATCTTGTAGAATGATGGTGCTGCACAGATCAATGTTCAGCTGCAGACATGAACTATGTTGGTCTAGTGCTGCAATAATTAGTCAAAAATGATTAGTGAAGTTAAAATAAATAACATTTTTGACCCACGGATGTAATGTTTAACACAATTATGCTCAACACTGGCTGGTTTTAGCTTCTCAAATGTGATGATTTACTGCGTTGCATCCTTGAAATCTCGTATCTTTTGGTTTTGAGCTGTGAGCAAAAACAGTCAAATTGACAAAGCGTTTTATAGCTGGAACAATTAATAATGAAAACTATTGTTGCAGCCCTACACTCACTACACATTCCTGATAAGAGCTTCATCAGAGTAGGCTTAGGACTACAGAGACAGGGAGGCCCCGATCCAACTGCTGTCTTTCTTCAACAGAGCCTGATCTAGGGTCTGGGGACGGACCATTTGGTACAGCCTCCCCTAGTTTCTACAGAGATAAACGAGCAGGTGTGCTTCCATATCGACCTGCTTCTCCTCTGTCCTCCAACACCAAGGTTCAAGGGAAGTAGCCTCCCCACTCACCCTGAGGATCACAGGCTGGCTTGACTCCCCCTTCTCTAGTTTTCATCGTCACTCAACAGAGTTAGAGCCTATCTATAGCCTCTCTGGGATTTACTGTAAGATTTAGGATGGGGGACACCTCAGGGAAACTCCACTGATACTCCATAACGTCCTCCTCCATCAGGAACCTGAGAAGTAGCTTGACCCCCACACTTATCTCTGCATAATACGCCCAGCAGCTCCTCCTGTATCTAATTTCTTTTGCTGCAGAACTAAAGTCTAAAAACAAACATGTTCATGTTTGAATAAAAGGAAAACCTCCATCTGTGGTGCTCCTGAAGCTGCAAGCAGTTGTGGACATAATAAGGGTCATATAGAGTAATCAATTAAAGGACAAATCAGATGTGAGAAGAGAGACTGAATTTTGAGTTTTCATTGCCTCACAATGTAACTGCAGTCTGAAAGTTTTAATTATTTAAGTATATTGAGCATGTACAGTTGCAGGACACGACTACACAAATAAACCTCTTCTTCTAGTATTAATTGTGTTATACTTCTATCATATTGTTTAAGTCAATGTTATATAGTGCACTAAAATGATGAAGTCATTGCTACTCTAACTCAGATGTGTGTTCCTAACGGTTAATAGTAGTTTTCTGGTGTGAGTGTTTCTTCCCATCAAACTACACGCTGATGAAATGGTTTCATATGCAATACGATATTTACATCTAATCCGTACAAAGAAATGCATGAACTTTCGTATTTGGTTTTGGCTGCTTATCAGCAAAAACAGTCATTAATTATTTATGGCCGTATTCTGGAAACAAAACAAGTTGAAATCAAAACAACTCACTGCAAACGTGGTTGAAGCACTTCATTCAACATCTTCAACACACACAACCACACACAGAGGAAACTAAACTGTTAAGAGGACGTGAACATATTTTTACCACTGTTGTTGGTAAACTGCTTAAACTGTTCTGATGAGGAGACTTGATAATTGTTTTTCATCTTATATATCAAACTTATTGTGAATCTATTTAAAATGATCAACTGTAGTTTATTTTGTATGCTGTTGTGTAACCGTTTGATATTTTGAACCTTTTTTCTGTGGTATTGTGTTAAGATAATCATGTCTAAATGATCGGTGTAATAAATAATGTTCACTGTTTTTTAACACCTCACTTGTCTTCCATGTGTTCATTCATAAACATGAATAAATAACAAAGACCTTCTCCAGTGTACAGATATACAGACTGTCTCAAATAGTTAAGTCTGTGTTGATAGTTTTACACTCATTAAAAAAGTTTTACAAATAGCCCACAGGAAAAATATATGTGGAGGCTCAGTAAAACCCAAGCATAGTGTCTGTCCAGTTTAGGAGCCAAAACAACGATACAAACATAAACGATGGGGTGTGACGTGGGCTAGGAGCTCTGCAGGGGAGCAGAGCCCTTTCCCTTAGATACCACCACAGCTTGCTCTCCAACGCTGTCATCAATAAGCAGGGAGATGGCGCCATCTAGCTGTTTTGTTGCTGCTAATGCCACTACAGCTTTCTCCGTGGGGAAGCCCATCTTCTCCAGCTGCTGGAGTCTGAGGGGGAACACACGACTACTTTAAATCATATATATAAGACAGCATTCTGCAATTACACTTTTCTACATACATTGAAAATATTTTGGTGATTTAAAGGATTGCAACTAATACCAACCGAAGAGAGGAAACTGATGATTTAGGCACCTCCACTTTTGCATCAGGGTCATCGGGAGCATCCTGCAATGAGGCCAGTATCCCCGCCCTTAGCATCTGTTCATCCAACACTTCTGCCTCAGACAATGCAGCGGCCTCCTCCATTACCCAGGCAGGCAGAGGCTCATTCCATGGATGGTGGTTTGAAACAGAGGAATCCCTTATGGGAGGAACAGCTGCCTGGTTTGTAGCAGTTCTTCATGAAGGTGATATAGATAGATGAGGTTTGATTCAACGATTAAATCTGACATCGTGAATATTCAGTGCTATTTCTGATACCAATAATATGAATCTCACCTTGTAGTGGTATATGTGGGTAATCTGAAATTGGCTGAAGTGGGCACATATGCCCAAGCAGGAATTAACGCTGTGACTCTGCTCTCCTCCAGCTCTTGTAACATCCTGATAAGTGGCTGATTATCTTAGAGGTATATTAAGTGTTTTAATCATACACACACCCACAGAGTGCCTATACAGGAATAACTAATCATCTTTGCTGTAGAACATCTACTCTGTGCCCCTAAAACCATATTGAACATATCTGGAGAAGTACTAAGTGAAAGGATACAGTTGTGTCCAATGCAGACTGCACAGAAATTAAGCAGGGCTGGTGTCCCTGGAAGCAGGAGCAAAGCAATCAGCAGAAAAATCCAGGGCAGAAGCCAGACAGGCAAACACCTCATCAGCCTCCTCTGTGTCAGCTGACGACACTGCGCTGTAAACAGGGCCAGCTGGGTGGCCGCGTAACCACAGACGCGACTCGCCTCAGCCCCGCCAACAAAGAGGACGAGGGTGTAAAGAAGTGGTAGCGTGGCCATTGTGAGGACGGAGAGGGAGAGGAAGGCTACCGTTCCCCAGCGTCGCTCCTGACAGGGTCCAAGCAGCAGGAGGAGACTGACGCTGACGAGCAGAGAGGGAAACTCGTCATGACTGAGAGCATAGAGGAACACATCTGGGAGGAACAGGGGGGGGGGGTGTTACAAGACTCAAAAACTGAGACGCCACATATGAATGTAGATTCACTGTGAGAAATAAATACCTCTGAACTTTGGGAAGTCTCCCCCTGGACCCACGCTGAGACTCGCCTGGAGTCCTCCCGCATACATCAGCAGCATGAGTGTTATCAATGAAGCTGTCCCCATACAGAACCCATGGCGGCTTGATCCAAACCGAAACCATACTGATAATATACCACCGAACATGTTTTACAATATGCTGTAATTTCTCCGCTCACTTGTCCATTTGTGGCGTAATCCTGCTGCTCACGTCCTGCACATTTGATTAGGTTACAGATCAGCAGTCGTATTTACGTCTTGGAGCGAGTCAGCTGGAATAGAAGTGGTGTTGACTTGGTACAAAATCCTCTACAATTCATCCTTTCTGTCAAAGACATCGTATATGTTTGATTTTTGTGATGCGTGCAAGAAGTTTCATAAATAGCTAAATAAACGGTTATAAACGTTTATTAACGAAATTCTCGCTAAAAAGCCCAAACGCTGTGTACACTTCCGCACTACGTTGCTTCTTTTTCTTCTTTGTCGTTGTTTGCAGCTGCGGAGCGAGTGTTTACCGCCACCGACCGGACAAACCGTTGAATTGCATCAAAACGTTTACTAAATAATAATGTTTAAATAATATTTCGGATTGTTTGATTCTAGTTGAACCCATAGTTATATGAGGTAACTGGTTATTCTATATTATTATAAGCTTTTTTAATGGGAGAAAGGTAAGCGTTAGACGAGACTTTTGAGTTTCTTGATGGAGTTAACTTTAAGTTAGGTAAAATCTAAATGTTCTTATCCTGTAGTTTTTGTTTTCACGTTTTCATTACTATTTTACATTTATCCCTTCTTAAGCGTTCTCATTCCGCCTTCGATATTAGCGGTCGTGACGCAGTTCAAACAGTGAACATCTCGCGAGATTTCGTAGTGCCTGAGAAGAGAAGTACGCTTCTTCAGCAACCAGCTTTGTCCATTCTTGCACAGGCACGGTAAAATGGCGTCAGCTCCGGGTAAGTCTAAAAATATGCTTATATTAAATTGAAGATGTTGTTTTAATTTAGGCAATGGAGTGCGTGGATTTGTTTTTTTTAGACATCACCTATTGGCGTTTTTAGTTTAAGTTAATTCCGATACTATTAGCAAAGCTTTTGCTACCTCACAAGGCCTCCCGTTAATGCTAGCTCTGGTGCGGTATTTTCCGGCTGACTATTTCTCCATATGGAGGTTTAAACTGAACAACAGATCACCATTATTATCAATTTATTACATGCATATGCTAGTTTTTCGTTTACATATTAGTTAGCATGGATGTATGTTATGTTTAATGGCCGGTTAGCCGGCGGTAGCTGAATGGCGACCTAACAACCACTCAGCGCGTGCTCCTCGCGCGCTAAGACTATTGTGTAGTGCTGAGTAGCTGTGCATGGACTCATTCTACCTGCTCTTCAACAGATTACAGCTCCTACAACCAGAGCAGCGCTCAGCAGGGGTAAGAAACAGATTAATACACAGTGCGAAGTATTTGGCGCGTAGTCCAAATACATTATTTGCCATATTTAGCATATGTTGAACTTTTTTACAGTATTTTTCACTTAGCTTGTGAGACGCCATCAGATAGTTAAAAGCTTTTTATTTTTTTACAGGTATGCTGCTTATGCTGCCCAACCTTCTCAGAACTATGGACAGACTGCTCAGGTAACCTTTACATGAGTTACTTTTTAGATGACTGAAATATTGCCCGCAGTAAAACAAGTGCCAGACAACTAAAATATGCTTTCTTCTTTTAGCAAAGCTATGGTCAACAGAATTATGGATCATATGCCCAATCTGCTGCTCCTGAAAACAGTTACACCCAGGCAGCGCCTGCAGCTGGAGGCTACCCTCAACAGCAACAGCAATATGGATCTTCATATGGCCAGCCAGCATCAGGTCAGTTCCTAAGCTCAAAATCGTAGGAGTACAGGCAGTGGTCTGGGTTGAATAAAAAAAGTTTCGGGGAAAGAATATGAACTTTTTATTTGTACACACCAGTCTATAGTATTTGTGTCAAACCTGCATTGTGAATGTTTTAAGCTTGGAGTTGTTGGTCACAAATTGTAAGACTCTTATAGGACAAGAAAAAGTGATTTAGTGCTTTGGGGCTGTTAAACAGCGTACTATTGCATGACTGCAATTGAAACCCACAGATTTTGTTTTATTATAAAATGTCTTCCACTGAATATCAAAGTATAATGGCAGCAGTAGATTGTGGTAAGACCATAACATTTATTTATTTTCATCTTCTGCCACAGCTGGCTATCCTGCCTCCCAGTCTGCAACACACAGCTACTCACAGTCAACCCAGGGTTATGGTGCCAGTGGTTACGATAGTACCCCTACGGCTGCGGCGGCTGCTGCTCCAGCTGCTTCCCAGTCATACAGCTCTCAGCCTGGGTATACTGCCCAGTCTGCATACCCTGGTTATGGCCAGCAGGCTGCTCCCACTGCACCACAGAGGTATTTTCCCCTTTAGCAAATGTGAATTACACAACCCTCCCTCCTTCTTTTTTTTTAAATGTTTTGCCTACTTTTTTTTTTTTTTTTTACTTTTCAGTTACAATTCAAACAGCCAGCCAACTAGCTACAACCAAAATAGCTACTCCCAGCCAGTAGGATATGGTCAACAACAACCTGGTTACCAGGCCCAGCAGCCAAGCTATAGCCAGCAGCAGGGATACCAGCAGCAGACCCAGCAGCAGCAACAGGCTCCTCCTGCTTACCCTCCTCAGGCTGCTGGTTCTTATGGGCAACCTCCAGCCAACCAATATGGCCAGCAAGGTGGACCGCCCAGTTACAGCCAATCTAACCATTACAGTAAGCTTTTAATTGTTTTTTTTTTTTTAATGCCAGGTTGTTGTGCATGTCAGCCTTAATGTGAATGTCAGTACACTTTCATGGATTCCATTTCTCTCTTTTTTTTATTATTTAGATAATTACAGACAGGATGGACAGGGTGGAGGTTCTGGTTACTCTGGTTCTGAACCTTCAAGATATCCAGGGGCAGGTGATAGGGGCCCTGGCAGGGATGGCTTTGATCGTGGTGGAATGATGCATCGTGGGCGTGGAGGCATGGTCCGTGGCATGGGGTAAGTGTCTTTCCGTAACATTAAACTTCAGTTGCATTTTTATTCTACAGGTGGTGTGGCCATTTGAATCAGGGCTGGGACAAATCTTCACTAGAAACAAGGTTTCAATAAGTTTACTTCAACCAGGAAAGATTGTGATTTACCAGCATTGACTTTGACACATTTTACCCCTCAATCACATGTAGTCATTCTTATTCTTGATAAGTTTTTCCCAGTCCTGCCTCATGTTTGGCCAAAGGTAAGACAGTTTATCACTTTTTTTTTCTTTAAGTTGATTAAGACCTGTGCAATAATATTTAGGATGAGCCACTTTACATATTTACGTAAGTCAAAATTTTAGAATGACAGAGGGAAGTGTCTTATTAGGGAATCTGTTTAAAAACAAAAAAAATCTTGCCATCTAACCAGTCATGATGGTTTATCAAGGTTTAATAAATGGAAAGAGGTATTTAACATTTTGAATCTGTTGAGTATTTACTCTAGGGTGTCACACTTAATTGGTTCAAGATGATATTGTTGCAAGCTGAGTGAACTCTGCGCATCAGGGTTTTGTCCCTTTTTAAAAAAAAAAATAATAATAATAATAATAATAATTCTGGTGGTGTTGGAGTAAAAGTTTACTGCCGTGCCGTTCAACAACATTGGCCACATACAGTATTTCCTTGTGAACTATCTGGGTCAGTACATCTCCATTTGACACGGTTTTTCCACTTTTTTTACGCACAAATTCATTCACTGGTGTTTTCAATTTGTTTTTGGCATTTGCGAGTTTGTCACAGGCAAAAGGTATTTTCCCCAATTTTACTGGCTTCAGGTTGCAACCCGAACAGCCAAAGATTATGCTGTGTAAAAATATCAAGTCAAATAGGCTAATGGTACTAAGCCCTGAATTGACCCTATTACAGAGACAAACAATGAGGATCACGTCTGTCAGGTTTTTCATTTTCCACGTGTGCTTACAACATAAACCTTAAAGGTGAACACTGAACTCCTTTTGTTTTACCAAAAGGTGGTTGAATGCTCCCGTACTTGATTCCCTAATCTATGCTACATTTCATCAGTGGGGAAGAATGCTTGCATAGTTTAAATTTAATAATTAAAAATTCAGCCATGTACTGGCAACATTTGTTACAACTCGTTTTAAACATCAAATTAACTGAGTTTGTGATGTTACAAGAAATGGGGAAAATGCTGAATTTAAGACTGTACACAGAACCACGTGTTCACAGGGATGGTGCTGTAGGATTGTTCCAGGGATCGTTTTGGTACAGTTATTTTTGGTCAATTGATTTTTGTAGTGTCATCCAGTCTTGTTGGTCTGGCTACAAATATGGGCATTATGATTTCTGTATTGTATGCCCTCTGTAGATGTGTCAGAATCTTAAGCACATTTCCTCTGGTACCCTACTCAGTTTGTTAGTTTGAGCCATTGGTTTTTACTGTTAACCCACATTCTCTATTCTTTAGAGGAATGTCTACCTTAATCAACGGTTGTTTTAAAAATAATAAGAAAAAAAGAGGCCAAGGATTTTTAAGGTGATCAGATTTTGAACTGTCCTGGGTCAGACTGGTTATCACAAATGTAAAAGAAAAATTCGAACGGTTGGGCATAACATTTGTTGAATCAGCGTTGGCATATTTTGAATGACTGCTAAAGCACAGATACAAATAGATAGAAATCATAAAGTATTTTTTATTTCATACTGGGAGAGTTTTAAAAAAGTCTTTCGTTTTTTTGGGTCAGACATGACATGAGTCGTGAGCTCTAATTTCAGGTACTTTGTTTTTAAAGGTGTGTAATTTTTTCTCCTGCCAGTTTTCCAGTTGCTGGTTGACCCATGTGACTGCGTTTTAGAGCTTTGCATGACATTTTGGTACAAAAAGCTGTCGCACACAAACACCATTTCCAGACCATGGGCACAGGGCTCTAATGCGTGCTTTACTATCTAAATTTCTGTTTGCAAATAGAAATTCAAATATGATAAATAGTAATGCGAAAAAGTAGGTGGAGCTTAATCAATTCAGATGTAGTGTAGATGTTATAGTTTTCATATAGTGTAGTTTTAGCTTTGCACAGGTATTTATGTTCTGGGGGGATGTGGGGAATGTCATTATGAAATGTTTGAAATTGCATTTGTGGTTTGGAATACAAATGTTTGCTTACATTCTTTTGAGCCTTTTTTAACATGCTTTGTCACATTTATACCGTACAGGTAACAGTGAGAGCCATTTAAAATCATCTTTTCTCTAAAAAGTATCTGTACTCAGTACAGAGGCGCCAACTTAAGCAGCAGGAGGGAGCTTAAACAAAGATTCGGGGTCTGCCTTTTATCAAGATCTGATGATGTTGGTTTCATAAGCATGATGCGTATATTAATTGACCTTTTTTTTTTTTTTTTTTTTTAACATAGTCTTCATGGTCACTGTAATAAAATTAATGGTGTTGCTTTTGTCTCGAACAGTGTATATTTGTATTTTTGTTTTATTACATGGTAAATGTGACCACCAGATAATGTTGTGAACTTTCAGATGCATTGTCTATTACATTTGTTTTATTCAGATGTGTTTGTTAGAATTAATGTTAGGTTGTTGGCTTGTGTTTGGTATGACTATGTAAGCCACCAATGCATCTGAAATCTTTCTACCTGTGTACAATTTTTTGGGTTTGTCACATTTTTTTTTTGTGGGCAGTAAAAATTATGTTAAGTCATTTTTATTCTTTATAAATGTATAAATTCCTGAAGCTAAAGGATGGGTTAATACATACAGCCCCTAGATTGTATTCATAATTATGGGGAGTTTTTTAAGTTGCTGTTGGAATGTTTTGATTGCTCCTTCAATCAAGCCACTTTGCTCCAGCCATGGAAGTGGCTGTAAAAGGAAAATCGCCTTCATTTCTCCATTTATTTCCCCATAGCGGCGCGGGAGACAGAGGTGGCTTCAGTAAGCCTGGTGGTAAGTTAACGAGTATTACACTGGTTAGTCCTTTTTACAGCCTTTTAGAACAAATACGCTTCGAGTTATGTGTCTTACATTGTGGAATATAAAAATTATTTTCTTGAACACATCTGATAATATTGAAATTTGTTTTGTTCCGTGCCTGAGACCATTCTCTCTGGGGTACTTGGTATAATTCAGTCACTGCTTATGGTTGAAGTGGTTTTGATGGGTTAGTGACAAATTTACACTGAAATGTGTCTTACTGCTTTAACAAACCTTGTGAGCTGAATTCCTGTTTGAAAAAAAAATCTTACTCAAAGACTTTTTCAAATGACACACAATTATTTGCCAAAGGGTCTAAGGTATTTATTTTTAATTCAGTATATTGTGGTATGCCATAAGGTGCATTTCAACTTCCCAATATGACTGGCTGTGTCTATAAGGGAGTGTCTGGATTATGTGTTGTAGTACTCCTCAGGTATTGTGTTCTCAACTTCAGATGCACAAACTGACTTTCTTTTCACCATTTCTCTCCCCTGAAAACGATGGGCTGTAGGACCGATGGGTGGTGATGACCGCGATATGGGTGAGTTTGCTCGCTAAACGTTACTGCTTGCATTTGGTTCTTTATACACTTTTGAAATTACATATGGAACAGTTGAATCTAACTTGGGTTTGTTGTAGGGCGCCCCGAGGAGCAGGATGACTCTGAGAACAGCACGATTTACATCACAGGGTTGACTGAAAAGGCTAACCTTGAGGAAATGGCTGAATTCTTTAAAGATGTTGGACCAATCAGGGTAAGACCTTCCTGCTCTGTTGACGTGGTTATAGTAAATGATAAGCATGACCAATGTTATACTAACTAAACAAAATAATTCTGTGTAAAGATGAACCGCAGACTTGGCCAGCCTGCTATCAATATATACACAGATAAGGACACAGGAAAGCCCAAGGGAGATGCAACTCTGTCTTATGAGGAGCCAGTTTGTGCGAAAGCAGCTGTGGAACATTTTGATGGTACGCTTTGGTTGTGCAAATCATAATCACAAATACGTATGAAAGCAGCTGTAAATGTCAATTAAACATGTGAATGGCTGTTCTTATTTTTAATCTTTGTGTAATTACAGGAAAGGAGTTCCAAGGAAGAAGACTTAAGGTGTCCATGGCGCGTCGAAAGCCCATGATGGGAGGAATGAGAGGTGGCATGCCAATGCGAGATGGCATGATGGGTCGTGGAGGTAAATGTCATTTGTAATTAGAGCCATTTTACACTGGTATTTGGTACTCTATAACAACAATCACTGAAACCAATGAGCTGATATACGCTTCAGCATCACTGATCCTGGAGGTGCTTGGCTCTGAAAGCAACCATGGGAGCCATGAGAAACAATACCCACCATGGAAGCAAAGGTTGGAAGCAAAAATCAAGGCAGCTCGGAGGGAAGTGAGCCAAATCACAGAGGCCGAGAGAGGTGCAATGAAAAGACCGATGCCCAAGAGGTACAGCCAGATGCCCATACCTGAAGCACTCGAAACTGCCAAGCAAAGGCTACAAGCCTTGGCCAGCCGCTTAAAGAGATACACCAGTGATAACGAAGCCAGACGAATAAACCAGTTGGTCACAACACAACCTGCGAAAGTGTACTCTCAATGGCAGGGTAATGACAACAGAGCAGACCCACCAAGGCTGGAAACTGAACAGTACTTGAAAGGTATATGGGAGAGGGAGGCGTCACACAACAGTGATGCACAGTGGCTGGTGGATCTGAGGGAAGACCACAGCAACCTCCCTGAACAGAATCCAGTGACTATCGCAGTGGCATATATACATTTTTCTTTTAATTGTAGAGTTCTGTAAATAGGAAGTTATGGAAGTTATTAAATGACCTCTGTCCCTTAGGTATGATGGGCCGTGGAGGTGACCGTGGTTTTGGTCCACGGGGTGGTCCCCGTGGCATGGGCAGAGGTGGACCCACAGGAGGCAACATGCAGCAAAGAGCTGGGGACTGGGAGTGTCCTAACCCGTATGTATTATACTGTCTAATGCCATGTTGAATGTCTTTGTTGGGGATTTTATTTTCATGATTTAATTGTCTCTTATTAGGGGTTGTGGAAACCAGAATTTTGCCTGGAGGATGGAGTGTAACCAATGCAAAGCTCCAAAACCAGAGGGGTTAGGTGGTGGCCCTCCATTCCCTTCTGGAGGTGACCGCGGCAGGGGTGGAATGGGAATGCGTGGCGGCAGAGGTATGGATCGCGGGGGCCCTGCAGGAGTTGGAGGCCCAGGTGGCCCTGGAGGTTTCCGTGGAGGCTGGGGAGGTGACCGTGGTGGATTCAGAGGGCGCGGTGGAATGGATCGAGGAGGGTTCCGGGGGGCCGGACGTGGAGGACCACCTATGGATCGAATGGGTGGCAGAGGTGGAAGAGGAATGGGTCCGCCTGGTGGGAAGATGGATATGAGGTATGGATAACAGTCGTTATTCTGCTCATCCTCTTCTAGCGCTGATCCTATATGGAACATGTGCTGTAATGTGAATCTGGTCTTCACTACTATTGTATGTTTTGTTTTGAAGGGAGCATCGCCAAGATCGCAGAGACCGGCCCTACTGAAGAGCTTAACAGTTCCTCTTATGGAATTTGATTTTTAAGAGAATTTTTAATTTATGATTCCATATTTCAATATAAACCTGCTTTTTACATCCTGTGCAGACTCGTTAAACCCATGTTTCCTTTATATTTTTTTAGTTAACCCGTGTTTCTTATGCATCTTGTATTGTGCATGTTTTTGTTTTTTTTTGGTTATTTTAAATAAGCTCATTAGGTTTGACCTTGTATTGTGAAATGTACTATTTCATTCGTTAACATAATTGCCTCCACTTCCCATTACTGATGTTTGTACAATGACAAATTTGGGGAAAATAAAATTTTACTCATTGAACATTTGGATGTGGACTTACAGAATTTACAGAAATAGTCCAATCAGTTAGTGTTATAATCTGTTTAGAGCTAATCTAGTGCAGTTTATTTAATTTAAAAAGAACACCTGAACAGTGCAAGGAGATAAAACCTGTCTCGTTTTATAGAACGCATCGGTTTTCTTTTTTTTTTGTAGCAGTGATGAAACAAGTGGCATCATTCCTCTATTTCTCAAAGGTTAAGTGGACACATTTTACTTTAGGAAGTTCAAATAACACTGTTTCCTCGTGTTCCTCTCTGAAAGTCAACGGTCTTGACAGTGTAGGTTTGATAAATGTCTCTTTAGATTCAGTCCCTACTGTAGTTTGTTTTAATGATAGGAACACTTGGAACACAGCTGTCATAGTTGCTGCTCTTCTCTTTCTTCCCACTAGGTGTCGCTGCCCTGCCTGCATTGGTGCTGCTTTCAATTACGGTGTCGTTGTTCACACAAGCGACAGACTGAACATTAGCACACTGGATTTTTTTTTACAATTACATTTAAGAAAATATTACGTTTACCAAATGTAGGTAACATCTTGAGGAACACAGTCTTCCTATAGTCTTATCCTATAACAGTAACTACTGACAGCGCTTGTGCTTTCACCATGATTTTTCTTTTTTTTCTTTTAACGTTTTATTTTGGATCTAACAGCTGTGTTTATTTGAGCACTATTTTGAATCGACCGGGTTGAATTATGCATTATTACTCACAGATGTTAAACCCTGGCGTTTTACCTTTCACATCTGTCCAGCACATGGATGCTGAGATCGTTCTATACTGACGGTTTACTTTCATACACGCGTATCATTCTGTCTGATGTGCTGAAGCAATATGTCATATCTTCTAGTGATTAATTGGTTTTTGACCCCAGAGTCTTGCTTGCCATAGTTTCGCTGTTGATTAAGTGTTTTTGTGATTCAAGTCAAATCAGGGAATCCAGCTCTGAGCTGACATCTTTAAGTGCTTCTCCTTCGCTGTGGCCATGTGTTCATGCCGATTGTTTGGGTTCTGAATTCTCTCTCCACTCTCCAAAAAAGCTGATTCATCCAGGCCCAAAAAAATGATCTCATCCCCCCTCTCTCTCCCTCCTTTTCTCCCTATCTCTCTTCCACCCCCTCCCTTCCTTCCTTTCTTGCTCCTTAAACAGGCGCATCCCTCTTTTTAAAGGAAAACAAGCCCTCCTCCTTGGCAGCGGCCTTTGCCTAAATTCAAACAATCACACATTAGGCGAGTCCGCGAGCTGCTCCAATAGAGGAGAGACAGGAAACTGTTAAAAGGGGGACAAGTTCTTATAACATATACAGACTGGATGTAACACACAAGGTGTTTAGCATATACATGAAAATAAGGGTTTCTGCGCTTCCCACAACAAAGAAAGGTCATATATGTCACGGTGTATGTTGTAGCAGCGGCCTCATTACTTTATGTAATGCACCAAGCACACAGCAGATCATGTGCACTACATTGTCTTGATTTTATCAAAGTGCTCTGTTTCATGTACTGTATGGGTCACCATTTATCTTCCTAATCCCATTGTCTCATCACAAGTGGGAAAATAGTTTACTCAGCGTTGCATACAAATCAGGAATAATGCATTTAACACAACCAGTTTGAAATCAGTTTCACTATGTTGTTACTGGTGAGATATAACATTTTATATTGGTTAATCTGATACAAAAGTAACTGTCTTGTGATGCTGAGAAATGAACTTTAAGAGGCCTCTCCTCCTTTTAGGCTATTTACTGAAAGAAGCCAGACAAAGACATCATTATACTGAAAATATGAAGCCAGCTTTTGTGGTGCCCCGACTTAAAAAAACATAAAAGTATTTTGTTCATTTTCTCAGTACAATGAACAGAACATTATTAAAACCCAACATAATCCATCAACCAACAATTTAACAGAATACAACTATGCCATGAAATCACATTTTGGCTGTATATGAGGAATTTACCCGGAGTCAATATAATTGATCAGAGGTAATACTGATACTGATGCCTGCAACTATGTACACTTTTTATGTAAAAGGTGAATTTTTACAGCAAAATATTACCAATGGAATTGTAACACGTTTATTATGGATCTCACACTAATCATGGTGATTGCCACCAGTGTGGGCATGAACCAGCAGTTGCCCTCATGTCGTGACATCTATAAAACCTCATTATTAGTATTTTATAGACGGCATGTGCCTCCGTTGGAAGCTCCGCTGCAGAGCCGGTGAGCACGGGGTTAAGTCTTCCTCCTCTGCCGAGCGTTTATCCCTCATAATGGGATGTGCCACCGAGTCGCTCTGCTGGTCTAAGCTACAGCAGGTCAACGCACTCGGCGCGAGAGGGAGGCGGCGCAACGTGGGCTGAGCCTATTTGCGGCGGAGACGAGCTGCGGAGCCGCTGCCGCTCGGCGCACTCGACCTCAGCGACGACGAGTGGCGCAAAGCGAGCGCCGCCGACGCGCGGACATGGTGACACGTGGATTTCGATAGGTGAGCGGACCTCGGGACCCCCTCCACCCCCACCCCCGCGTCGGATGGATTAACTGCCCGTCGCATGGGTGTGTATCGGCGTGCCGGATCCGCTTGGTTCTCGTTTCCACCCCGGGACCCGGCGATGCGCTCTTTAAAGGAAACGTGTTTCGCAGAGACATCCGGGGAAAGCATCCACGCGCGGCTCCGCATCCAGATATGCTCGTGACCGCACAAAGCCCTTTTCCACGGAGCTCCACGCACGGAAAACCGCACATGCACGTCGGCATGGGCGCGTCGACGCGGCTGTCTCGCTCCGGGCTGCGGCGCGCTGTCGCGCAATGAGACGGTCGGGAATCATCAAGTAGACTTTATTGACGCACAATCCGACAATATGGCTGATCAGAGTAACATCCAGTCCGCCGCCTCCAAGAGCATTCGGCCATTTAAATCCAGCGAGGAGTACCTGTATGCCATGAAGGAGGACCTGGCTGAATGGCTCAACACCCTGTATGACCTAGATATCGGCGCGGACACCTTCATGGAGGCGCTGGAGACGGGCTGCGCCCTGTGTCGGCACGCCAACAACGTGAACCGCGCGGCGCACGACTTCCAGCTGTTGCACCCCGGGGCCGCGCACTCCATGAAGGTTCCGTCCAAAGACGTCGTCTTCCAGTCGCGCAACGTCATCCCCGGCTCGTTCCTGGCGCGGGACAACGTGTCCAACTTCATCGCCTGGTGCCGACAGGAGCTGTGGATCAAGGACGTCCTCATGTTCGAGACCAACGACCTGGTGGAGCGGTGCAACGAGAAGAACTTGGTGCTGTGCCTCCTGGAGGTGGCGCGGCGCGGCTCCAAGTTCGGCATGCTGGCGCCCATGTTGATCCAGCTGGAGGAGGAGATCGAGGAGGAGATCCGGGACCAGGAGAGCCTGCGCGCGGACGCGGGCGAGCCCCCGGAGCGGAGCCCGGTCGCCACGCACGGCGGGCGCGTCGGTCGGAAGAAGAGCAGGCGGAGCGCGGAGGATGAAGATGAGGATGAGGAGGGGGATGAGCCGGATCCAGAGCCGTACGCCTGGCAGCAGAAGAGAGTGTTGTGTGACATGCGAAATCTGGATGAGCTGGTGAGTTTAGCCACGGTAGGAGGGAAAGCAGGCTCGTGACCGGTGTCGTGTTTTTACATGGGGGTGTTCGCACTGGTGTGTGTGTGTGTGTGTGTGTGTGTGTGTGGGGGGGGGGGTCCAGGAGGCTTCACCCGCCGTTGTGTTTTATGCGATTCCCTGCAGCCAGACCGGGTGTGTGGAAATACGTGACGGTGTCCCGTTAGTGTGGGGAAGCAGGTGAAGTCTTCTGGACCCGCCGGGTCGGGCCTGTGCAGAACTTTGGGTTAGCTGTTACATTCCTGCTCACCTGTAGGGCCACAAGGAGATGACTGAGGAGTCACGGGTCAGTCCAGTGATCCCTCATCATCCTTATCTTTGATTCACGATTAAAAATCAATACAATGAACACATCACACACACACACACACACACACACACACACACACACACACACTATCATCACCGCAGTGATGTCCTCTTCGGGTGGTGGAAATGCATTTCCTGCCTTGGGGAATTCAAGCAATCAAGTCTCGTCATTTGTCTTGTTGCACCGGTTGACCGGGGCCTACACACACACACACACACACACACACACACACACACACACACACACACACACACACACACACACACACACACACACACACACACACACACACACACACACAGCTAATGAGCTGACAGCAGAACAGGAGCTCGGTCCGGGCTAGAAAACTGTCATGTAGATGCTGAAAACAGTGTGAGGGCAGCGCGTGACCTCTGTGGGTGGAAACGTGAGCGCGTGTGGAGGAGGAGGAGGAGCATCTGAGCCGACTGCAGGACACCGGCGCCACCGGAGCGGCAGAGCGTGCGCCCGCGCGCCCTTCGCTGTCATTCGCGCTGACGCATCCCACAGTTCTGTGTAAGTGTCATCTGACGGTGACCCGCGCGGGCGTCTGACCGGCCGGGACGTTTGCCTGCTGGGCTTCAAACCTGCCACACGCAGCTGCCTCTGCCCAGAGCGGTCCAGTCAGCCACACAGGGTTCTGTGACGGCGCCGCAGGGCTCACGCGTCCGGTCCGGCCTTCACTTTCACCTCTAGATGTGCTGCACCGTCCACAGCTGTGACAAGATTAATGCTGACTTCATTTTGATGCTGCCTTTAAGGAAATGCATAATTTATCAGGCCATTTATGAAGCCAGCCTATAAATAGACAATAATATTATTGATCAAATGTCATCAATTAATTACCAGGCCATTAACTGCTACAGACCGAGAAGCTACAGATGCTGAATTTCTTATTGAATCGTCTTTATGCTTCGGACGAAGAGGTTCTAAACGCTCACATTTAGAACACGGGAGTCTTTTGTTTTCCTTGTGGCGACGCTCTCACGGTTCCCACAGCGTCGCCCACTGATCTGACGCCACGTGCGCACGTTCTTACTCACCTCAGTGTGACGGCTTCTCACCGGGGAAGTGCTCGTTTCCGACACTTCCCTTTTCCGTTCCAAGGAGATGCCCTGTTTTCTCAGGAACGTCACAGACAGGTTCACGTCTGTTGGCCGCGTGGGCGTCTGCGCGGTTGTAGTGTTTGCAATTGAACCATCCACACCGTGAGATTATCGCATCACGTCCTGCTCCCTTGTAAATGCTCCTCCGCGTCTCCCGTCACCTCGGGCGCCAGAACGCGGCCCTCGCCGGCTTCATGTATGTGTGAGCCGTGGTTCCCATCCCCCACCGCCTGCGCTGGAGATGGACGATCGTCTTGTTGACGACGTGGAGGGGAAGTTGTAGCGCGTTGATGGGGTGGTGGGGGGTGGGGGGTCTCCGTGCTCAGACGAGCAGAGGGCGACGCGGGTGCATTATGCCTGCGTGGCCACTCTGCTCCGCTCACCTCATGGTTCAGTTCATGCATTGAGGGAGCAGAAAGGGAAGTGGGAGACGGCCAGCGAGCCCGGAGTGACTTTACTGTACACTCTGTTGAACCTGACTGCGCTGGATGTTGGTGCGTGAGGGAGAGCTACAGTAGAGCGTGAACGAGGAAAAGTAGGTCATCGCGCTTCGCGCTGGGTCACACTTTGCTGAGGGAGCGCCGCATCCTTCGGCGTTTCTGCCTCCCGCGTCACGTGCGCTCGCGTTTTGAGGGCTTTAGTGTTTGAAAGGTTGTTGTCCAGCGTTGTTTTCCCAGAGTTCCTCTCGGTTTTCCGTGCTGCAGGGTGTTCATGGAAATGGCTGACTCCACGCTTCGCTTTATGCTTTTAACGCCGCGCTGGATGCGACGGCTTCGTCTCGTGACATGACGCAGCAGGTGTCGGCCTCCCAGAGTCGGGCTGGTCTCTGTGGCCTCCTGCAGCCGCCTGCAGCTGCCTGCAGCCTCCTGCGGCCCCCTGCAGTCGCCTGCGGCCTCCTGCAGCCTCCTGCAGCCTCCTGCGGCCCCCTGCAGTCACCTGCAGCCTCCTGCGGCCCCCTGCAGTCGCCTGCAGCCTCCTGCAGCCTCCTGCGGCCCCCTGCAGTCACCTGCGGCCCCCTGCAGTCACCTGCAGCCTCCTGCAGCCTCCTGCAGCCCCCTGCAGTCGCCTGCGGCCTCCTGCGGCCCCCTGCAGTCACCTGCAGGGGGCCTCCTGCGGCCCCCTGCAGTCACCTGCAGCCTCCTGCGGCCCCCTGCAGTCGCCTGCAGCCTCCTGCAGCCTCCTGCGGCCCCCTGCAGTCACCTGCGGCCCCCTGCAGTCACCTGCAGCCTCCTGCAGCCTCCTGCAGCCCCCTGCAGTCGCCTGCGGCCTCCTGCAGCCTCCTGCAGCCTCCTGCGGCCCCCTGCAGTCACCTGCAGCCTCCTGCGGCCCCCTGCAGTCGCCTGCAGCCTCCTGCAGCCTCCTGCGGCCCCCTGCAGTCACCTGCGGCCCCCTGCAGTCACCTGCAGCCTCCTGCAGCCTCCTGCAGCCCCCTGCAGTCGCCTGCGGCCTCCTGCAGCCGCCTGCGGCCTCCTGCGGCCCCCTGCAGTCACCTGCAGCCTCCTGCGGCCCCCTGCAGTCACCTGCAGCCTCCTGCGGCCCCCTGCAGTCGCCTGCAGCCTCCTGCAGCCTCCTGCGGCCCCCTGCAGTCACCTGCAGCCTCCTGCGGCCCCCTGCAGTCGCCTGCAGCCTCCTGCAGCCTCCTGCGGCCCCCTGCAGTCACCTGCGGCCCCCTGCAGTCACCTGCAGCCTCCTGCAGCCCCCTGCAGTCGCCTGCGGCCTCCTGCAGCCGCCTGCGGCCTCCTGCAGCCCCCTGCAGTCACCTGCAGCCTCCTGCGGCCTCCTGCAGCCGCCTGCGGCCTCCTGCAGCCTCCTGGTCCGGTCTCAGGTGGAGCCTGTCGCTTCCCATCAGCCCGTGGTCTAAGTGCTGAGAGCGGCTGAGCCTCATCGAATCAAAGCGACGAACAAGTCGGGCGCTGATGTGATATTTAGGCTCCTGCAGAGTGATTACATTGCTGTTAGACTCTCTCACATTAGCAATGGAGGTATTGACCTTGCAGCTCCTCATTCTTTATCCTCTCAGCTCCCGATGGGCTGTTTGTCACGTGGGCAGAAGAGAGGCATTGATTTTCATAGAATGGTTTACTTGAAGCACTGAATGCTGCTTCCCCCACTATGCTCATAGTACTACCCCGATCTAAAAAACAGATTATTACTAGACGTAGGTTAAAATCAACATTTGGGGCATTATACTTTTTATACTGCTCTCATGGCTTTAATGTGAATCACTGTCATAGCTACAGACTGGAAGCAGCATTTGTGAGGCTCAGCTATAATGAGTCTGTTTGGACGGGATTTCTTCTTGCGCTGCCAATGAAGTTTATGTCTGGGCTCGCTATAAAACTATAAAACTGTGAGTTGTGTGACTCATTTGTCTAATTGTCGGGTTGATGACACAGAGATTTTCATATCCTGGTTCACAGCCCAGTTAACGCTGGTTTCCTGTGCATCGCGTGAGCTGAAGCCGACATGCGACATAAACTGATGTCTCTAATTAATTTCTCACATTAATCTGAATTTTCTAACTTTAACACATTTCTCGTTTTACTGCTGAGCTGTCATTTGCCTCACAAACCCTTCATCCGTGACACTGAGGCCCTTATCTGTTGTTTTTCTGCCCCGCCTCTGCAGGTGGAACCCGTCGGACCGGCGCGATCACAGTATGAAAATGTTTGTATTTCACCGAACTCTGTGTTGATCCTCATATAATTATCATTTATTAAGCCGTCCGTCGCCTCCCTTCGCCCTCGGGTTGTTTGAAGAGAGCATTTGTGCAAAGATGGTTAAAGGACGCGTGCTTGTCCACATACATGCTGTTCACACAGGCTCGTGGGTGGAGCAGCAGTAACTCCTGAAGTTTTCATCCATCCACGCAGGCTTCCCCCTGTGGCCTAGTTTCCTCTGGGCTTATCTGATAGCGAGGCCTGTTTATCTTAGGACGCTTCCAGTCACGACAGAGCCGCGGGGCGCTCGGGCAGAGTACGGGACGGCTCGACTGCAGAAATCCACCTTTAACGGCCGCGTGCGCTGAGTCACGCTGTGCAGCGTCGCCCAGCGTGTCGTAAAGCGCTTCTCCACCGAGCCTTGTGCAGATGGCGCGCATGTCGATCCCTAAAACCACCCTCATGCACATTCCTGTCAAGTGTGTCGTAATGTTCTGCTTTTATAGCGGGGACTTTGGTAATAATTCTCCTTCGCTAACCGGTTGCGGCAGGCCAGCGCACCTTGCTGACTCACACGCGGAGCTTTTATCACACCCGGACCGTCAGCTGGAAGCCTGAGCCGGAGCTCCCGAACGCTACAAACATGTACAGTGTACATTCCTTTGGAGCGATGCCTTCACATGCGCATGTGATCCACATGATTAGTGCTGGACCTCTCCCTTCCCATCTCCACCCTCCATCCCCAGGGTTCTGTTGACCCCTCGGTCTTGGCCTCTTCCACAATCATCCCTTCAGATGTTTGCAGGTCGGGAAAGCGACCGTTGACTCACGCGGAGCCGCACAGATGTGACGAAGCCCCATGCCGTACGCTCTGTATCTAATCTTTGCACTCAGCTGAATGGAGACAAGCCCGGCTGCACAGTAATAATAAAAGCTGCTCCTTCAGCGCTCCTGTCTGAAGATGGACGCAGCAGATTCCCAGCGTGGGCCGTGCTGTGGATGCCGGATGCTCGACCGCGCATCCATAATTCATCCCTGGGTTTTTTATCTGCGTTCCGGCCCCACTTCCGTGACGTTCATCCCGGTCTGCAGCCTGTGCGGTTGTTAATAAAGCGCTCAGACTGTGCGTGTCCTTCACCTTCATCCTGGAGGGAAACGTATGCGCTCAGCTCTGGGGGAGGTGTTTTGTGCAAGAGAGGACTTCACCATAGCAAGAATGAAACAAGACGACTGTGGAGTGAAAAAGGGAACGCTAAGGTTGTGTGTGTGTGTGTGTGTGTGTGTGCGTTACCATAGCAATCTTTCCATTAAGTCACTGTCTAGGGTTTTTCCAAACAGGGTTCGTCCACCGCAGACAGAAAGAAAAAGAGGCAGCACTTGTAGACTCGTGGGCAAATTTAGTGTTCTGCCTAAATAATCTACTCTCCTGGAGGACGAAGCAGATGAGAGAGGAAAGGATCAGAGGAGGCAGGTGAAGCGCTGAGGCCTGGAGCTGGTTCTCCTGTGTAATTAGCATGGTACAGAGAGAAGGGTGTCATTTGGGAAAATAACAAGGTGCCGTCTTAATCTTCTGAGTACATAATGCGGGAGGTCACAAACGTGTGCACGGCCCTCAAAGCATCCTGAGCTCTTTGCAGGAGCCGCCTTAGAGGCCTCTGAACGCGCGGCCCTGCTCGTTCCTCTCCTCCGTTCGCTCCACCGCTCTACTTTCTCTCTCCCGCACCGCCGACGAGTGCGCACACGCCTTCGTCTGCGCGAGACGCCAGGGAAAACTTCAAAGTCGCCCCCGATCACGTGAGCGGAGCCGGGCCCGGGCCACGGCGTCGGCGCTGCTCCACCCTGTTGCTACGTCTGCCTCCGCTCTCCTAATAAGCGGCTCCAACCACGGCGAGGGCCCCGGCTCTGGAGGCAAAACACAGCTGGCCGCACGCGTGACATCACCGCCAGCGCTCTGCCTCACCAGTCCCAGTCCACGCATGTCAACACAGTGTAGTCTCACAGTCACACGGGTCGGAACCAGCGCGGCTCGGCTCCCGCTCACACACGTGTGACTAAACATGAGCTCACGCAGGGGCGCTGATTCTGAGGAACAGGAAGTTGCTGCTGATTCCTCCTGTGTGTGTGTGTGTGTGTGTGTGTGTGTGTGTGTGTGTGTGTGTGTGTGTGTGTGTGTGTGTGTGTGTGATGTGTGCGTCATGCTTATGTGCTCTGCTCTGTGTTGTTCTCCTCAGGTGCGTGAGATTCTGGGCCGCTGCTCGTGTCCAGCTCAGTTTCCTATGATTAAGGTGTCGGAGGGGAAGTACAAAGTGGGAGACTCCAGCGCTTTGATCTTCATCCGGGTGAGCGTCGTTCATTTCAGAGTCATTGTCCATAAAGCTTTAAACACTAAAAACAGGACGGTCACTAAATCCTGACATCACCAAAAGCACAGTCAGGAGCTCAACCACTGCAGGTCTATTAGGAGGAGATTTTCATATGGTGTAGAGTTCCATCCGCCTGATTTGAAAGGGAAAACTAGTTTATATAAAGTTGAATTTGTTTGCTGTTGTTCCCACAACCCAGCAGTTCTGTGAGTCATCAGTTGCCATATCCATAGAAACACATCTATGTTTCAATAAACTATAATTACCCCTGTCCTCACTGTGCGTATGTACATTAATGTAACTTGGCTCAGAGCACAGGAAACTGTGAGGCTCGCACCAATGGAGGCGTACAGTGCCGGCATATGGTGCCGTGTTGTTACAAAGAGGACAACGTACAGCAGCGGCAGAAGATCCACTGGGCTGCATCAGAGCTTAATGAACTGGTTCAACTGGCGAAAATGTTGTGATTCCTGTCTTTCATGCGACACAAATGCTCTTGAACTGGTCCACTCCCAGGACTCTGCTGCTTTCCAGTGAGACGCAAATAGAACCTGAGGTCATTTCCTGACTTGGCTCATGCCTTGGCCGTTGTCTGGCTCCGCTTGTCTCCGTTTCAGCGTAAGAGCTGCCGCCGTACCCAGACCGGGCCTCAGAGACTGGGCCGGGCAGGAAGGTGGATCACAGCAGGGATCGATGCGCTATCGCTTACAGCCACATTAATGGGCCCTTCAGATGCCTGCTTACAGTACAGGCCGGACCCTCAGCTCAGTCAATATGTGTTTGAAAGGCACCGCTGCGACCAGACAGGGACATGTGATACAGTATCACACTATTACTCATGATGGAGACTAAATCCATTGTTTGTGATAGGTAAGTTCCCAAAACAGACACAGCATCAGTTTGGCACATATACATGGACACGTGTATCCTATATGTGTTAACAACTTAAACAAAATACTACTGCAATTGTGAGGTAAAAAAATCAACAAGAAGCAACAACAACAACTGTTTTTATACTGTGTGTGTGTGTGTATTAGCGTACTTAGTGTGTGAGCCGTGTGCCTGTCAGATTAGCTTGCCTCACGCTGCCTCTGCCCTCTCCTGACTCCTCACTGGGGGGATGACAGTGATTATGCATATGCCTGAGCAGCTACTAGTGCACCCAACACACTTCCCTGATTCATGTGAGGGCGGCGTGCCGTGCAGGCAGCTCCTTTCAGAGCCAACAGGCCGCTGTTCAGCTGCCAGAGCTGTGACAAGGATCTGGGGATGAAGTGGGGGAAGCAAAAGGGTGAATGAGCCGTATGAACAGAGCGGCAGTTAATAAGGCATCTTTGTCCCCAAGGAGGTCACTCCTCGAGGGGAGGAAATGACTTCAGTGGTGGAGAACAACAGAACAACAGAAACAGGGAGCTACAACTTCGTTTTTTCAACCCACAAGCAAGCGTTCATGCCCCCCACAATAACGACGAGAAGTCTCTCGGTTCGCTGTTGCCATAGAAACAGAGAATGGGCCTCTCTACGATGCTGAGGACCCTGATACCCCTTTAGTGTTTGGAAAAGAAGCAGCTGAGCCACAGATCTAAGTAGAGCATGGTCCCAAAACGTCTCTTCAGGCTCAGCAGCCTCCTCAGTGCAGCCGCAACGTGATGCTGTAAACATGAAATAAGCGTCTTAATCTTCCCCTACACGGAAACAAGCGGTACATCGCCAAAGATTTAAGACTGTAAATATCTCGAAGGGATCATAATTCACATAGCATTTCATTGTGTTGTGTTGTTGCCTGCAGTGAATTGAATGGGCACGCAGTTTAAATGTCAACTCAGCAGCTAGCAATTAACACAAACAGTATGAAGCCATGTCTGCACTGGGCTCAACAGCATCTTTATTCTATTGTTTGTTTGCCTCTCTCTTTAAGCCTCTTCAAGTTAATTTTGAGCCTCTTTAAAGCAGGTTGTTGTGATCTTACTATTGTGTCAGTTTATATCAGTGATGGGTTGAAAATACAGTTTCTTTGGTTCCCTGGTTACTGTACAGCATCACACAATCGGTAAACAGTCACCTGTTTGACACAGGACCAGAGGAGAGTAAGCACTTGATGCTCTCAGGTCTGACAGAGATAAGCAGATCAGCTGTTTTGACGGATTTTGTGCAGCGGCGGATGAAAGCGGCGTGCGGTGGATTGGCAGGGATTGTGTTGGCGAGGAGGTCAGACTTTGGTGCATATGTCGAGGCCGTGGCCTCTGACCGCGCTCGCGGGCCGGGAGATGAGAGGCCGTGAGGATTTAACGGAGAAGAGAAATAAATCTAGTTCCAGGCCACGCGTGTGTGCCACCACGGCTCTGAGACACCGATACAAGCCGTGGCTGTGAACCTAAGGCGGGGGATCCGTCCCCTGCCGTCACATTAGCCCTGTGAAGCCCCTCGGGTGTGATCCTGTCCACCCACCCCCCTCCGCTGAACTGAACTGAAATGGCAGCTGAGAAGCTGAGGACACCCGGGGAGGACTGTTACCATGCAAATTCACACCGCTGCCCTCTGAAATCGGGGTGAGGCCAGCGGAGAGACGACAGAGCCTGGGCCCAAAGAAGAGTGTACTTTGGCTCTTTCTTTTCCTATTACCACACTGTTTAATAGTGCGTTGGCATGGCGATGCGCAGACCTCATAATGGCAGCAGCTGGGAGTGATGTGGGAGAGAGAGGCCTGTGTGGGAGGGTGGAGGTGTTGTGTAACACTGACGCCCTGCCGGCCTTTCGCGAGCCGCTGAGCTTGTGACATTAGCATATCCATGGACTGGTATGTGTGGTGGAGGTGGAGCATATCCAATGGTTTAGCCCCTTGATTTGTATGTTAATGGTCCCGTTTCCTCCTCCAGGTCCTTCGTACCCATGTGATGGTGCGCGTCGGCGGGGGCTGGGACACGCTGGAGCACTATCTGGACAAGCACGACCCGTGTCGCTGCGCGGCTTTCGGTGAGGTCCCGTCCCATTCCCGATCAGCCCCTTGTGAAACAGCTTCACTGTGGTCTCACATTCACAACCGGTGCACCGTGCTCAGTCTCCATCCATGTCTACGCTCATGTTGATGAACAACAAGGCAGACGTGCCCTTAGCTGTGCCGGGTGAGGCTGTCCGGCCTCTTCCCACACTGCTGCTGCTGAACGGTCCGGACAGCTGAACGGTGCTCAACTTTGATGATGACCAAACACCATGAAGTGATGAGGGAAACGCGCCCTTTGTGTCCTATAACTGCTCGCAGTAAATGATGGGACCATCAGCTCCTCTCTGATTGGCTCCTTTCATCTCTATTGCTCAGGAGTGGCAACAGTATTTTTATCCGCTGTTGCGGTCCGGCAGCGTGACGCCTCCGCGTGGCTGTGGTGTATTTCTAGGTCTCTTAATGATCTCTCAATGAAACGTCCTTTTAACGGCCTATTGTCGATCTGTCTCCACAGCCCACCGCTACCACCAGGCCAAAGCCAGCGGCCAAGGCCAGGGCGCCCAGAGCAAGTCCTCGAGCGCCCACTCGTCCCGGTCCACCAGTCCAGGGCCACACTGGCGGAATGACGGCATCGCGCCCTATAAGCCCCCCTCCGCTCCGTGTGCCCCCCCCTCCTCCTCCTCCTCCTCCTCATCCACGCGGCCGGGCCGCTCTCACAACCCCTCGGTCCCCGCTGAGCCCGGCTCCGCCGCGGCCCACGCTCTGCTGCCGCGGCCGCCGCGGGACCGCTCGGAGCCGCGCCACCTCAACCCCCTGAGGTGAGTGGGTGTCCGTTCATCCAGGCGTGGAAAGGCGTGATGACAGTGTCAGGGCTGGCCCCAGACAGACAGCTGTGCACCACACGCTCACAAACACGGAGGCATAAACACAACAGATACACATGCCAGCGAGCCACAGATTAGGCCACAGCAGATTTGTCTAATCTCAGGTGACATTGCACTATTAAATCCGCCGGTCACAGCGCCCCCTAGTGATGACACATGGTCTCTCCTCTGCTTTCAATGAGTTCCCCAGACAATCGACTGTCTGTGACAGCTGGGATTCTGTGTGAGCTGCTGTTGAAGCCTCTCTTCTCATGACATGACTAACAGACGCTCCAAAGCCAGAGACCAATGAAACCACACCGGTCCTCTGTGATGGGCTGCTGTGGTCTGGTTTGATGTTTCTCCATCAGTGATGGCAGCAGAGCAGGAGCATGTGAAGATCATGGCTCTTTATATACAACGGGCAAATATGGGATGGAAACACAACAGAGTGTGCTCATGAAGCTGTCAAACAGCTGATCTGTCCACATACCTTGCCCGTATTTTAGACTTTGTCTGTGCCATGGTCGACATAATTGGATGCTGAATAGTGATTTGGTTTGGCTTCCAGCCAACGTGCGGCTCAAACCAGACGGTGCGATGGGTCATTGGAATTAGCCCGTGTTGGTGGGGCATCTTTTTTAAGTGCACCGGACTAGATGAAGTCTAATCTACCCCCCAGACAACTGTTCACAGCTAACTGGGGAAATAGGTCAACAGGTGAAACCTCCCGACACAACACGGACTCTGAAATCAGAAAAACAAAAGGCTCCCGTTAAAACTAAGAACAGCAGCGTGGTGTGATTTCTAAATGTACTGATGGCTCGACAACAACTTACAACTTACAATACTGTTATTAATGATTAATTAACTAATTATTACCTGTAAAGATATCGCATGTTAGGACACGTACACACACACACACACACACACAGGAAAACAGGACTTCTAATCCTGCCCCGACGGGTTATCATCTTCTCTGGAACCCCCCCCCCGCTGGCTGTTCCAGGAAACACCAGGCCTTAGGTCAGAAATACTCGTCCATGTCAAGCAGTGTCACTTCATACATAACGCGTTACCATCGGAGCAATAGTGACCAGCAATATGACTCTGTCTGAGTCATAATTTGAGACACTCCGTTTCTGCCATGTTATGATTAATACAAATAAATCTTTGTTTCCTTTATGTATTTCAGGAATAAGGAGACAATGATGCCAGTGACCAGGCGTCTGTCTGGGGACAGTGATTCCTCTACGGCCTCCTCTAAGGGAGGAGGAGGAGGAGGAGGAGGAGGAGGAGGGGGGGCCCGGTTGTCGCTCGGTGGTCCCTCACGGCGCGCTGGTGAAGAGGTGGTTCTGCTTGTCAACCGAAAGGAGGGGAGGCACGTGATCGAGAGGCCCGGCGCCGTGCACGGGCGTCCGTCCCTGCCCCGCGCACGCAGCCAGTCGCGGGAGCGCCCCGGACTCGTTCCCGCGCTCAAACCCAACCCGCCGCAGGGACCTGCCGAGGCGGCGCGGGCGCCTCGCGCCGAGCGGGGCCGCTCCCTCGCGAGCGAGGGCCAGCGGAGGCTCCACGCGCCGCGTTCTCACAGCCAGAGCAAGCTGTCCGGCCGCACGCGGTCCAACGACGCGAGCCCCGGACCGCCTTCCAGCTCCAGGGATGCTCTCCCACCACCTTCAGACAGGAGAGAGGACCTCCGGGTCAAACAAGCGCCCCCATCCTCTCCCAGACCAGGTTGCGGTTTCACCAAGAGGCAGTCGTCCTCCTGCTCTAATTCACCTATTAAAGGGATCCTGAACAACAGTAGCCCCAGCAAGAAGACTGTAACTGCTCCGAGACCCCCCGCCCCTCGCTCCCCCTCAGTAGGGAAAAGCAGGCTACTGCCACCGGTCACCTCAGGGGGTCGGCGTTCGCCACACTCATCACCCCGCAACTCGCACCATCACGCCGCCCGGCCCCTCCGGACCCCCCAGGGCCCGCGCTCTGCCGGGCGAGGCCACCACAGGAACTGGTCGGAGCCTGAGGAGGAAGGACCGGACTTTAGCTTTCAGATGCTACCAACGCTGGATCCCCAGAGGGAGCAGGACCTGTATCGCAGCTTCGAGGCTGAGTTTTTGGCCAACACGCAGCAGGCTAGAGAGGTGGGCGGTAAAGCTCCCGGACGCGCTGACCCGCGCGGAGCTGGGACACATCCCGCGCCAGCGCTCGCTGATGCTAATGTTACTGACTCGGCCTATTCCTCCTCGAACTCCTCCACCTCCTCCCTGAATGTGGGGGCAAAAATGGGACCTCTCCCTGACCTCAGAGAATCCAAGAGAACTAATCCTCGTCATTTCCCACCAGATGACCCTTTAAATATACTCTATGGCCAAAGTTTCGGTGCACCGCATCAGGGAGAGCCTGTAAACTGGGGGGAGCGAGGTCTCAAGAAGCTCCCGGCCATCTGTAGCTCAGTGGAGGAGAGGGAGCCTCCATCTTCTCTTCCCAGCCTTGGAGGAACAGAGTCAGAAGGCTTAATGAATCAGTTCTCAACACGGCCTACTTTCCACTGTAGGAACATGAATGGAGAACTCAGAGGCCAGCATGGTCAGCCGGGTTGGGAGGCAGGAGCTGAAGGAGACGTTCCCCTAGAGAACCACCAGCCCAACCTACCGTATGACTTGGACAATGAGGACGAGAGCGACGGCCTCCCGCCCCCCGAGGCCTGTCCGTCGCCGGTGCCCCTCCCGCCCTCTGACGACGGCTCCTTCCAGGACTCCTCCAGCGAAAGCTCCTCCATGTGCTTAAGCCTGAGCGAGTCGCGCTCCGACTCCCCCCCACCGCCGTCGCCGCTGGCCAACGGCGACGCGGACGCAGAAGCGCTGCAGACTAAGAAAGGGCAGAAGAAGACAGGGAGTCTGGTCCCGATCGCTCAGCACAAACTGAAAACCCGGATCAGGCCTCGTGTTGACAACAGACCGGACAACAGCCCCTCGCGAATCCCCACCCCGGTCACTTACAGAGATCTGCAGGCTCACAGCAACCGCTCCCCGTGCCACACCCCACCCCTGTCCCCCCCGAGCCCCCGCACCGCTGGCCCTCCGGCCACATGTAAGAGCCTGCACCAGGCCTTCACCGACATGATCCACCCCCAGCCACGCTCTGCAGCCATGGGCAACAAGGACTGCTCCTACCCCGGACAGTCAGGGAGCTTAGACACTGAAGCTTGGATGTAGAACCAGCGCTTCTGGCACAAGAGGTTGTTATAATGACTTTGACTACTGTGTAAAAAGGAACCCATGACTGCTTCCGCCGCATGTCGCACACACTCCGTTACATTTAGCTTCTCACATTGCTGTTTTGTTGCACTTAAGCCAAACTATTTATTACCAAAGGACTTGTTTTTCTTTTTCCACTTACTGTCGTTTTAACGCGTGCATGGGGATGCTTTTGCCAGTCAGACGGCGTTCTTCTCACGAGACATGTGCAAACGTCGCGGTGGATGCAGAGCGACGGGGAGAGGGAGCGTAAGGCTGCCATGTGGCTCGCCGTGGGGCACGGCAGCGTGCCGGGGATTTAAGGCTGTAGCTCCGGAAACACTAAACCTTTGGTCACAACAGTTGGCTCCCTCTTGTGGTTTGCCATCACAGCGCCGCTCGCCTTGAAAGTCAACATGCTGGCGTGGTCGCTGTTCCTCTTCATACACGCTCATATTTACAGTACACTAATAGGTAATGCCCATTATTCTTATGGCTTCATCACCACCACACGCCCTTCAAGGTTCTGTACAGTCCGTTTTTTCAACTAGCTAATGTGCAACTAGGTTTTAAGATTATGTTCGATGCAGTGAAATGCACTGAATCAGTTTGTGTCATTTTCACTGAGTTCCATGTTAAGGGTTCTTCTACATATGTGCAGAAGTCAGATACATAAGAGAATGAATGTGTAAATACACGTTGGTATTTTGTGTATATAAATGCATTGAATCTATTGTTTAATGTACATATTCACTGTATTAAGTTCTGCGCTGCCTTAGCTATGCAATATTGGTGTTGGAAATGCCTTGATGATTCCCTTTGCCTTAAAACCTGTTCACAATTTAGGTTTGAATGTTTCGCTCAACTTTGCTAAGAGCTATTCGATAACACTACATTACCATGAAATTAACGTGTTTGAGTGTGAATGTGTGGCAAACGTGATACAAATGCCAATTTTAATGATAAGTTATACTTGATGTAGGTGTACAAATTATGGTAGAGACTTAATTTATTGCCTCTGAATCCAGATAAGCCAGTTAACTTATTCAGAAGATTATTTCCAGAGATATGGCACAATGTGTGGTGACATCTAGTGGCTGAAAGAAGAAATGTTTGATTCACCGTAAATAAATATGGTATTTCTATGACACAATGCCATTAATTCCATACTTGCACAGTATGGAAGAGATATTGCACAGTTGGTATTGGTTTAAAACCGGACGTTAACTGCTTTGTTTTGGTGTTTAACGGGCGTTGATTCAGTGAAACGTATTTGAAAGTAGAAAAAGTGGTGTCAGTGCCCTGTAAAAATCCACCTGTCTGGTGTTAAATACTGTATTTCCCAGAGAACCTGGGAAAAAATATCAGTAGAAACGATCAAAGAGAACGTTCATCATCTTGCAGGACACTGACAGCAAATGACCGAAAAGAAAGGAGTATGCATATCTATGTGAACACATACTGTACGACAATATGAACAGTTCAGCAAGTGGTGTTGGTCTAACTTATTTATTTATGAAACGAGGTCTGAGTGGACACACGTTACTGTACTGTAAGTAAATATGTAGGCAAATCCAGAAGAGGTGGGACTTTTTATCAACAATAAACTGGATAAGAGACACAAATGTTTAGAACGGATCTGTTGATATTAGAGACCAACTAGAGCTACAGTGATGTAATTTGTAGCTGGGTGTGGGTTTCACCTGCATAAACGCTTTTATTATTGTATTCTGAATAAATGATAATTAAATTACAATTCCACTTGTTTGGACAGACACTTTCATCATTCAATCATAGCACTGCTCCACGACTCTCTCTCCTCTCTATCCCCCAATCAGCGTAGAAGCTGAATGTTCACCATCAGACCATTTCCTCATATTTTACTAAAAGATCAGTTTCAGGTTTGCTCGACTTCGTTGAATTTGTATGTTTGAAACAGCAATACTGCAAGATGTCACTGTTGTTTTTTTTTAAACTGAAACTTTTTGTCAAGTTGTTCTTGTAATAAATATTTCCTCTCAAGAAAATTTGCGTTTTCTACGTGTTGTGGTAATTTCTAAAATTATAGTAGCAGTAGAAGTATGGTAGTAATGAGTAAACTCTGGGAGCAGTCGGTTGATGAGTGGACGGACCTGTGCAGTCGGTTCCCAGCATCACGACCCGCCCCGCGACTCGACGCCGCTCGTGCGTTCGCAAACGTTACTCGGCAGAAAGGCGGAAGTAAACCGAGTGGGAGGGGACGAAGGCCATCCCAGCAGCCGCTACGCCTGTCACGGTAAGATGTTCGTGGAGATTTGCGCTCCGGTCTAATTTTAACTCCAGAGGGGACGCTAATTCGTTGGGTAAGGCTTGAACCAGGCCGACAGATTAAAAGCTTAACTATCCCGGCAAAGGCTTCCTTAAGCCGCCGCTAAGAAGGTCATGGCTCGGCTGCGCTAGCTGCAGAAGTGTGCGGCTAGCTGACACTGACAGCCTCTTTAGCCTTTAGCACCAGTTTCATTCATCTGACAGTGGCGTTAACCGCCGCAAACATGCAGGAATGGGCCAACCAGCTATGCGTGAGTAACTGGTCGAGAAGTGGCGTTAGTCGCGGCGCATTTTCAACCAATTTGACCAACTTTCCACTCCTGTTACCTGTTTTGTTTTGCCTCCAGGCGCACCGCGACGCGAACCTGCTATGCTAACGTTGACGTCGTTGTAGCTCGATGCTAGCCATCCTTTTTTCTACTTTACGGTTAGGGTCCCACTTAAAGTTAAAGTAATTTAACGCACCCTGTTTCTATGGTGGATTTGTCTTGTACTTAAGAGTCCACTGTCAGCTGAGCGTCACGACGAACTGATAGCGTCGAGAATATTGTAAAACGTAGCGAACTCGGCTAACGTCATCGGCTGCTAACTTCTCGTATGGACCTGTGGCTAACAACTTGTTTGTTGACAGCTGAGTTACCTGAAGCTGAATAAATCTTTAAACCGACCTCTTAAATAAATAAATGGGATACTGCCTGACAGGCCTAAGACAAATACACGTTGTGTAATAGTCAATGTTAGGTGTCTGTTAGCATTATTATTCTTAGTTAGTGGAGTTGTAGTAAACCTTTAAAATCTATAATGTAATATCTGTGCAGTTATGGGCTGTAAGAAGTACGAATATTATCTATTTAACGCAAATTAAATCACTGTAACACTACCTAACTACACTACTAACTGTTTAAGTACTTAGTTAATGAAAGTTAGTTTTATTAGATGTAAAAGTTTAGATTTAGATTCTGGATGTTTAAGTCAGAACATGTTAATTAATGTCAATTATTATTTATTCATGTTGTCGTTAGTCAACTAAGGGTTTGAGTTAATTAAACATGAGAAGTCACTGGTAAAATTCTGGTGGGAAGGCAACATTATCAGGTTTTTTTGATTGTGCATAGTAGTACATTACAGTTTTACATTTTTTCCATATTAGGAAATACTTTAAAATTTCACTCATCTTTGGGGCTAAACTGAGCATTGCTTCTTTCATCTCTGCAAAATTATTATATGCTCTACAGTAAATGGGATACACACTTTGTAGGAATGCGCTGGCTCAAATTTATTAACAGGATAGAAATATCTCTAAACGCTGCAGAAAATTTGAAACTGCCTGAGATTGTCTTGGCTATACACATGCTGACTAAGAAGATAAGTGTTTATATAGGAGATACAATAGTTGTGTTTTTGTTACAGGTCACATCCATTTGCTGACTTGAAGATAGGAATTCCTTTTACTTTCCTGTGCTTGCACTTTTACTGCTTCCTGTTGCTCTCGCAGAGCTCCAGTTTCCGTCCAGGAAGTGATTTCCTAATTGTCTTTTATACGTTCTGTCATTTGCAGGAGAATCGACAATTTGGATCCAAGATGACTGACTCTAAGTATTTCACGACCACCAAGAAAGGTGTGGTAGTTTATTCTTAAATCTTTAGTCTAATGAAATAAAATCTCTGGTAAATAAAGTTTGGTGGCATCTTTAAAAAAAATAAATTTACAATATTCCCATGTGCATTAATATCATTCTAGCAAAATTATTGCAGTGAGTATCCACTCTGAGAATCCACTGTGCTGTTGTGGCTCCTGTTGTATTGCCAAACTGTGAAATAATAAGCAGATTCTCAGTGTTTGTGTACAGACTCCTCGTCTTTGTTAACGATTCTTAGACATAGGAGCGTCTTTCAGCATATGTGCAATCTGTTTTCAACATCTTAAAACTTTGGACATAATGAGCAGTTGATGCCTGGGAAACTCTAAGTAGGTAGTGTCATATTTAATCCAATAAGTATCAGTGTACTGACAATTTATGTTGGTAGAAGGAAGTCTTTTTCAGTTTAATACAAAGAAGAACATGGATGAAGAAATTCAACTGTCACCCTTCATGGTTCTTTCAGTACCTACATCCTCTTCTCAAATTTCATTTTATTTAACACATAAGGAACTGTACACATATTATACATGTAATATTTCATAAGTTCAAATGTATATGTTTTTCGAATTTTATTAACATTAAGATAAATTCTGTATAATTAAGTCATTTCTTGTACTTGTATCAGAAAAGCTTAAAACAAATCACCTATTTGTTTTAAATATGAGTTACCTATACCTATGAGAATACCTATGAGTTTCTATTGCATTTTAGAAAAGTCCTATAGTTTATTGAAACAAGGTTTGTAATTAAGTGAGATGTGAGAGGTTTTTTTTCTAATCTTTTTTCCTTCCTAGATGGATTACGTGATTATTATTCCCTTTTTATCTCATGTGTGCAGGTGAAATCTTTGAGCTCAAGGCAGAGCTGAACAGCGATAAGAAAGAGAAGAAGAAGGAGGCTGTGAAGAAGGTCATTGCATCTATGACAGTTGGCAAGGATGTCAGGTGAGCCAGGGGAAAACCTTCAAAGAAAGGGGAGTAACATAGAACTAGTAGTCTGACCTATACCTTCCTCCTTCAGTGCTCTATTCCCAGATGTTGTGAACTGCATGCAGACAGACAACCTGGAACTGAAAAAGCTGGTTTACCTGTATCTGATGAACTATGCAAAGAGCCAGCCAGACATGGCCATCATGGCTGTTAACACCTTTGTGAAGGTAAAAATAGGCATTTTATGAATGGACTCTAAATGAACTGTGTAATTACCAACATGCATTTTTCCATCAAGTGTTGTGAGATGTAGTATTTGTGTTTATTTAAAGAAGTGCTTGAATATTTCAGTTTTAGTCTTGTACGTTAAAATACATTTACCTGTACATCAATTCGTCACTTTATCATTTCAGAATTAGTTTGGTTGGTCAGAGGTTTCAGTTTTTTATGACTGGGGAAAATGTCAAGGCTTATTAATTTTATCTGTCAACATACAAGAACAGCAGTGACACCTAAGCTTTTATCTTTTTAGAATAAAAATCTAAAAGATAATTTTTACTTCAATATGCTGATGTAGGGTGATGTAGAAATAAATAATAATTTGTGACCAAACGTCTGGCCTCTCCTAACATCCCTCCAGGACTGTGAAGACCCTAATCCTCTTATCCGTGCTCTGGCTGTTCGTACAATGGGCTGCATTCGTGTGGACAAGATTACAGAGTACCTCTGTGAGCCACTTAGGAAATGTCTGAAAGATGAAGACCCATATGTAAGGAAGACTGCTGCTGTGTGCGTAGCAAAGCTCCATGATATCAATGCCCAGTTGGTGGAGGACCAGGGCTTCCTGGACACCCTTAAGGACCTCATCTCTGACTCCAACCCTATGGTATGACTTAACAAACCACTGAAGCATGACTTGTCTTCTACTGTAGTTTGTACTGTAGCAGAGACTAAGATAGACAACAAACCCCAACGCTACCTTTTACCCATAAACCATTATCTCACAGTATTTGGTTGAATAGTTTTGAGACATGTTGCAATGTTCTCTCTCTTATTGTGTAGTATAATTTCTGGCTGATGTTTGTCTAATAGCATTTCCCTGTTGACTTCCCTTCAACTGTAGGTTGTAGCAAATGCAGTGGCAGCGCTGTCTGAAATAGCAGAGTCTCACCCCAACAGTAACCTACTGGACCTAAACCCTCAGACCATCAATAAGTTACTGACAGCTTTAAATGAGTGTACAGAATGGGGACAGATATTCATTCTTGACTGTCTGGCCAATTACACGCCTCGTGATGATCGTGAGTCCCAAAGGTAAAAGAGCAAGTGTGCTGCTGCTGTCAGATTTATTCCTGCCTGTCAGGTAGCTCATATATCCAGTAAATTAATGCATTTCTCATTCTCTCCCAGCATCTGTGAGCGTGTGACCCCACGACTGTCTCATGCCAACTCTGCAGTGGTTTTGTCAGCAGTAAAAGTTCTAATGAAATTCATGGAGATGCTGCCCAAAGACCTGGATTATTATGGCACTCTGCTCAAGAAGCTCGCCCCTCCACTGGTTACTCTTCTCTCTGCTGAGCCTGAGTTACAATACGTGGCTCTTAGAAACATCAACCTCATTGTACAAAGACGGTAAGTATGTGAATGTGACCTGGGGGAGGGTCTTATTACTATTCATTGTACTTAATAGCAGGTTATAAAAATGTACATTTACTGCACTATGATAGAGTTACTTATTTTACAAATGATAAGAAAAGATAATGTTTTTTTTAGCCCTGAAATCCTGAAGCATGAGATGAAGGTTTTCTTTGTAAAGTACAACGATCCAATCTATGTCAAGTTGGAGAAACTGGACATCATGATTCGCCTCGCATCACAGGCTAACATTGCACAGGTAATAAATCTCCAGCTACAATAAATTAGTATCCTGTACTTGGCAACAACAGACAACCTGACTGAAAGGGGTGCTTTTCTGTTTCTGTTGTTTGCAGGTCCTGGCAGAGCTGAAGGAATACGCCACTGAGGTGGATGTGGACTTTGTCCGTAAAGCAGTCAGAGCCATTGGCCGCTGTGCCATCAAAGTAGAGGTGAGATGATGCAATCTATTACTGCTGAAAGGTTATTGTATCAGTTCTGTAGTGTAACAACCAGGCAACATTTTATACTTTATATCTACTGATGTTTAAAATCCCAACATTCAGTGATAAAAAGCAAAGCCTTTAATTTTAATCTTTATGGGATAAACTCTAGGTGGCTCTGTTGTCATGTGTTGGAATAAATTACACTGTGGTATGTTTTGTCACTGTAAAAACATTGTTTCTTATTAAGCTTATAATGTTGCCAGGGATATTCGTCACTGAAAGAATGTGACATCTTTAATAAGCTTATTCTTTTTTTCTAGACGTTCCTTTGAAAATCTGCAAAATCTATTATATACAGCATCAGGTTTTTATTATCTATGCTGGTCTTTTTTAACACACAGCTAAAATGTGACTAATTTGCTGTTTGTCTTCTTTTAGCAATCAGCAGAGCGTTGTGTCAGCACTCTGCTAGACCTCATCCAGACCAAGGTGAACTATGTGGTGCAGGAGGCCATTGTGGTAATCAAGGACATCTTCCGCAAGTATCCCAACAAGTAGGTTCCCTCTTAGGCATGAGTATAGTCACTGTTAACGCGCACCTTTTTGGCTTGAACTAATTCACAGTTGGATCAAACATGCATGTTTCACATAACATGGAACATGCATTATTACTCTCTGGATATAACTGTCATTTCTGTACAGAGGACAAAATATTAGTCATCAGCTTCTTCTTACCAGCCGCCTGGTACAGCATTCATGTAATGTCTGAGTAAGAGGTGTTCACCTTTTAGTCAGTTCACTTTTACACTGCAGAACATGGTGTCGTTTATCTTGCTTTGTGGTGTTGAACTTGAAAAGTTGTCTACTCTGATACCATCCCTCACGGAGACAAAACAGGATGTTTCCTCAGGTGAACTCTGGGCTAAGTTATATTATTGCTTTGTAGATAATGACAGTGAGACACAAAACAGAACGATTTCCTAACCTTGACATTTTGATGTACTTGCTCTTTACTCTCGCCATAAAATGGTGACTATTAAAATATTACATTAATCATGCAGATTACCATTCCATGCTGATATTGACATTTTGTGCTTACTCATGCATAATATCAATGTTCACTGACTCTGATTATATTTAGTATTTAAATGAGCAAATTGGAAAAGACTTGTTTTCAGCTCGGCATTTATTCCATAGGACATGTGTGCTTGTAGTAAATACTTAGTGCTTTACCTTTTTAATTGAACGAAAGATCAGGATGGTTTTGCTCTTGCGTGACTTTTGTGAGGTATCCAAATGTGTCAGACAAAAATGTTTCCCACACATCAGTAGACCTTAACCCTGGAGCTGTGAGTCTCCAAGGGAGCGAAAGGTTTCCAGCGCGGCATGGCTCAAGCCTTTAGCTATATGAGTCATTGCCCAGTCAGAGCTTCTGCCTGCTCTAATAATTACACACCAAGTAATTCTCTTTCTGCCCTGGCGTATCTATCAGGACAAGCATTTCGTTAACAGACTTGTTATTGTGTGGCATTGTATGCACATCAGAAGTAACTCCACCAGAGAAATTAATTTACCACCGTGTAAAATATTGGCTGGGACATCATCTAGCCAGAGTCAGACGCAGAATAATGAATGGGGAATGAAAGTAAATTTCCATTTGTCAGATTACCACCAAACACAAATCCAGAGTTTATGTTGCTTTACTGGCTGTAATGTAGGCATTAGTTTTCCTCTGTGTTATACTCTGGTGGTGTAATGGCTGTCAGTCAGTCAGCATGTTTTTTCATACCTGTCTTTGGTGGGAACAAAGTCTATTTATGTATTTAAATGTCAGTAACCATAATGCTTTTGCTCTCCTGATACGTTTGCTGCATATAATGTTGTGCAACTGTTTTCAGGTATGAGAGCGTCATCGCCACTCTCTGTGAAAACCTGGACTCCCTGGATGAACCGGAGGCACGTGCCGCCATGATCTGGATTGTGGGAGAGTATGCCGAACGCATCGACAATGCTGATGAGCTGCTTGAAAGCTTTTTGGAGGGTTTTCACGATGAAAGCACTCAGGTGTGTTTAGGGGAGACCGAAGGGGTTATTATTTAAAAAATGTGAAGTCCATATTTAATGGTAGTGACATAATTTCCTGTCAGTGTTGACAGTAAGTGGCACATAATTAAAGCCACTGATTACTTGGTGCATACCAGTGGAAATGGAGATGACAGACCAAACAGAAATTTTGAAGCACTGCAGAGGACTCATCTTATTTCATTCCAGACGAGTCTCTTTGCTATTTAACAGTGTGCACATTTACAGGAAATAATGTATTTTAGCATGATTACTTTCAGGCATCAATACATTTAGATGTAGTATGTGAGTATTGCTAGTGTACTGCATGTGTTCATTTTGTGTTGTAGGTGCAATTGCAGCTGCTGACGGCAATTGTGAAGTTGTTCTTAAAAAAACCAACTGAGACCCAGGAGCTGGTGCAGCAGGTGCTGAGTCTGGCCACACAGGTGAGGAAGAAACAAAACAGTTCAACACATTTTATTGTTCTTGTCATAATTTTGTTCTGCAGGCATTTGCTGTCTCCAGCAATAGTTCGCATCCAGGTCTTCCTCTCTTTGTTAGTGTAATTTGACCTTTCCTGCTTTTGTTTTTTTTATGAGTATGATGTTGCTATTGATCTGAGCTTTGCTCTCTCCTAGTAATCACTGCAGTGGTTTGACCTCTGCTGTTACACTAATTATGTCCTCAAGTTCTACTGTAGAGTGCTAGGTAGGAAGTTGCCTTTTAGGATAGTGGTTTAAATTATTAATAAATATTCAGACAAACTTTATATGAAAAAATCAGCCTAGTTGCAGCTTTGTCCACATCTAATGAAGTTACAGTACATTTTAACACTTGTGCTGTTCTATAGAACCTAGAAGAAAAAAATTAAAATGAAGCAGTGGTTTTTCACCTTTTTTTGTGCAAATGTCATAATACAAAAAGAAGATTATTTTCATGAAACCACTGAGTAATATGATTTGAAATGACTAGTGGGAAAGTCTCCATTAGAACATGAATATTAATAATAAATTGTGGTTCTAATCTTATTTTGTTGACAACCTGGATCCTTTCCACATTAAAAAAAATGTGTAGTGTCACTGGAGTCATACATGATCCAAGTGCTTTGAGTACAAGCTGACTTAGGCTTTGATACATTTTGAGTCGCTGCTAAGCCTCTCACTAAGGCCCTGACAGAAATAAGTTTTATGTATTTATTAAACACACCTAAGAAATATTAATTCTTGATCCTCCCACCTTGCAGGACTCTGATAACCCAGACCTCAGGGATCGTGGCTACATCTACTGGCGCCTGCTCTCCACCGACCCGGTGGCAGCCAAGGAGGTTGTTCTGGCTGAGAAGCCGCTCATCTCTGAGGAGACTGATCTGATTGAGCCCACACTGCTGGAGGAGCTCATTTGTCACATTGGCACCCTGGCCTCTGTATACCACAAGCCACCAAGTGCCTTTGTGGAGGGCAGCCGTGGAGTTCAGCACAAGAGGCTTCCTGGCAGTGCTGGATCGTGAGTCATACAGTTGATGTAAAAACCATACACTGTCAGCAGGGAGGTTTGTTCACACAAGCTTCTAGACAGTGTTGTTGTGTTTTTTGTTTTTTTTGTTTGTTTGTTTTTGCTGATGCACACACTCCCGGAGGATCCAGCTGTGCGGATGTTCTAATTTGTTTCTCATCAAACTCTATCACTCTGTCTGCTTACCGTTTATTGTAAAGTACACAAAGTTGTATGAACAGTTTAATGACAAGTTGAGCTTAAAGCAAACTTTCAAACAAAAGTAATCAGGAAAATGCCTCAGCAGATAAATTACATTAATGTGTTTATTGTTGTTTTGTTTGAACTAGTGGGGAAAGTGTCGAGAGCCCAGACACAGGTACTGCTGCTGCTGTCGCTTCAGAAGCACCCCCTGCTGTCATCCCATCTCAAGGAGACCTCCTGGGAGATCTGCTGAATCTGGATCTGACACCTCCTACTACCACTGGACCTCCACCCCCCTCTTCTGGTTTGCAGATGGGTGCAATGGACCTTCTTGGAGGGGGTTTGGACAGCTTGGTAGGTCTACATGCTAGTATTCAAAATGTAGCTGAAAGAATGAATTTCAGTAACAGGTTTGATGCCAGTGAGACATGGAGATGGTAATGTATCTGTGTATTTTGTCTTTATTTCTACCCTTCTGTGCTTTCCCTTTTGTTTAACGCTGCACCTGCAGATGGGGGATGAGTCTGAGCCGGTAATTACGTCAAGGGACAGGGTACAACATTTATAAATCATCTCAGACCGTTTTAGATTATTTCAATCTCTGCTCTTTTACTGGTCTAGAACGGTCTGACATTTTCATTCATTGTTCTTGTCGTACATGCAGTAAGCGTGCTGTGCTCAAAGAGTCCATCTGTTTTTTTGTTTTTTTTAATTTCTTTTTTATATCTGGGCTGTGTTTCATCTTTCAATCAGCCGCCCATTCCCCTGCGGATGGACAGTCAGTCACCTCAGCTCTCACATCAATCCCCATCGCCCCCAGATTACAGCCCCACAGAGGTTGGTTGAGAGGACTGTGCTGGACCAGTAAAGGCCAGGCACCAGCCTAGAACCCTCTCCTGTCGTATCACTGCCCTTTTTATATAGCCCTAAGCAGTTGGTCTATGCCTCTTTGCACGTTTTATTACATTGCCAATGTTGTGCACTCTGTGTAAGTGAGATATTTGTTAATCTCGCCTTTGTTTTTGTCAGTGTTCCCCAAGCACAGTAGTCAAATGGTTTTGTTTTTACAGTTGTGCACTGCACCCCAGCCATTCCTTCCCTGCAGAATAAGTGTTTAGTGAGTAGCATTTCATCCAACCCTACTGGATTCAGACTGGTCTTAATGGTCAGAGGTTGGTCACATAATGAGGAAAGCTTTTCCATCTGTCTGTTGTCATAACATGTTAGTACTGGTTATTAGTGTGAACCCCTTTAGCTGACACAAACCAGACTTTTTAGGCCCTCACACCCACACCCATCATGCGCAAACATCCCGTAACTTCCTGTTAAGATTGCAACAACCAAATCTAAATGTCTTTTTCTTGCTTACTCAGCTTGGGGGAGACCTTGGAGGAAGTCCTGCTGTAAGTCAGTTTGTTTTTGCTGGCTTTGATTTCTGCTCAGTAAATGACACTGAACGTTTTAGGTTAATGTTTTGCTTTGTGGCCCACAGATGGGGACCGGTTTTGGTGCTACTCCAGCTGCGATGCCCGCCTCTTTTAATGCTCCTGTTAGCAGTGGTCTGGATGACTTGTTTGATCTTGGAGGTGGGGTTGGTATGCCAATGGGTGCCTACAGCCCTCCGAAAACAGTGAGTCTCCATGTGCTTCTTTAGCCATATAGTAGGGCTACTCCTACAGGGGAATGAGTAACAAAACAAACATATCTTGCCTGTCAGGTTTGGCTTCCAGCCATGAAGGGCAAGGGTCTGGAGATATCGGGCACTTTTGCTCGCCGCGCTGGGGTCATCCAAATAGAGATGACCCTCACTAATAAAGCCATGAGTGTCATGAGCGATTTCGCCATTCAGTTTAACAGAAACAGGTGAGAATGTCTCAAACAATGGGTAAATAAATGTTTGTTTCTCTACACACCTTGTGACGCCTCTATCCACTCTGTTCTCCACAGCTTTGGTCTTGCGCCAGCCGGTCCACTCCAAGTTCTCACTCCTCTTAGTCCGAACCAGAGTATTGAAGTAACCCTTCCTCTCAACACCGTGGGGCCTGTCATGAAGATGGATCCTCTCAATAACCTGCAGGTAATGCACTGTTGAGTCACTTTAAACATTATGCCAGTGCTCAGGTTTTGCTTCTAGATGAACAGTAACCCCTTCTTTGCATGTCTCTGCTGCCATGAATCCTAATTCCTGACTTAAATTGATAGTGATGTGACTTGTCAGGGGATTGTCAGATGTTGAGTACAGACTAGAAGCAAAATGTTACAAATGTCAGCTTCATTCTTTCAACCCTGGCCTCGTCAGGACACTGATGCCTCCAGTTTACTGTCCTGACATGGCTTCTTACAGAGCCCACAGCCTGGACCACGGTGACAGCATTCCTGTCATGCACGCATTGCAATGTGACCAGAGATCAGATTTAGCTGTTTATGTGCTGAGTAAACAATGTTTTTATTCATTACTCTGTAAAATTCCAAACTCTGTGACAGTATTTTGCCATCATAGTTATTTATGTTTTTTTATATCCCTAGCTTACAGAGGCAAAACATCAAACAGCTTCATCTTTGACATAGTCAACAATGTCATTTTATAGTCATAAAACATGACATAATATGACCGTATTGGTAATCCCCCCTTACTGGTATTCACCTATACTGTTGAATTCCCACACAGCAAATAAAATTGAGTAAAATGTAATTAAAACTTTAAACAACCTTCAGAGCAGTTGTGATAAGTTGCAAATGTAAAGCTCCAGAGGCTGGATTGTTTTTGATCAGGGTGGTTCTTTTAACTGGGCGGATTTGTAGACTGGTGTTGTATACAGCTGGAGTGAGCAGATAAGAGTGTTGAGGTGGGAGCTGTAATTAGTGGTCCCACGACGCGTGGCTCCTTTGTTTCTCCTGGCATTAGCAGCCCCGCTAACCTTTCTACTCGTCTGCTGCCTCTAGGCTCTGCTTTGATTGCTACTACTTTGTGTCTCAACGTTCACTCAGATATTTTATTTTTAGAGGTTCTGCAATAATTCTTTTTATCTTGATGGAAGATAATGTCTTGGAATATTATCTTGAGTGCTCTTTTAACATCTGCTGTATGTAAGCAGGTTTTGTGACACCTGCCAAGCCAGTAAAACCCCTTCATGACAAAATAAAATTGTGCATTGCTGTAAACAATGTCTGTCGATTACAAAAACGTAAATACACATAATGCTTTTTCAGTGTTAAAGGCCTTCACTGATAAATCATCAACATCAACTGCTAAGCTCAGTCAGATAGATCATCTTTTCATCCATTTACTGATGAGGTTGTTTTGTGATCTCATTAAATGAATGGCTTTTAGTCTAACACTATTATTTTGTCTAATAATTTAAAGTCAATGCATCCTAATATTATTATGGTTGTTGATGTTGATTGTTTTGGCACACAGTTACTAATTGTACTAACATATTAACGTGAAGCAGTTACATAAGAGAGACCTTACAACTCAACCTTTTACAGCAGCAGTACTGAATACATGACAGTAGATCTGTATGTCAAATAACATTCTTTCACACATTTATGATTTCATTTGTATTTCATGTTGCACCTCCTCTTGGACCAGTAACCTTTTCTGCTGGAGCTCTATGGGTTTATAAACACCCAGAAAGAAAGATTTTGGTAGTTTATGAATGTTTTACAGGCAGATCTGCACTGCACCCAGGAATAAGTTGCCTTACTGAATTATTCATGTCATTCTTGTGCTAGCCGTTCTATGCTTGTCTTTGTAGAGCAGCCTCAATATCACTGCACACTTGTTTTTGTACTTCATTGTTTAGTAATTTAGCCATTGTGCTCCCTCCACTGTTCTGTCCCACCTAAAGTCAAGCTAAAGTCCTCCTCTTTTCATTGAAGCCTAATATTAAATGTATGTGGTTTTATTTTTAACCACAGCGTGTTTTTCTTAACTCGTTGTGATTCTCATCTATATTTATTCAACCGAAAAGCACATTGTGATGACTATTTTAAAAAAAGGCTGTTTTGGATATATTCCACTTGTTAGTAAATTTTGCACATACAGTAGAAGCCTCGTGCTCCTATATCGAACAGTCATTGCATAGTGCTGCTTGTAAAAGAGTGAGATTATTGAAGAACTGCTTGTTGTTCAGTAAATGACACAAACCCACAGTGTTCATCCTTGAAGTGCACTTGAACAGTAATTACCCATGTACTACTTTTTGTCTCTCCCCTCTCTTTCCCCTCTACCCCCTCCTTGGGTGTAATAACTCGCGCAGGTGGCCGTTAAGAACAACATTGACGTCTTCTACTTCAGCTGCCAGTACCCTATCAGCATGTTATTTGTAGAGGACGGGAAGATGGGTGAGTGTGTCTTGGCTGAATCTCTTCACACATTTCTCCGCTGACGTCAGCGACATACAAATATGTCCACTTTTCACTCCGAGAGCAAATTATTTAAGCTGTTCTGAGCAAGTGAAGATGTGTGTTTCTGTCCACCTGCCTGAGCCAATTCGCATTTTGCTTGTAAACAGGCTTTTACATTTCACACCAGTGCCATTTTGCGGCATTTTTCCTTTAGTATTTTTTTGTTGCCATCGGATGAATTCGGTGCAAATGCGTTGGCATTTGTTCCTGTGGATTCGGCTGATGAGTCTAGCAGCAGGAATGCTGCCAGAGGCTGCAAGCTAATGCTCTGGATCCCAAGCTGCAACAGGAAAGCCTGTTTAGACTCACACTGTTCACACACTACTTTGTCTCTTTTCCCATTACAGTATTTACATCTATCTTTAACACTATTGTTCCATTCACATTGTGTACTCTTCATTGTGCACGTAGCATTCGGACTCACTGATTCTGTCTCTATCCACAGAGCGACAGGTGTTCCTTGCCACATGGAAAGACATTCCCAATGAAAATGAGTCGCAGTTTCAAATCAAAGACTGCCATCTCAATTCAGGTGAGAAGAGGCCAAAAAGATGAGCGCACTAGCTGAACCCCGTGTCACTGAGCAGGCCCGTTCTACATGACCGTAGTCCAGCATAGCAGTGGTGATCTCCAAGTCAGATCCTCACTAATGAAGCAGATAGTATGAAATGAGAATTTGTCAGCTTCAGCCTCTATTTATGTGTGACAGCTTAGTTCTACACGAGCATCAGAGCAGCTGAACTAGAGAAGAATTCCTAATGACAACTTAATGGAGATTCCACCCTCTATAGATCAAATTTCTTTTTTCATGAACAGCAAGAGAGGGTTTCACATTCAACAAGGACTGAGGAGAAGCACAGAGACTGTGGAGAAAATTTAATTCTGAATTATGACTGTATCTGTATTGCACAGACAGCCTGGAGGGAAATTTTAGGATATGATGAGTTAAAAAAAAGAAATCCTGCAGCGCCTGGTACATTTAATGACTGATTCAGCAGACGACCATAGCGCATGGCAGGAGAGAGCGGCGTTTTAAACTGAATAATGATGTTTATGCACAGAAAACGAAGTCAAACAGCCTGTGCTATATTGTCTCATTGTATTGTAATTTTCCCTCAACAGATGCAGCCTCCAACAAACTGCAGGGTAGCAACATTTTCACCATAGCCAAGCGTACAGTGGACGGCCAGGACATGCTGTATCAGTCCATGAAGCTGACAAATGGCATATGGGTGCTGGCTGAGTTGCGGGTGCAGGCAGGAAATCCAAACTTTACAGTGAGTACATTGTGTTCAGGGGTCAAGTCATGACACCGTTTCTAGTTGCAGTGCTGTATTTATTGTGGGTATTTACTTAAAATGGCTGGTGTGAAACCATAGCAACCAAGAGACATAATTCTTCCACTGATTTAAGTACCCTAATTACAATTAGTTGGGCCCATTACTGCCAGGATGAAGGGGGGGTGCTTATGGCCACTGACCCAAATCATCTTCTCATTAACTCTGCTTCAGAATGGGGTTCTACACTAATGTTGATTTTTTTTTGTTTGTAATGTGCATGAATGTCTTCACTTCTGTTCTGAATTGTTGGAATGAATAAAGTCTCTACATGCAGGAACATAATGCAGAAGTCAGTGATTTGAACAAGCAGAGACACTGATGCAGATTGATGTGCTGTAATGAGTGGTGAGCGGCTTGATTGTGTCACTGCAGTGGGCTGTTGGTTGGACTCGGTTGTGTGTGCGTGTGTTGTGTCCCACCATTGTGATATTGCGTGTCTCTGTTTTGTTTCCATGCCACAGCCCCTGCTGTTGATGGATTGTGTTTGGCTTGAAGATTCTGCATGACTAGTCCAGAACAATGACCTTGCTCTGACTTCCCACCCCAATTTCACTTTGCTTTCAGATCATGAGCTGACAATTAACTCTTTCTTTGTTTGTGTCGAGACTAGTCACTTTGTTAGCTGTGGCTTATTAAGTCTTCAGAGTTTTAAATGGATTCCTGGCTTCATAGTGCAGTAACTTCACTCCTAATGTTGGAGACACTGACACCAAAGTAGTAATCCTATCAGTGAAGAGAAGGCTGATTTGTACTTAATGATTGTTTGTTGTCGGTCTATCTTTCTTCGGGAAGCAGTGTTTAATTTTCATTTATTTGATGTGCTGCTTTTAATTTCCCCTGCGCATCCATCTGTGCTCAACATTAATTCACGTTTTTCTCACCCACTATCAGCTGTTTCTCTTCTGTGCTCATTCTGTCGTTTTGATTTCATGTTCATTTTGGGTCAAAGGAGTTCTTTACTGTAGCAGAAAGGCTCCCCCTACTTTGACAGTGGGATCATAAATAGTTTAATAAGGAGACGACTAAACTTTTAGTCCAGCATGTACAGTGCGTCTGCTGCTACTCGCTCTGAGCTGCTGCATGGTCCCTCTTTTGGCGCGGCACGTTAAAGCCAAGCTGCCATAGCCTTTTGTTGTCTGCTATTTTTAGACCTAAGGAAGTGAAGCCCTGCCCAGTGCGTGTTGTCTGGATGTGATTGTGTTTTTTAATTTTTATTTATTTTTTGCTGCTGCTTACCCATGCTGGGTGAAGATTTACACCCTAATGGCTTCCATTTTTCATGAGATGCTTCACTGGCTGGGTCCCAATTCCACAATACTCACTGCTGTTCTAGCTGTCCTGGCAATGTAGTGCATTAGCAACAGGAAAGTGGTGAAGCTAAATATATAACAGACGTTAGCATGTGCATAAACGGAGGTTTCCATTTAAAAGATGTACTTCAGCTGTGTTTTTGTCTTCAACTACTCCTGAAGCTTTTAAATGTCCCTTAGTATTCACCAGCTAGTCTTAATAAGGATGCAGAATTTATTTATTTTTTTCATTTTTGCTGAGTACATCGGTCTGATATTTAAATGTGGAAATTTTAGAAGTTCTGATTTAATTTGACTGCGTTCCCTTTAGCTTATGTATAATTGACAGTGTTTATAGTGCAGAATTGGGACAGTGCTTATCTATTTGACATGAAACATAGTGTTCTCATCTGCCATCTCCTGTCCCCATGGCAACTATGACCAGCAATCTTGGCTGATTTTCTCTTTTCGTCTGTTGTAATTCTCAGGATTTTGGTAAAAGTGCGTTATAGCAGAGAAATGGACACCACAGTACATATGTATCTGCCTCATACATATGGCAGATTTACATCTAGCCAGAGTTTTACTCTTTCCTCTAGTTAAAGGTCATGCGGGTGCTTGGGTCTGTCCTAACTACCATTTGGCGAGAGGCTGGTTTCAATCTGGACAGACTGCCAGTGCACCACAGGGTTTTATTCAAATAAGACAAAATTGTGTTTGGATTTTCATCCGATCACACTTTTTAATTACTGCTTATAATGGGAGTTTTGGGCCGGATATTTTCCCTTTTGGCATTGTGTGCAACCATTTCCCCTTGTTCCACTCATAGTTAACACCAACAGTGTAAAACAAAGCAAACAAATATTAATTTTCATCTAATATAATTAAATTTCTAAAACTTATCATTGAGTGTAATTGATTGTTTAAGGATAAATATAATTTTGTAGGGCTCCTTCAAATCGTGACATGATAACAAATTGTGCCAGTAAAATAAAGGCAGAGTTTAACAATGATGTCAGCTGTTAGGAATGAGACACACCGCACTTCCTCTGTTTTGTTGTTTTGCAGTGTTGGATTAATGCGGCCGATGTGCAGCGACTCCACCTCCCTGTTGATGTAGCTTTCACAAAATCTCCTGCAGTGTTTTCAGGCTTCATGCTTCTCTGATCAGTGATGTAACTTCATGTTCCCATTTCTCATTGGTTCTCATTGGATTTGTTTCATCACGGTATAAAGACAGAGCAAAGTTATATAAGAGGAACTCTGTCCCTCTGCACTGACACTTTGTGTGTCACCCTCCATTATTAGCATCTTCCTGTACACGTTTGTCTGTTCTGTCAGTATATCGCTAATATTTAAGCAGCATGAGTCCACATTTTGTCCACATGGCTGCAGCATCTGCAGCTCCTCACATCTTGCTTCATGCTGACTTGATCGCTGCTCACTAAATGTTGCCAGTGTACTGAGGTAACACTTGAGGAGCTGTGCAATATTAGCACTCTATTCCACTGCACCACGACACACTCCATCACCTTTGTCTGATCCCAGTATTCAGTGATTCAAAAGGTGGCCTGGTGTGAAATCTGCATTTGTAACTCACCAGATCTCTGGTGAATACTGTAATCATACTAATAGTGCTGCTCTGAAAGAGAAACTATGACAAGGCTGTCACGATGCATCAGCTGGACAAGTATATTGATATTGGATTGAATTTTATTTACCACATTGGTTAAAACAGATGCGTACGGGCCTTTAATAAATGGGAGATGGATTAAAAACAGGAAATTAATATTGAAGTACATACAAAGAGATCATTAGGTAAACTAAACTATTAAAAGTAAAAAAAAATCATGGACATTATAGTGATTCTACAGTGAATATAAGTGTTTGAGTCATTATATCATAACAGGCAACACGTGTTATTATAAGACATTTAATCTGCGACGCTGCTCTGGATTTAAAAACTCTTTGCTCTGCTCTTTGTTTTTGTCATGGAGGGTCTGTACTTATTACCCTTTTAGCAAACTTACACTGATGTCCAAAACTATTTTCCAGTGAAGCAAATGTGTTTTAGAGAAATTGATGTTGATGTTGAGAAGTGAGAGTTGAAGCCGAGTGCCCGAACAACTAAAATGCTGGAGCTGTCTGACTTCTGCATGTCACATTTGGTTTTTGAGGGCAGAGAAAGCTCAACTCTATTCACTGTGCAGCAGAGAGAGAGTGAAACATTTTTACATGGTCACTGTCTTTTGTTTTTGTTGCCACATTTGATGAAACACCATGACCATATCTGTCCTGAAACACATCTGAACCTCCAGCTGCTTTGTGGTCTCCTTTTGTAGAGTTTTTCTGGATCTGAGGAAGCGAACATCTGCAGTATGATTGCAGTATCAAATCGTAAACCTATTCCCAGCTGAGCCCAACATCAAAGACTGGAGAGGCTGCCTGTATTTTCTCTAGTGTGTTTATATGTCTACAGTATACTCCTTTTGTATGACTGACTCTGTCTTAGCCTGAATCTGATTTTTCTCATGTGGAAAAAAAAATACATTCTTCCTGTGAAGTGTTTAAGTCTTGTGACTAAAAGATGTTTACACGGACAGTGGTGTTGCTCTGGTTATTTACCATGTGGCTACATGTTAACGTTCTTAATGTTACATTTTAGCGCAGAGCCTCATCATACTGACCCTGTGTCACTCTTCTGTCCCTCAGGTCTCTCTGAAGTGCAGAGCTCCAGAGGTTTCCCAGTGTGTGTTCCAGGGATACGAGACAGTGCTGAAGAACTGAACAAGCCTCCGATAGCGCAGCCACTGCCCTCACAGAGTCCTGGCTCCTCCTCCCACACTCTCTCACCTGACCCACAGACCATATTACAGCCTCATTCAGTACAGCAGCTACTTTTGACTTATGACTCTGTATGTCATGCAGCCGTTTCATTAGAATGGCTAATGATTTAATGAACACATTTCAGCCTCCATGTATGTATTTTTTTCTGGGTGAGTTCTAGCCTTGCTTCCCTCTTTCTTTGTGCAATTGTTTATTTTCAGAATATTACCTGATTATAAATGATCGCAGTGAACACTCAGACTTAGCGGGTCCTCCACTGCCTGAGCTCTCTGTGTGTGTCAACCTTTATCTTGAGGACAGGCAGCTGTAGGACTTTTATTCCCATGACTCTGCATGAGGCTCTTTAATCAGTATCTAGCCTCAGTTCTGCAAATTAGGGTCTATTTTAGTGCCAGCAATCAGAAGGTGAATTGTGACTGTCGGCATATTTATTTGGGACACATTAAATTGAAGTGCAACAGAATAAGGCTTTAATTCTATGAACTCTCTGACTAAGTAGTGGGACTTGGCTATAAAAAGCCTTTAAAGACACAGCTACGTACAAACTACATTATTGTTGTCTCTTTTTTTGTTTTCTTTTTTCTTCAGTGTCTGTGTTTTGCAGTGGGAGTGGATCCTGTGAGACCAGGATGTCTGATGTTTGGTGTGTGCATGGAAACTGTTGTTTAGTTTTAATTTTGACATCAATACCTTTACTTTTATAGACTAGCAGTAGTTGATCACTTACTGCTCTCTTACTTAGTCATTCCATGGTTTAATTTGTGTTTGTAGTCTTGACGCAGGTGCAAACTGGCAGAGAGCCTCAGAATTTCTCATATGCGGCTTTGTTTGTGTCCATGACAGCCACACGGGGGCTTTCTGCCGCTTTGCTCCCTCCATATCCTCATCCCCACTTTTCGCGTGGCGCGGCCACCTGAGATGAAGGCGCCGTAAGACGCCGCTAAACTCGTGATGTCACAGTTTGTGACATTACAGAGTCATGAAGAGCACGCGTAGGGAGCGCACCCTGTCCCAGCTGAGCAAAGACTAGTACAACGTCCAGTAGCTCTGTTTAACCCACAGACTGTACACAATAATTGGATTTGTCCGAGTCATTACTCTAAATGCCTTGTTATCAGCTGTGCAGGATGTATGCGCCTATGCCAACACTTCAACAGATTATGACAGCGGTGGCCGTGAGTGCGTCCTTGTGTGGTGACAGCTAATTCATACAACTGCTGTAAAAAAATGTTTAATCAGATGTTTTTGATTGGGATAATTTGTGTGTACATCATTTGAAAAGGACTATTAAAAGTCTTGATAAATTCACAAGAGGTTTTTATTTGCTTGAAGGTGACTTGTTGGTTTTGACCTTACTTTTTAATCACCAGCGACCTTTGGCGTTCATGTCTCTGCTCCCACGGGCTGCTCAGAGTTCCAGCCTCCACAGCTCTACTTCCAAAGACAGCAGCTATTCCGTGTCTTTGAGCCCTGAGCCCTGGGTGCAGTCTGGGGTTTATCCACAGCCGAGTGCATCTTTAAGGCTGAGCAGTGCCAGGGGTTTTGAAGTCTCAGCTGCCTGGCAGATCTTAATGGGGATTTCAACATGCATGAGCTAATGGGGAAATGCATCTCACCTCAGATCAGTTCTCTGTGATAAAGCCTGTGTTCATGGAAACGGACTCATCGACTAGAGACGATTCAGCAGCGCAAAGCTGTGACAAGAATCTCAGTCTTTTACTAATTAATGAGCTGTGATATTGATTTGATGCCTTCCAATGGGGGGGCTCCTCCACTGCACACCAAGTAGAGGCTCTGTTTGGACGAGGGAGCAGCTGGAACTAAAGTTTGCCAGTTTAATTTGTGCCACATTATTGCAAATAACCTGCTGCAAAGTAACTGCGGCACAGTGAGCTCTGGGGCTTTAAGTGGTCTGAAGGGCGATTGCCCAATAATCTCAATCATTAATGAGAGCCTGGTTGCAACCTGAACCCTGTCATTCTGTATAAACCACTGGGAGATAATGACGTTGCTATTAAAAAGTTGTCGACGCCTTTTAAGATGTGTCTGATGTGGCATTTGAAAATGACAGTAGGCCGTGTACTTTTTATTCCCACTGATGGGGCACATTTCCCCAGCGCCCTCTCCAACAATCAGACGTGTCCCTCAAAGATATGTTTGTTACTTTTGTGCTTTTTCCCTCATTTTGAGGTGATAGACTGCCTGTTCCTAAGCTTTTTATTTGCAACGTATGGGAGCGCAAAGCCTGCACACGCCTTGCGCACGTCAGGATCCTATTGGATGAGCAGTGCAGGGGATGCTGCAAGTGATGAGAGAGAGAGAGAGAGAGAGAGCGAGCAGTGTTCCCTAGCTCATGTGTCTCAGACTCTCACGTTAACAGGACCCAGATGCCTTCACAGAAAACGCAGGGATTTGCGCCTCTCCTCCTTAATCACACATTTTTTTTCCTGCCATCGAACAACAGAGGATTATGCGTGTGTATCAAATTTCGGAACACGTGGAAAGCCTATTTGCGAGGCTAGCGGCTGTCGGTCCGTCCTCCCTGTGATGGAGGAGCGCGGTGGTGGTGCATCGGTGGAAATGTGTTAGAGGTGCAGAGGAGATAATCGGCGAAGACATCCGCGGCTGCTGTGTGTTTGGCCAAGGTCAGAGTCTAGCCTGGATGAGATTATGTCCATGTGGAGCCAACAGGGACGGACTTTTACGCTTCCTCTCGGAAGAAGAGGTCGCCTGGGGATGTCCCCTGAAAACCAAGAGTTTCTCTCTGTATGCTGGGTTGCAGAGGCAGCGAAAATCCCTCCATCTGCATGATCATGGTTGAGATTTATTTTTGACAATTTCTGAACTGCATGGCTTCATCCATTTCGCTCTCTCCGAATAAACTTCCTTCGCTCTACTCGACGGGTGGACGATTTATTCGGCCCCGGGTTCGTTCAATTGCGCGCAGTCGGACCCACAGGCTGCTGGTCAACGGATGAGCGCTGGTTTTTAATTCCATCAGAGCAGCAGCGTAGCAGCGGCGACCAGCTGTGTTTTTTTCTGGACGGTCACATCTGTCGTTGTTTACGTCGCTGTCCATGGTGCTGAACCTGAGCTCCAGGTATGGTGGAGACGCTGAGTATCGCAGTGATCGGTGCTCCCGGAGTGGGGAAAACTTCTATAATCCGCCAGTTCATCTATAACGATTTCTCGGAGGTGTACACGCCGACCAGGAGCAGATATGTGTACAGACCCTCCGTCATACTGAACGGGAACATGTACGAGCTGAAGATTTTGGACGTCCCGCCAATCTCTTCTTTCCCATCCAGCTCCAGCCAGGTACTGTATCAGGACGCACAACGCGCCCTTTCCCAAAGATTGAACTTCACAGAGAGGGTGGAACATGCATTTAGAGAATGACACTAAATCCACACCTCATTTGTTTAACCTCTTTTTTTTAAGCCAGTGACGTCCCTCAAAGACAAATGCAGCAATTTTATTTATTTCCAAATCACTATTAGATGTTACTAGTCTGCTAGTTGCTATGGAGACCCGGCTGGCTTAAAGCCTTGGAGGGCTTTACTTTGACTATGTAAACTCTCTCCCTCTCTTTCTCTCCCGCGGAATAAAGGGAGAGGAATGCCAGCTTGCATATTTTTGTTTATTATTATAGGCTCCCATCTTCAATGTCAGATATTTTTAGAGGAGCTGATACGATGCTAATGCTGCCAAGGTTGTGCTGGACCTGGCTGATATTTACATTCATGCTGTTTGTAAACAAAAGCTGCAATAGCTGATTGTGCTGCAGGCACGGCCACCTGGTTAATCTTCCAGGTTAAAAATAGAACAACCTGGCCTTTAATTCATGGACGCAGGTCACATGTCTCACCCCATTAGACTGAGATGCGTATGATTGCGGGTCCATACAAAAACTGCACTGCATCTTCAAATGCCTCACGGTTTTCTGGACGAATAAATGTGTTGCAAACAGTTTACGATTTGGGAGAATCAAACACTTCTAGCAGCTCTTCTTCTCATAAAGTACCATGATATTTGTTCAAATTAACAATACTGGAAATCATCTGTTCATAAATACTTTATAAGTGATGAATTGCAAGAGTTCAGCTCTGAAAACACAAATGAAGCACTTTGAAAATGAAATAAATAGTTTTGAAGCAGAATCAGTAATGTGGACTCAACAGATTTAAATTGGTTTAAATTTAAGATGAATGTGTGAGTGTGTGATCGTAGATAGCGGTTTACAACGTTTTGGTGAATTTTCCTATATGCCTTATAAAGTATGGTAAGTATGGAGTGTGTGTGTGTGAGAGAGAAAGGTCCTCGAGTATGGATTCGCACAGATTAGTGACTTGAAGTGTGTGTCGCCTCTCGTCCACCTCCGCCCCATTCGAGGGGCCGTAACGTTGCGATGATAACGGTCTACAAGGTCACGGCAGCACTCATGCGGCCGCTGCGGCGCGTCCCCCTCGCTCTGTCCCGTTCAGCGCGACGCGTAGCCCTCCACGGAACAGCTGCGGAGAAAACGAGATCGGGACGAGGAGGAGGAGGATGAAAAGAGCAGCGCGAGTCCGAAGTGTTGCTCTGCCGTGCGCTCGGAAAACACACGAACATGTGACGGGCAGGCCGCGAGGCCCGGGCCGTCATCCCGCAAGCTGCCGCGCAATTACGCGGAGCGCTTCTAGCAGATTTAGCGTTCTGTGAGAAGGTGTTAGCAGCGCCGCAGCGTGCTTCGTCGTTTCCTGCCCACAGAGACCTTCTGTGACGGGATTCTCATCAAACGTCTCCTTTCTTGCGCTAAATGGTGCTAAACCCCCACTGTACGTGTGAACGGGGGGGGGGGCAGGGATGAGACGGTGCGAGTCTCGTGGGGGGACGTGGACCACGAAGGGCTCGCGCAGCTTTCGTCGTGTGACATCACATCGGCGGAATGTTTCACGTGTGTTTGGAGCGACAGGCCTCGTCGGCCGCTGCGTGGAGGGTGGACGTGGGTCCTGACGCAGCGTTTCTAGCGGATTTATGCGTAATCGCCTGCTGGAGGAATGACCCCCCCCCCCCCCCCCCCCCCCCCCCATTCATTTGCTCGCTTTGTCTGGTGACACCCCGTCCTCACGGCGAGGTGAGTCAGATGAGACGCTGGTGGGAGGACAAACGGAACCACGGGCTCCCGGCGAGCACAAAGGGAGCCCCATTGAGATTGATGCGCCTCGCAGATCGAATTAAGGCGCACTCCCCTGTTTGAACGCGCCTGGGCATCAAAGACCGGCAGAGCGGGCCGCGTGAAGCGGCCCCAGTCAATTAGAGGGGTTGCGCCGAGTTTAATGGACGCCGTGGAGGTGAGCGTTTACACTGTAGTGATGAATGCGCAGCCGAGCGCAGTGAGTCAGTCCGCCCGCCTCCATGCTTATGCAGCGTGGCGCTTTCTCATCAGCTCGCACTGTATTGGAGAGAAGAGGTGTGATTTTCCGGCAGGCTACTCGTGACCCCGTTCCAGCCGCAGACGGCCATGTTGGTCCTCCCCGGCGCTGGGGACGCGCAGATTCTCCTTCTTTCGCCTGCGAGGCGGTGACGGTGTAATGATTTGTGTGCTCCGCAGCGCCTGTCTGTTGCTGATAGCCTTGAGTTTGGAGCGCGTCTGTCACAGCGCGTCAGTCGGATGTGATGGCAGATGGATTTGAGCCCGACAGCGGCTTCAGCAGTGATCTCTCTTGTTCTTTTCCGCATCTTTTCTCTTTTTTTGTCCTGAAGTGACACATTCTGCACTCTCTCTCGTTTACCCCCACTCACCGTGGACTGAGTTTTAACTTGTCTCTCACACAAGTTCTCGCTGAGACGGAAATTACTCAAATGAAACAACTGACTTAGTTACAATAGTGACAACGCTCCTGTCAAGACCTGACTTGGAGCAGATTCAACCCATTCAAGCCATGAGCCGTACAGTGACACACCATCATCTTGATAATAATAATAATCCAACACATTTAATGTTTTCCTCTGTAGGTCAACGTCATGTAACAGTGATGGCGGTTCCGTCTCCAGGGATGTGTAATAGATTTAAATCACAGTTGAGGCAGCGTGGCCTGTGTGTGCCCCCCCCCCCCCCCCCCCCCCCCCCCCACACACACTCACACAACAGGATCCACTGGTGTCCTTGACTATCGATCCATCACCAGCACTCATCACCATCAAGCAGCCCCCCCCCCCAACATCAGGAGACCCGCTGGGAGACGACCACGACCCGCCGTTGCCAGGGCAACGGGTTCTGTTTGGCTCTGGAGGAGCGAGGCGCGAGATGCTCTTTTGCTCGGCTGGAGGACGGAGACGGTGGCGCCACACTTCACGTTCGCGCTCCCACAAGTGCACTCTCACATCCTGCGAGCGCTCGCAAATAAACATGCCCACACATGCATTTTTAATTTGGGTTCATCAGCCGTGCATCGCCGCGCTGCCTCCTGCACCGGGCCCGGTCTTGTTTTGCTTGGGTTCTGCACAACTAGCGTTTGCTGTTCCTGGCCCACCTCCACATTTAAAAATGGGCCTGGGATGAGAGCGAGATAAGAGATAGGAACACAAGATGCTATTTTTAGTCCCGTGCAGGCTTCATTTCAAGCCACTGCGAGCATCTCACGTTGTCACAGTGCTTCAATTAGGAGAAAAGCCTGAGCTGTGGCGATGTGCAGCTCTGTTATGGATTTTCAACGCGACTGTGCGTTCCAAATGGTCCCGAACGACCTAAAATAGAAATGACAAGAGGGAAATTACCGCGGAGATGCTGTGTCGGCGTTTTTTTTTTTTTTTTCTGTTTTCCCTTCCCGCTAGAAACTGATGCAACCTGGACGAGAGACAGTGAAAACAAACGCTTCCTCCAAGATTTCACAACAGGCTGCTTCTCCTCCTCTGCCTGCTCCTTCACGGCGGACGGCCGCCGTCTTTGTGCCACATGTTTATCTCAGTTTCCAACCAGGCTCATTATCTCTCTGCTGAAGTGCGAGGCGGCTTCCTCCTCACGCTCACCTATCCAGGAAAAGTGCACGGAGGCTAAGTTTTCCTGGCTGACACAGATGTGTGAGTGTTAGTGTTATTATTAGACCTTCGAGCGATCGTCAGCTGCTCGGTTTAGCCTGCCCTGTCACAAACGATCAGCTGAGCTGATACAGAGGTACACATTACCTGCGCGGAATGTGATTAGATTCCTCACACTGGAGTTTCACGAGCTGCAAGATGCAGAAACAGAATCGAAATGCCGCGTGGAGAATTACCTCAGCGCCGAGGCAAATCAATAAGCCTTTCAACCCCTGCAACAAACACGGGTCACAGCGACCCACATGCTAATTAGAAGCATGAAAATGAAGCCAGGGCTGATGAGAAGCACTTTGATATCTGAGTTTTCAAAGCAACGCCGTGCACCAAAGTGGCCGGTTGGTGCAGGTGCATCCATCGAAACCACTAAAACCAGTTCAGTTCCGTCGTTCTATCGCAGCGGCGCTTCAGAACCAACTGCAGCGACTGTGCTTAGAACCCGTACATGCTGACGATTTACCTGCGCCACATCCGCACGCTCGCCTGTTGCCGAGCCTCAGATGAGTGACCTCTCGGGTTCCCTGCTAGTTGCCTGGCAACCTCTAGTCAATGAGCGGCCTAACACTTAACCCCGTTTAAATCCACGGCTAACACAACATGCTAATTAGTGAAGCGTAAAGTTGCTGTAAGTGAAACGATGAGTTTTGTTTCCTTGGAGATAGCCAGGCTACGTTACCCCCCTGCTTCCAGTCTTTATGCTAAGCTAAGCTAACCAGAGGAGGGGGGATGGAGGATGGAGGGGGGGGGGGGGGGGGGCATCACTCGCCTGCAGGCACAGCTCTGACTGTAGACAAGGGGACAGAACAGACCTGACTCCAGACGGGGCCTTGGGGCCGTTCTCAGCTGTGTAAGAGGACACCAGAGGGTTTGTGGGTCCTTTAATCCGCTGCTGCCCTTTTCATCTCGTCGACATTCTCTCAGAGCTCGACTCCCCCCATTTCTCCGTCCCCACAGATCCCTCTCCACCGCCCCGGAGCTCTTTTATTTCGCTCGCATTGATTACATTAATAAAGTCATGCGCACGCTGTTGGAGGGCGGTGGACGAGCCATTGTGTCACCGTTGTGTGTCACTGCGGGTGTGTGTGTGTGTGTCCCTTTATACGTGACGGGCCTATTTTCCTGCGCTGCCAGAGCGCAGCGGCGTCGCTCCTCGCCGCCCTTGAACGCGTCGTCCGGTCGCAGCTTTGCGACATGAGTGCTATATTTGTGTATTGTGGTACATTAAACAGGTATTCATGGATTGTGAACCCAGTGAAAGGCGTCCTGCCGCCCGCTCATTGCTCATTTTCACGGTGCTCCTTCCTCCCTGTCTGTCCGTTAGGAGTGGCTGGACCTGCGCTGCAGAGGCGTGCGCAACGCCAACGCCTACGTCCTGGTGTACGACATCTGCTGCGTGGAGAGCTTCGAATACGTCAAAATGATCCGGCAGCAGATAGTGGAGCACAGGTACGAGCGGCCGAGCGGCGCCGCGCCGGACGTCAGCGCGCGTCGCGGCCAAGCGCTGCACGATCACGCGTTTGTGACAGGGTGGCAGCGACAGATAGTCTGGATAGTCTGCTGGTTATAATTCACGACACTCCTTCCTGCATCCTGGCAATTTTGTAACGACATCTGAATCTGACGCTGACGCACAAGAGCCACTTGAGAATGGAGAATGCATGCTCAATGCTTCTGCTACTGGACAGAATGCAGCCTCGTGGCAGACAGCGATGACTCCCGCAAACACACTCAGGCCTGAGTGTGTTTGCATAGTGAGCAGCACAACGAGAGCCCCATTCTTCTTCTGTGGTGTACATGAACAGCTGCCACTGCTCTGTTTATGCCTCGTTCCTGTGGCTCCAAATGGGTTACCATGGATGTTTATGGCCCATGACAGAAAACTATTACCGCCAGCAACCGGGGAGGGAGGGGCGAATGCAGGAGGAGTGGAAAATAGGAGAAATGAGTAATCATAAGACAAAGATCTGAGGCCAGACTGGAGGAGGGAACAGAGGAGCTGAGAACGGACAGACACTTCATATAAACTGAAATCATGAATAATTCAGGCTGTTGCAACACGGAGCGGCAGAACTGTAGGTTTCATCCACGCCGAATGAGGTGTTTCATTTATTTTACCTGCTTAAAACACTCGTGCTCGTTACAGTTCCGCTGGCAAAACGGGCTCAGGAATGAACGTGAAGCCTCATTTTAGCCGTGCGGCAGAGTTCGCCTCAGCACACGACGGCGTCATTTTCTTCCAACTTTCACAAAAGATTAGTTTAATTTTCCTTTATTAGTCCACGCTGTAAAAAAAAAAAAACACACACAAAATGTTTGTGATTGTGAGTGATGTGGCTCTTAGCGCCGCATCTTCAGGAGATTTGCCTCCGGGCTCCAAATGTGTTCTGTGTGTGTGTCTTCCTTCCGTCAGCCCAGACGTAAAAATATCGTATGTACGCGAGCGCTTGTCAGAAGACGAGGCACCAGGAGCTAAAAAGAAACATCATGAACTGTTAATGCGGCAGCTTGAACTATTTCTGCCTCAGCTGACAAGTCAGCAGATGATATCTTGATATCACTGCTCCTCGCGGTTTGATAAAAAAACTAATGTAGTCTGCAATGAAATCAATGTAATTATTATATTATTTTCAACATATTTTCTTTACGATATGTTAGTTTTTATTAAATACATCCCGTTTATGCTTTAAGCATTGCCGTAGTAAACTTTGCATCATTTTCCCCCTTACGTGTCACGGGAAATGTTTGGCGCCAATGTCCGTTATTTTATTCGCGCCATACATTCTCCCGCCGTTCAGCGCCATGAAGCGCCCGCCGCAGCGCGTGGTGGTGGGAGGCCCCACGAGCCCGTGCGCTCTAATCCTCCCGTCCACCCCCGCACCTCCGAGGCGAGGGGAGAGCGGCACGTAGACAGCGCGCACGTGCGCCGCCGTCCGCCTAGACGTTACCGGTGGCATGTGAAACTAACCCCCCCTCCCCCCTGTCCGTCGCGTGTCTCGTGCTTCCGCAGGGAAGGCAGCAGCAGCGAGGTGCCCATCCTGGTCGTGGGCAACAAGAGGGATCTGCAGCGGCAGCGCTTCATGCCCCGCAGGGCGGTGTCGGTGCTGGTGAAGAAGACGTGGAAGTGCGGCTACGTGGAGTGCTCGGCCAAGTTCAACTGGCACGTGATCCTGCTGTTCAAGGAGCTGCTGGGCATCGCCGTGGCGCGGGGCATGCGCCAGAACCACACCTCCATCCGCCTCCAGGGGGCGCTGCAACGGAACCGCTGCACCATCATGTGACAGTGAGAATCCCCTCCATCCCCTCGCACTCAGGAGTGGAGGCAGTGGAGAAAAGGACTTTTTATCTAAATGGCTGGAAAAAAAAACATACCCTGTGGCCTCCTGCTTTACTGAGCTGATTTTTCATTATGAGGTTTATTAGACTTGTGCGCTGTAAGAGACTTTAAATTTCACACAAGGTCATCCAACCACTTCCTAGTCCAATTCTGTCACACGTGTTGATGCGGTGGAGGGAGGGAGGCGGGAGAGGAAGCAGGTGAAAACCAAAAGGATTTCCATGGCACAGTTAATTTTTCACATCAGCTGGTCGACAGGTGGGTGCTTCGGGCTGTGCTTCCCCACGCTGCACGGCGGCAGGTGTTATTGAGGAGGGTCTGGGCTGTAGTTGGGCCTGATAGGACTGAAGCTGTGAGACTCAACGGGAACAGGCAGCAATATCATTGAGTCTTCCTTTGAAATTGTCACATTCGTGAAGGTCAACGGCAGATGCTAATAACCACTATGCTGAAGTCAACAATATAGAGAATTTAAGCAGAGCAAAAAATTAAAAAAAAGGTTTAAAATGAGTTTCTGGCTGAATCTCCTCAAAATGTACAGCTATGATTAGTTAGTGTTAAACTTTAGAATTTGAGAAGTATAAATGTTTTTCTTCTCCGGTCCCTGTTATAGTCTTGTCCCATGGTAAAAGTTGTTTGTTCAGTGGATGAGTGTTTAGGGTTGTCTTGCACCAGAAAATACCGCAGTCCCCTGTCACGGTGGGACTGCAAGCCCATTCAAACTTTCCCAAGACTGGAGGACTTTAATCGGTTCTCTCCTCCCCCTCGTTGTCTGTTTCTGACGAATACATTAAAATCCAGGGAGCCGGGGACCTGCAGGAGGCTGCAGAGCCTAAAATGAGAACCTGTTCACGCCACATGTGTGTATGTGTGAAGGAGGAGGTAGAGAGAGAGAGAGAGAGAGAGAGAGAGAGAGAGGTTCGATGGCTGACGTTCTGGCAAGCGAAGGACAGGCACAGCAAGATAAGAGGCAGATGTTTAATGTTTGGATTATGGAGGAGCAATAAAATCCCACCAGGATGTCCTGACAGAATATTTGTACTACCGTATTATATTAAAATGCCTCACATACAGCAGATGTAATCCACTTGAGCTCAGATCCTACACAAATAAGAAATGGGATCCCGGTGACTTCTACGCGTGTGTGTGTGTGTGTGTGTGTGTCCCAGACACACAGGGAGCACAGCACAGCTTTCGTACCAGTATCAGGACAGTATCTAATCGCTCATGTTGTGAGGTAAACGGTTGCTTTCTCATCTGATTAGGCCTCGCTAGCTACTTTGTGAATATGGCTGCACTGGAAGTAAGCAGGCCTTTTGTACATAGAAGTGATTCCGACTCATTGACTTGCATGCTTTTGTTGGTAGAGCCAACAGGTCAGGGTTTAATTGCACTGATGTGAAAATGTGATATCGTGTTTCATTTTTGTAATACATGGTTTTCTGGCGCTGTAACGACCAGCTGAGTGGAATGAATGTCATAGATTCTACTGGCATGTGTGAACACAAGCTCATGTTTCTCTCCAAGATGTAGTGTTGATCTGCTCAATCAGGGCAGATGGCTGTGTTAGCTTTTTTTTTCCTAGTAAAAAAAAAAGAAATATGTAGCAGAGGTACACAAGAAAGCAACTGCGTGTAGCATGAGTTCTCATCAGTTTGACTGTATGTACGTTTCCAAATAAAAAGGGCTACAGTTTTTTAACAGAAAAAACACTACCTGTGTTTATTTTTCCTGTGTTTTGTTTTTCACTCATCATTTCAATGTATCAAATCCGTCTGAGAAAAACAACAAAACTCCGTTAGAATGTTAGTGTTGACAACATCGCCACCTTGTGGTGAAGCAACGTTATCAGGGGACGAATAAAAAAAGGAGCTGAGCTGCCTTTCACCTACTGGATTTGTGCTTTTAAACGTATACTTGATGGTTAATGGTCGTATGATAATCGATACAAAAACTAAACGGGCTTTTATTAAACACGATTGTTCCTGGGATAATGCACTATGCAAGCAGAATAAAAACAAAAGTACAATGTTCTTACGGGCGCCTTTCCTTTAGTAATACTGTAATGAAACTGTAGTAATACTCTCGCGCCTCAACCCTGGATGGTAAGAAGAACCTGGGAAATAAACGGGCTTCTGGACCTGCGTGGTTCTGTGGGTGGACCCGAGCGCGTGTTTTTCACGTAGCCACAGCAACTGCGGTCAAGTGAGCCGTCGTTCGTTCATCCGTCGTTCAGCCAGCCGCGCTTCAGAAACGTCTTGCGCCCGTATTACACGCTTTACAGCAGAGCACAACACACGCTCGTCGCGACTTCCTCTTTTCATAGCGACACGTCTGGTCTGTTCAAAATATTGAAAAATACGAAACAAAATATTGCATATATAGAAAAACTGTCGCCTAATAAAGATCTGTATACTTTTACTGTAAAATTAAGCATTTATTAGTATTTAAAACTACCAAGTCATACTGTAACTGTATGGGCCGTATAGTCAACTTTAATCGTTAATAACTAGACTTTGGTGCATAGTTCCAGGCCCAGACCACTTTCCCCTTGTTCTACTAGATGTGTACTATCACCCCACAAAAATTCATGTATTTTTACTGTATAGTTTAGGATTTAGCAGTACTTGAAAGTACTATGTCATACTGTAATACAGTCAACTTTAATCATTAATAACTTGACTTCGGTGCATAGTTCCAGGCTTAGACCACTTTCTCCTTATTCTACTAGTAATGTGCTATCACCACACAAAAATTCATGTATTTTTACTGTATAGTTTAGGATTTAGCAGTACTTGAAAGTACTATGTCATACTGTAATACAGTCAACTTTGATAATCAATAACTTGACTTTGGTGCATAGTTCCAGGCCCAGACCACTTTCCCCTTGTTCTACTAGATGTGTACTATCACCACACAAAGATTCGTGTATTTTTACTGTATAGTTTAGGATTTATTAGTATTCAAAACTACCATGTCATACTGTAATACAGTCAACTTTCATGATTAATAACTTGACTTTGGTGCATAGTTCCAGGCTCAGACCACTTTCCTCTTGTTCTACTAGAGGTGTACTATTACCCCACAAAGATCTGTATATTTTTACTGTATAGTTTTGGATTTATTAGTATTCAAAACTACCAGTTCATACTGTAACTGTATAGGCCGTATAGTCAACTTTAATGATCAATAACTTGACTTTGGTGCATAGTTCCAGGCCCAGACCACTTTCTCCTATTTCTGCTAGATGTGTACTATCATCACACAAAGATTCGTGTATTTTTACTGTATAGTTTAGGATTTATTAGTATTCAAAACTACCAAGTCATACTGTAACTGTATGGGCCGTATAGTCAACTTTAATCGTTAATAACTAGACTTTGGTGCATAGTTCCAGGCCCAGACCACGTTCCCCTTGTTCTACTAGAGGTGTATTATCACCCCACAAAAATTCATGTATTTTTACTGTATAGTTTTGAATTTATTAGTATTCAAAACTACCATGTCATACTGTAATACAGTCAACTCTAATGATCAATAACTTGACTTTGGTGCATAATTCCAGGCCCAGACCACTTTCCCCTTGTTCTACTAGATGTGTACTATCACCACACAAAGATTCGTGTATTTTTACTGTATAGTTTAGGATTTAGCAATACTTGAAAGTACTATGTCATACTGTAATACAGTCAACTTTGATAATCAATAACTTGACTTTGGTGCATAGTTCCAGGCCCAGACCACTTTCTCCTATTTCTGCTAGATGTGTACTATCATCACACAAAGATTCGTGTATTTTTACGGTATAGTTTAGGATTTATTAGTATTCAAAACTACCATGTCATACTGTAATACAGTCAACTTTCATGATTAATAACTTGACTTTGGTGCATAGTTCCAGGCTCAGACCACTTTCCTCTTGTTCTACTAGAGGTGTACTATTACCCCACAAAGATCTGTATATTTTTACTGTATAGTTTTGGATTTATTAGTATTCAAAACTACCAGTTCATACTGTAACTGTATAGGCCGTATAGTCAACTTTAATGATCAATAACTTGACTTTGGTGCATAGTTCCAGGCTCAGACCACTTTCCTCTTGTTCTACTAGAGGTGTACTATTACCCCACAAAGATCTGTATATTTTTACTGTATAGTTTTGGATTTATTAGTATTCAAAACTACCAGTTCATACTGTAACTGTATAGGCCGTATAGTCAACTTTAATGATCAATAACTTGACTTTGGTGCATAGTTCCAGGCTCAGACCACTTTCCTCTTGTTCTACTAGAGGTGTACTATTACCCCACAAAGATCTGTATATTTTTACTGTATAGTTTTGGATTTATTAGTATTCAAAACTACCAGTTCATACTGTAACTGTATAGGCCGTATAGTCAACTTTAATGATCAATAACTTGACTTTGGTGCATAGTTCCAGGCCCAGACCACTTTCTCCTATTTCTGCTAGATGTGTACTATCATCACACAAAGATTCGTGTATTTTTACTGTATAGTTTAGGATTTATTAGTATTCAAAACTACCAAGTCATACTGTAACTGTATGGGCCGTATAGTCAACTTTAATCGTTAATAACTAGACTTTGGTGCATAGTTCCAGGCTCAGACCACTTTCCCCTTGTTCTACTAGAGGTGTACTATTACCCCACAAAGATTCGTGTATTTTTACTGTATAGTTTAGGATTTAGCAGTACTTGAAAGTACTATGTCACACTGTAATACAGTCAACTTTGATCATTAATAACTTGACGTTGGTGCATAGTTCCAGGCCCAGACCACTTTCCCCTTGTTCTACTAGATGTGTACTATCACCCCACAAAAATTCATGTATTTTTACTGTAAAGTTTAGGATTTAGCAGTACGTGAAAGTACTATGTCATACTGTAATACAGTCAACTTTAATCATTAATAACTTGACTTTGGTGCATAGTTCCAGGCTTAGACCACTTTCTCCTTATTCTACTAGTAATGTGCTATCACCACACAAAAATTCATGTATTTTTACTGTATAGTTTAGGATTTAGCAGTACTTTTTTTTTTTTTTTTTTTTTTTTTTGTTCTGTTCAGCAGTTAAGCAAGCAGCATATATTACGCTGAATGCCATATTGTGATGGACAGCTTTGCTTTAACAAGAAGAGTATATATAGAATATATATACTTTTCCTGATTTATGGTTTATTTAATGGTTTATTTAGCTAATCCAAAATGTGTGTGATGTTGCTGTGTTGGTGGACAGGTTAGGTTTCTGCTTTAGGGTGTGTATGCGGGAGGGTGGGGGGGAGGGGGGATAAGGGGTGCAACCAGCTGCTGAAACCAAGCAAATCTGTTAAGTAAACAATCGGAGCAAAATAAATAAATAAATAAATAAATAAATAAATAAATAAATAAGAAGCATGGATGTACCTTAGGCTAACACATTCATAACTAAACAATTTTTGTACTGTGGTTTACCTTGGAGATTAATACTAATACCAATAATAGTGCTAAGGTATGTGCACATACTAATACAAACATATACATACAATATACATACATATGTGCATTATTATACATATCCCATACTACTTAATAAAAGTCATGACATACAACACCACAAATTCCATATTCACACATTATTCATATCGGTAGTGATAAGTATCAATAATACTTACAGTTGGATTTGGAAAGTGTCCCACTACAAGGTTAGTAAGGCTGTAGCTTATCATTATTCACCCAAAGGGTGAGGCAGACGTTGGTGCATGAACAATGCCACTTGTGGAAGCCAGGGTGATGTGAGGGGCTCCGCCACTACGCCCATCCAGCAAGCAGAGGAAGGAATCCTAGCAGCCAGGGAGCCCACACACCTTCAGTTCCAGGAGGCAGGTGTTGCGACCCAAGCCGCCCACACAGAGCCCCCCAGGCAGAGCTGCAGCAGCCACAGAGACAGCACCCGAGGCCAGAGTGGGCCACCGGGGGTCAACGCTGTCCGCCCCATGAGAACCAGGGGCAAACACTCCCCCCGGCGGGAGGGTCGGCCTGAAAGAGTAGAGCCCGAGGACCCACGGTCCGTAGGGAGCCCGCCAGAAGATGCCCCCGCGCCCAGAGTGGGGCCCGCCCCCAGCCCACCACCCCCACACGGGCGGAGCGGGGCCTACCCCATCGGCCCGACCTCATCCCCTGGCGCCACAGCGGCCTGCAGCACAAGGCCAGCAATTGGTGGGGGTCACCAGAAAAGAGACCACCCAGGCAGACGATCATCGTACCCCGGGCGAAAAACCGGACCCCCCACACTTCAACCGCACCACACGCATACCAACTCACACAAACACAGACGCATACACCCATCCACATGTGCAACACACATCATCACACCAACACACACACACACCATAGACTCTCTCACAACAAACTAGTCAATCATACGTGAACCAATGCACTCTCAGATACATTCTCCCACCCACACCATTCGCTTGATCACATTCGTGGGGAGGGTAGGTCTCCGGCCTGCCGTCCATGTGGCCCCAGGCAGGGACCGCAGCTCCTCCCGAGCCCCGACCAACCCCCCCAACCCGGGGGAGGCAGAGGGCAGTAGAAATAGGTACCCCAGAACCCTGCAACCCAGCTTGGACGTGAGTGTGTGGAACTAAAGTGCACTGAAGGTGGGTGACACCTCCAGGAGCACAACCGCTGGCTGACGGTGTGTCCCCCGGACCACACAAATATTGTGTAAAAATACACAAATATTTGTGTATTTTTACACAATATTTGTGTGGTGATAGTACATCTCTAGTAGATCAGGGGGAATGTGGTCTGAGCCTGGAACTATGCACCAAAGTCAAGTTATTGATCATCAAAGTTGACTGTATTACAGTATGACATAGTACTTTCAAGTATTGCTAAATCCTAAACTATACAGTAAAAATACATGAATTTTTGTGTGGTGATAGTACACATCTAGTAGAACAAGGGGAAAGTGGTCTGGGCCTGGAACTATGCACCAACGTCAAGTTATTAATGATCAAAGTTGACTGTATTACAGTGTGACATAGTACTTTCAAGTACTGCTAAATCCTAAACTATACAGTAAAAATACACGAATCTTTGTGGGGTAATAGTACACCTCTAGTAGAACAAGGGGAAAGTGGTCTGAGCCTGGAACTATGCACCAAAGTCTAGTTATTAACGATTAAAGTTGACTATACGGCCCATACACTTACAGTATGACATGGTAGTTTTGAATACTAATAAATCATAAACTATACAGTAAAAATACACGAATCTTTGTGGGGTAATAGTACACCTCTAGTAGAACAAGGGGAAAGTGGTCTGAGCCTGGAACTATGCACCAAAGTCAAGTTATTGATTATCAAAGTTGACTGTATTACAGTATGACATAGTACTTTCAAGTGCTAATAAATCCTAAACTATACAGTAAAAATACATGAATCTTTGTGTGGTGATAGCACATTACTAGTAGAATAAGGAGAAAGTGGTCTAAGCCTGGAACTATGCACCAAAGTCAAGTTATTAATGATTAAAGTTGACTGTATTACAGTATGACATAGTACTTTCACGTACTGCTAAATCCTAAACTTTACAGTAAAAATACATGAATTTTTGTGGGGTGATAGTACACATCTAGTAGAACAAGGGGAAAGTGGTCTGGGCCTGGAACTATGCACCAACGTCAAGTTATTAATGATCAAAGTTGACTGTATTACAGTGTGACATAGTACTTTCAAGTACTGCTAAATCCTAAACTATACAGTAAAAATACACGAATCTTTGTGGGTAATAGTACACCTCTAGTAGAACAAGGGGAAAGTGGTCTGAGCCTGGAACTATGCACCAAAGTCTAGTTATTAACGATTAAAGTTGACTATACGGCCCATACACTTACAGTATGACATGGTAGTTTTGAATACTAATAAATCATAAACTATACAGTAAAAATACACGAATCTTTGTGGGGTAATAGTACACCTCTAGTAGAACAAGGGGAAAGTGGTCTGAGCCTGGAACTATGCACCAAAGTCAAGTTATTGATTATCAAAGTTGACTGTATTACAGTATGACATAGTACTTTCAAGTACTGCTAAATCCAAAACTATACAGTAAAAATACATGAATTTTTGTGGGGTGATAGTACACTTCTAGTAGAACAAGGGGAAAGTGGTCTGAGCCTGGAACTATGCACCAAAGTCAAGTTATTGATTATCAAAGTTGACTGTATTACAGTATGACATAGTACTTTCAAGTACTAATAAATCATAAACTATACAGTAAAAATACACGAATCTTTGTGGGGTAATAGTACACCTCTAGTAGAACAAGGGGAAAGTGGTCTGAGCCTGGAATTATGCACCAAAGTCAAGTTATTAATGATCAAAGTTGACTGTATTACAGTATGAACTGGTAGTTTTGAATACTAATAAATCCAAAACTATACAGTAAAAATATACAGATCTTTGTGGGGTGATAGTACACCTCTAGTAGAACAAGGGGAAAGTGGTCTGAGCCTGGAACTATGCACCAAAGTCTAGTTATTAACGATTAAAGTTGACTATACGGCCCATACAGTTACAGTATGACATGGTAGTTTTGAATACTAATAAATCATAAACTATACAGTAAAAATACACGAATCTTTGTGGGGTAATAGTACACCTCTAGTAGAACAAGGGGAAAGTGGTCTGAGCCTGGAACTATGCACCAAAGTCTAGTTATTAACGATTAAAGTTGACTATACGGCCCATACACTTACAGTATGACATGGTAGTTTTGAATACTAATAAATCCAAAACTATACAGTAAAAATACATGAATCTTTGTGGGGTGATAGTACACTTCCAGTAGAACAAGGGGAAAGTGGTCTGAGCCTGGAACTATGCACCAAAGTCAAGTTATTGATCATTAAAGTTGACTATACGGCCTATACAGTTACAGTATGAACTGGTAGTTTTGAATACTAATAAATCCAAAACTATACAGTAAAAATATACAGATCTTTGTGGGGTAATAGTACACCTCTAGTAGAAATAGGAGAAAGTGGTCTGGGCCTGGAACTATGCACCAAAGTCAAGTTATTAATGATCAAAGTTGACTGTATTACAGTATGAACTGGTAGTTTTGAATACTAATAAATCCAAAACTATACAGTAAAAATATACAGATCTTTGTGGGGTGATAGTACACCTCTAGTAGAACAAGGGGAAAGTGGTCTGAGCCTGGAACTATGCACCAAAGTCTAGTTATTAACGATTAAAGTTGACTATACGGCCCATACAGTTACAGTATGACATGGTAGTTTTGAATACTAATAAATCATAAACTATACAGTAAAAATACACGAATCTTTGTGGGGTAATAGTACACCTCTAGTAGAACAAGGGGAAAGTGGTCTGAGCCTGGAACTATGCACCAAAGTCTAGTTATTAACGATTAAAGTTGACTATACGGCCCATACAGTTACAGTATGACATGGTAGTTTTGAATACTAATAAATCCAAAACTATACAGTAAAAATACATGAATCTTTGTGGGGTGATAGTACACTTCCAGTAGAACAAGGGGAAAGTGGTCTGAGCCTGGAACTATGCACCAAAGTCAAGTTATTGATTATCAAAGTTGACTGTATTACAGTATGACATAGTACTTTCAAGTGCTAATAAATCCTAAACTATACAGTAAAAATACATGAATCTTTGTGTGGTGATAGTACACTTCTAGTAGAACAAGGGGAAAGTGGTCTGAGCCTGGAACTATGCACCAAAGTCAAGTTATTGATTATCAAAGTTGACTGTATTACAGTATGACATAGTACTTTCAAGTACTAATAAATCATAAACTATACAGTAAAAATACACGAATCTTTGTGGGGTAATAGTACACCTCTAGTAGAAATAGGAGAAAGTGGTCTGAGCCTGGAACTATGCACCAAAGTCAAGTTATTGATCATTAAAGTTGACTATACGGCCTATACAGTTACAGTATGAACTGGTAGTTTTGAATACTAATAAATCCAAAACTATACAGTAAAAATATACAGATCTTTGTGGGGTAATAGTACACCTCTAGTAGAAATAGGAGAAAGTGGTCTGGGCCTGGAACTATGCACCAAAGTCAAGTTATTAATGATCAAAGTTGACTGTATTACAGTATGACATAGTACTTTCAAGTGCTAATAAATCCTAAACTATACAGTAAAAATACATGAATCTTTGTGGGGTGATAGTACACTTCCAGTAGAACAAGGGGAAAGTGGTCTGAGCCTGTAACTATGCACCAAAGTCAAGTTATTGATTATCAAAGTTGACTGTATTACAGTATGACATAGTAGTTTTGAATACTAATAAATCATAAACTATACAGTAAAAATACACGAATCTTTGTGGGGTAATAGTACACCTCTAGTAGAACAAGGGGAAAGTGGTCTGAGCCTGGAACTATGCACCAAAGTCAAGTTATTGATTATCAAAGTTGACTGTATTACAGTATGACATAGTACTTTCAAGTGCTAATAAATCCTAAACTATACAGTAAAAATACATGAATCTTTGTGTGGTGATAGTACACTTCTAGTAGAACAAGGGGAAAGTGGTCAGAGCCTGGAACTATGCACCAAAGTCAAGTTATTAATGATCAAAGTTGACTGTATTACAGTATGACATGGTAGTTTTGAATACTAATAAATCCAAAACTATACAGTAAAAATATACAGATCTTTGTGGGGTGATAGTACACCTCTAGTAGAACAAGGGGAAAGTGGTCTGAGCCTGGAACTATGCACCAAAGTTAAGTTATTAATTATAAAAGTTTCACAGTATGACATGGTAGTTTTAAATACTAATAAATGCTTAATTTTACAGTAAAAGTATACAGATCTTTATTAGGCGACAGTTTTTCTATATATGCAATATTTTGTTTCGTATTTTTCAATATTTTGAACAGACCAGACGTGTCGCTATGAAAAGAGGAAGTCGCGACGAGCGTGTTTTGTGCTCTGCTGTAAAGCGCGTAATACGGGCGCAAGACGTTTCTGAAGCGCGGCTGGCTGAACGACGGATGAACGAACGACGGCTCACTTGACCGCAGTCCACAGCACGTCTGCACAGCTGAGTGGCATCGGGGGTGAAATCAGCGGGACCGTCGGATTGTTGAGGAATGTTTAGATAACAACATCACGTGGTGCGGCCCCTGGCCATAGAGGTTACTCCATAGAAGCGGCGTTCCCATTCGAGCGCGTGCTAATGAATTGCCCCCTCCTAAAATTACGGTCCTAAATTGTTTGGCTCGGTCGTCATGGCGATCGCCGTCGGCTGGGCGGCAGCCGTATCAGATGCTACGGAGGCCACGCAGTGAAGGTCCTTTCTATCCGGTCGCGCTCTGTGCTCGGGATCCGCTGCAGTCCGCATCAGCAAAGTGTCTTGGCATCACTTCGCGTCCTTCCTGCCGCGTCCATTCCGGCGTCATGTGAACCGGGGTCCACGCTGGTGTCTGCCGCTCCGGACCCTCCTCCGTAGAGCGCGTTCAGCAGGGCCGACGTCGTCGCCCCGGTCGAGCCGGTGGGGCAGCGTCCCCGTCGCCGCTGTCCCCGGTTTCTCCTGCGCGGCTCGGCGGGCGGCGGAGCGGAGGATGAGCGAGCAGGGGAAGGGCTCGGCATCCGCCTCTGCCGCGGCCGCGGCCCCGGCGCCGGGGTCGGATACCTACAAAGGATGGCTCTTCAAATGGACCAACTACCTGAAAGGGTATCAGCGGCGGTGGTTCGTCCTCAGCAACGGCCTGCTGTCATACTACAGGTACGTGTGTCCGGACGCGTTCGCGACAACTCTCTGTCTGTCAGCATCAGTCCAGCTGCCTCGGCTGGCTAGCAGCGGGCTAAAGCTAGCTGTCAGCGGGCGGAGGCGGCGGTGCGTTGACTTCAGGCGGACGGCGACGGAGCGCGTCGCTTTGACGGACGGCTGTTTGCGGACAGAGACAGCCACAACAAAGGCTTTGAGCGAGTGGAGCGGACGCGGCAGGCGCTGACAGCGGCTAGCAAGCTGGGCTAACCTGTTAGCCTCATGACAGCTTAGGACCCATCTGACCGCCCTCCTCCGTGAGACCACAACACGCAGCCGCCTGCGAACAAGCGTTCGATCACCGCGTATGTTCACGCTGCGACAGGTGCTTTTGAGGTGACATTCATTCATTCATTCATTCATTCATTCATTCATTCATGCATGCATGCATGCGTCAGCTGACGTCCCGGGGCTACTCACTGTAATGAGATCGCCTCCGTCATTATCCTTCTGGCCTCACACCGATCACGCAGTTGCTGCCTGTGCGCTAACAGCACCTGTTCATCAGCCCAACACCTGTGGCTCAGGTGCTGCTCGCGTGCGGGTCATGTTTCCTCGGGCGCGCGTGTGTGTGGCCCTTCTACTGGCACAACATGGAAACGGTGGATGAACCGTGAAGGAGCATGAGGTCATCGGGTGATGCGTTTTATCCCCTGTTTCACACCTGAAAACTCCAACTAGCTCTGTTTATCCTAAAGTTATTAAGCGTCTGAATAAAGATTGTCTTAGGTTCATGTAACTTGACTAAAACTTTCCTTTCTCGTCGTCTGCTCCCGATTCATTACTTGTTCTTTTTAACCTGTGAACATCGTTCAGGCAGAGGATCAGATAAAGGCCAACACTGACTTCATGTTCTTCATGGCCAACACTGACTCAACATAAATCAGATATTGCATTTTTGAAAAGTTTTCCTCCTTTGATATTTTACACAAATCTAGATGTTCTTGTGAACATTAAAGCAGCTGTTTTACTGTTCTGACTCATTGTTTGATTGTGATTGTTTCTACGGTTCCTGGCTCTCATTGCTCGGCTCTTTCACGTTTAACCAGTTTGCTCACTGCTGCTTTTGTCAACACTGAAATGCTGCTGCATTACCATGTAGGTCACACTGTCCTTGAAGCCCTTGGAGGGTTTTACCAGTTTAAAGCCATTATTGGCGCACATTGCAGTATGTTTAGCTCTTACTGTAGCTCTGTATTGCCTAAAACATGTGGATGGTTTCTATCGTATGAGTTCAGAGTCAAAGCTGTGACTGTGAAGTCCTGCAGTTCAGAACTGATTGCTGATTAGAAAGCCTTCCAGCGTAAGCGCTCATTTCAAGTTGCTTGCAGTAATAAATTGAATGACTGATGCTTAATGACCCCTTTAGGGTAATTGTCCTTTCAAATGTCGCCCTTCAGTCTGAAGCAAGAAGCTTCCTCACTAAAAGCTCCTCTGTTGAGTGGGTTTTGAGCGAGAACCTTTTCGTCTTTGACGCCTGTTTCCTCTCATGCTGCAACGCCCCGGTGCCACACTTTCTCGAGCAGCCCGTCTGTCCATTGTTTGTCGGCAAAGTGTTATTTGACACATATGTGTTGTAGCCGGAGTCCTACTCCTGATTTCATTTGCAGTGAAAGAAAAGACGCCTGCTGCCTCCATGAATAGTCCATTATGTTGTAAGGTGACTGCTGTCCCCGGAGTAAAGGTAGCTTGTGGACACCTGAGCATAGTGTGTGTGTGTGTGTGTGTGTGTGTGTGTGTGTGTGTGTGTGTGTGTGTGTGTGTGTGTGTGTGTGTGTGTGTGTGTGTGTGTGTGTGTGTGTGACTTCAGGCTTTGTGCCTCTCCGCTCCACTCTCAGTGCCCTATTGTTTAGGGAGTAAAAAGGGAAACAGTGGGACAATGTGACAACACGTTAATATATCTGTATCCCGAATGACAAACGTGTTGTGTCTCAGTTGTACTTTTTCATTCGCAACTTTTTGTAGTACAGTGAATAAAAGCCAGTTGTAAACACTATTATCAGTAATGCTTCAGTTTCCAGCGACTGATCTTCAGCATCTTTGAAGATGAAGCGTTTCCCTGTTGGTGATAAATCACTGATTCTGATTTAGAGGTAAAGGGTTTGTGGGGAGCCAGGAAGCTGATGGAGGACCTTTATTCTCGTGGACTGCTGTAGTTACGACGGAGGCTCAGTCGGGGCCGTTTGAGATGAGAAGCCAAAGAGCAACAAAGGACCATAATCAATGCTTTGCTTCTGTGGATGGACTCACTCACTCACTCAGCACTTGCGCCTGTTAGACTGTAATGAGTTTTACAGAGATTCAGCACTGGGCTTGTTATTGATCATTTTCGGCTCTTACTCTGCAAGACAGTCCTTTATTTAAAGCCCTTTTTAGTCTTTTTTTTAGTTTAATCCTTTTGAAAATGTGTGACAAGGACTCATGACCAGATCTTTAACCTCCATCTCTCTCACTCAGCTTCATTTTTTTATTTCTTAATTGTCTTTAACTTCCAGCTTTAATGCTCTCACTACTTCCTCACCTCTTAAAGTAAAGCTGGTTTGGTGCTTTAGGAAAGATTACAGGGCATTACAGCTCTGAGTGCTATTAAAGCTGCCATATCAATGAATCCGGCCTCGCGCGTCGCGGTAGAGTACGTCTGGCACGCTCCCTCTTTCGCTCAAGGAGAGTAACTAGGTAGAGTTAAGTGCTCAGTGGGTTCTCGCGTCGCTTGTGAGAGCCAGGTCACGGCTCTCGGGTCCATGGCGAGCGGTGGGCGGCGAGCGGTCAGCTGACCGGCCCTGCGCCCTGCAGGGTAGAGCTCCGATCCTGTTTACTAGTCTGGCACATCAGCAGAGCCACTGGAAGAGATATGGATGCTGTGATGTAATCTCCTTAATAGGGTCTCTGTTGGTCGTAGCAGCATCCCGCTGTGTGTGTGTGTGTGTGTGTGTGTGTGTGTGTGTGTGTGTGTGTGGCCTGTGTTTTTATGTGAAGGTGAGATGGGCAGAGTGACGCTGAAGGCAGCAGAGGCTCCGTCCACATTCTGCTGCCTCATTGTTTCCGTCGTTCGCATCACGCCGACTGCTTCTCTCATTATCATGGCATGTCCGTCAGCGTTTCCTTGGCCCCGTCCTGCGTCATTCCCACCCGCAGCCACCACAAAGCGCATCTCCTCTACATTCTGCTGCCCTGGGCTCTGTCCTGCCTCCTTTTCCTGCCTGTGTCTCGCCTCCTCATGCTTGTGGCCGTCTGTTCCGTGTTGTTCACTGGTTGTTGTTCTGTCATTACATGCTCCAGATCGGTGGATTTGTGTTTTATGAGGATGTGTGCACAGGGGACCGACAGGTAAAGCAATGAAACTCTCTCCCGGCTCAGCGCATCCTGCAGGACTCCCCCATCGCACCCACTCCTATGGCGCCCCTGCGATTCCCCAGCTTCTCGTGCGTCCGTGGCCTCTGCATGGCCTCACCCCCCGCAGGGCAGAAGCGATCGGCGTGGATCTCATCTTGCTCATCATTCCCGCGCTGACCCACTTACAGCCGGGGCTCTGCAGCTGAGTGAGGCTGGGAACCGGGCTGTCGGGATCTCTGCCCGCCTTTGCATGGCCCCAGCGCGGTCCTGTCTGCACAGCTTATGTGCAGCGGGAGGGCGCCACACTGAGACGCTTGTTCTGGTTTGGCATCGTAACAAGACTAGACTTCTGCCTTTAGACGCAGCGTGAGGGGAGTCAGTGCCCGACAGGCCCTGTACATACACTCCAGCCCTGACTAAATGAGGCGCCAGCCGCCTTCCAGTGTCGAGAGTCCATGAATGGATGAATCCACGCCATCGCGCGCTTCCACGCGGCCGTCTCCAGGGGTGTGGACGGCCCGGCTCGTGACAGGCGGCGCCGAGGGCGCGCTTGTTTGGCTCGAAGCCGCGCTCGCGGCATGTGACTCTGCTGATTAGCTGCCGCTCTGTGGCCGAGGCTGTTAATCAGCAAAAGCAAACGGGTTGGACGGAAAAGCCTGCGTGCGCTCAGCTCTCGGAGGGAGATAACGATGCGTTCCTGCCCCGTAGCGCGGCTTGTTTAAGTGTGACGGCCGAATGTCCCACTGGCGCCAGGAACCTTTCTGTCCCAGTTAACTGGATTAGTCGTAGAGACGAGACTGTTTTATTCCCGATTGACTAAAACAAACACTCCACCGTACAGAACCTGACTTCGTGCATAAAGCTGTGTTGTTCTTCTGCCGCTCCTGAAGCTTGGGCTCTGCCTCCCCGCTACCGCTCTCGCTCCTCTGCCGCCACCTCACACTGTTCCTCCTTTGTTTGCGCTGTTGTTTGGTTATGTTCACTGCGGGCGCCCAGAGCCGCACAATGGCCTCGTTATGTTGAAGGCTGTGGCCCACTGAATGCTCAACAGCTGGGTTCACGGCTCGCTCCGGGGGAAGTATGAGGTCACGCGGGCCCAGATGTGGATGTTTACTTTCAGTCCTGCACGTTTTAGGCTTTACAGATGAACGTCTGATCATTAGGACCTGGCACTCGCCTCCTGTTTAAGCCCTTTATTCCCTCCCTGCCCCCCTGCTTGCGCCTGTTGACCATAGGAATATCAGGTGCATCTCACCTACAGTGCAACTTAATGAAAGTGTATTGAGAATCAGCCGTTTGTTTATTGGTGACTGTCTCTCTTCCTGTGCCTGGTGTTGGGCGGCAGGACGCAGGCAGAGATGGCCCACACGTGCCGCGGGACCATCAACCTGGCCACGGCGCACATCGACACGGAGGACGCCTGCAACATCGTGCTGAGCAGCGGCGGGCGCACGTACCACCTGAAGGCCAGCACCGAGGTGGAGCGCCAGAGATGGGTCACGGCGCTGGAGCTGGCCAAGGCCAAAGCCATCCGCATGATGAACGAGCAGTCGGGTAGGAGCAGCTCCGGCACCACGCGCTGCCCCGAGTGAGAGCGGAGGAAGGCGTAGTCCCCGTTCATGTTTGTGTGTGTGTTTGACTTTCAGCTGTCTCCGCTGCCCGCTAGGTTTTGATATTCACAGCAGCTGATGCTTCAGCGTCCATTGTGCGATTCAGACGGCGGTCCTGCTAGTCCCAGAACTACAGAATGCCAATGCTAATGGCACCGTGAGAACCAGGCTGCTATTCAGCCGCCTCCTGACAACAGAACACTCTCTTGTCCAATAGAACTTATTCTTCTGTGGTTGTGTTAGGGTCTTTGGTCAAAGGCTGTGGGAAAAGCCTGGGAGAAGCGTTTTTCTTCGTGCTGATATCGTCCCAAAGCCCCTCTGCCTCAGCAGACAGCGCCCAGAGGTGGGCTATATATATATTCCTCCGACATCCATTTGAAAATCAGATCGCTAAATATAAGCTGGGAGCGATTGTGGCTTTTAGCTTACCACCTCCTCCTCACCAGGAGAGGAATGCTGGGAAATGTAGTGAAGGGGCAAACTTAGCTGAGTTTTGACATCTGTGAACTGCCTCTACTATTTATTTTGCAAGTGATTGTGAAAATTAAATTTATGGATACTTATAATACCTCCTGCTTTTATGTTCTTTTAGAAAACAACTTTATCAGGTAATTCATCAACCCGCCCTCTCTGCTCTGTCAGAGGAACAGAGAGCTCCTATTGATCTCCTCCTGATGTGATATGACTTGGTTATTAAGTACCACTTCATGCTGCTTGTGTGTATTTGTCTTTCAACAAACAACAACTGACCTACAGGCAAGCCTTGTAATTAAAGACTTGCTGTATGTGGGATATGTTGGGTTTAGTTGTGTAAGGTCTTAAACCTTACCTTGTAAAGTACATTGAGATAACCTTGTTGTGGTTTGGCGCGATATAAATAAAATTGAATTGAATTTAACCTATTGACATTTGAGCAGCTAATTCAGCTGGGAGTGATGTCACATCCACAGCCTTTCTATTTATTACTGATGTCTCATAAATGTGCGTCATGGTGTAATTTAGGTTCAGCCTGGCTGCTGACAGCTTTCTGAACCCATGTGCTGTAGTTTGAGCCTCGTTCATCCAGCAGATGGCAGTGTTTCCCCTCATTTGCGTGTGCCCTCTAGTTTGTGTGTCTTGATTTTGCTTTTTCCTGTAAAACTGAGTCCACAGCCCCCAAAAACAATTTGTTCTAGTGTCTGATGAAATGTACAAGCCTGAATTGCAAATCTAGATGAGACATTCGCTTATCAGGTGAATTCTAGTGTGGAATCGCAGATGCTTGACTCGGCCGTCAGATGATTGGTTTCTGTGGGATCAGACACATCTGAGGGAAGCAGGACTTGACCCTGATGTGCCCAGAATATAAACCGATGTGTATCTTCAGCTCCAACACAAGAGTGCATTGATCTGCCTTGTTATTCGATTATTAAGTCCTTTCCTGGTCTCAGGATGACTCTGGGCAGGCTTCACTAAGCTGGAAGTCACGTGATTTGCTTGTACGGTGTGATTTGCTCCGAGTATTTGCATTTTTATTTTTTTGCATCCACATCCTCTGTTACCTGTACTTTACTACATCCCAGCCGCTGCTATCTTTACAGTAAAGGGTGGTTCTCTGTCCTTGGTCCTGAATGCCAAAGAGAGCGTGAGTACAGGTTAGAAATGCCTCCTTAATCCTGATTTATTTGTCATTTTACCCACCCCTCCTTCTGTCTCGGTCCTGACTGTCTCCCAGTGCCCCCATCCACTCCGCCTCCTGCATTCGCTCCAGCATTTACTCGTCTCTCTCTTCCAGTCGCCCTCTCACTCGCTGTCTGGTTTTATCACCCCCTCCCTTTTCTCTTTCTCTTTCTTTCCCTTTCGCTCAGTTCTCTGTATAGTCTGCTCTTCTCCTAGTAGGCTTTTAGTTCTGAATGGAATGACCTTCTGCTTTCTACACTTCTTCCTTTTCACCCCCTTCGCTTGTTTGAAACCTTTCTATTGTCCTGCTAAGTCTGGGGAAAGATAGGAACAGGATACAGGCTCTCCCTTGTAAGTACAAAGCTTTTCTTCTATTTGTCTTGCTGCAGTCAGGATTACATGTGTGTCTTTCTGATTAACTTAGCTGATTTTAGTGTACAGTATTGTGCTGATTTACACAGTGAAAGAGTTATTCGAAGTGCTGTAAAGTGTTCATCCAGCAGCAGTTAATAGGAAACATGAATTCATCAGTACTGTGTGTTGCTTTACTAATTTGTTTAACAATGTTAGAGGGTGATTCAACCTTGAGCAGGTCAGCACACTGGAGAACAGACTGTATCATGCATTTGTTAGTGTTAATGTGGTTTTATACAACAAAAATTACAGACTGAAAATTAGTTTCTATTTTTAGAAAATGAATGCATCAATACCTTTGCTACAAAGTATTTCTGATTATTTAAGAGAGTTGTGGACGATTCTGTGAGTCTGTTGCACTTTTCATTACAAAAAAAACATTCACAACATCTGTATTATGTGGAGCCAATAACAAACCCTACAAGTAAGATGGGACTTAAATTAGTTTTATTTTTGTTATAATATTTATATGGTCTTAATTAATATGTGGTGTCTTCATTCACTGGTAGAATCTATTGTGTGATGTTTTAGAATCTAGAATGACACATTTTACCTGCAATCCTCATCAATTAGTCCTGCAGTGAGTTGTTGGTGCTTGTTTGCATTCTCAGTCCTGGTTGACAGTCGAGAAAAGGACAAATTAACTGGAATCATATTCATCGCTTGCAGATGAAGCCAAACTGTTCTCAGATGACAGACACAGTGACTGGGCATGTAGTTAACCAGCCAAAACCCAAAAGCAATGACTGCTCTCTACAGTACCTCTCCTTCTGTCCGTGTCATGTTTTTGCTGTATTTAGCTTCTTTCTCCTTCTGAATTCAGAGACAGTCCTGTGGATGTAGCAGAACAAGGCCATTGTTAAATCTAACAGCTCACACTTCCTCCATGAACCACACGCGCACCCTGTCTTTGAAGTTGAGCTGGATAAATTGTATGTTGAATGGACTGTAAACAATCCGACCCCTGTGTGCAGGAACTGAGTCGTGTTCATGCTAATGCACTACACAAGAGCCAGGACCGCCACATTATGCACAATGCACATTATGCACCGTATGCGCTGGCTTTACTGCTGAGGTCGAACCGCAAACAAACACATGCGTTGGTCGCTGCGCTTCAAAGCAGGACTGTCTTCCGGCTATTATGCTGCAGATGTGGTTTGAGATGTTTTCTCCGCAGCCCATGTTCTGTGCGTGTGTGTGTGCTTGCGTGCGTGTGCGTGTGCATGCGTGTCTCATCCTCTGTCTTTCACATGTATATCTTTGGTATTGGACTTTGGAAAGCCGTTTCCCTCAGAGCTGATATTGTGGCGCCCTATGTTGCACTGGGGTCTGTCTGCTTCAGACTATTTATTGCATGAAACCCGAATTCATTAGCGAGCTCACCCAGTGGAAACGCACGTTTTCTCTCTGTCGCTCACTCTGTATGTTTTCTGCTTTATCAGCAGTGGGGACAAGTCGAAAAATTGAGAACGCTGATGCAGGCAGGTCATTAAAATACAAATCGGTTAATTATTGTTCAAGGCAGGCAGCGAGGGCAATTTCAGGATTCAGCTTCAGTTTCCATTTTCAGTGAGGTGAAGCAGTTTGAGCTCAGCTTGTGCCCTTTTCTGCGGCCTTGATGTCGGGGTTTAAGCCATTTTGTTGTTCCTCTCCTTTACAAGCGCTGCTCTCAGTAAACAAAACGACTTTAAACACACGTCTGCTCTTAATTTAAAGGCAGTAGGACATGAAGTAAGTCCCACTTTGTGTTGAGTGCGATAAACACAAGGACACAGCCTTTGCTGGCTTTTATTGGACACTATTTGATTAGAGAACACTGAAATTGAATGGCCTAAATTTGTGCAGCGTGGTTTGGTCTGATGCTCCGCTCGAGGTTGGGGCTTTCCCTCAGACAGGACTGAGACAGGGTTGACAGCAGCCCGCACCTTAAACACTAATGTTTGTCGGCTACTGGATGAATAAATCAATCTAGGAGTGATGGAGTGATTGTCATCATGGTTATGCTCATAATTATATCAACAATAGATGACGACTCGCAAATCAGCATGAATGTGAATCTGATTCAAGTTGTGTTAAATAGGAAAAAAATAATAGCGTTAGCAGTTTACACAGGAGCTGATTATCCGAGTGCTCTCATTCATTATCCAAATGAAAAAACATGCTTTTGTGCTGGAAAAGTTTGAAAAATGTGGACGTTCACTTCTTCTTTGCCTGAAACCATTGCACTTTTTAAACATGATTATTAATCACTGTTTGAGAAACAGAAGACTAGCCCTCTGGCAAATGAAGCATATTTAAATGATTGGACCCAGTGGAGGGATGCAAGTGTTTGGGATGTGCTGGCTCAGGGGCTGGACAGCGTCCACACCTGATGAGTCTGTAATGGTTTTTAGAAATTCCTCTGGGAAATTTAAAGGTGTCTAAATTTTAGAGGGGTCGGGTCATGCAGTCATGTTAAATCACTATAGAGCTGAGCTGAGATGCACATTTAAAGGCAGGGTTCCTTTGCTGTAAAGAAAAGTCTCATTTTGACCTTAAGCCCATTAAAATGTACACGCAAGACACCCTGCAAACACGGCTGAACTGAAACTATTTTTAATGAGCGGTGGTTAAAATGCAGCCCTGGCCAGCTGCCATGGAAACCATTTGCGAAAGTAACTTGGTGAAATCAGACAGTGTCTCAGCCGCATGGTGTTTCAGACATTATACCATCGTGACGGGTCTGTCTGTGTGAGTGGACACATCGTTAGAGAAAGAACTGTTTAGTAGCTAGAAAAGAGTTTTATATTTTATAGGTATGAATGGTTTACATAAAAAGGAGATATTCCTGTACTTCAACTCAGTTGTGTAGTTACCAGCAGCAGCTGCTCCTCAAAGCTGTTGCCTGGACCTTTGTCTTGTCTGTCAGTGATGACTAAGCGCACACATGGCTGGATGATTCACTGCCCCAGTGTTTTGACAGGCAGCTGTAATTGCACCGTGCTGCGTGGGACATTCGTATGAAATGTCGCGTCTGTTTGTGTCTATTAAAGCATCGACTTGCTCCATTGTCTTCCTATTATGGCAGGAAGCAGTTAGTCCTGTGGTTAGTTAAGGATTTACCACCTCGGGGGGAACAGGTGATTGTTGCCACAGGAGACGCATCAGTCCATAATTGAGCTCACTTTGGGATTACGTTCCCCTGCAGTGGATTTGTGTTTTTCTGGTTCTGGCATGTTAGTATTGACAGTAAGGCACGCTGTGCTCTTTGGACCTGGATCAATACTGTATGGTAGCATTTATTTGGCTGCAGCTGCTGGAGTTAACAGCCCAAAGTCTGAAGCTCAGAGGCTTAAAATGCTAACTTTTCTGTCCTAAAGCAGTAATTTGCCTAATGAGACTGTAACGGTTCGGCATTCACTTCTCTCTCCTACTGTGGAAGTGCACGTGTTTGAAATCCTGCTTGGCTTTGGATCCAAACATAATATATAAAATTTGGAGTTTCTTTAATTTCTTTATAATAATACATGCAGGTTCTGTTTGCACATTTACTATACAGCATGTATAAGTTGTTTTGGTAGCTGAAAGTACATTGTTAGTACTTCACAATTTAAAAGAATGCATCACTAACTGTAGCTTTTTTTAAAAAAAATGAATGAACTGCTTAGAATCAGATTGTAGCCTTTTGATGTAACGCTGTATACTCTCAACATGAAATATTTGGTGCTATTGGGATTAGATTAATCAAGCAGCAGTACATATTATTCATACTGTGTATATTTTATAAAAATATTTATTTTATTAATTAGATTCCACTGAGATTAGCAGCCTCATTCCAAGATGTGACCAAAACATCATTACACACATGCAGTTCTGCAATGCAACACCATGCAAACCTTTTACTATTATTCATGATAGTTGAGTTAACAAGTTAACAATGATATGGCAAATGCTTTATTAAATTGTGTTTTTGTCTTTATGTTTAATCAATAGATTTTAAATAAAGTAATAATGAAACCTATTAAGTACTCAACACTAAATCGTAGCTGTAGTAGAGTAGATGACTTAAACCACACAGAAACAACAGACAGTTTATTAAATACTATGTGAAAATGAGCGGTTACATCACAGGCAGCCTGCTGTGTCTCAGCAGCCAGAGTCAGCTTTCTTTGCGTGGCTGGATGCAGTGAGGAAATGATGAAGGTCAAGTATGAAATTACCTGAGGTTTCATGCTTCATTGCCCCTTCGACCGTGCCCCAGGACATTTATACCATGTTCTTTATTTACAGTCCACCAATCTGTCCCTGTCAGCACTTCTGGTCTCTCACCTATATTCAACAGCACAACAACTCCCCTGTTACCTGGTTGGTTATCACATACTTCACAGAAATAATTTGTTAGTAAAAACTGATGTTACATCATAAAATAGTGTATAGATCTGTAGCACAACGTATATAGTGTTTGTAATCTGTTCCTATTATGCCCTGAAATAACTCATTAAGAGATAACAGGAACTAACAGAAACTAAGTTTCCTGTACATGTGTTTGTACCTACAACAGGTATGACCATGGAAACCTACAGACATCTCTAGGGACTGTGTGTGTGTGTGTGTGTGTGTGTGTGTGTGTGTGTGTGTGTGTGTGTGTGTGTGTGTGTGTGTGTGTGTGTGTGTGTGTGTGTGTGTGTGTGTGTGTGGTGGGGGGGTGTCAGGTGACCAAGGTGACAGTGTGACAGCAATACTGAAATAAAAGCCTTCATCCACTTGGACAGGGACGGAGGGAGGTTTATTCCTGTGCAGTGTTAGCACAGTGACCCTTACCTGCCTGTGGAAGGTCAGATCAGCAGCAGAACGCATCAGTAAGATGAAAAGTCAGCCAGGACGAGAGCTCCACAGAAATCCAAAACGTGTTGTAACATACTGTACTTGATTATGTAGTGTACGCCACAGGCTGCTTGTGGAAACATGCAGCAGCTTCTAGCTGCTAGCACCTCTGCTGCTTTTGCTGTGGACGTGTGGTGACAGAGAGAGAGCAGTGCATTGTGGTCTTCGTTGTGTTGATGACTGCTGGCTGCTGAGTCCTATCTTCTCTCTGCTTCACTCACTTCTTCCCTCCCTCCCTCCCTCCCTCGCGTCCTCCCTCTCCAGTCTGCGCTGCACTGAGACAAGCATGTGAAGGAGAACTGTAAATGTGCCGAGCTTTGTGAATATGTGTGTGCCTGTGCTTCCCAAAGAACGGAAAGCCGTGCAGGAGAGGAGACTGAGGAGAGCCTGCATCACTGTGTGCGAGTACTGTTAGTGTGTGTGTGTGTGTGTGTGTGTGTGTGTGTGCACTCTGCAATGCTGAATAGAAAGAGTTGCTGAACCCCCCCCCCCCCTGCTGGGATTATGTAGCGGCCCAGGGGCAGAGTGTCTCAGGGCGCGTGCAGTGGGATCAGGCCTGAAGAGAGAGGGATGAAGGGCCGGAGCTGCTGGGAGCCGGGGACGGTCCGCTCCCTCTGCCGCTCGGGCTGCCTGAGTAAACTCAACCAGGGTCAGTACAGCTAATAACTACAGCACGGAGCTGTCACCCTCCTCTCCATCTGTCCGGCGACAAAATGTTTCCCATCCGCCCATCTTCTCCCAATCGTCCGTCCGTGAGGTAGCTGTCATTCCTTCATCCATCTTCCGCTCGGTGGCATCTGTCCTCTGTGGCCAGGAAGCGATGTTTCTGCAGCCTCTTTAACAATGCAGCGCCTCATGCCGTAAAGGCAGCAGCCTGTCCTCTCTCCTACAGCCCTCGCTGCATGCAGTCTCCTTCTTCTGCACTCTTCTCAGTCAGACTCATTTCCTGTCTTCTTTGTGCCTGCTCCACCTTGCATTTGCATATTAATGCGGCCCGGCGGGCTGACGTGTTATGTGGACAATGTACATCTACTGTATGCTTGTTTCTAGAGAGTTGAGAGTTTATATTGAAAATCTGAGGCGCTGTTTATGCTGGATCCCGTTTTATGAATGACTGAATCAGTTTAGTGTGTTGTTGTAGTGGTACGTGGGCAGATTAATAGTCCACTCAAACAATAGCCTAGAAAGCATGTCATTCAAATTGTGAAGGCTTTGCATTGCAACAAATCGATATCCTATTACCGCTGCCAGGTTAGTAGCATCCTATTCCGTGCACATAGCGCCGTCTGTGATTGTGTTGTTCTCCTTGGAAGCACAACGAGGACGCGTTCTCATTGTCTCCCCACTTCCCTGTTCTGTCTTTCCACCTCTCTGACTTCATCCGTCCTCTGCGTGCCCAAGGCCAAGTGGAACAGCTGTGTTCTTAAGCTGCGGGCTCCCTGTTTCCTCACGTTGGTTGGTGGTTAAAGGTGGTGGAGTACAGTAGGTACAGTAGGTAGGTCCAGTCGATGCTGTTCAGCATCACTGTGTCACACTGAGTGTCAATCTGACAGCCAGCGTAATGCAGGGTGGAATAAAAATAGAACCAGGATAAACCCTGGGAATAGTTCTTTCGTTCATCACGTTACTGTTTGTACGGTTTACTGTCAACTAGGGTTGTTTTTTATACTGTAGGTGCTAATTCATTGTTCCTGTGTGCTGACAGTCGCGGTAATAGTTTATTGGATAATTCAGTGTTCCAAACAGGCCACTGCTAAAAACAGCAGGAATAAGAGGCTTTGCGCTGTTGACGCCCTCCGTGGCAGAGGACTGAGAGAGGCTGAGGCGTTCCAGCCAAGCGGACGTGGTTGTCAGCCATGTCAGTGTCACTGTAACGAGGGAAGGGCTCCGTTTTTGTGCAGAGCTGGGATTTGTGATAAGCAGAAGCTCAACACACGAGCAGATCACTGCAGAGCTTAAATGTAAAGATAGCAAAGTGTGTCGCTGATCAATGTTATTGTCGGCATTTGGAAATGTTCCCTTCAGTCGAAGGGTCTCGTGCTGAACGTGATTATTTTGAGTGCTTTGTTGACAGGGAGCTGCGCTGACTCAATCTACATCACATATTTCTGTGTTGCTGCGGAAGAAAGAGCAAAATGTTGCCAGTGTGACATTTTACTTCTATTTCTCCGTAGCTGGCGAAACACACTGTGTCGTGTGTGGATTGTTTAAGTAGGGTCACGGTGCAGGTCGGCCCCTAGAGCTCCCGCCGTGCACGCATCAACATAACTTAAAGGTTCTTTAAAGGCTCATTATCTTGCCTCGCTGCCACCTGCACAATTAGCATGATGGATCACAACCTTTGCCGTGTCCCAGGCTTACTGAATCATGGATTCTGACTTCGCTGCTGTCGGAAGAAGCTACATTGACAGGATCCTCATCAATGCCCAGTCATGGACCTCCACCCTCAGATTTACATGCGTAGCGGTTTTGTAGATTTGTTACTTCTGATTAAAAAGCTTTTATAAATCTGCTGGATCAGAGGAAAGACCAGATCTGAATGTTTCAGGCTTTAAACACAGACTTCACGTTTGGCTTGTGGTCCATTGTGTCTCTGCAGCATCAAGCGCAGCATTTCGTTAGTGCTGTCACAGAGACCAGTGGTGGTTGAGCTGACTTTGTATTCGGAGCTTGTAGGGTAATTAATGACCCCAGACTTCACTGTTCCTATCATCCTCTCACAGCCTCAACGCGCCGGCTGGAAACGCATCGGATGCATTCAACATACCACACTATAGATGTCCACTCTAGCAGTCAGCTGACTTCACAGCAGCACCCGGCACATTAGGAAGTGTTATCGAATTAAAAGCCGCCGTTCCCGGTGTTTTGTGCTGCTTCCTGAGCTCTCTTCGATCGGAGACGCTGCCAGAGCCGTGCTGCGGAGCCTCGGGGACAGTGATGGGTCGCACTGCACCGCCTCTCATTTGCCTGTGGAGAGCTACGCTCCATGTTACGGAGTTAACCTCCTGTCTCTGCTGTTTGTCCCCGTATGATGTATCTCAGGGGATGCATGGAACCAGTGAGCAATTACTGGCCAAGATTACACTCGTCTCCCGCGGGATTCATCCTGGCTCTTGATCCAGCGTGTTCTCTCTTCTGTTTCTGCTGTGTTGTACTTATATAATCCCTTTGTCTCGCCCGCTCTGTCAAACAGCTGAAAAGTGACATCCCCTCCTTAATTTGCTCTAAACAGAATACAGGGATTTCTAGACTGTTTGAAAGGTAAGGGAATTGAAATCAATATCCAACAAGCATCATGATGGTTTTAATGATGCTATACAAATATCATAATATGCAAATCCACAGTTTTTCATTTGGTGCATGTAGCACTTACTGCTAATAGCCACAGCTCTTGCATATAAATCTCTCTAACGTCCTCTAAAATCCTACCTCGGTCCAGCTCTGATTATCTGATTACACCTGTCTTTAATCCAGAGGGGCTGTACATTTGTTCCATGTGCTCAGCTGCTCTTTGCCACTGGGTGATGTCCTGTCAGCCAGAGGCCTGGCTCTTCTGATATGACAGTTTGTCCTCGGGGACCAGCACAGAGAAGATCCCTGGCGATGCAGAGTGCTGCCGTCCCAATTATATTCTCCCACCGCCTGTTCTTTGGCTCGTTCCTTTACCCTTTTGTGTGAGAGAAGCTGAGCACCTGCAGGAAGATGGACGCGTCTTCAACGCTAAGAGGACGGTGCCGTGTTGGTGGGACCTGGAAACCGAGTTGCAGTTGTGTCGATGCAGGGCTTCCTCCGAGGTGTTGGGATGTGAGCGAGCGCGGGGGATGGGGGCAGCTCGCCCTTGAAGCATGACTGGATTGGTAATGGGCTCTTTGGCCTTGCTTTGTGGTGTCGACTTTGCTTTGGTGCTCCATCCATCCACATCTGTTGGTGTGAGAGCATGAGGGATGAGCCGGGCGGCAACACTGGTACACAGGCAGTCGCACATCGTCAATTTATTCACACTGGTTGAGTGTAAATGTTCCAGGTGTGATATACGGTTTTATAGAATATATTTCACGGTGTTTTAATGTCAAGTATTGAAACCTGCTGAGTACAGTTTGACATTATTATCAGGATGGAGGAATCAACCTTTGGGTTCATGCATCAGTGGGATGTCTGCACACTAGAAGCTCACTGCTTCCTTCAGCAAGATTGTGGAAAGAGAAGGAGTTTTTGGTGGCGACGCGTCTCTTAAAACTAAAATGCCTCAGTACATGTGACAGTTTATTTATAAGTGACATCGCTTAGAGCTGCTTACTGGCAGAATGAGGGTGAAAAACACCACCAAGCTTCGCTGCAGCGCCACAAATGTCTTTATAGCTCTACTGTACATCATTTAATTTATAGAATTATTAATTAATGCCTTACTCTCTCTCTCTCTCTCTCTCTCTCTCTCTCCTTAGTTGTTTATTGCTTCTAAAATGCATAAATACCTCCCAGTGCCACTGTTGGTATACTGCATATTATCCTAATATTATCCCCTCTGTAATTTCACACTCCCAAATGTGGACGTGATGCAGAGCACTGGGGTCAGTTTACTGCAGCTCAGTCAGTGGCTGTTTTGCACTGGGACAGAGCAGAGGACAGACTCAAGTTTTGGTTTGATTTTCACCCAGAGGTTACTGTGGGTCGTCTCCTGTCCGTCCATTCAGCATTGTGTTGGTCCTAAACGAGCTTGTCCTCTGTCCCGTGTGCAGCTGTGAAGGCAAAGAGATCCCTGCTGAGCATGTTTACGCTGTCTGACCCATTAAGGTTCTGAACTTCTCCCCGTTTAAGCGCTGTGCTGCAAATACTGCCACTGTTTTTAATCACCGTTTCACTGGGCTCATCAGCTCTGTCATCTCTGCTCCGCTGTTGCTGCCAAACACCAGCCTTTCCCGTTCGATCGAGGCTCGCCCTCTCTCTCGCTCTCTCTCTCTCTCTCTCTCAGAAGGGGATAGTATTTGATATTTCATTTCTCATATCAAATATGCTCCATCACACCTCTGACCGTCTTGTGCCGTGAATCAAACAGAATCTAATGTTTACTTGGAAGAGTCTGCTGCTTGTTCCGTCAAATCTTTCAAACGTATGCCTGCAGTTCCACGTGTATCTTTACAGTCTACTGTTCTGTCTGTGTCCTGCTGCTGTACCATCTGTCAACTTGCTAATACCTTACACATGCAGAACGTGGCTCCTGGCAGCTTTGCTATGTGGGACCCACAAAGCTCGTCTAGCGTGACTTTTACCATTTCTTTGATATCATTTACTCAAAATTAATCTTTGTATCTTCTGAATATTTCCTTTGCCCAAAGGTGTTTTACCCTGCATCGACCCGTGTTGTTCGCCCTGTCTCTATCAAAAACATACCGCTGCTTTGAAAGCAGATATACTGTGGTCTTCTGTCTTATAGCACTGGCTATGAAGAGTCTTTTTTCTTGTGTGAGCCTGTGTTTGCAGTCTACATGTACCTGTTCTTTCAACAGTTTCATCAACATCCGGTGCAGCACCTAACCCCCCATGGACAGTCCTCTCTGCCTGTGTGCTTTCTCATCTCTGACACCCTGAAGACATGAATGTTCCACACGGAGAGCAAGGTTCATCACAAATAATGTCAGTCATGCTTCATCACACCCCTTTCTCAGGTTCTCAGTCCTAAGAAAACATGCCCACTCCCACGACCATAGCCTTTTTCATACGAACAATGAAAACATCAGGAGACCAGGGATTGGTTGAAGTTGCCTCCGTTTAAAAAAACAGCCTGCATGTTGTGTGCAGTGTCACAGCTTGTGAATTACAGTGGCCTTTTCTCCAATGACTTATAGCCTTTTTAATGAATTGCTCAGCAGCTGTGGTATTTCATGCTTCTATGACTTGCAGTCAAGCACTGTAGTTATACAGTAGAAGTGCAAATGTATGGAGATGTTCAAGAAGATGGCAGCTGTAAATCTTTTACAGGGTTTAGATCACATTCTACATTAAAACCTCAAGAATCACAGTTTGAACGTGTGCTATAGAAATGTCAGTTTATTACTGTAAGATGCTGAGAGAAACGCTAACTGTTTGTGTAAAACAAAGATGACTAAATATAACTGGTGCTGATATTGACTTATGGTTCACTAAAAGGCCCATGTCATATGAAGTTATATAAACCTTTTCTTTTCTTTTTCAAAACTGCTATAAAGCAGGACTTCAGGCCTGTTTGCTTGTAAAAATTTCATGTCTGTGGTGAAATTGGGGGAACAGGCAGTTCTCATGTCAATAAGAGTCACTGTGATGTTGAAACAGAGATTTGTTAGCTTTAGTATATTTTTTGTGGAGATGAGCAAGAAAAACAGGGCATTTTTTTGATGCTGTAGTCTAACTGTGTTTTAAGGCAATATTACCACATTTAAGGGAAGTCCCATGTGCTGCATATTTCTCAGTGGGGGGCGTTCCACTGGCCAAAGGGCCTGCTCATATCTTCCCTCTACATGCTGTTGTTACATGATGTAGGTATGCCAGCATCCCCCAGGCAGCGATCATCGTTGCTCCTACATTGTGTAAATAGGCTAGAGGGGACGTCCTCACTGTGAGGTCAAAGCCGAGTTCCAAAGAAAAGTGTCCCTTTCAGCACTTCCTCTCTTAGAGTGTGATACTCTCTCCTAGAACATCTATAATACTTTGTGTATTATTGTGTGTGTGTGTGTGTGTGTGTGTGTGTGTGTGTGTGTGTGTGTGTGTGTGTGTGTGTGTGTGTGTGTGTGTGTGTGTGTTTGAGGGTTCATAATGTGTGTAAAGTGAAGCTGACACCGCAGCTCTCTTCTCGTGTGTTCTGTTTAACCTTGAGTAACCTCTCCTTAGTGATATCATCCAAAATGCAGCTGCTACAGCAAAGGCTCATGGGTACAGACAAGCTATCCATGTTTAATCTCCTGATACATCTTTCAAGAATAGAGCATTAGCAGCCATAGCGGACAGTTCTGCACTGTCTATCCTGTTTTTGTTTATTCATATTGTTCATGAATGAACACTTAAACTCAAAACATATAAATAAGAGTACGATGGTACGGTCACAACAGTAAATTGCCACTGGAGGTGAGTGAGCAGTGGATATTTTGGGTGACCTTTGACCCTTTTCTTTCTAGATGACTCCGGGGATGAAGAGCCCACATCCCAGTCGGATCGCAGTGAGATTCAGGGCACGCTGAAGATTCTAGTCAGCAAGCTGGATGACCTCAGCACGTGTAATGACCTGATAGCCAAGCATGGAGCGGCCCTGCAGCGTTCGCTGAGTGAACTCGAGGGTCTGAAGGTCCCAGTGGAAGGAGGAGAGAAGATCAAGGCCGTCAATGAGCGAGCCACCCTCTTCCGCATCACCTCCAATGCTATGATCAATGTAAGTACTGTAGCTGGAACAGACAGGGACGTCAGGGTGTTGGATCAAAGTGCTGGCATCACAATAACAAATGTTCTAGTGTATCTGGCCATGTCCCATTCTCCCCTATGCTAAATACCTTGGGCTTTACAGTGTGTTTGTAATGGATAAGATTTTAGAGAGGGTTGGGATCTTCAAGGCGTGATACTAGATATGAGGGTAGGAGGGGGGACAGGAATAGCCCTGTCTGCCTTCCTTGCACGGTGAGGAATGTCAGAGCCTTCTAGCCCTGAGTTAGACAGCCACACAAACCTGCCTTCACCAAAACCAGTCATACAAGGTTTGTTTTTCTTCAAGCTTTTGTATGTGGCTTTGATTTGTTACAACCTCTTTTATTGTGCAGCCAGGGAATGCTGAGTTGTTGCATGTAACATATTGTACGTCTGACAGATATTTCTCTTGCTTGTCTGGTTGATAAAGTAAAAAAAATAGTAAAATAGCCACACCCAGTTTTGGTTAAAGTGCTAACTTTTTTGCTTTAAAATTACGAAATGAATATTAGAATAATAATAATAATAGAAGAACTTACTTTGTCCTAATATTGCAGAGCGTTTGCACTAGTTTTCCATGTTAAGGGACGTGGTGGTATTGTTGGAATAAAAAGGTATTAGTGTAGATTGCACAAAGTTACTGTATGTGAATAGTCAGAAGCCCCTTGTTCCTTTTTGTCATTTACATGTAAGTCTTTTTATTAATTGGTACCGGAAATGTGACGTTTTTGTACAAGCAATAAAATCGACCCTCTGGGATTGGCTGAGTCATTAAAATGCCATTAGTATTGCCAGGAATGTCCTTCTAATGAGAATGAAGTGCTGCTGCAAAGTCCCTGTAGTAACGTTTGGGTTTGTAAAGGCTCTTCTGCAGCAGAGAGCTTTGACGTCATTCTGGACGTTCACAAAGTGAATGTGACTCGTTGAGATATTGTTGCTAGACGGATTGCAGTTGTAAATATCTTGATTTATCAATGAGATCACTCCACTTCATTTAGTCGCGACTTCCTACGCATGTGTGTCACGGGTTGAGCAGTCACTCTGCAGACTTTTTAGTTTGCTATTCAACTGTGTCAGTGCAGCGTCCTCCTGCCTTTTTTTAACCTTAACCAACCCTGTCTTCCCCCGTCGGATGTCACATGCAGTCTGCAATCATATTAGAGACTCAGCATAAAAAAGTGGAACTATCATACCTTTTTAAGCGGGTGTTGAGTTTCATATCATATGTCTGAGGAAGTGGTCCACAATGTCACATGCATAACTAACATTTAAACTGAGGCTCACACACTGATGTTCACACACTCCGTTCAAGACAACTGAAGGTAAGAGACTGACTGGACATACGTGCATCCAGTGTTTCAGCAAAATAGTGTTTGGGTCTGTTTTTCAGCGGATTAATACATTAATGCTATTTCATTGATTTTTATATGATTGCAATGTTATCGTTCTAGCCATTAAAATGATGCACTGATTAATATCTGCTTTTTTTGCATGTAATGTTTAGATATACAGTAGAAGATTTTAAGAATATTAAGGTTTTAACTCTTTTGGTTTGAACTACACCTAATATAATTACTACTAAGTGCTGTAACCCTAAATATCTAAAATAAAACATTAATTTATTATTTAATTTATGTCCATACTTTTTAGGTGTTAGAAAGACACATTACTCGTGTTGTGGCATTGAGTTGAGAGGAGTCCGGCCTTACCGCATCCTTGTTTCTTTTCCTCTTGTCCCAAGGTAGTACTGTTAGTTCTGATGGCTCACTCAGCAGTAAGAGAACCGATTATTTGAGCCATGTGACACATTTATCTCTCCAGCTCACTGCCTGCAGCCACACATTTATAGAAGTGGTTTAAGCGAACTCTCAGCAGACCCTCGGTCTCTGGACTGAGACAGACAACCTTAAATGTCTGAGTGTATAAACGTGTGCTACTCCACTTGTGGGAAACGGCAAATGCTTAGACACCTAAGACAGAACTTGATGCTGTAGAAATACAGCATTTTGTGTAGATTGATTTAAAAGCACAGTCACATGATTTTCATATTGCATGTAGTCAGCTGTGTGCTGTTATTTGGGTTCATTGACCCTTGAGTTCACGTTGAGGCACAGTTGTCAGACACACGATGCGGTGCCAACAAATGCTGACATATGTGTTTGATCTGCAGTAACCTCTTTGTCTCAGCATTGAAACCAAAGCAGCGTCAGTGATGCCGCCTTTTGACTGAACCACTATCTCTCGTCCAATCAACTCGTCACACTCTGTGTTTACACGTTGCTCTGAGGCACACTTGACACAGCATCAGCGTCATTTTATTAATATATTGATGATTGCTGGAAAGAGCAGTGGCAAAACCTCTTGATTACAATGACTGACGCCTTTTTTCTGTTTCCCTTATTGTTGAGAAATACAAAAGATTTTTTTTCACAATGCAACGTGATTGTATTCTAAGATGAACAGTCAACTTGCATAATAAATTAATCAAATGGAATCTTTTTTGTATGAATTTTGTGTAGTGAATTGATCAGCTACTTCCTGTGTGTGCGTCTGTGCTGTGCATGTTTCTCCAGGCGTGTCGAGACTTCTTGGACTTAGCAGAGACTCACAGCAGGAGATGGCAGCGGGCGCTGCAGTATGAACGCGAGCAGCGCACTCACCTCGAGGAGACCATTGAGCAGCTAGCCAAACAGCATAACAGCCTGGAGCGCGCGTGGAGAGAAGCACCCACGCTCGTTTCCAGCACCCCCAGTGCCCCCACCACCAACAAGGGTGAGACTGACTTGTGGCTTTCAGTGTGGCTGAAGGTCATATGTGACCTGAGGAGCATTATCACAGATGAAGTCGGGTTAAAGTTGTGGAACATGAACCTGGAGACTTTTCTACCAGTTTTAACATCACGTGTTTATTCATTTAAAGCAATGTGATAGAATCATTTGTTTTTAAATGTATGATGAATAATACATTTATAGTATGAATCATCATTAATTCGTATTAAACAGCTTCGAGCTGGTCTGACAAAATCCCTTATTGAGTTGGATCCTTCAAGGTCAGTTTTCCTTCTGCATTGCATAGAATCACTTTATTGTGGATCCATGGTGGGATATTTACGAATCCCTGAACGTATTGAAAATCGCACACCCTTACATTATTCCCACTAGTCAGCCAGAAGGTGATTCTTGTTTAATTAATCACTATGGTTTATGTGTTTATATGCTGCTGTTTCCCCAATTTTGCTGAATACAAACTCATCAAAATTTGCTGCCGTCAGTGGACTTATGAATGTGTGGGTCCGATCTGCAGGGAGCGAAAGGGCACCCAAAGAAGAGGCGAGTGATGAAGATGAGGATACTGAGTACTTTGATGCCATGGAGGATTCCCCTGCGTTCATCACAGTGACCACAACCGAGAACATACAGCACAGGTCAGTCTCATATGGGGATCTCTGTGTTTAAAAGATAATTAGATAAGTGAAGGAAAGATTTTGTGAAGAATGTTACTTCTTCTTGTGGACAGCTGAACAAGGCCCTGATTGTGGGTAATGGTGTAACAACCTAACAGACTCACACACTCACAAATGATAGAATGACACTGCATTATCTCTTGGCTTGTCAGATATGTTAAAGTGGTAAAGTATGGGTAGAAATCTGGATAATGACTTTTACCGTCTTTCTTCAGGCGATCTCAGAGCAATTTAAGCGGAGCGAGTGGTGGTCAACCCAGTGACTGGACCCAGGACGACCACGTAAGTGTTTTCTGACTAAGTCTGAATAATACCACTGACATTTGAAGAAGACGCTCACGTTTGTAATCTCAGTATTTAGTAGATAAATGTGTCCTGCTGTTCATCTCGTGGTATATTTACTGTATGTAAGTGTGTTCAGTCCTCACATTCATTACTTCTTAATTCAACATCCGATGCTCGCACACACGCAGCCGCTTTCTATTTCCTGCAGCCTCGTTGTCACTCATGTGGTGCCAATGATGCACAGCTGGATCATTCTACTAAACCTTAATTAGCTGTGAAACATCTGTTCTTAGTCCTGTATTTCTGCATCTCCTCTCTTATACACCTGTATCAGTCCAGGACGTTGATATAGTATATTATAGTATAGTATATTAATAGTATATCTCTTATAACTTATATAGATGTTAAATGTTTATTTATACAAATTTAAAGTATTAACTCTTTATTTTCCCTTCCCTGACCCCTTCAACCTGATCCCAGATGTCTCCAGGCTGTAATGATGTGTCAGGGAAGGAGCTGCAGCCCTGCAGAAAGCGGCGAGCCCATATCCCAGTCAAGCCCAACTACTCCCTCAATTTATGGAGCATCATGAAGAACTGCATCGGCAAGGAGCTCTCAAAAATCCCCATGCCTGTAAGTGTCTGAGGGAAGGTCTGTCATGAGCCGCCATTAGGGATGGCGGATCGGATATAGGAGTAAGTTGGACCGAGTCAGAGCTAGAGAACCAAGATTTAGATGGAAACAAAAACCCTCCTATTAAAACAAAAGTAGGAACACAACCAGGAGAAAACACAGTAAAATGGAAAACAAACCAGGGCAAAAGGGACGTATGGCATTGAGGGAGAAGCTAATGGGAGCTATGGCATAGAGGGAGAAGCTAATGGGAGCTATGGCATAGAGGGAGAAGCTAATGGGAGCTATGGAATAGAGGGAGAAGCTAAAGGGGCTATGAGGGTGTGGCATGGTGAAGGAAACAGACAAGGTCGAGCTTTTTAATGACAGGTTAACACACCGACTGTACCTCACAATCTCACTCTCCCTCACCTTCCATTCAGGTAAACTTCAACGAGCCTCTGTCGATGCTGCAGCGTCTCACTGAGGATCTGGAGTATCATGAGCTTCTGGACAAGGCGGCGCGCTGCGACTCCTCCCTGGAGCAGATGTGCCTGGTCGCCGCCTTCTCCGTTTCGTCCTACTCCACCACGGTCCACCGGACAGCCAAGCCCTTCAACCCCCTGCTGGGTGAGACCTACGAGCTGGATCGACTAGAGGAGTTTGGCTACCGCTCGCTGTGTGAGCAGGTAATGACACAGAGGCCTTTGTGTTTATGCAGACACATTGTTAGTTGAAGCCTTTTATAACCTCGTGTTTCTATTTAATCCTAGGTAAGCCATCACCCACCAGCAGCTGCACATCATGTGATTTCCCAACGAGGCTGGACCCTCTGGCAGGAAATCACCATCGCTAGCAAGTTTCGTGGCAAATACCTCTCCATAATGCCTCTGGGTAAGACACAGCTAGGAACCTGACAACTGTGCGTAGAGTAAATAAAGGGTTCCGAGTTCCTCCCATTTGAAAGAAATACGCCACTGATCTGCCTTCTACACAATGTAAAGCCAGGCGAACGGGTGTGAGGAGAGTTTTATGACCTCGTTGACACATTCGTAAAATATGGGGATAAAGGGAGCAATGAATTGCACCGGGATGGCAGAGTGGGGGTTTGTTGGCGCAGATAAATGAGAGATTTGATAGTTCACCCAAAGGGATGCAGCGGCGTTTATCTGACTTCTCACATTTCTCTCTCACAACGTGTTGGAGTGAAATACATGTTATCAATCTGCCAGGGTTGGGTCTCACTGGAAACAGGGGGCGAAACGTTGCCTGTGCTAAGCATAAATGTGTTAAATTACACGTTTGCCAGCTAGAACAGGTCATGTTGGGAAACATTCAGAATGACAGAAGCAACCCCCAAAATCCAGCACATCACTCACTCTACAATTGCAGACTGCGCACAAATCCTGTTTTTTTCCTCTTTTAACCTTTTTGTCCCTCCCCAGGTGCCATTCACCTGCAGTTCCACTCCAGTGGGAACCACTATGTGTGGAGAAAGGTCACCTCCACGGTGCACAACATCATCGTGGGCAAGCTGTGGATTGACCAGGTCAGTCAAACCCGTGTCTCATTGGTAGCCATTCGTCCAGTCCAAGTCAGAGCATCAGTAGAGAGCTTCACAGTCTCAGGATCTACCGCTTTCATCTCTAATAACACCCTGAAATGACAGCCTCACCTTGTGACATGGCCTAGTTCTATATACAGAAGTGGTGGGTTTTATGTCTGCACGTCTTTCCACCGCATCTTTTTTACACTTTCATCTCACATGTGCATCAGTGTTACTGCTGCTGCACTGCAGAAGAAGATTAAACAGAAACAGACACTGGTGCAAGGAGCACAGCAACCAATGTCAGAAACTGCTACCTGCATGTTATTAGTGGAACTGTAAGCAGATGTCACAGTAGCCCGAAAACATAAATGAAGCCTTGAAGACGCACAAACCTTGAGTGGAGGTCGCGTCATATTACTGCTCATAAACTATTTCTAGGTCTGCTGGACTGTCGTACTGTTTATTGTGTTCAGTTCAGATCTTATTTCTGTGTTGTGACATCACTAAAGGTCAAATCGGTCTCATTCGCTCTGTTTGTTTTCCTCTCCGGCTCTGTGTCTGTATCTGTGCAGTCGGGGGACATTGAGATTGTGAATCACAGGACCAAGGAGACCTGCCAGCTCAAGTTCTCTCCCTACAGCTATTTCTCCAGGGACGTTCCACGCAAGGTAAACCTTTTTGATCTGCATAACGACCTTGGATGTATGATGTCATACACTGCAGGCTTGACTTGTGAGGTGCGTCCTTCTGCTACAGTATTGTACCAACAAATACATGTAGAGTTCATCATCAGTCTCGCAGTCATCCATGTTATTGTTCTTCCAACATTTGACCGTATCCATCCCTTCATGAATCCTATGGTCTGTTCCTTTTAAGGATGCCTCGCTTACTGTTTGCTTTTCGTTTTCCAGGTAACAGGTGTTGTTGCAGACAGTGGGGGTCAGGCTCACTACATCCTCTCTGGTACGTGGGATGATAAGATGGAGAGTGCCAAGATCATTCAGAGCAGTCGAGGCGGCAGTGGGTCGGAGGGAAAGCAGAAGACCGTCTATCAGACCTTATCTCCCAAACCTCTGTGGAAAAAGTACCCTCTCCCGTAAGTGTCCACCTCATCTCCCTCAAGAGGAAGAACACTGCAATAAAAAAGTCATACAGTAGTTGTGTGACAGCTGCAGGGTTTAGTCAATATTATGGATTGTAGAATATCACTGCATGAATTTCATCAATTTCCTCCTGCTCTCAGGGTGAATGCAGAGAACATGTATTACTTCTCTGCACTGGCACTGACCCTGAATGAGCCAGAGGATGAAGTGGGACTGACCGACAGTCGTCTCAGACCAGACCAGAGGCTGATGGAAGAGGGACGATGGGATGAAGCCAATTCAGAGAAACAGAGGCTGGAGGAGAAGCAAAGAGCAGTGAGGAGGAGGAGGGAAGCAGAGGCCTCAGACGCTCTGGACGAAGGTATGAACCGGGAAACGCCACACAATGTGTGTATGTGTAAATCATATCAATGCAATATGAAGCAACCTCTACAGTTACGGTCACGTTATTAAATTAAAAACCAGCAGAAACATGTAATAAACCATATGCTTTAAATCTGTTTATTTGCAGATTTGCATTAGTAGAGAATTGAGGATTTATGAAACTTACTGGGGGAACAAGCTTTTTCTCAAATCTACTAATTTAAGGCTTATACATGTACATCATTCTATTAGATGTAACACTGGAGTTCTATTACTGGGACAAACAAGCCTCATACCAACGATACAAGCATTGAATATGTTGCGTTCAAGTTATAAATATTTCTTTATCCCAGTGTATCTGATCCAAGAAATGGTCCTTAGTCCAACAAATACATATATATTTCAGTGGAGAAAGCAGGATTTAACAGAGGGGAGTTAGGAGGGAATACGCAGGCGTAATAGCAGCCAGTCTGGACCTTTTATTGGAGTCTTCAACCCAGTGGCGTTCCTGTGTGTGTGTGTGTGTGTGTGTGTGTGTGTGTGTGTGTGTGTGTGTGTGTGTGTGTGTGTGTGTGTGTGTGTGTGTGTGTGTGTGTGTGTGTGTGTGCAGGCTGGATTGTATTTGATGTACCCATGACTTGTCTTTTTCTTCCTCCCTCTATTGGTGGTCAGAGTGTGATTATGACTCTGGTGAGTGGGGGTTGCCCTGCGCCCCTCTGTTGTGCATCACTCCCACACACACACACACACACACACACACACACACACGCACACACACACACACACACACACACACACACACACACACACACACACACACACACACACACACACACTCCCCATCCTCTGTGTGTCCTCTGTGTGGTCTGCCTCAGTGTGGGATTGCATGACACCCCTCTCATGTCTGCAGATATTTACTCAGGAAAAAGGTCTTTTTCCTGCATACATGTGGCATTTTTCACTTAGAACTGGCCTCAAAAATAAGCGACATGAACTGTAGAGGTGTAGGTTTGTTGTGGTGAAGCCACATTAGCAAGTGATTAATTTCGCATCAAACTGCTGCAGTTTCTTCTTCAACTGTGTTTCTGTGATCAAATTACTGCACTGCACATATTCATTTGTATTTTACTGAGGCCACTGAGTTTAACGTTTTTCCCGGCACATAAGTGCAGTTCACATAAGAAGATAAGGAGCTTTCCCAAAAGCTGCGCACAGGCTAATTGCGGTCCCCTCAATGTATAAGTACTGTAAGACGGTGTATTGATCGCTTAGTGAATTGCCTGCAAGTGTGGCTTTTCCACTAAACTGAGAATAGATGATGGTGACTGAGTAATATCTGTGATTCCTCCCACAGGCAGAGAGTATGAAGGCTACCAGCCGCTGTGGTTTCACCAGAGGAGGGACTCTGTCACCGGAGAAACCAACTTTGTGTACAAGGGAGGTTACTGGGAGGCGAAGGAGAGACAGGACTGGAGCATGTGTCCTGACATCTTCTAAGCCACGAACTGACAGCAGGTCACACGTAATCTTTTTAGACAGGGAACTACTCGGCCTCTGCTCCATAAGCAATGGCTAATGAGCAGTGGATCTCCGTGAGCATGAGAATGCTTGCGTGTGTTTTATATGTCTTCAGATCACGCTGTACCTCCAAATGAACACTCAGTTTGTACCAGGGGGAAAAGAACGGACATTCACTTGGCAGTGCTCTTAAACACTACACTGGAGCAGCAGTGTGGTCACATGTGGAATCGGAGCTGTAGCCACGCAATAAAGGCACCTGCGCACCCCAGAAACCAGGTGCTTTGTAACTGCTACCCACAATGCACTTTTCGTTGATCATGTTGGACAGAATCCGTGGTAGTTTAATCGTAAACCTTGATCTAAGGGGGCAAATGTGGTTAGAAGTGTTCCTCCACTCTCTCAGTTTTATTCAGCACAATTTAGATTATGTTTGCTTCATGAATGATTTTTTTTAATCGTTTTTTGTTTTAAAATTAGGGAAAAATACATTGCAGATGATACAGATCCGAAATGTTGAAATTGATGAGAAAATATAACATAAATTACAGACATAATATGTAAAATACTCATAAAATTGTACAATCATGATTTTTTTAAAACTCAGCTTTTATAAATTGTTTTCTCTCTTGCTGCTCATTTTTACAGACGTTTTACTTCCCCCACAGACACAAAAGAGACATATAATTTATTTGAACTAATGAAATATGCAGGAGAGCAAAGACGTATTTCCTTTGGTGTGAATGTTGGGGCTCCCTCTAGATAAATGCAGTGAGTCTTCTAGTTGTTGTAGAGATAATATAGCTGCTTCTTCACTTCATATTTTAAATATGAATTGCCTCAATGCATTTCAGTCATGAAACAGAGACACAGGCATCTTCCATTCATGATACTGATTAGCAGAAATGTCCAGTAGTCAGTCTTTGAACTGTAACATCTGCAACAGTACATGATGTATCGCAAACGTTCATATCACTCTATCAAGGACCTGAATAAGCACTTTTCACTGTGGTTGACTATAGGTTAGTACATACCTGTGTTCATGTTGACAAAGGTCCACTCTGTACATGTACTTTACCTTGTCCTCTGGTGCTCTCCCTTAGCAGCACGTATTGTGTGACCATTCTGAGAAACACCATTAACAAAGATAATACAAAGTATTAAGTCGACATCAAATCACTAATTAATAGCCATCTTCCATTTAGGATCATGTGCTCAATGCACTAGCTCCATGGTGTCCACCAGTCACTAATTGGTAGTGTACATGCTTCAGTATGTGACTGAGTGGTTGTACGAGGAGTCCTGAGTGGCTTCAGCTGACAGGAAGTCAAAGGTTATGGAAGCAGACAGGGCTGGTTCCTGTAGCACGTCACTGAGCTGTCAGCCTTAGCCACAGACCACTGTCACAGCCATTGTTCCAGGTTCAACACAGCTCATATGCGTAACCCGTTCCTTCAGTGTTTGTGGACAAGCTGATCTGGGACCTGCTCATGAAGACGCCCTCAGTCTTTTGCCTTTAACTGACTGAACAAGGGAAAGATCCCCCGGACTGTGCACTACATGTCTACAGACTTTGGACAAGCTGTTTTTTTGGTAATTATTGTTAGGAATGTAGAATTCAATGCTGGAGGTATTGTATCTATTGTCTATTTGTGTGAATATTTTGTGATAAAAGAATGATATTGTAAGATGAAACATAATTCTACTAAGCTGAGTTTAAGTTATGTATTCCACATTGATCAAATCTAAAAAAAATGACATGAAAGGATTTGCTATAATTTAGATTTTTAATCCAGATTTGTTGTGCAAAAGATGGACGGCTGACCCTGAAGCACTCACAGTTTGGTTGCAGACTCTTTATTTCGTCTTAATGCACACTGTAATAATGATTTTAGAGTCATTGATGCTAACATTTTAGTAACCGTGGTTCACATTTCAACAGCTTTGATTTGCAGAATGTAAAAGTGTGATAATATGCACAAGAGAAGAAATGAATTCCTAATAAAATACTACTGAGTTTGACTGGTAGAAAGGAGTTTCCTGATAATAAATACTCTTTAAACAAAAGATTTATCACCAGTAGCATAATAATTTGATACTGAAATGAATAATGATTGATATTATTGTTTGCACAATGTGCTTCTTTTTACTCATTTTGATTCAAGTTTTTCATGGGCACAGTTTGCTCAATCTCTAAATATCTTGTTCAGAACAAGTTGGAAACTAGAATAGAATCCCCCCCCCCCAAAACAAATACACATACAGTAGGTTAATTGATAACGTCATGTATGTACAGCAAATATGAATTTACCTACAACCAGCAGCTTTAACATAACCATAAAACAATGTTGTTGTTGTTTTTTACAAATTAATCAAATGTTTGTTAATAATAATAATAATAATAATAATAATAATAAAAGGATGTTGACATTAGTTTTACGCAAAATAAACAAACCAGAGCAGACAAGCGTGATATTAATCTTCACATATCTTTTACTGTACTGTTTGGTTTGGTTCGGTTTTTCATATATCTGCTTCACACAGAAACAATTGAAACACTGATGAAGACTGTGTCGACTATCAGTCATTTCGAGTGTGTCACACTGAAGACGGGCACTGCTACATTCAACAGTTTCATTTTTTTCTATCTTGAAAAAGCATCATGCCACAGGTTAATTGGTGTCATCTGGCACAGTCATGACATCTGAACGAATGCAGATCGCTGCTGAAGGGTGGTGAAGAAACTGCGAAAGTGGTTTGCAGTCGTCTCTCTCAGCGACCAGTGATTTTATATTTCAGAATACATATTATATTTTGAATGATAACGGAGAGTTCAAGAACCATTTTAATTAATATATTTCTGAATAATACAGTATGACCTCAGTGTGCGATGGTGACCTGTAGATCCGAGAGCTGTAGCAATAATGCAGTGGTGTGCAGATGTGTTAGCTCATGGCTATTTGCTACAAACAAACAGAGTTGTCTGCCTCATGCAGAAGTGAAAAACCAACCAAAGTGTATGTGACGAGTGTACTGTAGACTAAGACCCTCTTCATCTGCCTTTCATACCTTAGAGGGTTCTAATGTAAACCCTCTGTCGCTGTTTCTCACAGCTCATCTCACTCTTAGTGTGATTTTAGCTTTAATTCCTGTGTGATTCTTTCTGTTCTGATTCTTCTCATGGGTGCCATTATTGCAAAGTTGTTGGGTTTTTTTTCATACTGTTTGTGTGATCAGTGTGCATGTGTGGCACACGTTCCCTTCGCATTCGAAGCTGCTCCGTTTTGAGGATGTAAACACAAATAAATGAAGTGAAGATGGGGACTTTGTCTTGCCTCGTCTGTGCTTCGTCTCTTCTCCGTGTACTCTGACTCATGTTGTGACATGTGATGTGTAAAACTAAATGCGTTGAAAGTTATCAGACACGTTAAAAGCAGCCTAGTGCAGGAGGTCAAAGGTTACTGACCTGCCTTTTGTAGATGAAACTGCAGATTCAACTTTTAATTTATACTAATTTAAACTTTTAAAATATTGTCTTGAATCAGCAAAGACACAATATTGAGTAAAGCAGATAATAAAGTTGTTACTGGTAACAATGCATATGTTGTCTTTTTTCTCTGTGAGGCAGTATAAAAGATGAGATTGTTTTACTGTCATGTGGCAATTTTGTATGAAAATATGACTCTTTGCGTTGAACTGTACACCTAAATACCATCAACGACCCCAGAGCATATTGTCCTTTGGCGCTGACGTTACCGCTGTGCGCGCGCCACTGCGTCTCCTCGCGGGCTTTCCGCGCTGGGCGGGTCTGGAGCGGTTTCACGTTTCCATGGCAACCAAGACGCTCCTGTCAATCAAGGCGCAAGCACAAAAAGTCAAGTTCAGCATCGAGGTACGGTCTCCGCGCTTGTCTTTTCCGGGTTTGTGTAGGTAACAAAGGCCGAACCGTGTTGGGACGAACTGTAAACGGTCACGTTCGCGTTCGTGTGTCGCTTTGTTTTGGATTAACAGCTGATTTAGCGTTAGCTTCTGTGTTTTGTTGATTATGCGGCCACACTAGCTACATTTTTGATCACGGTGACGTTATGCGCCGTTTGAAATGGTAAGAGCTTATTATTTGAAAAAGTCTTTTATAGGAAGCAAAAGAGTTTATAGGGTCTGTAGTGAAAAGAGCTGAGTCTGCCTTTGCAGCCAGCTATAGTCTTGGTCTCCTGGACAACTAGCCAACACAACCCCCACCCACCAACTCTTTACCACCGTCAGCCGTTTACTGGTTTCAAGTGTTCATGTGCAGGACATGTCTGACAGAAACCACAATGAATCAGAGAGAGATGCAGAGGACACAGATGGACGTCTTTACACCGGTCTGGGCTTTTTTCACACTACATTTATACCGTACATTTACGTGTCACTGGCTAATTTTGCATCCATTTATATCCATCCATTTTTTTTGTCTCTGCCCTCTCAGACCCACAACTCAAAATGAGTCTGTGTGAACTTGACGATTTGTCTCCTAAACGGGACCACTGTGACCTTCTGCTAGATGCCATTGATGCTCAACTGGGTCAGCTGCAGGTCTGTGATTGTTTTTCTGTCTGTTTATACTGTATGTACAGGGCAACGTGTGCATTTAATTACAGTAAGATCATCTGATTAACAGAACTTAATTAAACTAACACTGACTTAACATGTGCAGGTTCAGTCCTCAATACATCAGATGGTTTCCAAGGAGACTGATTGCAGTGCTGCTGGTAACTTATATTATAATATACACACTATTCCGAACACTAAACCTTTTTTCTAGGTGAGCATTTTGGTTTTAATTGTTGATCAGCTTGTCTCAGGTGGAGTTATCCTGTGAGCAAAGACACAGGCCTGGGAAGCACCCGCTCAAATGACACTACCATGTCTTGTCTTGATTTGAAACCCCCAACGGTGATGCATTTATCAGGTGATATTTAATTCACAACAGTGATATTAAATATACATTCTTGCTTTAGTAGCTTACTTAGTATTAGAGTAAAATGGTCAGTATTTATTTGTATGTATAAGTCTTGCTTACCTACTGCCTTGTCTCTCGTCTGCTCTACCACAGAGAAAAGCTGTGACAGTCTGTTTGTGAAAAGGGGAACCAAAAATAGGTTAAATAGACAAGCAAAAGGCAAAGAGGACATGGAGTCTCGGCGGGAGCAGGTCATCTGGAGACTAGAAAAGCTGCTTGGTGATGCCTGTAGTGAGGACGGGTTGGCAAGAGAAATGCCGCCTCCGTCAGACAGTATCTGCACTGAGGACTTCCACAGATGCTTTAGAGAAGAGATGGTGGGACCTGCACTTTCAGAGACTAATGTGCATCAACTAGATATAGAAGAGGCTGAGGGGGCAGAGGTCACTGACAGTGACAATGATCAGAGTGAACAAAAAAGACATGTGTTTAATTTTGAGAGAGGAGGATTAGCATTGATGGGAAAAAGCAATAAAATAACGAGTGCTCATTATTATGAGTCAGATATGCCACAACAGAGAAAGGAACCAGAGAAATATCTTTCCTACCACTATGGCTTAAAAATATCTCATGGTGGTGAAAAAGCTGGAGCTAGCGAGAGATACAAACTAGCACAGAGGAGTGACGACAATGCTGGCAGTAAGTACTACCCTGTACATGTTAATTATTCAGGAGACAACACAGGCTTTTTAAACATTCCTCAAATTGGACGTCAGTTTTCGCACGAGAATTAATGGATAAATTATCCACCTGTCTGCTCATGTGCATGTCCAACATTTGGATCCACAACTGCCTATCAGGCTGGTGTGCAATTTAGCAGGTTATCCACGAAGATTATTCTCAATATTTTAAGGCCTTCCTGACATTCTCCTTCTGCCAGAATCACTGTTAATCACCTGGGTCCATGCATTAAAATATTTTAGTAGAATTATCACCTTTTAAAATGCGCAGAAAAGGCATATTCTAAAGTGATAATACTATTTGTTTTCATTAGTACAATAGTCCATGTCACTTATATGACCCACATAGGATGGAACACCCTCATCCAGTGTGTAACAAGCCTGGATGACCACTCTACCAACTACTGTAACAGTGATGCATCCAAACAGGAAGAGAGTGAACCTCTAGGTAAAGCAAGTGTTTACTTTTGCTTCAGCATTAATAAAAGGTCTATGTAGCTTTCAATAAATTTAAAAAATAGTCTGTTTTTTTAAAGCTCACAGGTGCACTAACGGGAATATAAAAGATGGAAGATCTTCAGTCCATAAAGTGCAGCATAATAAGAAAGAAACATCCAGGTAAACTGAATAGATGAACAATTTGAAATGTACTATGTAAAAGCTATTATAAAACACCTCAGTGTTGTACACATGCACCACATACAAGTTTTTGTATATTCCAGACTCAGGTGGTCTTCTGGAGACAATGACAAGGAGACAGATGAGGAAAACAACCTCTGGAACAGAGGACACGAGACAGAATGGGTAAAGATTAACAAACACCTCCCATGAATGAATAGATAAAAGTAGTGATTCGCTCCTCCGTCCCCTGGGAGGCGGTGGAGTGTGTGTGTGCCTCGTTTGCCTGCGTTCCCCTGTCAGGTGTCTTATTTCCTTGTTACCTGTTGTTCAACGTGAGTTGGTGTTTTCTGCATGTGGGTCCAGGTCAATAGCTTGTGAATTTGTGAGAAAACTGGAAAAATATGCTGAGGTTAAAAGACAATGAGAAATATGGTAAAATGCAGCATCTTGTACAGGGACCTTCATGCAGACATAATGTTAACAGCTTATGGTTCGTGCCTTGCAGGAATTGGAGCGTCTGGCTGCAGACACAGCACAGATGGAGAAGGAGAAGCGAACTCTGGAATGTGTTCTGATTGACAGCAGGGACGAGAGAGACTCGATTAGGTAATAAATCAACTCAAACCAATTGCTCACACACATTGCATCAATTCAAGGATGGTTTTGTTAAACAGTAATACAACATTTTATATGTTACAGTTGCCAGCTGAAGCTGCCCAAACAGAGAGAATCCTTTGTGTTTGACTTTAAAGACACTGAAAAAGAAGTTGAAACTATACGTCAGCGTAAACAGACTCTGACAGCCGGATCCTGCAAAGAGAGGGTAATAATAAAAGCTAAACCTGTCTTTCCACATCATCGTGTCAGTCAGTGTTTTAACGAGTCCGTTTTTTTCCTTGATAAACAACTTCTTTGTTGCTCCACCATTGCACAACAGAACGTCGTCATCATGTCTGTGCTGGAGAAAGAGGAGATGGAAAGACAGCTGGACAACACGAAAACTGAACTGTTTGCTGAACAGCGACGTGCAAGAGAGGAGCTTGAGTCAATGCAAGAGGTACAATAGTCTGTTTACAGTATGACTATCACTTTCACTGATGATGAGTTCACCTTTCGAGAAAATAGGATGTTATCAGTTATTTACCTGTGTTTTTGACTAAATCGTGAATAACCTTTTGTGACAATTGTTTGATAAGAACTGCACTGTTACATTTGTTGTTTAGAAGTTGGAGGAGACTTGTGAGTTGCTTCAAAGAGCAACGGAGGCAGAAGCCTCACTAAGGGAGACGTGTGCTTGTCTGGAGGCGAAACAGAAGCAGAAAAAAGAGCAGCTTGAGGTGGCGCCTTGTTTCCTGACACAAATTAATACAATTAATACAATTAAATATTTTTGTCTGTCAAACAAATCACACAATCTCAGCATCCACTTGTCTAAATCTTTTCATTGCTGACTCGATGACTTAGGCTGCTGAGACTCGAGTAACGGAACTCCATGTTGAACTGGGAGAATATAATATCAGGTTGGGAAGTCTGGAGAAGCTGTTGGCTCAGAAGGAGCTACAGCTGATGGAGTTCCAGGAACAATGTGAGGCCTTACAAGCGGACAGAGACAAGTTGAAAGTGGAGCTACAGCAGCTAAAAACCAGCTACTACAAAACACTGGAGGAAGCTCAGGAGCAAGCCTACAGAACGACGGTAAATACAGATTGCTGACATTTTCTAATTCTAACAGTCATTTTCTAAAATTAAAGAAAGATTATTCTCTTTCATTTGCTAACAGGCATCAAATTTAGCTGCCTCATATGAATGATTCATTTAACTCCAGGTTAATCAGCAGGTTGAGGAGGGGAAAGTGAATGCGTTAAAAGAAGAGACAAAGTGTCTCACACAGCATATTGAGTCCCTGCAGCGTTCTGTTCAGGTCAGTGAACAGTTAAACCCAGTGGTACAGCACCCCAGTAATATTTGGTTAACTGTACAACCTCTGTCATGCTGGCAGCTGAAAGAGGAAGAAGCCGGGCAGCTAAGGGAATCGCTGGAAATGCAGAGGGTGGAAGCAAAGAACCTTGATGTGGAAGCCTTGGAAAAGGTATTCTCATAGTCCGTTGGATCAAATATGCAAACATGGTTCTATGACGCGCACAGCATGCTCCTATTCAGGTGCACAAAGCCATTGATGAGGAGAGGAGGAAGTGGGAGGCAGAAAAAGTGGAAGCTGTGCGTGTGCACTGTAGGATCCTGGAAGAGCAGAATGGAAGGAGCCTGGAAAAGATGAGGAGCGAGATGCAGCGAGAGAAGAGCAAAGCACTGGCTTTTCAAGAGCAAGTGTTGAAACTAAAAACAGTGAAGTGACTCCCGTCCTTGATGACAGACGTTACGATTCTAAATAAATCCTCATACATTTCCACTCTATATTTGCACATTTTCATTGTATTTCAAAGACAGTGCAAGAGTTGGAGAGTGAACGCTGTGCACAGCACAGAGAACAGGAGTCACTGCTGGCTGGTATTTGTAAATCACTGAAAGAGGAGCACCAGGCACAGCTGCATCGGTTGCAAAAAGAGATGGCAGAGGTCTGGGAAAACCGCTGCAAGCAATAACTTAGAGGTATATCAAAGTGAAGTGTTGTAGAATAGCTGACGTGTAATTTGTGGTTATAGGAGAGTCAGAGGAAAGTGCTGCGTATCCAACAGGCCAGTCAGCTGGCAGAGGAAGAAGCTGGCAGGCTGCGGGTGATGCTGGAGGAAAAGGAGAGCAGCCAAAACCAAATCACAGCTGAGCTGGACCAGCAGCTCAGGGCCTGGACGACAGAACTGGGGACAGAGTGCCAGCATCTGCACCTCTTAGTGGAACAGTGTGGAGCCAAACAAAGGGCTTTGCACCTTCCTCTCAGGTAATGCATAGGGGGTTTATAAAGAAACAAATACTTATAAACAACACTGTGCTGATTAAGTTCTGACAGCTGGGCCTTTGTATTGTGTAGTCCTACTGCAGCTGAAGCTCTTGCAAACCTGAGAACACTGAGGGAACACCTGAAGCACTTGATTAGTCACCTACAGCAAGAGCTTGAGTCACAGAAACAAACCAGTCAGCAGCTGCAAAAAGACAAGGTAGGATTTAAACTACACTCTACCACATACATACTTTATGATTGGATATAGTTTAATATATGGTGAAAAAAGTGTCACAGTAAAGTATGTGGTGGAAAAAGGGTTATAGTATAGTATGTGGTAAAAAAACTAAAAGTAAAGTAGGTGCCATTGTAAAAGTCTCATAGTATAGTATAGGATATATGTACATACATACATACATACAACGTGTACAAAGTATATATTTTGTTAGGAGCGAGAACTGAGTATCCAGAGGCAACAGCTGAGGGTGGAGAGAGATCAGGCTTTGGGCTTCCTGAAGGAGCAGCTCATTCTGGTATGGCCTTAGATTCTTTGTAAAGCTTGTGTTTGTTCAAATAGACAAAAAAACATTGGACTGCCACTTATGCAGGAGCACGTTGAGGAGTTAAGCAGGCTGAGTTTGGTTCGTATGGGTGGTGGAAGAGCTGATGGAGGAGTGGCAGAATCTCTCCACAAGCAGCTGAAGGCCAAAGACTTGGAACTCAGACAGGTTCAGAAGAACACGGGCCGGTGGAGGGAACAGACGGCAGCTCGTCTGGCATCGAGGTTTGAACTACAAAGGTAATGTGTTGAGGTTGACAGAGGTTATGTTATCAAATGTCTGATAACCAGTTTGCGTTTGTCAAAAGCAAACTGAAAGTGGTATGCTCCTTAGACTTAGCCCCTTTCATATGTGACATATATGTTTATCTTCTAGAAAAGCAGAAGATGTTCAACGAGAAGGGCAAAAAATGCGTGATGGGACTGAAGGAAAGATGGCCTTTAATGCTAAGGTACAAATTATATTGGTTCTACTGTACGTAAGCACTGACATAGTTACTATATGTTACAACATATATGTGACTGTACTCCTTTGTGTCTTTGTTCAGTCTTACTATCTTTGCTACTGACTCATGATTAATGAGGTGATGGGTAGAATTTAACTTTAACTTAACTAAGTCCTGTTTGTGACTTTGTCATGGAGCAGACTTTACCACGGACACAGCATTGTTCTTTTTACACATCATCTATTATAAGCTGCTATCTATATTAACCCTGAAAAACACCAGCCTGATTCCACAAGACACATGTAAAATCCTCACAAGACCTAAAATCTACCAAACTGAGAAGAATTTTGCTGAAAACTGACTGAAACTTGACATGACTGAATGACCTGTAACTGGTGAGGATGAAAAAGGTCCCGCTGCAATTTTCAGTTGACCTACAGTATCTGCAGATTGATTCAATTCTTCAGCATCATACCTTGCTACCCGCTGTTGATGCTTACGGTTCATGTATTTGTTTTGACAAAGGTCTCTTCCTGTGCCCCCTTCCCATCAGGAAGCTCAGATTTGCTCTTCCTCCCTTTGTGCCGTGGACTCTGCTGCCTCCTACTGTCCCTCAGATTCATCTTCCTTCAAGCTTCTTCGTTATCTCCAGAGTAAAGTGAAGCAGCTCCGGGTAGAAAACCAGGCCTACAGCAATAGTTCAGCTCCTTCTAATTCAGATCTTACAAGAGTGAGTATATTATGATGATTATAGAGTCCCCCTTATGCTCTATGAAACTACTTTTGCAATAATGCACAAATTTACAAATGAATGGAAATAATTTAAATAACAAAAGACAAACAATTGACATGTTGAAAAATATTTACTATATTATTTTTGTTTTTGTTTCTTCTTCCAGATTCAAGGTGGGGACAGTGCTGGGATCTGGAGCCAGTCTTCAATCAATGCACCCTCTAGTTAAGGATATGAAACCTTATTCTGTGTGAGAAAGGATGTGCACCAGTAACCTCATATTTCTAAAATCTGTGTCTAAAGCATTTCAAGATGATCTTTTCAACCATAGAAATGAATCATTCACAGTTACATGTGCTTACAACTGCAGATTAACGGTCACAGTGACACAACTGAGGAGCGTGTCATCAAGCTCACATTCCTCAGTGGGAACTTAATGTGCGATGGTTGCATTTATGACCTATGGTTGCAGTGAACTGTGAATGACTGATGAAGTTATATTTCACGGAAGGCTACAGATCATGTGAGTTATGTCAAGGAACCTCATAAAGCTGACTGTTCCTTATAAAAAACTCTTGTAAATTGCAAATGTTGCATGTTTATTTTTTTTTTAAGAATTTAAAAAGCCTTTAAACCTCTTTAATCTACTCGATGTAAGAGCATTTATTGTACCAGTTTTTTGGTGGATTCGACATAACTACTAGCTCATTTTATTTATCTATTGTTCTCAAGGTGGAGTAGTACTTTCCTCCAATCTTGTCAAACATATTGCATAAGACCAACTTTATTAACTACTAACAAATGTTTGTTAGAGTAACCAGAATTAACAGATTTAGAGCTGACACTAGCTGAGCTGATCATGACTTAAAAAAACTGTTGAAAATAAATCTTATTCCTGTGACACATTATAAAGTATTGTATTCAATAAATGTTTATTGTAATGTGTATTTAACGGTTAACCAGATAAAATATTTTAGAATGAACTTGTTTGCACATTTTAGTCATCAGACCAAGAGGGTTCATTACAGGCATTCCAGAAGTCAAACCAGAGACCCATAAACTTCAGTTTACATCATGTGCAATGATGTAAACTGAAGTTTGTGTTTTCCCTAAACCTAAGATACATTTCATCAACTAATCAAAGAATCTCTGGATTGACTAGGCAAGAGTTTATTGAAAAACAAATATAAAGTACACTGAACACTCAATGGCTGCAACGCTAATATACATATGAAAATACAAACAAATCATACAAAAGTGAAATTCCTTTCCTTTTACTTCTTGTGCTTCACACTGGCATTTAAGTACACAGTACACCTGTGTGCTGATGACTAGGCTTTGGCAAAATTATAACTAAGGGCAAATATAAATTCTGCAATATATAAAATTGTTTAGATAAGGCTGCCTTTAGACTGTACAAAGTTTTTATATAATGACACTTGCCCTGGAGATCTGAAGGAATAAATTACATCAATGTTGCAGTTAGCTTTTACATGCAGTTGCCTGAAGTTACGGTCAGAGAACCTAGACTAAATGACTGTAGAGGAAAGGACGTGTTGCACAAACAGGTTCAAAAATGCACAGTATGCATCCTTTGCCAAACTGACCATCAAGTGGCTCTGAGTCCTCGTGGTCTTTTCAGTAACAGTATGACCAGTCTTGCGTATGATCACATTTCCATGTCCTCCTCTCCGGAGCTGTGGGCCACAGTAAAGCTGTACACAGGAGGGTGTGTGTGCGCAGGTGGACTGGAGGGGCTGAGGGCACTGTGAGGGTTGGGGGACGGACACGGGGTTGGGGAATGCCGTGTCACTGTCTGTTGTTTTCGCTGTTTCTGTAAGGAGTCCTTTAGCCTCCGACAGAAAGGATCATCTGGTGGTCGCCACAGCACCAACTCCATGCAGGAATGGCTCCTAAGAGTATGTGGAAGACATGGGAGACAGAAAGAAGAAACAAGTTGAAAAGCTTCAAGGAGGACTTATCAGGAGAACAAACGTCACATGTTGACCTAGGCTCTAAACAGTAAATGTTCTAATAGCAAAGTAAGAAGCACATACACAGACTGGGCTACTGTGTGCGGCAGGATGTCACTGATGCCGCGCTGCAGGCCCTCCTTCAAACTGTCAGAAATCACCAGCACTGGTCGTCTTGGTGCTGGCTCTACATCCAGATTGTCATCCTCATCATCATCTTCCAGCGTTATTCTATGATACATCAATATGGGATTATTTACTGACATTAAAAGCTAAAATATGCAACTCTGGGAAATCAAGAGGTTTGAGGCTCAGCCCTCCCTCATTCTACTTTTAATTATTATTAAGACATTTGAAGGAAACAGTTACAGTAGTAGTAAATAGTAATACTCCCTCTGTAAAATCTACATTTTTTGTCACAAAAGCCAAATGATAAAAATAGATCCAAGCTTAGAAAAACATAATACTTTATAAATAAATATCAAGAACCTAGATAATACATTAAACCATTCCAAAAACTTAGATTTATTAATTCTTCATAAATCTGGATTGACTGGTGGGATGTAGATAATTTTCCTGTCATACAGAGAGAAGCTTATGGTCAATAATGCAAAATGTTCAGGTCCTATGTCTGCAAAGAAGGTCCAATTCATTGTCTCCTGTCCCACTGGGCTTCTAAGAGACTATGAGGAGTTTCTGTTACAAGCCCTCCCATTCGTCTCATCTGATTGTAATCTGAGGCAGGTCTGCTCGTCTTATAGGTTTCCAACCCTTATTGACATAATGACATATATGCAACTTTTCACACACAAAGCATACTTCATACCTGTCTTCAATCTCACGAAGTTTCCTTTGAGCTGCCTCTATCTCCATGCAGGAGCTCTCCGTGTCAGGTTGGGACAAGGCAGACGAGGTCTGTGGCAAACTCAAGGGCTGGGGTGTTGCACAGAGCTGTGGAAGTGCAAGACTGGCTTGTGCTGACAGAAGTGGGCAAACATTTGTTGTTGGCCAGTTATTACAGGTGCTAGTGTTTTCTGAAATGTCGGCCTCCGCCTCAATCCTCCTCTTCTTGGCACTACATGCTCTGAAAAAAATATATACATATTTATATTGACAAAAGTATATTTATTACAGCACTGTTATCCATCTTGCACTTGTTATGTATTTCTAACTTACTCATCATCAACTCTCCTCCTGTGCTTTCTGAGGCATCGTGTCTCCCAGGTGCTGTGAGGCAGACAGATATGAAAAAAATGTCAATGTCAAGCTAAAATAGACACACATATTAGCCAAAACCCTAACACTATTTTAAAAGTAAAACTCATGGAGACAATGCATGTACAATGATCTGGATCATGCTAGTCACAGAACACAGCGAAACAGGGCTAAATTAATGCAAGTCTTCATTCACTGCAACTGAAAATTGATGAGGAAAACAGGCAAACAAGGCTGTGTCACCGTTGCAGTTTTCTGTCTCCATCATTTACAGAAAAGTGATGTGACTGAGTCTGAAATTATTCATACCCCCTAACTTAAAGTTACTTTCATTCAACCAGTGTTTTTTTTGCTGTTGTTTTAACTGGAAATGACACAGGCCTCAAAAGATAATAAGACGATGCACAAGAGCCATCATTGTGAAAAACAATACTAATTTTCCATATTATTCAACGCTTCTCAATAATCAGGCTATTACAGCAATCAAACGCTTCCTATTATTGCTGTCCAGCTTTTTTGCTTGCCTCCACTGGTATTTTTGCCCATTCATCTTTAGCGGACGGTCCGCTCTGATCAGTCTACAGGTGCGGTGCTGTGATGCTCTGTATTCTGGCACCTGTTGATCACAACCAGCATCACATTTACCCTGTTATATCCTGATTTGCCCTTACATTAAACCACTAGGCGCTATCAGTGCTGTTGCTGATCTGCAAATCGATCAAACGCTGTCAACGATTGTCGGTTACATTTATTTTGACGTCACATACTCACTGGTCATAAACTGACGCTCTCTGCAGGTCAGCAGACATCATTGGAGATCCAAGGTCAAACGCGGGGAGGCTCGTAGGACCTGAAAATGAATACATGGCTGGCAGAAACCCCGGATCACTGCTGGATGGAGCAGGGTGATGCATGGTGGTCCAGTCCGTGAAATGGTTTATAGACACACGCTAGTAGATAACTACAACCGGGTCTATCTGGAAAATCAGCATTGATTCCAGTCAGATAAGCGGATGAAAGTATTTTTCTGTAACGTGCATGACGCATGACTTATCGCATTACACTTGCATGGTGAAACGGTCAGCTGGCTGCTTGTCTACAACAACTAGCAGCACTGTCATTTTATCGTTAACCTACATGGCATATACACGCACACGGTAACAACCGCCCTCTGTTACAGAATCACGTTAGCAGCTTTACGAGATAAGCAGAAGCCCACAAAGTTGTGGCTGGAGGCCGACCTGTGCAGCTGCACTGCCCCGTAATGTCTCACTGCTTATGTTAATGTTTTGCTAGCTCGGCTCCGCTCACCACACCGTGTTTCCCCTGGACTAGCCCCATTAGCGCACAACGACAGACTCTACGCGCTCGTGTCCAACTGACCTACTGTTACGACGCTACCGACGAACCGAAGTGCGCAACGATTTGACGTCACTTTAGGTGGAAACACTTTGAAAGGCAGTGTGAACGCAGCCGTGGTTTTCTGGGTACGCTGAAAGCGCCAGACGCGCTGGAAGATGCGTCGAAGTTCTAGAAATGCGAACGTGCCGCTAGGTGAATTGTGGGTAATGTAGTTTCAGTGCGACTAATGCGTGCGTTAAAACACACGGTTTAGTTGAGACAGAGGTCAGCTGGGTGACGTTTAAAATGGCGAGTTAACTGTCGATACTGGTAAATTAGAAACATACATAAACATTAATTGAAACTGGAGCATTGCAGACAACTGATATAAAAAATTACGTCTGGTGAAAAGGTTTTTAATAAATCAGCAAACGCACTCTCATAACTATAACTTTATCACCATAACGGGCCACTACAATTCTTAACCACTAGGTGTCTCTTTATTTCACTTGATTGAAAGTCTAAAGCCTCGACTCTTTCTTTGAGGTTGGCGGCTTTGTAAGAGTTTTCCTGCCATCAGTAATTAGTCATTTGTCATAACTATGGTCTGTGCCTCAAGAGAACAACACCACACACAACGACAGACATTTACAAATGAGGATAAATCCGACGGGCAACTATTTGTCGTCCTTGTCAAAGAGTACAAGCGTCAACAAGATAGTTACCTCCTGGAACCTGTCGATGTTCCGCCCCACAGTCCAGTGTATCTTGGTTGGACCCTCTTGATTTCCGTCGAGTTGTCGGCGGAATCGCAAATGACGAGTCATATGACCCAGACGTACTAGAAGCTGTTGTTTGAGCCTGTGTCCTTATTCTTCACGGTGGAGTTTCTCTGTAGGTAGGACACCGCTGTTTACTCGAGTGCGATGGGTAGCATCTCGTTACTTTTTAGCTGGGACAATGTTATTATGTAACTTAACGACAGTATTTAATCTTTAATGATATTTATTTCTAATATGTAAATTATTGTCTTGTATGCAGTTTTCTTCCTCACATGTTATTTGTAGCGTGGCGTTATTTTGTTTTGTCTGGCAGGTTTTCCAGAATGTTGCCTTTAATCCTAATAGGTCTACTGGCCTGTGCCTCTGCCAAACCATGTGGTGAGTTTGTTTTAGTTAGTAACCATGACTGTCCACCGGTCTCTTAAGCCTGACTTTCTGAAAAACCCAATTTACAAATATAATGACTCACTGATCTGGACACTCACTGATTTCGCAATTATGTCTTTATGAACAGGGGTAGCTTGATATTGCCCGACTTTTCACATAACGTGTCCAGCTTAAAATTTTGAAAAGAAAAAAAAAGTATAAATGGTATAACTTACTTTCCCTGAGTTTAGAGTAAAATATAATGTATTGTATAATGTATAGATTTTTTCAATGTCTTTGTTCCCTTTGTTACTGCTGATGCTGCAGTTCTGCTTTAGTGATGATTCAGATCCTGTTGATTTCTGCTTGAGAGTGACTTAGGTTTGTTTTTCACGGCTGTGATTTCTGTCTGACGTCTTTATCTGATAAATATTTCAAAGCAGATAGTGAAGGCTCACACCAAGAGGTGCTTCTCTCAATCAATAAGAACCTCCTTCGCTCTATGGGGACGCAGGAGGAACCTCCCAATCCCAGCGTGCACCTGGCATTACGACTTTCGAACGTGCACAACCTTGCCAAGGAGAACGAGCACCTGAACAGACTCAAAACCAAATTGCACAATGACATACAAAAGTAATGTAGCGATCACAGATGTTCTTTTTCTTGTTGGTGTGATGTAACAAATGCCCCATTTAAAATCTGATGTGTGATTTCACTTTTATGTAGTTCCCTGAACTTGTGTCTGGTGTTTTTCTCAGCTCTCTCTCTAACAGCCAGCCAATAGATGGCCTCCTGGCACTATACACTCTGGCCTTAAAGTCCTCCTGCTATGACCTCAACACCGTCACCTTCACTGTGGCTGAGAAGAGGGAGACTCTGCTGACAGTCCTGAAGAAGCAGATGGAGGACGAGAAGGAGCATATTGCCTGTACGTTGTCATTCGACTTAAAGGTCAAGTTTGTCATAAAAAAGCTCATCATCCTGTTTTACATTGTGCTACAAAATGAGTTCAAAGTTTATTGCTGCAGCTACTACTTCTGAAAGGGATCCATAAGAACCGATGCACTTACTAATTATTAATATTATTACTCGGGTTATCCTTACAGTATGTCTCCATTTTGTTGTATAATAAGCTTGATGTCATGTTACTAATTCTTTAGTAGTTAGGTTATTGGAGAATATAAAGGTTTTTCATGTTCTTGAACCATAATCCAAAGTCAAAGTGTAACTGTGTGTCTTCTGTTTCTTTTCCTCCTTCATGCAGTCAGCCAACGCCCTTCGACCAACTATTACCAGTACTCCCTGGGTATTCTGGCTCTTTGTGTCAGCGGCGTCAGGGTCAACAACCATGTCAGCAACAAGCTTATTAAGGCCGTAGAACATGAGCATTTCAAACATGGAGACTCTGTGAGTATAGGTGAGTGAAACCTGACAATGTTTTAATTATTATTTAATAGGTAAATGTGCAATATATGAAATACATGTACACATTAATCGCAAATCATAATATAAGTACTAACTAATTATTACAGAACACGAGTAAACCAGCTGAGTGTTAGGTTTTCAAAACTGACATGAACACGAAGAAGAGACTGGACAATTAGTATTAGTAGAGTTGTCTTACGAGGGTTTTTCCTCTAAGTGCAGTTCTGTCTCTTCCTGTAGATACCTATGCCATGGCTGGAATGGCTCTCCAGTGTGTGAAGACTGCAGGTTTTCATGTGCACGGTGCTGCTGAGCTCAACATTGCCCTCAGCACGATTAAGCAGAAACTCACTACAGCTCGCAGGGCTGATGGCCATATCGGCAATGAATTCAGCACAGGTCTTGCAGTTCAGGTAAGGATCCTACTGGGACTTGTCTCCATCACAGTATTCTAGAACAGCTTATTTGCAGCTCATGTGTAATTATTTGTTGCGACCCAGGCCTTATTGGCAATGGGCAACCAGGTGGAGGAGTGTGCTGCCTCACTGGAGGCCATGAGGACAGACGCCAGAAGGAACATATACCACAACCCCATGGCTATGTCTCAGATTCTACCAGCTCTCCAGCAGAAATCCTACCTCACGGTTCAAAACCACGACTGCCTCAATGAGGATGGTACATGCAACCTTATATCTGCCCCCTGAGGCCACTGTGTCTATGCTGTTATTGATGTTCACCTCCCCACAGACACTCTGGTGCTGGAGCCCACTGATCCTGTGGTAGTTACAGCCAGTGACAGCAACGTGGCAGTGGCAGTGACAGTGGAAGTCATCACGTCTGGTGGGGTGGCTGCTGTTTACTCTGTGGATGTGCCAAAGGGCAGCTCTTTGTTGGAGGCCCTTGAACTCCTCAAGGGGAAAAATGCCGGCTTCACGTGAGTTTGCTGTGTCATTGGCTTTTGTGCTGGGTTCAGCTTTTTGTTAAAAAGTCTTTTTTATGCTGCTTTTCAGGTTTGAGACAGAGTCCAGCCTGTGGGGACCATTCCTCAGTATGGTGAATGGAGAGCAGGCCAGGCAGAGTGACCGCAGATACTGGCACCTCTCCTCTGATGGCACTGGTCTGACTGAGGGTGAGGACACATGCACACATATGCACTGTGACTTACTAAGAGTCATCTATTAATTTCTGTGATCTGCTTCCTAATTAAAGAAAAATGTTTGTTTGTTTCTTCAGGTATCAATGACTATAAGATTGAAGCAGGACAAAAGGTGACCATTAAAAACACAAGCTATTGAGAGTCAGTCGGTGAAGGATCCAAAGCTTTCATATCAAGTTTAACCTATATTTACACTTAATCAGAATGATTCACTTTAGGTACTGTAGAATGTGTCAATATTACTAATATAACATACTGTATGTTAAATTACTGTGAAATGTTTTACAAAATGCAATTGTATTTTCAAACAAATAAAGCTGTGATAGATTTTTAAATTCATTTTTCACAGTGTTTGTGTTTATATTAGTTTGCATAGATTTAGATGTGAAAGCTTTCAACAACAATAACTATTGTTGAACAGGTAAAGCTACTTTAGTCCTGATGGCTGGGTGGATTTTAAAATGCTTTTGAAATCATATACATACAAATTCAGCGACAAACATTCCTAAACAATAAATACAACATGAAAGTAAAAGTCTTCCTTAGCAATAAAATGTGATTTTTATTTATCAATAACGTAGTAGGTTAACTTACAGCTGCTATATTATTTTTTCCTTTACTTCATTTACTTTAAAATAGACTTTGTATAAGGTGTTTACATAAAACTATAGTTTGACATTCAGCAGCACGGAAGATTTAAAATGCTTTTATTGCGAAAGTACCCGGCACGTGTACCGGAAGTACTACTGTTTATAACATTTTAGCATGGTTTCTTTAAATAAGTACCTTTTTACCGAGAGTAAATATGCAAAACGCGAGGTAGCGACTGCTTTAAGAAAAGCAATTATAACAGTTCTTATAAAATAGTAATAGTTATACAATTGTTTAAAAAGTGGTTGCCGGTAGTCCTAACGAAAGTCCCTGTTAGCTCGTGGAGAGGAGGCGCTAGCTGCCATGAGGGTTACCGAGCAGTAAAGTATCCTCTACACTGCTTAGTAATATTTGTTCAGTAAAACATGTAGGTGGGTCTGAAAAGCAAACGGTCTGTAGGTGTTCACATCCCCGCCACGATGTATCGCTGCGTTAATCCTGTTTCCAGATGTAATAAGCTAACGGGCTTGCGCCGGGTCCTTGGGTTCGGACTGAACGTGCCCGGTCCGCACGGGAGCACAGCTTACGGAACCATGTCGGCTAAGAAGACAGGTGGCACCAGTCCGTCCCGTTCAAGGTGTCTGTCGAGTCAGGTTCCGATTCAAGATGGAAAAGCTCGAGTGAAGAGAGTTTCTATCGAAGGCAACATCGGTGAGATCAGAAGTATTTGTAGTTTGTATCTTCGCCAAAATTAGATTTACTCTATATACTTCACTTGCATGTCTGTTAATATGTACAATCCTTGTGTTTTGAACATCAGCTGTTGGAAAGTCAACTTTTGCCAGACTCCTGCAGTCAGCGAGTCCAGACTGGGAGGTGATGGCAGAACCTGTCAGCAAATGGCAGAACATTAACAGTGGGGCCTCCAAGGTTTGATCATTTGTATTATAATAACCTAACAACAACAAAGGCTGCAAATCAGTCACTGTGTGTGTGTGTGTGTGTGTGTGTGTGTGTGTGTGTGTGTGTGTGTGTGTGAGACAGGGGACTGTTGCATCACCTCAGGCAACAGTCATCAACTTGCTGCAGATGATGTACCAGGATCCCCAGCGCTGGTCCTACACGTTTCAGACGTATTCCTGCATGAGCCGGTTCAGAACACAGCTACAGCCTCCTCCAGCTCGCCTGCTCCGCTCAGAGGGAACACCTGTGCAGGTTTATGAGCGCTCGGTGTACAGTGACAGGTGACTATCACTGCAAAAATGAAGAATTAAATGATGAAATATCTGAATCTAAATATGAAACCTAACACTATCCTGGTAGATACATCTTTGCTCTTAATATGTTTGAGCTGGGTTGCATCAACTCCACAGAGTGGGCAGTCTACCAGGACTGGCACTCTCTCCTGGTGGAACAGTTTGGACACCAGGTGGAGCTGGAGGGTATCATTTACCTCAGAGCGCCGCCACAGGTTTGTGCATGAAACCTTCCATGTCCTAAATCCAAGACAACGCAGGTGTTTCATTTCATAATACACGTTACAGATGCATTGGAAATCTGTTTATGTCTCAGAAATGTATGGAACGTCTGGAGCGTCGGGGGCGGTCTGAAGAGATTGGAGTGAAGCTGGACTATCTAAATAAGCTCCACATTCAACATGAGAGGTGGCTTGTTGAGAAGAGCACTGAGTAAGTGGTTGCTTCAAAAGTTACATAACACAAGTAGTGGTGCAACCATTGTGTTACAGGATGCCCTGCTCACACTGTCCCTTTTGAAATAGCTTTCCTTGCAGCTGTTCGTTGCTTGCCTGTGAACAGATGACTGTCATCAGTATGTGGCCTGGGGAATAGCAGTGTCTAACACAGCTTGGCTTTTGTTTTTGTTTTTCAGATTACATTTTGAGAAACTGAAACATATACCTGTTTTACAACTGGATGCCAGTGTGGAGTTTCAGGCTGATCTAGAGGTGCGGGATCAATTTCTCATAAAGGTAGGTTCATCTAATGTTCAGACAGTATGTAATGATAACACAGTGAGCACACAAGGGTGGTTTATTATCTCCTGTTCCATTTGCCACAGTTTAATCCTTGCTGTAATGAGAAGCCATTGCGCATATCTGTTGTCTGATTTATTGTTGACTTGTTTCATGTTGCTGATCCACTGTCGTCCTAAAATAACTTTCATCCTCAGGTGAAGAACTTCTTTAATGCTTTATGAGAGCAAAGGGAAGTCATCAGCTGCCATGTCCATGAGACCAGCCACACCTGATCCTGTCAGCTGTATTCACTGACATAGAAATGACTATGAGCCTTAAGGAAGTAAAAGGTTTAAGTGGATCATCTCCAGGATCATACTATAAAACTGATGTCTTACTGTTGTTTCTTTTGTTTCCGTTAAATTTTATTAGCTATTTGTGTTACTTCATATACAATACTTTGCTTTTTATTTAATCGTTCAAATTCTCTTTCATGAGTCACATATTTAAACTAGGACCTGTATGAACCACTGTGTACTGATCTTACACATTACATTTTTGCATTCCTGTAAAGTTGCTGTTGTTGTTAATAAACCTATTTATTATACTTTTTGTGATGCACTTTTAATTCGTTTCATTCTTGTCTATTTGTGCAAATGCACATTACTTCTGCCACTGTTAGTAAAGAGTATGCAATGTTAGTTGTCAGTTATTTCCTCCATTTCAAAGGTATTAAGCTCCTGAATGAATATTAAAAGCGAGAGACAATGACCTTGGCTAAATGTTTTCTTTATCTGGCCTCTGATGTGCTCTGATGATCCAAGGGGCTGTTCAGATGCCTGGAGTGCCCTGGGGTCATCAAAGGGCAGCTGTCCACTATAAAGGAGCCTGTCTGGAGCTCAGTCTGCACAAAGCATCAGTTCAGCTTGGGACCAGCCAGAGACAAGAAGCAGCTCTTCTCTTCTTTTCCTGAAAGTTTTCTTACTTTGGTTCATTTACAATGGAAGCTAGAGCCCTGACCATTTTGTGCACATTTCTCTTTTGCTGTTTTGGAGTTGGCTGCAGCTTTACCACAAGCCTCAACATGAGTTCAGCAGTCAGGGATATCTCCGTTCATCACAGCAGATACCCTCCGTACATGATGCAGCTGTACCGCACCTTCAGGACGGCTGATTCCTCACCATCAGTAGGTGTCAGCACTGTCGCAAACAACCCGTCAACACACCGCTCTGACTCTGTTCTAAGCCTGACAGCAAAAGGTGAGTACACACTCTACACTGTACTGCATGTGTCACTTGGATAGTTGCTCCATGTTAGTTTTAGTATTAGTAAGTTGAGGTTAGTGTTCAGTGTACCATCCTTCAGCAGCACTATCTGTGTTATCAGAACCCCCTGCACTCATCCATTTTACAACCCAGCAAGTGTCAAAATGCTTATTCGACTTTAAAGGCTTTCTCTGTTTTATGTGAGAGAGTGTGTATTTTAGCCCTCAGACGTCCTTACACAGGGAGGGGGGTTCAATACACATCCTGTCCTGTTCACCCTCCCACTCCAGCGCACTGACATTTGTCCAGGGATCTGGTTTTCCCAGGTTCATGTACCCTGCTGTGTGTGCATCAGTGTTTTAATCTGCCGGTTTTGTTTCATTTTTAGGCTGCCAGCAAGTGGGTGAAAGGTGGACAGTCACATTTGACATGTCATCCATTTCTACAAGTGATCTGGTCCAGCTGGCAGAGCTGAGGATCCGACTGCCAGCGTTCTCTGCCTCTAAGAACGCCACTGTGGATTTGTATCACTCCCAGAAACAGAACTGTGAGTGGGGAAGTGCATCGTGCCCCGAGGAGCCTCTTTTCTTGGGAAGCTTGGGGACATCACCCGATAGCATCAGATCCACCTGGAAGGTTTTCAACGTCACGGCTCTGTTGAAGTACTGGCTGTACCAGGGGGATGGAGCGCTGAGTAAAGAGGCCTTGGGTCAACCTGAGGCAGAGCACGGGAGTGGTGCTGAAAACGAAGGGGAGGCACCTGGCAGCTTCCTCCCCAAGAGCTTCAAACAGAGGCAAGCAAAAATGAGCCATCCAACCACAAACCGGGTCACGATGGTCATCTTCTCCAGGCATAACCTGCCTCAGCAAGGCCAGGCAGCTTACAGTCTCATTCACACTGTGGAGAACTCCAAGTACGTGAACGAGGACAGGCTCAGCAGCGACGGTCAGAGTCGCCGGCACAAAAGGAACCGACTGGAGAGGATGAGAGTCACCGATGGAGCTGCGCCCTCTGCGGCGCCGGCACCAGAGCCGCTCCAGGGGCCGCTGTGCAGGAGGGTGGATATGTGGGTGGACTTCGACCACATCGGCTGGGACGAGTGGATCGTGCACCCGAAGCGCTACAACGCGTATCGCTGTGAGGGAGAGTGTCCCATTCCACTGGATGAGAGCTTCAGCCCAACCAACCACGCGTACATGCAGGTGGGCCCACAGCTTGATGTTATATTCCCATGTAACCCTCACAATTTAAAACACATTTTCCAGTAAGTGCCAGCTTGCTCATGTGTGTTATTAACATTTTTTTAGAGCCTCTTGCGACATTACCACCCAGAACGGGTGTCCTGTCCGTCCTGCGTGCCAACGCGCCTCAGCCCAATCTCCATGCTGTACTATGAGAACGATGATTTGACCCTGCGGCATCACGAGGACATGATCGTGGAAGAGTGCGGCTGTCACTAAAAGTATCACTGCTCACGATAACATTAAAAATGAAAATTTAATTTATCTGTCGTTTCACTTTTGTCATACTTACATAATGTTAGCCAGTTATTGCATTTTATGATGTGACCGATTTCAGATGTTACTTGAATGTATCATAATATATTTCATCCACTCGGTGGTAAACAACATTATTTTCTTCAATATGCAAATGTTACATGTTTTATCTATTTATACATCATCATGTAAATGTTGTACATATAAGTGTTGGTAAATATATGAAATATAATAAAACATTTTATTTTGACACAAGTGTGATGTTTTGAGTCATAGTTGAGTAATTTTAATATTTTAAGTGGTATTTATGTTTGAACATTAATATAAGGCATTTACTCTTAAGCCAAAGATTTACAGCATCCAGAGCTTTTTAGGAGTTACTTAATGTTTTTTTTGTGTATTAGCAATTTTACTAAGATCGCTGATCACAGATTGCTCAGGGGATCAACCTGCTCGTAGATACTCATTCACACCTTAATCCCACTCTTCTGACCAGCTAACAGTTTAGTGTATTTGCCTTCCTCACCTCCAATCCACATCTTTAGCTATGACAGGGCCTACATCAGAGGTCATTAGCTGCCAGGCCTCTTTTGTTGATTCTGATCAAACAGCCAAAACTATCCTGAGGACAGATGGGGGGGGGGGAGTAGCACTTGTTTATTCTGTGGTGCCTGGGTGTCAGGAAGCAGAGGTTTAGACCCCAACACTAGAGCAATGTGTGTGGGGGGCTTTAAACACAGAAGAACAGGGCGGACAGGAACCGATCAGCTGAAACTGTTCAATCCACATGTCCAGACATTTAACTTTCAGGTTTGGCCAGCTGCCACTTGGGCCATACATTATTATTAGTTGACTGACAGCAAAATGAAGGGCAACAATCACTTGCTGGTTGCATGAAAACATTAAGTGAGAGGTCATTTGCAAAATAGAAGGTGTGGTACAGCTTTGACACTGCTGGCACAAATAACACAGAGCAGCAGCAGCAGCAGCTTGGTGCTGTCACCTTCATGTGTCAGTTCTTACAGTCTGTACATCCTGAACACACCACATCCTCGAAATCACGTAAGAAAGGACTAAATATTAATGCATGCTTTGAAAAGTTATATTACTCAAAATGTTTTTTATGACCATTCTCTATATTTGGGATCTATAACATTAAAAACTTTTGATATATAAATGTGTTTTGCAGACAATCAGTAAATGAACATGCTACTTTAACACCTTTATCCTCTCACTTTTATGCCCAATCCACCTGTCATGCATGCTTGGAAAGCAAAAATGCACAAAGGCACCTTTAGAACCAGACGCTGGAGAGCTGGAGTATTTTAGTTCAATAAATATTATTTAGTCTGGGACGTCATGTCACATCTATTTCATCCAGAGGGTTTTAATGATGCAGTCTTCAAAGGGTGAACATTTGGAATAACTAGCAAGGTGACAGCAACTGAGGTGGAAATGTTCATTGTAGAGGTTTCTGCCAGCTATGTACAGCTGTATATTGACCTCTGCTAAACAGCCCACTGACAGAGGTTATCAGCCGCCAGTGAGCACTTTGAGGAATTCCTCTGATATGTGCTGAATCCACAGGGCAGAGGAAATGCTACAGGCTGCGAACAAGCAGTCAAAGTTAGGATTTATCACCTAATAATGTTTATTAGCTTATCACTTTCACAGCTGCACTGCAAAGAACTCAGCCGTGTTCACCCAAACATGTAAGAGTGGACTCAGGGAAACAGAAACCCGCAGTCAGGGGAGCAATCAGTCAGTGCACAAACACAACAGTACAAAAGAGTGGTTTGCTTTAATGGCTTTTGATTTAATGCTTGTTGTTACTCCAAAAGTGGTTTCATAATTCAATCAGCAAAATTGTTTTACACTTTGTTGTATGACACTTCAGGTGAAGAACTCATTTTAAAGAGCATTGCATACAAATTATACAGTATCTTGAACATTTCAAGGCAAAATCTGTAAAGAGGTGTCAGGGAATGTGTGAAAAAAGCACAAATAACAAACCCTTCTGGAATGGTTATGAAATCTGACTTTCATTTTCACGACTAGCTCTGAGAGAAGAGGTGTCGCACTTCTCAGTATTAATATTAAACCTTGAGCCACTAAGTGAAGGCACACTTGTCAAACATGAATCAGGTTTAAGCATTATAGCAGGCAGAAAAGTATTTGTTCTGGGCAAAAATAAGCAAAGATTGAACAAGACAAAATCCATGAAAACATTGTGCATACGGTCTTCATGGAAGGAACAGCAGGAGAGGAGAAGCTGCTCCTCAGCCTCTTCACAGCATCTTGTTGGTAAGACTTCGTATTGATTCCAACACCACCTAGATGTCCATCTCAAACTGCGAGTCTTCAGCTGCAAAAAGACAAACAAACTTACTTCACAATCAATCTGATTTTTGTAAATACTCACGGTAATATTTAAGGAATACATGTTTTTAACATGTCCACCTATGCTCTTGATTACCAACAACTATTTTAACTGCCAAAATCTTTTGGCAGTTACTGATAACTTCATGACCACCCAATTTTAATGAGGAAACTGGCTAGAAAAATATGTTCTTAAATAAGCATCAAATAAACAAATAAATAAATAAACAGTGAACAGGGATGAATAAAATGGATGTAGCCGTGATCTCAATATTTCTTCCTGATGATACTACAGCTTCAAAAACACGACTACTTACAGGTTTGTGATGTATCTGCATCTCCAAAAGCAAACTCAACAGAGACAAGATGGTGTATTTTGTTTTTTTCTGCTTCCACTTAAAACGCTAAGTATTTATTTGAAAAGTGGGAAAATGTAGAAAACGTCATCCAAGGGTATCGGTACAGCTTCATCAGCTGTCAGTTAGTTTTTAGAGAGATTTGAAATTTGTATCTGCTTATATACAGTACACATATACAAAACAAGTTCTAATCAGAAAATAACAATTATATATTCTAGCAACTACAATGGTTAAGAATTGTAAACATGAGTAACTCTGTGTTAAGTTTTAATAGTGTTTTCTATTTGTAACATGATTTTAAGTTCTATAATAAGTAGAGTCAATACCACTATGATGTGTGTGAAATGCCAGCATACCGGTGTTGATGCTATCAGTTTCAGTGATGTTGTTGTTGTGGTTGAGTAGTTCTCTATTATGAGCCTTCACACTCATGTCTTTAGAGGATGGGCTTGTCACCCCAGGAATTTTGGGAAGACCTTGTGGAGGAGTCTTGGCCACCGGAGACCTGCGGCACTCCAGCAGGAACCTTCGGTCATAGATGATCCGGGTACCTTTTGTGTAGAGAGACAAAGATCATCAGAACAGAAGCACTGCAGTAGCTTAGACGACATAATGAGGTCTTACTTTTATCAGCTGCTTCAGTCATGCATCACTCATCATATTTATGCATCATATTAATTCATTAATTTACTACACATTCTGCATTACTTTGCCAATGAAATACAGCTATGATGTCTTACAATATATTTTGAATTGTCAAATACAATTAAGGTAAGATTAGTTAGACTTTATTCATCCTATGATGGGGAAATTCTTTTGTCTGCAGCAGCAAAGAGACATTAAACAGGACAGAAGTATAGAGGAACAGTATGGAATGAACAGCAGCAGTATTAACAATACAAGAAAAATAAAAACTTAAAAAATTATTAAGGTTAATGGCGAAAATATGTAAGAATATAGTAATTACAGTGTACAACATTTTTTGTCCATAAAAAAGATGAATATATGGATATTTGAAAAGCTTATTAGAAAGCTAACATTTTAGTAATGTGCCGCTAATCAGTCTTTGATGTCACAAAGACAAAGGGGGGTCACAAGGGGAGATATTATATCGCTAATAATTTTTGTTTACGCTATTAGTGGATTGGATATGGATTCAATAAAGTAAACGCGTCCTATGACGTCACACCGGAAACCACCAATCACAGCTCTGGTTGTGGGTGACGTACGTAGGTGAACGGGAGACGTCGCTAGCGTTTAAACAAAGATCAGCTGATACGACCCTCAATGAAAACAGAAGGCGCATCCCCTTAAAACGTGACAGCGGTGACAGACCCGCTCAGCAACCACAGGAACACGTTCATCCTTGCGATGGTACTCGAGAGTTGGAGTATTTGCGTCCGCTCTCTCATGAGCCAAACGCTCGTTGGCTAGCGTTAGCAGTTAGCAGTGAACAGCGCTAGCAGCGGGTTCTCCACGGTGGCGTTTGGCAGCAGCCGACCTCGTGGAGTTAGCTCTTCTACGCCTAACAGTCATCTGCGAGGCAGTTTCTGACTGGATATGCGTACACATTGGCATAGAAACAATAGGACACATTAGCGGCGCGCACAAACAATGTAAACAGCGGTACGCACCACCCGGGGTCGTGCTGAAAAGGGTCCCTCCGGGAGTAGTGGAGTAGTCGTGGGGCATGTGCTCTGCGTCGTTGACGGTCACCGTCCTGGTCGACGGGATGGCCTTAGCAGTGGTCTTCTCGCAGTCAGTGGACATCTTCTCCCAACTTTAACAGACTGGACCCAGGTAACCGAATAACACGAGACGGGCAGGAGATATGATCTGACCAAACAACAGAGACCGTACCTGGTCCAGACGTTGCTTTGGCTCAACACAATGGCTGCTCTCCGACAAATACAAACAAATACTTCTTTTTCATACGTGCAACTGCCGGCAGGTCCTATCTAAAGTACATTAAAGTGCACAGGGCCACACGCAGTGTCCAGGTTCTATGTCTACGGACCTGCGCACACGTTCGTCCGCTTCTACACGCACCCAAAACAAGGCAGAAACAGCAGCAGACAGGCTGCAGGGGAAGCGTCTGTGTGGACGGAGCGGAGCTCTTCCGCCCCCTGCTGGCACAAAACAGCAGTGCAACGGCTCTTTGGGTTGCAGTCAGTAGAACACAGATTAGTCCAGATCCTTTGGCATTACACAAACTGCCTGTATAATGACCGCATCAAGTGAAGCTACATCCTTCTGCTCATGTTACTATACCTGTACCACAGATGAGCTCCAGCCACTGCAGCCTCTCTGTTTGCGAGCTAGCCAAACATTTGGCTCCTAAATAAGACGTAGACCGAGGAGTCTACACAGGAACATGGAACATGTTCATCAAGCATATTTATTCAAAACTAGAATAACACACTAGCAAGTGTGTATAAATTGTCACACACTAATATATACACACTATACACACAGACATTTCATTTCTTTATTAATTTTGTAAATGTTGAGCTGGTGTACAGAGTAAATTGTCAATAGATGTCCTCGGATTTGATTGGATTAAAAGGCTTTTACATGTATATTTTAAATTCATGTTCAACTCTCCATAACATTAAAAAAAGGAAAACAAAACAGGTTAAAACACCCACAAGACCCCCATTTATCCCCAGCTTGCAGGCATTACCCATAACTCAACAGTCTCTTGGTAGCTACAGCTGTATGATGCTAAAGGTACATCCATAACATAACTAGAATCCCAGTTGACAAGTAAGGGTGCATAGCATTCTAAGTAAATATATATATATATATTTATATATTATATATATATATATAGCCTTTTATGTTAAAAACATTTTCTGTGCATGTGCGCAGTTGCATTCCTTAGTATTGAGTAATATGCTATTGCGTTAATAACGTATTCAATCCATTCTAAAGGAATATACATGGGTTTTCTAGTTTTTGCAACAGTTAATATTTTTGCATGAACTTGGTGCATGACGTCGTCAGTAGTCCCACAGTGCAGGGCTTTCCATCGCTAAACCATGTTCAAACTGTCACCGTGTGGAAGCCTTAGAACCGGCTCAATCTTTTATTTGATAAGGGGGCAGGGGTAGTCTAGGTCAGGGATGGGCGGCGTTGAGGAAAAATGCTTGTCATCTTGCTTCCCCGTAGTTCCTCTAACTTCAAAGTGCTTCCTCTCATTGTCTTTCTTATCAGGCCCCCTGTTGCTCTAACCTTGAGCAGCAGTGAATTTGTATTGTGGCCCCTGCATTGCAAATCAACCAGAGCATACCTTAATTATGAGCCCTTGGAGCATGAACAGTATGCTATGACTGATACGTCATTACTGCTGTCAGTTCTACTGACATCAAACCCTCTGTGATTAAAAAAAAAATAGAATAGAATCATATTTGATGAAGAGTTAAGGGTTAAATTGCGAAAAACAAAATTGATGCTCCTGTCTTCAAATCCCTCATCTTGCATCATTTGTGTTCATGTTCTTAATGAAATGAGAATGTAGTCAAGTCAAATGTTATTAGGATAAACAGCAGCTACTGAGTGAATAGTGTGTTATCTACCAAAGTACAGAACCAACACAGATTTCTACAGCATAACAAGACTTTATACTGATCATATGTGGTCGTAAAGTCATACTGAACAGTTGTTAATGGCTGCTTATTGCAACATATTTCAGACAGTAAAATATTTGGTGTCTAACGTTAAACAAACAGATGCAGAGAAGTGACGTTCAGTCAGATGACATGCTCAATGGAGGTAAATCAACTAATTCAAATGACGTATGATCTGAGAGTGTCACCTATTTATGATACGTCTGCGATATTATCACAAACTTGACTCGTCCCGTCCAGGACTGAACATGTGATACTGCAATCACACACACTTCACACGCAAACACACACTCAGATTCCTTTTCCCGTGCATATGATTATTATATGGGGTTTGAAAGCTCTAATTGAACACACCTACATTCCCTCACGTGTGGCAGGAACAAAGAGATAATAAGATACCAGGCACCTTAATGACTCAACACTTTATGTCTTTAAAGAGGCAAAGTGAAAGTATGAGGGATATGTACTGACATCATTTCTGTGAGAAGTAGCCTAAAGCGCCCAAGCTTAGGAAGAACGTTAGCTGTAACACTTAAATACTCGCTTTCTCTTTGTCACACAAGCACACCCACATAAACATCCTTTCCTCTGATAAGCAGTTATTGCTTTAGGACAGTTAAGACAAGAAACCGTGAACAAAAGTCATGACAGTAAAGAACGGAGTGAAGCAGGAGACACTCTTCAGGAAGGTCC